>NC_138183.1:190672242-191272242 GCF_964194105.1 Spermophilus citellus
AAGTAGTCTCTTGAGCAGAGAGGTCTTGGCTTTCTATACCACCTATAGGTATAAGCCTGTCTAAGAGAAGGACATTTTACTGTAACACAGTCTGGCCTTTGGAGTTGATCTGTTGGGGCTAAAGTATATGAAAGAGATTTTGTATGTATAGGCATTTATGCAGTTGCATGATAGGGGTCTGAACCATTCAGGGACTAATTTGAAGGTGCCAAAGGTACTGCCTCTGATATGCAAGGATAGCAGGATACCAGAAGAAAGGGTTATAAAAGATTTAAATATTTTAAACCCAGTGCTGACATTCCCAGCACTGTTTCTTAGCCTGGCCCCAGGCAGCCAAAGATCATCTTACTGTAGGTCA
The DNA here is from genome assembly GCF_964194105.1 of Spermophilus citellus. Taxonomy (NCBI): domain Eukaryota; kingdom Metazoa; phylum Chordata; class Mammalia; order Rodentia; family Sciuridae; genus Spermophilus; species Spermophilus citellus. The sequence continues at coordinate 190,672,601 of NC_138183.1, forward strand.
AGGACACCAGCCCTAAACTGGGGAGGAAAAGTCCCAGAAAATCTGCCTTAGCTATAGGAAAACAGCTAAAGAGAACCTGACCTCTGCCATGCCTTCCAGCCCCTTTTGCCCATGGTAGGTGAAGCTGCTGACCACAAAGAATGTTGCAATAGGTTCCAGCACAGTCAATTTATGACCTGGGAATGAGAATTGTCTCCCATTTTGAGATCTAACAGGACACCTCATTTGGCCAGGGGATGGCCATCATAGGGGCAAAGCATTCCTTGCTATAAAAATATCCCATCAAACTAAGTGCATGGGGAGACTGGCAGAATAAACAACTCACTCCAAAAAGAAAAAGACAGAAACTAAGGCCAACCTACGTTTTGGAGGCAGCCTCTACAAAGGGATCTTCAAGGAAGCATAAAGAAAAGGATGGAAAGGGCTTCCTGCATTACATATCAATATGCCTAGTATGAGAAAAAGATCCCAAAGGAGCCTCTGGGTACAATTGACAATGGGGAACTCACTTAGTAAGCCTTATGATAATGGTAAGGGAAACAGGTCAGGCTCAAATATACTGTTCGCCAACCCCTTAAATGCAAACTGCGAGAAAAACCATTAAGGCACAGCTTTTGTGCATTCTGGATTGTCCAGCTCTCTCCTGGGATGAAATTGTTGTGTAAATTGCATGCACAGGTTGCTGGGTGTTTAAAACCAAAAATGTGGAAACCAAAGTCAAGGAAGTAAAAGCGCCAAGAAAAAAACAGTCAACATTTTGGCCCTTGCCCTTATGAGGTCAATCAAGACTCAGAGAACAATGGGAACCCTCTCTGGGCCCTGCAGCTCTGGTGAGTCACCTGATCTGCTTATCAAGGAGATGGAGAGGACCCTAGAGAACAAGAAGCCAACCAGTGCACATTCTGCAAAGAGGAGAGTGAGTCATCAGAGACAGAAACATCCCTGATACTTCCAGTAGAAGACACTTAGTGTCAGCAAGACTCTGTCCCATCCTAGCAGATGGCACCACTGGTTGAGGAAAGCTAAAGGAGTCAAGAGGCTTCAGACGTGTCCCCAAGAGTGATCTCTGAGGAATCTCAGCTGCCTCTGAAGAATAGGTAGGAACAAGGTCAGTTTTGACTAACTTAAACATAAAGTGGACCATTGTTACACTTATAGCCTAAGTGTAACAGGGGTTCACTTGAATGTATCCCTTGTGGCTTTGAAACTTACATGTTTTTCCCCAGTCTTCTTTTTCCTAAATTTCTCCTACCTGTTCTTCTTTTCCCTAACCTCTTCCCTGATCTTCTTTCCCCTGATCTTCTCTGGTATTCTTTTCCCTAAACTTCTCCTTATCTTCTCTTTCCTGATCTCTCCTCCCTAATCTCATTTTCTCTGAATCACCTCTATAAAAGCCCCCTGTTCCTGCTGATGGGCAGAATCGCAGCCTTTGGGACAGGAGTCCCCTGTGTTTCTCCTTTGCTAGCAAAGTAATAAACCTTCTTTTTTCCTTTTTCTCAAAACCGTGTCCTCATTATTGGATTGGCATTGAGGACAAGGACTGAGCTTTCAACATTAGCACAGCCCTACATGGACATTTAAAAGGAAAAACAATGGTTTTTTAAATGTAACCTAAGAGGTACACTTGTGTTAGCTCACCAAAAGTAAGTAAAGCTGGAGGCTATAAAGGAAGGGTTCTTGGGTGAGAGTGACTAATAATAATGATCATAAAGGGCTCTTTTGAGTCACAAATTTGTCCTGAGTTAATTTGAGCCTGATCTCATAGACCTACAAATTTTCCTAACTTCCTACATTGATAAAGTTGATCTTTTTTTTTTTTAATTTTTATTGGTTGTTCACAACATTACAAAGCTCTTGACATATCATACTTCATACATTAAGTTGATCTTTTTTTTACTGATATGATTATGAGTTGTTGTCTTCATGGTTTTCAGAGACTGGCTTAAAAACTAACTGCTTTTGTGCTAATTATTTACAAAAAAGTAATGCTTTGCTATCTTACTTATTGTTGTCTTAGAATGATCCCTTCCCTGTGTATGCTTTTTCCAGTCACCTGCCATCTGCCACTGTGGACCTCTGAACTGCTTTGATTCTGAATACCCTTAACTATTCATGCCCCAACTGATAGAGAATAAGGACTTTGAGTTACTTCCCCCTAACTTTGCCCTCTTTCAGCAGGAAGCAGCTTGGAGGTGTCATCACCCATTTTTCCATAGAAATGGAAATGTAGAAATTGACAGAGGGGAAATGTAACAGTGGTCCACTTTATGATTGAATATAACCCTTGATGCTCGGCCACTGCAACTTATTTTTAAAATGGACATGTTTCTTTCTCTTTCTCTCTCCCTGCTCCTCCATAATCTCTCCCACTCTCTAATCTCAGAGGAAATAGGATTACCTTTCTTCCCCATTTTAGGCAGATTTATCTGTTCTTGAGTACACACCCACCATAAGAATGAAGAATACAGAAAGTAATATAGACTTTGGGAACGGTACCAGAATATCTCAGAAATGACTCAATCCCAAATTAGCAAGTGAATCACAAATCTGACAGACAATCATGGAATATAGCCTTTGAATCACCTCTTTAAAAGCCCCCTGTTCCTGCTGATGGGCAGAAGCATAGCTTTTGGGACCGGAGTCCCCTGTGTTTCTCCTTTGCTAGCAAAGCAATAAACCTTCTTTTTCCTTTTTCTTAAAAAGAAAAAAAAAAAAGGCTGAGAATGTAGCTCAGTGGTTAAGTGCCCTGAGGTTCAATCACTGGTACATACATTCATAAATAAATAAATAAATAAATATTTAGTTCATGTAAAGTGTCATGCTAAGTAAAATCAACCTGTCCCCAAAAAATCACAGTTCAGATGTTTTCTCCTGATAAGTGAAAGTTGATCCAAAATAAAGGGTAGGATAAAAAAGAAACTAGAAGATTGGTGGAGTAGACAAAGGGGAATGAAGGGAAGAGAAGAGGGATGGGAGAGGCAAAAGACAATGGAATGAATCTGATCTAACTTTCCTTTGTACATGTATTAATATACATGGTGAAATCTCATCATCATGTACATCCACAAGATACTAATTAAAAAAAGAGCTATAAGTAAATATCAGAAATATCAGTAGAGCAGAGGGAAGGGAACAGGAGTGGGGTCAGGTAGGAGAGATGGAGGGAAAGGGAAAGTACTAGGGTCTGAATTAGAACAAACTATATTCCATGGGCTGGGGATGTGGCTCAAGCTGTAGCGCGCTCGCCTGGCATGCGTGCGGCCTGGGTTCGATCCTCAGCACCACATACCAACAAAGATGTGTCGGCCGAGAACTAAAAAATAAATATTATAATTCTCTCTCTCTCTCTCTCTCTCTCTCTCTCTCTCACTCACTCTCTTTTAAAAAAAAATTATATTCCATGCTTTTATAATGATGTCAAAATGAATCCTATTGTTATATATAACTAAAATGAAAAAAAAAATGTTCAACATCTCTAGTAAATAAAGAAATGCAAATCAAAACTATTCTAAGATTTTATTTCACTCCAGTCAGAATGGCAATGATCAAGAATACAAGCAACAGTAAATGTTGGCAAGGTTGTGGGGGAAAAGGGTACACTCATACGTTGCTGGTGGGACTGCAAATTGGTGCAACCACTGTGGAAAGCAGTATGGAGATTCCTCAGAATCTTGTTATGGAACCACCATTTGATCTTGTTATCTTGGAATGGAACCACCATTTGATCAAGTTATCCCACTCCTTGGTCTATCTCTGAAGAGCTTAAAAGCAGTGTACTAGGGCTGGGGATGTGGCTCAAGTGGTAGCGCGCTCGCCTGGCATGCGTGCGGCCCGGGTTCGATTCTCAGCACCACATACAAAGATGTTGTTGTGCCCACTGAAAACTAAAAAATAAAGATTAAAAAAATTCTCTCTCTCTCTCTCTCTCTCTCTCTGTCTCTCACTCTTTTAAAAAAAAAAGCAGTGTACTACAGTGATGTAGTCACATTAATGTTTATAGAAGCTCAGTTCACAATAGCTAAACTGTGGAACCAACCTAGATGCCCTTTAACCGATGAATGGATAAGGAAAATTTGGTATATGTACCTAATGGAATATAACTCAGCCTTAAAGAAGAATGAAATTATGGCATTTGCCAGTAAATGGATGGAGCTGGAGCATATCATGCTAAGTGAAATAAGCCAATCCCAAAGAACCAAAGACCGAATGTTTTCTCTGATATGAAGATGCTGATTCATAATAAGGGAGGGGGCTAGGGAATAATAGAGATCCTTTATATTAGACAGAGGAAAATGAAGGGAGGAGAGAGGTTTGGGGGTACGAAGGATAATAGAATGAATCTGACATAATGACCCTATGTGCACATATGATTACATGATTGGTGTAATTCTACATTATATACAACCAGGAGAATGAGAAATTGTACTCCATTTATGTATGATGTGTCAAAATGCATTATACTAGTGTGTATAACTAATTAGAGCAAATAAAAATACAAAAGAACAAGAAATATTTAAATATTAAAAAAAAGAACCGATGACGGGCTGGCGTTGTGGCTCAGTGATAGAGCACTCGCCTAGCATGTGGGAGACGCTGGGTTCGATCCTTAGCACCACGTAAAAATAAATAAAATAAAGGTATTATGTCCAACTACAACTAAAAAAATTTTTTTAAAGAACCAATGAAAAAAAGTTAGTTCATTATAATAACCCAAACCACAGCTTTATTGATTTTAAAGCTTTCCCCTCCCTATTTGGACCTGATCCAAGGCTGGAAATCTATATTGGTGGAGAGAGCATGGAGGTCCTTTCATCTTTCCTTCCCACAAATGGGGTGTAGGGGAAGAGGAGGAAGACAAGAGCACTATCCTGCAAGGTGGCACAAGCTGGCATCTAGGTACATGCACAGTTGGTTTGTTTCCCTTGTGTCATTTTACTGTGTGTGTGTGTTTCAGGGACTCTTCTCTGAAAATCTTGACTGAAACTCTGTTGGTGGAGTCAATGCCTATAATCTTCCTTTCTTTTCTTTTTTTAAAATATGCTCTCATTTTTATTCAATATGTCCATTTTTGTGAGGGTAGAGAGTTAGATTCAAAACAATTTTCAATTTAAGGGTCTTTTATATATAAATTGCCATCATGACTAGTATTCAAAATATTTTTAATATTACAAGATTCACATGGTGAATATAAAACTTCTATACTTTACTCAATGGAAAACAAAAATAGCTATTTTTTTAAAGAAACATACAGATAAAAGGAATGAACACTGAGGTCTAGGATAAATTGATGACAGTTTATGAAATTCAATTAACATTCCTTTGGGAAGGACTAAAACCAAAAAAGTGCTTTTAATTCCATGATGCCCTGTCCCAGAAAGGCTTGCCAAGGTAGGTAAAGTATATAAATGCTATATAGCACCACAGAGAACTACAGTCAAGTGCAGCTATAAATAATAGAGAAAGGTTTACCATTTGACCAGTGGATAATACATTTAAGGCATTGAACTTGGTTACCTTTTGCAGAATTCTAAACTATTCACATTAACAATCACATTCATTGTAGTGTTTGCTACAGGGAGGCATATAACCAAATATTTTGGCTAAAATAAGACAGGAAGGCATTCCTTTTGTCCTATTTAAAAATAGCCATATTAAAATCTAATGGCAATCACTGGCAAATAGACGGAAGGGCCCATAGGAAAGGGAAAGCAAAAAATAAAATCTTAATACTATTCCAGTGGACTGAGGTAGAGAAATGAAAATCCCTTAAAATGTAAATAGCACTTGACTGTTAGAATGGGTTTCCTTCAAGTGAAACAACAGCATTGCCTCCCAGTTTCTCTCCAAGTGTTGAATGGTCCTTAATATGATCAAGCCATTTACTTGCCATTCATGTTTAATGCCTATAAATTTCTTTTTAATGGCATCTTTAGAGGTAGCAGAAATCATATTGCTTTTTAAGGGTGCATTTTGGGGAGACCAGAATATTAAATGCTAGGTTTTCTACATTCTTGTTTCGTATGTGACACTGTACAGAGTATATCAGTGATAATTCAGAATTAGCAACTTCACAAAGATATGTAAGAGTCCTTTACAGTATCACCAGTATTACCCTTTTATCTATATTGCTTAAACCCAAGAGAACTGCTTTGTTTTTTCATCTCTTCTTGTGTAGATTTCCTTACTTTCATATCATTAAAAACTTTGATGTCTTCATCATTCACTCTAACTCCAGATGCCATAGTACCTACAACTCTGGCTCTGGCTCTGTGACCCAAACAATGCCTATCTTCTTATAACCCCCCTGAAATTTCTCCTTTGAAGTCCTTTTGATCTTTTCTCAGTTTGAATTTCTTTAAAATGATGCTAGCAAGAGATCCAAGATGGCGAAATAGGGGGAGGAAGCATTTCTTGTTGCTCTGTGACTCTGACTTGAGATTCAAGCAGAGAAAATACTGTTTCTCTGTGAAGCAGCAAATGCTGCCCACTCTTTACCCCCCATTTATCCACCATGATTGCCAGCCATCTACTAGCATATCACCCACTTTTTGAGTGCAGATCACTCCTTGACTGCCGCCTCTCCACTGCCATTTGCCTACCTCTTGCCTGCCCATCTCCTGCCTTTCACCTACCCATCACCCGCTGCCTAAAGACCACCCACCAGTTGCCCACTTTAGCCTTCAGACCACCAGCAGATTGCCCGCTGCCTGGAAGTCCATTGTCACAATACCTGCAGGTTTGGTTACATGCAGCCACAGACATCTTGGGACACTGGCCAGGGCCTGCGGTTTGCCGCCATCACTGCTGCCATCTTGGGGAACAGCTGCCTCAGTATGGGGACACCAGCCAGGGTCTGAAGATATATTTTCAGGGTACCTGAAAGTCTGGTGGCAACTGAGGTCTTTCTGCTGGATGTGGTAGTGACTGCCATCTGGCTGCCTCTTTGCAGGGTTGCTCCGTTGTGTGAGTGCATCTCTGGTGGTCTCTTTGCAAGATGAAAGGGCATTGAGATCTTGGGTCTGCAGCAAGATGGAGCCTGGGGAACCTGAAGCCCAGGTCCTTCAGAGAGCAGCGGGGTTTATATGGGTTAGTCTGGTCTAGCAAGCCTGTGGAAAACCCAAGATTAGGGACAGTACCCCTGGAGAGCAAAAGTTGGAGAAACTCGAGAAAACCAGGTTCTCTCCAGCTCAGTGAGTCCTGAAGTGTGCAGGGATGGAAGGTGCCAGCTACAAAGGGTGAGAAGCCTGGAATAAGTTGTGAGAGCATCTTGCTATATTGACTTGCCCACCCAACCAATTGTCCAGCACCCACCTCACTAGAGCTACTATCCATAGTGCTACATGGGAAGACACACAAACAACTTTCAGATAACCCCACCTATTGGCAGAGAAGGGAAACTGAGAAATTTTTTAAAAGCTAATGGAAGCAATTATTCAGTTTTCCATTGAGGACCCCCCTAACATATCTGCCATCTTTGAATTCAAATATTTTTCATATATCAATTTGTTGAGGAATGGGATGTCTGAATAATATGTTATAATTTTGTTGTATATTCTTAAATTTTTATTTTATTGTTTTTGTAATATGTATAATTTTTTCTCTGTGGATTCTCTTTCTCACTTCTCTCATAGCCATCCTCTATTAATTCCTCCTTCACTCTTATTTTTACCTCAATCTTCTCTTCTTCTCCCTCAGAAACATCACTTCTTGCACTATTTCTGTTCTCTCATTGTCTATCATTTGAAATGGTCAACCCCTTTAGTAAACTTATTGTTTATATTGTAGTCAACAATTGAACACATCATTTCTGTTTATTGCGACAAAACTGTAGATGCTTAATAGGAGTTATTTGGTTTAAAGGTGTATATTGTTTGCATTGGGTGCTGTTAATACTGGTCTCCCTCTTAAAGGTGAGGTACTGGAAGCCTTCAGGGACACTATAACACTACAGGGTAAAAACTGTACTGCTTCAGATCCATACTGCTAGATGGGAAGACACACAAACATGCAAAAACAAGGGAACAAAGTTCCTCAAACATACCAAGATGTTCCAACATTAGAATTCATAGACAACACAGTAGAAAAAATGTCAGAAAAGGAGTTTAGAAGGTACATAGTTAGGCTGATCTTCGAAAGGATGATATATGAGAGAAAATACAGAAAGTAAAAGATCAGTCCAATAAAGAAGCAGAGGGCTGGGGTTGTGGCTCATCAGTAGAGCACTCACCTAGCACATGCAAGGCACTGGGTTCGGTCCTCTGCACCACATAAAAGTAAATAAATAAAGTTATTGTTTCCAACTACCACTAAAAAATAAATATTAAAAAAATAAAGAAGCAGAGATTATAAAAAAGAATCAAGCAGAAATCCTCAAAATGAAGGAAACAATAAACCAAATAAAAAATTCAATGGAAAGTATCACCAACATACTACACCACTTGGAAGATAGAACCTCAGGCCATGAAGATAAAATATATACTCTTGAAAATAAAGTCGACCTTACAAAGAAGATGGTAAGAAACCGTAAACAGAACTCCAAGAAATATAAGATAACATGAAAAGACCAAATTTAAGACTAGATGAAGGAGTGGAGATACAAACCAAAGGAATGCATGGTTCTTTCAGTGACATAATATTAGAATATTTCCAAAATCTAAAGAATGAAGTGGAAAATCAACTACAGGAGGCTTACAGAATACCCCAAATGTACAGAATTACAGCAGACCCACACCAAGGCATATTATAACAAGAATGACCAATATACAGAATAAGGATAGAATTTTAAAGTCTATGAGAGAAAAAAAATCAAATTACACATAAGGGGAAACCAATTTTTATTTCAGTTGATTTCTCAACCCACATCCTCAAAGACAGGAGGTCCTAGAATAATATATATCAAACTCTAAAAGAAAATGGATGCCACCTGAGAATTTTCTGTCCAGCAAAATTGAGCTTTGGATTTGATGATGAAATAAAAACTTTCCATGATAAACAAAAGTTAAAAGAATTCACAACTAGAAAGCCTGCACAACACAACATTCTCAGCAAAATATTCCATGAGGAGGAAGTAAAAAAAAAATGAAAACCAGCAAAGGGAGGAACTACACTAAATGAAAGGTAAATCAAAGGAGTATCTAAATCAAGTTAAAAACCAAAAAATAGGAGGTGGATTCCAAGATGACGGGCCAGAGGGAGGCAGCATCCTGTGTTGTTCTGTGACGCATATTTTACTTAGTCAGAGTACTGCATCTCAGAGAGTGTAAAAATTCAACAAATAAATGACCTAACATTACATCTCAAAGCCCTAGAAAAAGGAAAACAAATCAACACCCAAAGCAGAAGAAGACAGGAAATAATTAAAATCAGAGCTGTGTGGATGTGGCTCAGCAGTAGAGCATTCTACCGCAAGGCACTAGGTTTGATCCTCAGTACCACATAAAAATAAATAAATAAAAATAAAGGTATTGTGTCCAACTACAACTAAAAAATATTAAAAAAAATTAGAGCTGAAATCAATGAAATTGAAACAAAGGAAACAACTGAAAAAACTGACAAAACAAAAAGCTGGTTCTTTGAAAAAATAAATAAAATTGATAAACTCTTAGCTACACAAATGAAGAGAAAGAGAACTCAAATTACTAAAATGCATGATGTAAAAGGAAATATCATGATAGACACTACTGAAACACAGAAGATAATTAGAAACTCTTTTGAAAATTTATATTCCAATAAAATCTCAAAGACATCGACAAATTTCTACAAACATATGATCTACCCAAACTGAATCAGGAGGACATACACAATTTAAATAGATCAGTTGCAAGCAAAGATATATGAAGACACCATCAAAAGTCAACCAACCAAGAAAAGCCCAGGACCAGATGGATTCTCAGTCGAGTTCTACAAGACCTTCAATCAAGAATTAACACCAATACTCCTCAAATTATTCCATGAAATAGAAAAGGAAGGAACCCTTCCAAACTAGTATCACCCTAATTCCAAAACTAGACAAAGGCACATCAAGGAAAGAAAACTTCAGACCAATATCCCTGATGAACATAGACACAAAAATTCTCAGTAAAATTCTATCAAATCACATACAAAAACATTAAAGACAGCACACCACGATCAAGTAGGGTTCATCCCAGGAATGCAAGGTTGCTTCAATGTGTGGAAATCAGTAAACATAATGCATCATGTCAACAGACTTAAGAATCATTTGATTATCTTGATAGATAACAGAAAAAGCATTTGACAAAATAGAGCATTTCTTCATGTTCAAAACACTAGTAGAAAAACTAGGGATAGTAGGAACATACCTCAACATTGTAAAAACTATATATGCTAAGCCCAAGGCCAACATCCTTCTAAATGGAGAAAAATTGAAAGCATACCCTCTAAAAACTGGAACAAGATAGGGATACCCTCTTTCACCACTCCAACATAGTCCTTGAAACTGTAGCCAGAACAATCAGACACATGAAAGAAATTAAAGAGACACAAATAGAAAAGGAAGAACTCAAAACTATCACTATTTGCTGAGGGCACGATTCTATATTTAGAAGATCCAAAAAATTCCCCCAGAAAACTTATATAGCTAATAAATGAATTTAGTAAAGTAGCAAGATATAAAATCAATATCCATGAATCAAATGCATATCTATACATAAGCAATGAATCCACTCAAGAGAAATTGGGAATACCACAGTAACCTCAAAAAAAAAAAAAAACTTGGAATCAATTTTATAAAATAGGTGAAAAACCTCTACATTGAAAACTATACAACACTAAAGAAAGAAATTGAAGAAAACCTCACAAGATGGAAAGCTCTCCCATGCTCTTGGATAGGCAGAATTAATATAGTCAAAATGACCATACTACCAAAAACATTATACAGATTTAATGCAATTCCTATTAAAATCCCAATGACATTCTTCATAGGACTAGAAAAAGCAACAATGAAATTCATTTGGAAAAATAAGAAACCCAGAGCTGGGGTTGTGGCTCAGCGGTAGAGCGCTTGCCTAGCACATTTGAGGCCCTGGATTCAATCCTGAGCAAAATAAGCAAAATAAAACTATTGTGTCCAACTAAAACATAAATATTTTTTAAAAAGAGACCCAGAATAGCCAAAGCAATCTTTAACAAGAATAGTGAAGCAGGAGGCATCACAATACCAGACCTTAAACTATACTACCAAGCAATAGTAACAAAACCAGCATGATATTGTCACCAAAATAGACATGTAGACCAGTGGTACAGAATAGAAGAAACAGAGACAAACCCACATAATTATAGTTTTCTCATATTATACAAAGGCACCAGAAACACACATTGGAAAAAGATAGCCTTTTCCAGTGCTGGGAAAACTGGAAATCTATATGTTGCAAAATGAAATTAAACCTCTATCTCTCACCCTGCATAAAAATCAACTCAAAGTGAATCAAAGACTTTGGCACTAGAACAGAGACCTTGTGCCTAATAAAAGAAAAAGTAGGCCCAAATCTTCATCACATCAACTTTAGACCAGACTTCCTTAACAAGACTACTAAAGCACAAGAAATAAAATCAAGGACCAATAAATGGGACAGATTCAAACTTAAAAGCTTCTTTTCAGCAAAGGAAACAATCAATAATGTAAAGAGAGAGCCTACAGAATAGGAAAAAATCTTTACCATATGCACCTCAGATACAGCACTAGTCTCCAGGATATATAAAGAACTCAAAAAAACTTAACACCATAAAGCCACAAAACCCAATCAATAAATGGGCCAAGAACTGAACAGATGCTTCACAGAAGAAGACATACAATCAATCCACAAACATATGGAAAAATGTTCATTATCTCTAGCAATTAGAGAAATGCAAGTCAAAACTGTCCTAAGATTTCATCTCACTCCAGTCAGAATGGCAATTATCAAAATTGCAAGTAATAATAAATGTTGGCAAGGATGTGGGGGAAAAGGTACATTCATACATTGCTGGTAGGACAACAAATTGGTGCTGCCATTATGGAAAGGAGTATGGAGGTTCCTCAGAAAACTTGGAATGGAACCACCATTTGACCCAAGTATCCCACTCCTTGGTTTATACTCAAAGGACTTAAAATCAGCATACTACAGTGACACAGTCACATCAGTGTTTATAGAAGCTCAATTCACTATTGCTAAACTGTGGAACCAACATAGATGACCTTCAACAAATGAATGGATAAAGAAAATGTGGTAAATATACACAATAGAATATAATTCAGCCTTAAAGAAGAATGAAATTATGGCATTTGCAGGTAAATGGGTAGAACTAGAGAATATCATGCTAAGTGAAATAAGCCAAACCCCCAAAAACCAAAGGCCGAATGTTTTCTCTGATAATGGGTAGGGAAGAATGAAGGAACACTGGACTGTGCAGAGGGGAAAGGGTGGAGGGCTTGGGGGATGGGGATGGAAAGGACTGTAGAATGAGAAAGACATTTTTACCCTATATACATGTACAGCCAGAGGAATGAATAATTGTGCTCCATTTGTGTACAGTGTGTCAAAATTCATTCTACTGTCATGTGTAACTAATTAGAACAAAATAAAAATAAATATGGGCTGGGGATGTGGTTCAAGCGGTAGCACACTTGCCTGGCATGCCTGGGGTGCTGTGTTTGATCCTCAACACCACATAAAAATAAAAAATAAAGATATTTTGGTTTTAGTTTTCCACCTAAAACTATAAATAAATAAAAATTAAAAAAAAAAAAAGATACTAGCATGGTTTAATCTCAAAAGGCCCGTATCTAGGCCTAGGGTTGTGGCTCAGCAGTAGAGCGCTGGCCTAGCATGTGCGAGGACCTGGGTTTGATCCTCAGCACCATGTAAAAATAAAAGTAAAATAAAGGTATTGTATGCTGCAGTCTGGCTGGGCACAATTCAGGAGCCACTTGTCAAAAGAAACGAACTTTATTTTTAGAAACACACCACACCACACAGCTCCTCAGGAAAACCTTTCAGAGCCCAACTGCCACCACCGGCTTCCCACAAGCCTCTCAACCTCCCTCCCTCCTCTTGCTCTTGAGGCTGATTGGCTGGGTCGCATGGGCGGAGCCAAAAAAAGTCCACCAATGAGCAGCTCTGTGGCCTGAAAGGGTGGGGAAACAGCCCAATGAGCATCACTGCAGAGGAGCCAATCAGTTGGCAGCTAGAAGTTTGCTGGGGCAGCTGTGAGCCAATTATCTGCTGGCAGCTGGAAGTTTACTGGCAGCTGGAAGTTTGCTGGGGCCCCTTCGCCTGTGGCTCTCAACAATTGTATCCATCTACAACTAAAAAATAAATATTAAAAAAATAAAAAAGGTACATATCTGGCCCTAGAGAATAGGCAACTTGATTCAATCATCTGTGAACCTACAGCATATTTCCAGCATAGCCTCCCTTATTTTGCCATGGGCTTAAGCAGCTCTAGTGACAGCCTCTTGCTTTTTTATGAACTTCTTCAGGCATGATAGTGATATCATACTTGGTTTTCTCAAATTTGAGAACATTTAAGTAATGTCCTTAAGTCTGTTATCATATGACAAGTACAAATGAAAACATAAATTTTAGAGTTATTAGAATGATGGAAATTGAAGCCACTAGACTCTGTGAGGCTTGGAATTTTAGTTTTGTTTTTCTCAGAATAAACCCAGGAAGAAAGAATTTATACCAAGCTCATAACCCCTTCATCTTCTATGTAGGAATATCCAGAGATGAATGAATGGCCTCAGTCAAAACTCCTTTTAATCATGCTAATAATCTGACCTCCTAGTAAATACATTTGAAGTATTTATTAACCAAAAGATAACAGAGTCCTTTTCTGTGAACATTTCTAATAGGATAGACTGGGTATATCTAGGTACCTTTGCTGTAAATATATAAATCTTAATAGATTCCACCTTTGCTGGAATATATAGATTTCTTTTGTGGAAGACATGGTTTGCTAAAGTTGTAAGATTAATGGAGTAACAAGTAAGGATGCTTCAAAACCAGAATGGCTCCTTCTTTAAAGCAGTGTTTTTATATATTTTGCTCAAAACACATCTCATAATTAAGTCCTAAAGCAGGATGCATCACTAATGGAGGAAAGACTTTTTTAAAATGAATAGCTATATTTGACATGATTAGATTTCTCTAAGGGAACATATTTTATCTGTGTCTCATGATTGTTTGAATCATTTAAATAATTTGTGAAGTTTGGTGTTCAGTAAGATCTGTGATTCTTAAGAGTCTGATTTGACCTTTGTGATGTGATGCTTTTAGTTTACTAATAAGTTAAGATTTTTGCATTGATATGCATAAAAGATATCCGTGTCTACTATTTTGTTCTTACAATGCTTTTATTAAATTTGGGTATAACTATTTTGTTGGCTTTATAAGAAAAGTTAGAAAGTATTTCTTCTATTCTCTGGAAGAATTTGTAAAAGTTTGGAGACATTTCTTCAGAAGTATTTGGTAGTATTCACCACTGGAGCTAGCAAAAAGTTATTTTGCGAGAGGTTTAATTATACGTTTAATTACTTTAGATAGACCATGGAAAGGAAGGAACTATCTAGATAGCAGCACACATTTAGGAAAACTATACATTTGAAGTAGAAGAAGTTAAAATTATGTCTTAGTTTTTATGTCCTTTCTTTATAAACCATATAGTCTTCTGGTAGGCAGATTATTTTTCATCTGTTCAACAAATATTTATTGAATGCTTACCATGTGCCAGATATTCTTCAAGGCACTGAGGATATAATCATAAATAATATAAATGTCCTTGATCTTGTGATGCTTATACTCTGTCGAGGAAGACAGATGTCAAAAAGGCAATTTCAAAATATTTTTTACTTAAAATCTAATTGAGTTGAGATTTAAAGAAAAAGTGAGGATTTGTAGTGACTGTTGTTGAAACTGAGAGATACCAAGCCATATTGAAGACTGAGACTAGAGATGATAAATTAATAATACATCAAGCCACATAATTGTGTAATTTTTTTCCAGTATGCTGTACAGCAAAGACTGAGGAGCTAAAGTGAATGATTGAATCCACCATTGTAATTTGTAGGATGATTAGATTAAAAGGATGAGATGAGGTCCCTGATATTGTAAATATACACATAAAATTCCCAAACTTGGTGCCTACAAGTCAGGAGATCCTTTTTGTTTCCCCAGATCCTGATTATGATAATGATTACGCTAGGCACCTTCATACTGTCTGTTATATGCATATTCTGGAAAGATAAGTGGCTGATAGCTGGGCTGTCACTGCAGGTAAGCATCATCCTGTAGCTCTTAGTACTATCTGTCCATATATGTCTAGCCTGACTTTTGACTTTCTCCCAGATCTTTGCACCTGTTGTACAGCCGATCAGCATAATTGTGATGGTTATCCTTTCCTGGCCTTTGGCCATGTATGTGGGCTGTTTGGAAAGAGAAGGTATGTCATTTGGGGTGGGTTCTTGCCTGATCCCTTCAATTCTGGCTTTAGCTTACATACTCTATGCAGAAAAATAGAAACTTGGTAGATAGCCATCCCTATACTCTTTGAAATTCCTTTAGCTTGTTACATAGGCATGTTTCTTATGTTTACTCACTACCCTATGTGGCCTGTCATACTGTTTCCATATACTGTTTCCATGAGGAAGCAGATCTTCTTCTAAAGATCTTTGTTCTAGAAAAATAAGTTGTATCTTTATGTTATTGTATATCTACTCTAGGGAGACAAAAGGCCATTTAAATTTTTGACCAGAGTGTGGTGCAAGTCACAGTTCCTTCAGTTTGTATTCAAATGTTACTAATTCAAGTAACACTAGGTCCAAAGATCCTTGATTACATCCAAGTTATTCAAAGCAGGCCCCTGTGAATCCCTGTCATATCTGGGGACTTACAATGGGAACAGAAATTTCTCTGCCACTGGTTTCCTCTCCATTTACCCTTCCCCTACTGTAACAGAAACGGAAGAAAATGGAATCTGTACACTAAACTTTTTGAGAATGGAGTTATCTTTTACCATCCTTACTGAGAAACCATAGGATCTTCTTTCTGTATCTCCCTGTTTACTCTTGGTTCAGTAAGGGGCATTTACTTCTTGGCTTGTGGAGGGATGCAGGTAAGAGACCGTCTGATTTGATAGTGGTGCCATTGTATATTTATATAGTGTATTTGTGTGGTGTGGGTGAGAGGAAAATTTTAGAAATTACCTCTGGGGCAGGAGTTTAAAAAGGACAATAATAAACTCTTTTCTTTTTCATTTTCTAAATTTTAGTTATAAAAAGAAGACGCAAGATAACACCTTATGAGAAAGCAAGACTCAGGAGATGTAATATATTCACAAGGTTAAGAGGTTAGAGCTGGAGACATAGATTTGAAAGTCACTGAAGCATAGGTTGTAACTTAAAATGTACAAATGGGTAAAGTCCTCAAAGGTCTAAAATAGTAAGTGTTGGGAAATGACTGTAATAATGGGTTTATGGACAGGCTCTGTGTGTGTGTGTGTGTGTGTGTGTGTGTGTGTGTGTGTGTGTGTGTCTGTGTCTGTGCGCATGTGGAAATGCATGTATGTGGTAAGGAAGGGAAGGAGGAAAGAAAATAACTAGAATTTATTGAGTAACTATTATGAGTCAATGTGGTTATAACAACTCTGTAAGATTGATGTTAGCAGCAAGGCATCCTGTTTTACAAAAGAAAATGAAGACTCAAAGAGGTTAAGTCAGATGTTCTTAGTCATACAAGTAGGAAGTGATAGAACCTGGCTTGGAATCCAGATTTCTGTCAGTTAGTGCCCTTTCCACTATACTGCACTGCCCTAAGGATTTAGGATGATCTATTTAGGATTCAGGGCTTTTTCAGAACTAAACAAACTTCTCCTCTTGAAGCTATTTCTTAACTTTCCCTTTCCTTCCTTCCCTTCTTTTCCTTTTACCTACCCTCTCTACAATTCTTTGTCAGTTTTTAGTTAGAGTAACGTTGCCTTAATAATAATGTCTTATGTTTGGATGTTTGTGTCTATCCCTGAAAGTAAGTGGGGATGTGACAGAAATGGAATGTAAATTAGCCAGTCCACAGAGTCAGTGAAACCCATGGTCCCAGGATTTACTTAGACTGCTGCTAGTGTAGTATTATTTGGTATGGCTTTCCATTTGTTCACTTTTATTCCACTTCCCTCTCCTTCCAACTCTTTTAGCTCTACAAATTGCTGCTGGATTGCCCTTTTTTCTTATCCTTTTGTGCCTGTATGCAATGCCATTGGGGGTTTATTCTCCCTGCATTCAGGAGAAGGAGGAGCTGGGGCCTAAGCCTGTCTTCTTTGCACACAGAGGTGCACCCATGGTAAGTATGAGCAGGATAAACATGGATGAGTACAGGTATGTACAGGGCATGTAGATGAGAAGAGGAAAGCTCAGAACCATACAAATCCCTAGAGAGAACAAGAATTGCTTTGATATGACAAGAATAAGGAGTTAATTGTAGAGGTTTGACTTGAACCCAGGTTTTCTAATTTCCTGTCCAATTCTCTTTGCTATGTCCAATGTCAGATTGGACAGAGAGGAATACAGACAGAATCTTTGAAAAGAGTTCTAAGGAAGCCGAGGTCTGCTTCCCAAAGCCCTTTCATTCCTGGACTTCATCCCTACCACAAAAGGGATTTTGAGAGGAAAGACTCTGAGGCATAGGGCCTGATGTTCCTTTCTTCCACAGGCAGGGCCAGAGAATACCGTGATGGCCTTTGAGAAAGCTGTTGAACAAGGGGCATATGGACTGGAGACTGACATACATGTAAGGTAGGAAAGTAGGGACTAGGATAGAGGACAGGAGGGGATATATCCATTGGTAGAGAATCAGCCTGGCCTAAGATATAGAGAGAGCAAGACTTGGGGCGTTTCACCTGTGTCCATATGGCACATAAACACATATTACGTAAGTGAACCATACCCCCCTTACAAACTATACCTCTGTACCTCCATATTCTTAACCATGGATTTACAAACTGGATGTACTCTGTGTAGTTTCCACACATAATTCAAATTTGTCCCTATTGCAAACCATGTTTACAAGTTAACCTGTATGTTGCCTTCGTAATTTATTTAATTAACACTCCCTAGACACCTATTATATTCTAGTTCTTCTGAGTGCTGGGGAGATGCAAATGAATACGATATGGTCAAGTTAAAGAATTATTCCCAACTAATGAAGAAGACATGACATATTTACAAATAATCACAGAATAAGGCTATTTGTGTCAAAAGCCTTCCAGAAAAGAATATGTAAGTATAGAAGGAGCCTTAGTGGAAGAGGAGGTTACCTCCTATCTGTGAAAGAAAGAAAAAAATCCATATACTCTATCTATATGGTTTGAGCCTTCAAGGAAAAATATTATTTTACCAACCAGAGATCAGGGAAGGAGAATATTCCAGACATGTATCAGCTTATTCTAAAGCATCTTACTGAGAAATAATAAGTTTATAGATCATTGAACTGTCCTGTATGTATATGTATATCTCCTTTGGAGATAGGAGCAGCTATATGAGGAAGAGGTGTGTTTTTAAGGCTTACCAAGGCTGGTTCATGGAGATCCCTAAATGTGTAATGGAAACCATGAGAAATTTTAGGTCACCTCATAGTTTTAGAAAGAGTTATCTGGGAGTTAGATAGCAGAATGTAAAAATGGTCCAAGGGAAGACAAAGGGAGACTTGAATTAGATCAGGGACAGAGGAAAAAGAACGTTCTCCCTGTAGAATGTATGTACCAGGGTAGTTGAGAAAGTAGAAATACTTCATTTCTAACAGAAGTTTCTATTAGTCTATGTGATGTGCACAAGATCTCTTCATAGTCATTCTGTGAGGCAAACAGAAAAGAAATGAACATTTTATTTTGCAGAGGAAACTGTGATGTTGAAACTGGATCCAAAGATGGGAATTGTATGGCTCAGGTCATAAGACTAGATGGTACATGATAAATAAATATTAGAATTGATTTCCTCATCCCAGAGTGGGATTCTTGACATTACCCAACAATGATACCTGTTCTGCACAGGATGTTTTGAATCGGGATTAAAACTATTATTCTAGCAGAGCTCCTAGAGTCATTTGTGGAACTGCCCGATGGTCATGGATATAATGTGGTAAAGGTTCTGAGCCAGTGAACTCATGGGACGTTGTCTTTCTCTGTTCTCTTACTTCTGTGACTTCAACTTTGATATAGATGATCCTTCCAACTCCTTAATTTCTCTGCTGTTGACAATTTTGTTTCCAATTATGATTTTTTTCACATATCTCCACCACATTCATGGTCATAACCCAAAACTTTATTACCACCCCAAATCCCATATCATTCAAGATCCATTCAGGACATGAAACCCACACCAGTAATTTGAATAGGAAAAATTTAATATCAAGAACTACTAAGTAGTAAATGTGGTTAATTATGAAAAGAGGTGAAAGAAGACCCTAAGGTACAAAAGTAGAAAATCATATACCATACGTACCAAAACCTACAAAAGTCTCAAAGGAAATAGTTGTAATTATGTCAGAAGAATTTAAAGCAGCTATCGTAAAATGGCTTCACTGATATCCAGAACATATTAAAAAAACCTCAGTAACAGAAAGATACCTGATTTTTAAATGGTCAAAGAACCTGAATAGATATTTCTCAAAAGATGACATGCAGTTGTTTAACAGAAATGTAACTGAAACTAAATAAGGTACTATTTCACATCTACTAATAGGGCTATGATTTTAAAATGGAAAATAATATATAGATGAGGATTTAGAGAAATCAGAAAACTTGTTCACTGTTGTGTTGTAAAATTGTACAGCTGCTATGAAAAACCATTTGGTGCTTCCTCAAAAAGTTTAACATAGAATTACCATATGAACTAGCAATTTATCTCCTAGATACATACCTAAAACAACTGAAAACAGGGACTGGAACAGATGTATATAATTGTAATGCCCGTGTTTATTGCAGCAACATTTACAGTGGCCAAAAAAGGTGGAAACAACCTAAGAGTACATCAGCAGATGAATAGATAAACAAAATGTGCTACACCACTCTCACCCATGTACAATATAGGATAATATTTAGCTGTAAATGTGAATTAAATCTTCTACAACATGGATAAACCTTGAAAACAGTACACGAAGTGAAACAATCTGAACAAAAAAGGATACGTTTATGTGATTCCAATTATTTGAAATATCTAAAATAGTCAAATTCATAGAGACAGAAAGCAGATTAGAAAGTACCGAGAGCCAGAGGAAGAAGTGGAGAATTATTACTTAATGGGTTGTAAAGTTTCTATTTAGAGTGATGAAAAAGTTTTGAAAATTAGTGATGGTTGCACAACATTGTATATATGATCAGTGCTACTAAATATTATGCACAAAAATAAATGGAAAAATTTTAAAATGATGGTACAATATTTTACTACAAATGTTCCTAGAGCAGTTGGACATCCAGAGGAATTAAAAACAAAGATGAATGAGCAAAGATGAATTTTTTAAAAAAACAAACTTTGACCTAAACTGTATGGTTTATAAAAAAAGAAATCCTCAAAAATGATCATAGATTTAAATTAAAATCATAAAATTCGTAGAAAACAAAACATAAAAGAAACTAGGGCGGGGCTGGGAATGTGGCTCAGGCCGTAGCGCGCTCGTCTGGCATGCGTGCGGCCAGGGTTCGATCCTCAGCACCACATACAAACAAAGATGTTGTGTCCGCCAATAACTAAAAAATAAATATTAAAAATTTTCTCTCTCTCTCACTCTCTCTTTAAAAAAAAAAACAAAAAAAAGTTAAAAAAAAAAAGAAACTAGGGCTAGGTAAATGTTCTTAGACTTTATACCAAAAATATTATCCTATGAAAGGAAAAAGAGAAAAATGGGATCTCATCAATTGGAAACCTTTTGCTCTGTGAAAGACTCTATTAGGAGAAAGAAAAAACAAGTGTCAGATTGGGAGACAATATTGATAAACCATATATCTGACAAAGGACTTATACCTAGGATTTATAAAGAACTTCCCAAACTCAATGATTTAAAAAAGAATCCAGGTAGAAAGTAAGTAAAAGACTTGTACTTAATGAAGAAGATGTATAGTTAGCAAATAATATGTGAAAAGATATTAAGCTTCATCTAGCCATTGGGAAAATGCAAATTAAGACTATAGCTGGGCACAGTGGCATGTAAGCCTATAGTTCAAGTGACTTGGGAGGCTGAGGCAGAAGGATCATCGATTCAAGTCAGCCTCAGCAACTTAGCAAGGCTCTAAGTAACTTAATGAGACCCTGTCTCAAGATTTTAAAAAAATGTCTGGGGATGTAGCTCCATAGTAAAACCCCTGAGTTTAATTCTCAGGACAAAAAAAAAAAATGACAATACTGCTCATCTATCTGAATGACTAAATTAAAAAATAATGAGATAGGAGGCAGAACAAGATGGCAGCTGAGTAAGACTCTCCAGTGATTGTCTCCCCATAGACATACCAGTTCAAATAGTTGTCTTCACAAGAGCTAAGGAAGCAAGGTGAGAGAATTTAGTGCCTGATTTTAATATAAAATGCAGTGAAGAAGACAGGAAGGAAAGAGTTGCCCATATCACTGCTTCCTCAATTCTAGGCAGCAAAGAGAAAAACAAGACTCTACTTCCTGGGGAGCAGAGCACAAAAGCTAGCAAGGATACTATGTTGGCGCTCAATGCTAGACCTGCTCCTGGGAGACTCAGCATCAGGCAGAAACCAAAGACCTCTATATCCAGCCCAGAGCTTGCAGATAGAGCCTCTAGGCTTGTGGGACAGACTGAAGTTTTGGTATGCATCATTGCCAGCCTTGGAGTGGGCCTGATGCACATCCCCATTTCCAAATTGTTCATGTTCCTGCAACTAAGAAACTGAGGTATATTATCCTTGACAGCTGAGGGATTGTCTCCATCAGCCATTCCTTAACCTTGGGTAGCAGAGATATCCCCAGGCCAGTAGTCCCAGATGGAGCCTCTAGATCTTCTTTGGCACTAGAAAGAGAACTGCATGCATCCTGGTGTGGTAAACTTGTGTTTCAGCCTGCATCATCACCAACTTCAGGGTGAGCCTATGTGCACCTCTGAGATTTTGCAGATCCTTGCAGGAGACATAGGTGCAACCTAGTTTAGTGTTATCCTTGAGGCACTGATCTCTGTGTGGTGCCAGGGCTGGTGGAGTGGTTCACTCTGCAAACATTGGCCTGGGGATAGCATTTTCCTGAGGTTGGTCATCAAGGCTAGATGATAAGTTGGGTTCTACAATACCAACACTACCCTAAACTTGGATAGCATATGTAGAGCAAGACTCATGTACCTGTGGTAGGACAGGGTGTTAAGCATTGGAACTTAACTTGGAACTCAGTGGCCAGCTGATGAAACCTAACACTGGGCAGATCCTAATAGGCCCCCTCCCCAAGCCTTCTGTGGATGGAACAACCCTGGTTTCAAGCAGAGACTACAGACTGTCAGTATATAGGTCTTTTGATACAGCCAGCATCACCTATTACTGGTTGCAGTGGTCATGGGCCATGAACCCATCCCAGCAGTAGGTACCCCATAGCATAGTGCTATGCTGGTCCTGGCAGGTTTTGGGCTCAGAGTATAACACAGTACTATGGTGTTAATGGACACAAACATATCGTAGGAGCCTGATGCTGGTCCTTTTTATGGTGATTCTGCTCAGAGCCAGGCAGAATTCTGTAGTGGCTGACTGTGGATGAAGCATCTGGGCTTATGCCAGACCCAGAGAGAGGTTTGTGGGGTTGGACAACCCTGTTTAGATACTCCCCAGTTCATGCTGAACGAAACACCAACTCTGGATTTAGGATAAACCTGGGCTTGGATCATCCACAAGTGCTGAAACTGGCAACATACCAATAGTAGACTCACAGCATGCATTGTTTTAGAGTGCGTTCAGTGCTAAAACAAAAATGGAGCTTCGCAAGAATGGAGTCTTACTCAGAGAAAAACAGAATTTCTGGAGAAACAGGCACAAAGCCAGGTTATTAAGACTGAAACAAATAACTATTGGGTCATACACCAGCAAGCATTAAGATTTTCGGGGAACTATGACAAACCTGACAGTCAAAAGAAAGTGCAAGAGCCAGGCACAGTAGTATTCTCTTATAATCCTACCTACCTGGGAGGTTGAAGCAGCAGGATAGCAAGTTTGAGGCCATTTTGGGCAAGCTAATGAAATTCTGTCTCAAAAAGGGCTGGAGACGTAGTTCACTCATAGAGCACTAGCCTAGCATGTGTGAGGTCCTGAGTTCAATTCCCAGTACCATCAAAAAAAAATTTTTAAAAACACTAAGTTACAAGAAATTGAACAGATAGTAAAATCTGTTCTATGATTAAAATCTCTGATGGAGAATTTAAAACAGGTATTGTAAGGAAACTAAACTTCAAAAGAACACAGAAACAGTTCTGTACTCGGGCTTGTGTTGTGGCTCAGCGGTAGAGCGCTCACCACGCATGTGCGAGACCCTGGGTTCGATCCTCAGCACCACATAAAGATAAATGAATAAAAATTTTAAAAAGGTATTGTATCCAACTACAACTAAAAAACAAATATAAAAAAGAAACAGTTCTGTACTCTAAGAGAGAAACTTAATAGAGAGATAGAAGCAGTTTTCAAAAACCACACAAATGCTTGAGCTGAAAAATATACTAAGTGAGATTTAAAAACATGATAGAAGGCAATATAGATCAAATAAGAGAATTAGTAGACTCAAAGACAGGCAAATTGAAAATACCTAGTTGAAGAAGATAAAAAGAATGAAGAGAAATGAAGAAAGCTTATAGGAACTTTGTGACAGCATTAAAAGAGCAAATATTTGGGTTATTGAGGTTCAAGAGGAACTTAAGAACGCCATAGGGATAGAAAAGTTCTCAAAGAGACAATAAGAAAATTTTCCAAACCTAGAGAAGGGATGCAGATATCCAGGTATAGAAAGGTCTAAAGTCACCAGTGATTCAACTCAACAAAAGCTACTCCAAGATATGTTGTGATCAAGCTCTCAAAAGTTAAAGATTCTCAAGGTAGAGAGAGAAAAGAAACAGCATGAAGTTTTCCCAATTTCCCTGACAACAGACTTCTCAGCAGAAATTTTATTGACCAGGAGAGAGTGGCATGAGATTTTTCAGAGTACTAAAGTGGGAGTGGGGATACACAACAAACTGCCAAACAAGATTATTGTACTAGCAAAGCAATTCTTCAGAAATGAAGGAGAGATAAAGACATTCCCAGACAAACAAAAGCTGAGACCTGTCCTACCAGGCATATCCCATAAGAAATGTTAAAGGGAGTTCTTCAAACTGAAAGAGGAATATTAGTGAATAAGAAGAAAACATTAAAAGGTATAAAACTCACTGGCAAGAGTAATTATACAAATTCAGAATGCTCTAATTATTGTACACATGAGATGTAAGTAATTCATATCTTCAGTAAGAAGACTAAACAAATAGTAATAATTATACAAATATGTTAAGATAGGCAATATGTAAAGATATAAAGAACATCAAAAATTCAAAATGTGGAGAGAAATTGAGTACAAGTGTTGAGTTTTTACTAGTTTGTTTTCTCTTTTTTTCTTTGCAATAGTGTTATATTGTTATTATTTCAAATAGCTTGTTATAGCAAAAGATATTTCATAATCCTCATGGTAGCCATAAAGCAAAAATCTAATATAGACAAACCAAAAATAATAAGCAAGGAGGAATCAAAAATACACTGATAGGTTGAGTCACTTTACCACAAAGGAAGGGTATAAAAAAGGGAGAAATATTTGCATTAAAAGTAGGAAACAAGTTTAAAATGATTGCAGTAAAACTCAATCATTAATTAACTGTAAATAGATTAAATTGTTCAATTAAAAGACACAGAGTCATAAGTGGACTTAAAAACACTACCCAACTATATGTTGTTTACAAGAAACTTATTTTACCTCTTAGGACATGCATAGACTAAAAGTGAAGGGATGGCATGGAATATTCCATGCAAATGGAATCCAAAAGAAAGCAGGAGTAGCCATACTTAGATAAAGTACAGTTCAAATCAGAAGTAATAAAAAGAGACAAGAAAGGTCTTATAAGGATAAAGGTCAATTCAGCAAGAGGAAGTAATTCTAAATACATGTGCACCCAATATTGGAATCACCAAATATATGAATCAAATATTAATAGACCTTTAGGGAGAGGTGGACTCCAATAAAATGATAATGGGGAATGTTAACACCCCACTCAACCAAATGGATCTAACAGACATCTACAGAACATTTTATCCAACAATAAAAAAATAGCACATCAACAACAGCACATCATACATTTACTATAGTAGGCCACATGATAGTCCACAAAACAAGTCTCAACAAATTTTAAAAATGTGAAATCATATCAAGTATCTTTTCTGACCAAAATGCAATAGAAACCAGTCACCAAAAAACCTTGGAAATTGTACAAACACATTGAAATTGAAATTAAATAACTTGCTTTTTTTTTGAAGAGAGGTATAGCTGTGCTGAACAAGCTAATCTCAAACTCCTAGGTTCAAGTGATCCTCCTACTTCAGCCTCCTAAATATTGTGTTCCAACATGCCTGTCTAAGCAACTTATTCTTGAACAACTATTGGAGCAAGGAATAAATCAATAAAGAAATGAAAAGATTTCTTTAAACAAATGGAAATGGAAACACAGCATACTACAACTTATAGAATATAACAAAAGTAGTACTGAGAGGGAAGTTTATAGCATTCATTGCCTACATTTAAAAAAGCAGAACAGTCTCAAGTCAACAACCTATTGCTGCATCTCAAGGAGCAGGAAAAGCAAGAACAAACTAAACCCAAAATTTAGTAGAAGAAAAGTAATAACAAAGATCAGAACAGAAATAAATGAATAAGACTAAGAAAACAATGCAAAATATCAATGAAATGAAAGAACTAATTCTTCAAAAGCCAAAAAATTAACAGATCCTTAGCCAAACTAAGCAAAAGAGAGACTCAAATAAAACCAGAAATGAAAAGGCAAAGACTACAATTGATACCACAGAAATACAAAGTATTATTAAAGGTTAATATGAGGGGCTGGGGATATGGCTCAAGCGGTAGCGCGCTCCCCTGGCGTGCACGGCCCTGGGTTTGATCCTCAGCACCATGTACAAATAAAGATGTTGTGTCTGCTGAAAACTAAAAAATAAATATTAAAAAAATTCTCTCTCTTTTTTAAAAAAAGGTTAATATGAACTGTTGTATGCCAACAAATTTGATAACAGAAAAAAATGGACAAATTCCTATACACATATCTTACCACCTTTGAATCATGAAGAAATAGAAAGCCTGAATAGATCAATAATAAGATTGAATCAGCAATGAAATATGTCCCATTAAAGAAAAGCCCAGGACCATATGGCTTCACTAATGAATTCTACCAAACACTTGAATAAGAACTAATACCAATTCTTAGATATTGAAGAGGAAGGAATTCTTCCAGTCTCATTCTATAAGGCCAACATTATTCTGATTCCAAAACCAGACAAGAACACAACAACAACAACAACAACAAAAAAGAAAGCTACAGGCCAGTATCCCCAATGAACATACATGAAAAAGCCTCAGCAAACCAAATCCAAAGATATTCACCATAAAAAAGTGGGATTCATCCCAGGGATACAAGGGTTGTTTAACATATGCAAAGCAATAAACATGATAAAACACATCTACAGAATAAAGGACAAAAACTACATGATCATCTCAAAAGATGCAGAAAAGACATTGGATAAAATTCAACATCCCTTAATGATAAAAATTCTGGACAGATTTAAATATAGGAGGATTGTACCTCAGCATAATAAAGATCATTTGTAATAAGCCTGCAGTTAACATATTGAATGGGGAAAAGCTGAAAGCTTTCTGAAGCCTGGAAAAAGACAAGGATACCCGCTTTTACCATTTTTATTCAGTATAATACTGGAAGTCCTAGCCCAGATAATTTGGTAAGAGAAAGAAATAAAGGCCATCCATATTGGGAAAAAAGAAGAGAGGTTGTCTGTATTCAAAGGTGACATCTTTTATACAGATAAAGACTCTGCTAAAAAACAAAACTGGTAAATCCAATAAATTCATTAAATTCACAGAATACATAATCAACATACAAAAATCTGTACGGTTGGACTGGGGACATAGTTTAATGGTAGAACATATTCTTTGCATGTGTGAGGCCCTGGCTTTAATTCCCAGCACCACGCGTCCTCTGACCCCCCCACCCCAATAAATCAGTATTGCTATAGGCCAATAGCCAATTAGCTGAAATAAAAATCAAGAAGGCAATTCAATTTGTAATAGCTAAAAAAATTAGTAATAACTTTTTAATCAAAGAGATAAAACATCTTAAAATGAAAACTATAAAACATTGATGAAAGTAATTGAAAAGAACACAAAAAAATGGAAAGACATCTCATGTTCATGGATTCAAGGAGCCAATATTTTTAAAACATGCATACTACCCAAACAGTCTATGAATTCCTTATAATCCCTGTCAGTATACTAATGGCATTTTTCACAAAACTAGAAAAAACAGGCCTAAAACTTGTATTGGACTCCCCAAGCCCCACAAATAGCCAAAGCTATTTGGGTTAAAAGAACAAAGTAGGAGGCCTTACAAATATATTGCAAAGCGATCACAATTTGAACAGCATGATATTGGCATAAAAACTCATATTGACAAGTGGGACAGAATAGATACCTAGATGGAAACCCACATATCTACAGCCAACTGATTTTCAGGGCACATAGTCTAGAAGGAGCAGCCTATTCAACAAATGGTGCTGGGAGATTTTGATATCCATATGAAGAAGAAAGAAACTAGATCCCTGTTATAAAAATCAACTCAAAATAGATTAAAGACTAAGATTGTTGAGAAACTATGAAATTAGTAGGGTAAATACTTTAGGTCAACAGAATAAGCAAGACTTTTTTTTTTAATAAGATGCCAAAAGCATAGGAAACAAAAGCAAAAATAGATGAGTGGGATTATATCTAATTGATTGATTATATCAATCAATATACATCTAACAAGGGGTTTAATATCCAGAATATATAAGAAACTCAATAGCAACAAAACAACCTGATTTTAAAATGGGCAATGGAACTAAATAGATATTTCTTGAAAGTAAGACATACAAACTAGCCACAGGTATATGAAAAAAATGTTCAACAGCATTATTCATCAGGGAAATAGAAGTGAAAACCATAATAAATATCACTCCTATTAAGAATAGCTATTATTTGGGCTGGAGTTGTGGCTCAGTAGTAGAGCATGTGTGGGGCACTAGGTTTGATTCTCAGCACTGCATATAAATGAATGAATAAAATAAAGGTCCATCAATATCTAAATTTTTTTTTAAAAAGAATGGCATTATCAGAGGGACATATCAAATGCTAATGAGAATGTAGAGAAAAGATAACTCTTACATACTGTTTGGTGGTAGTGTAAATTTGTACAAACATTATGGGAAACAAGATGGATATTCCTAAGAAAATATTTAAATAAGGGACTGGTGTGTAGCCTTGTGGTAGAGTGCTTGCCTCTTATGCTCAAGGCTCTGGGTTCAATTTCCAGCACTGAAAAATGAAGAAGAAGGAGAAGATAATAGGACTGGAGATGTAGCTCAGCTGTAGAACATGTGCTTAGCATGCTCAAAGACCTGGGTCTAATTTGCAGTATCAACAGAAGAAAAAATAAAATGGAACTACCATATTATATACTCCTGGGAATTTATCCAAAGAAAATAAGTCAGTATATGGAAGAGGCACCTGCATCCCCATGTTTGTTTGGCAGAATAGCCAGAAATGGAAACAACTTAAGTATCCATCAACTGGTGAATGGATAAAGAAATGTGATACCCAATGGAATATTATTTTGCCATAAAAATGAAATCCTGTCACATGTGGAACCCATTGGAACTGTATATCATTATGTTAAGTGAAAAAAAAAAAAAGCCAGGCACAGAAGTACAAGTACCACAGGATCTCATTCGTAAGTGGAATTGAAAAAAGTTTCTCTCACAGAAGTTGAAAGTAGAATGATAACCAGAGGCAAGGGAGAATTGAGAGAGAGAAGAATGAGGAGGAGTTGATCAGTGAATTCAAAGTTATTTTAGGTAGGAATAGAAAGTTCTGGTGTTCTAGAAGGAAGGGCCTCAATAAAATGATAATGTTCTATGTATTTTATAAAACTAAAAGAAGAAAAGATTTGGGTATTTTCACCATAAAGAAATAGTAAATGAAAAATGGTGGAAGGAGTTGGAGATCATTACCCTAAGTACATATATAAAGAAACGAACGGTGTGACTCTACTTTGTGTATAGCCAGAGAAATGAAAGATTGTGCTCTATATGTGTACTTTGAATTGAAATGCATTCTGCTGCCACGTATAACAAATTAGAAAAAATAAATAAATTTATTAAAAAATGGTGTTGGATACTTAATTTGATTTAAATATTATACAATGTATACACATATTAAAACATCATATCATTCTTCATAAATATGTATTTTTTTAGTTTTTATGTATCAGTTAAAATTAATTAAAAGTTTTTAAAATGAGAACACTAAATGCTAGCCAACAAATTTGATCACTCATACATTGCTGGTGGAAGTATAAAATGCTATAGCCATATAGGTTAAATTTGGTGGATTCTGAATAAAACTAAATGTTACCGTATGTATCAGTCAGTTTTTCATTCCCATGACAAACTTCACATAATATGGGAAAGAGTTTATTTTAGCTCACAGTTCCAGAGGTTTCAGTCCATACTGGTTGACTCTATTGCTTTGGGGCCCATAGCAAGGCAGAACATCACAGCGGAGAGTACATGTTGGAGCAAAGCCCATGTGCTTCGAGGCTTCTGGGAAGTGCATAGAGAGAGAGGAGGCCCAGGGACACAATATTTCCTATAATGGCACACTTTCAGTGACCTGATTTCCTTCCACTAGGCCTGCTGCGAACAGGTTTTACCACCTCCCACTAGCACCACAGTCTGGAAACCAAGCCTTCAACACATGGATTTTTGGAGGACATTAAAAATCCAAATTATAGTACCCTACAACCCAGAAATATAGACTCCTGAGCATTTAGTCCAGAAGAGAGAAACAGCAACCAAACACAGTGTTGATACAAAAACCTTTATGTTAATTTTTATAGCAGCTTTATTAACAGAAGCCCAAATCTGGAAATAACCCAAATGTCCTCCAAGAGGTCCAAGAAGTAAATGGTTAAACAAACTCTGGTTCATCCATATTATGGAATATTACTCAGCAGTGAAAAATAATGAACTGTTGAAACATGCCATATTTGGATGGATCTTATGGGAATTATGTTGAATGAATAAAGAGTCTCAAAAGTTTGTATATCCCTTCAAAATGACAAAATTAGAATGATGAAGAAAAATCAGTTATTTTGAGGGATATAGCTATCAAAAGCAGCACAAGTCTTTATAACTTTAATAGTCTGTGGTGGTCATGTTGCTGTTCATGAGATAAAAACAGCAGAGCTAAACATACACAAATAAGTACATGTAAAACTAATGAAATTTAGTTAAGGTCAGTGATATTATCAATGCCAGTTTCCTTGTGACATTTTAGTATATTTTGTAAGATGTTACTATTGTTGGGGAAAACTGAGGAAAGGATATACAGGATCTACATATTGTTTCTTATAAACTTATGTGAATCTACAGCATCTCAAATTAACAATAAAAAAATACCATCAGCTTTTTAAAAAAGTATGTAGAAACACACACACACACACACACACACACACATACAGATTATAAAATCAAGAGAGAATTCACCCTGAAATTTTAAAACTGCCAAAACCTGCATCCTGCTCCAGTTTATTCCTGTGTCTTTACCTTCTTTCAAACAACATTTCCCAAAGAGTTTATACTACTGTAGGGAAGGAATGATTTTTGTTTGTATTTACCCTTCTCAGTTCTTTGACTGGTCTACAAATTAAATCGGCATAAGAGATTATCAGGAAAAAAATTAATTACATAAGGACACTTGGGAATCCCACAAAAATATGAGATTCATGGAAAAAGACAGGTGATTGAAGCTTCCATAACTACAGAAGGAATGGAGTTGGGGCCATGGAACTTATGAGGGGAGAGTATGACAAACTCAGGAGAGTGAGAGGAGGGCAAGTGTGGTGAATGAAAGTGGCCTTGTTATACAGCCTCTCAGGTAATAAACATCTCAAAGTAACTCTTCTTGAGGAAGGAGTTTTACTACAAATGGAAGTTTTCTTTATAGATGTAAATTTCATTAACAAAAGACAATTTTTCAGAGTTATTTCTGTGTCTGTAGTTTCTCAAAACAATTGGCTTGAAGCAATCAGTGTGCCAAAGAAGTGTATTTTGGGGTGGTGTATATGGTCTCCTGTAGTCCTATTTTGAGGTGATGTTCCTGAGCCACAGCTCTTGTCTTACTTTTTATTCTTCCAAACCCTTTTAAGGTAATCCTAATCCAACCAGGTTTCTTACAATGACTTCACTCTGAGCTCTTACTAAATTACCTCAAACTTTCCAAATATGATGGAAGATTTTCAGTTTTCATCTTAACCCCTCAGCATTTGAACACACCCATCCTTTTTTTTTCTTTTAGTTGTAGATGGACATGACTTTAATCATTTATTTATTTTTATGTTGAGCTGAGGATCGAACCCCGTGTCTTACATGTGCTAGGCAAATGCTCTAGTAAAAGTTTTAGCACAGAAGCCCAGCCATCAATATACCTCTGAAGTGTTTTCCTTGAATTGGCTTTTCTGGAGATTTCAGGAACACAGACGGAAACATATGCACTTTCTTATGGACTTTTGCTACCACTGAGCCACAACCCCAGCCTCACTCCCTTATTTTTAAAACATTTTCTTTGTTTGACTTCCAGAACATCCTAGTGTCCTGTTTTTCTTTCTTTCTGGATCTTTCATATGTGATTATCTTTGCCACCTCCTCCTCTTCTTTCCCTCAAAACATTAGCATTTTTGACATTTGTGATAAAATGATTGTAAGGGATGTCTCAGAATGTTCACCCCACTTTGTAAAACTACAAATGTGTTGTTAAGAAATGACAAAAATGCTGCTATGATTTGGATATGGCTTGAGACTGGCCCTTAAGCATTCGTGTGTTGGGAGCTTGGTCCTCAGTGTAGCAATGTTAAGGCTGGAACTCAGTGGAGGTCCTTAGGTCACTGGGGTTTGACCTCAAGGGATTTAGGTGGTTTTCATGAGAATCTTGAGTGAGTGCTCTTGAGAGGGTTGTTATAAAAGGAGCAATCCTGGCCACTCCCCTTTGCTATGGCTGCCTGTCTGGCCATCTGATTTCTCCCTCTCATATGTCCTCCCATAATGGTGTCGTCTGTCATTAGGCTCTTCTGCAAAGGCTGAACCACTGGGACCATCTGATCTTGGACTTTCAGCCTCCAAAACTCTAAGCTAAATAAACCTGTTTTCTTCCTAAGTGCCCAGCTTCAGGTAATTTCTTTATAGCAATGAAAAATGGGCTTATATACCTGAATATGTGAAACTTTTCCTTTGAACATATTTTTGAAAAACGTTGGGAAACCAGGTCACATGTCTGTATCTCAGAAGCAAGTAATGTAAATAAATTATTTACAACTGACATCCGCGCAGAGATTTAATCTCCATTGCTCTAGTGAAAGTTTTAGCACAGAAGCCCCACCATCAATCTCTCTCTGAAGTGTTTTTCTTGTATTAGCTTTTCTGGGGATTTCAGGAACACAGAATGAAACATACGGACTTTCTTATGTAGATGAAAAGGAAACATCTTGCCAGCAGTCACTGGGTGTCCAGGCAAGCTGAATTGGAAAGAGATTAAATAAGCAGTGTATCTTTTGCCCCCACTTCCTCTCCACCAACTCAGTTTCTTTTTATCTATTTAAGGGAAGTAAATTTAAATGCTACATTTAACAAGTATGTGTTTGTGTGTGTGTATGTGTGTGCGTGTGCGATCAGTAATTTCTCTCAAAATTCTCTGCCTTTCAACATACGTGATGAACAAAATGTGAAAATTTCAATAAAGATGTCATGTCAAGCCATGTCAGAGTGTGAAGCAAAGGAAAAAATCAGTAATATTAATCTTATCTATGCTTAAATTTAATATTTTGTTTATAATGAATATTTGCATTAATTTTGATTTTTTAAAAACATTACATTAAAGTAGTATTTACCTTGATTATTGAAGTTTTTCATCACCCTTTAAATTTTAGACCTGACTTGAATGAATACCATTCTATTATTTTCTGTTTCCCTGCTTACTTTTAGACTAATAGAGTATTTTTCAGCTTTTAGTTTCCACTTTTCATATTATTAACTATATAGCTTTTTGCATGTATGTGATTGTGCTACGGCTTACAATATTATCTGAAACATCTCTTTAAATGTTATACATTTTGTGTAAAATATAAATCAACTGTATTAATGTTTCACCTTTCCCATTGCTTGGGAGCTATCATGAAGCTCACCATATATTCTTATTAACTCTTTCTTTTAGTAGACAAATTATCTTTTTAAAAGATTAAACAATAAATAAGTTTTTAACATTTAATCACTATCAGTCATTTCTGGCATTCTTCATTCTTGTGTGTAGATTCAGGTTTCCAATTGTGTCACTTCTCATTTGCTAATAATTTGTTTTGATTTTGCTAATAGTGAAAGTATACTAGAAATGAATTATCCTGCCTTTTGTTTGTTTGAAAATATTTTCATTTTCCCTTCATTTCTGAAGAATATTATGCTGGGTATAAAATTCTAAGTTGACAGTTGGTTTCTTTCATCATTTAAAATATGTTGTTCCTAGACTGGGATATAGCTCAGTGGTTGTGTGCTTGCCTAGAATGTGCAAGACCCTGAATTCAGTCTCCAGACTCCCTCACTGCAGTGTTGTCCCATAGGTTTCTATCTTGTTTATTTATTTATTTATTTAGAAGTCTGCAGTATATTCATTTTTATCCTTCTCTGTGTATGCTTTCCCCTGCCCCCCACTCCTGGCTACTTTTGACTTATAGTTTTTCACCAATTTGGTTAATAATGATCCTTAGAACAGTGTGTGTGTGTATGTGTGTGGGTGTGTGTGTGGGTGTGTGTACTATTGTATTTATCCTTTCCAAGATTCATTAAGATTCTTGGATCTGCTGATATATAATTTTCATCAAACTTTTTAAAAACTAAAAAAAAATTTTTGTTTTTTATTTCTTTAAATTTTGTTTATTCCTCTGTACTTTTTAGGACTCTATTTACATATATATATATATATAAAATACTGGTTGATATTGCCTTGTAGGTCACTTACACTGTTATTTTTTATTTCATTTCTGTTTCATTTGGTGTTTTAGCCAGTTTTTTTCACTGATGTGACTAAAAGACCCAACCAGAACAATTGTAGAGGAGGAAAAGTTTGAGGGCTCACAGTTTCAGAGACCTTAGTCCATAGAAGGCCGGCTCCATTCCTCAGGCTTTCAGGTGAGACTGAACAACATGGTGTAAGAGAATGGGGTAGGGAAACAGCTCACATGATGATCAGAAAGCAGAGAGAGCCTCTTCTTGCCAGATAAAAATATTTCCCCAAAGGCACGCCCCCAATGCTGTACCTCCTCCAGCCACACCCCATTTGCCTTCAGTTAATTAATCCCATCAGGTGATTGATTCACTGATTGGGTTAAGGCTCTCACAACCCAATCCCCTCTGAACCCTCTCACATTGTCTCACATGTGAGCTTTTGGAGGCACCTCAGATCCAAAGCATAACATTTGGAGATATATCTATATGCACAGACACATATATACATACAAACATACACATATACACATACATCTATATAAATATACACGTCTCCTGGGATTAGAACCCAGACTGTCATTCATGCGAGTCAAGCACTATACCACTGAGCTACATCCTAGCACTTTTTAAATTTTTATTATTTTTAATGTTTTTATTAGTACATCAGTTATACATAATGGGTTCATTTTGACATAGTTTTACTTGCATGTAATATAATTTGCTCCATTTTAATTCCCAGTCCTCCCCCACATTCCCCCCTCTCCTCTATCTTTCTGCTGTCCTTCCTCTACTTGACTGGTCCTCCTATTTATTTATTGTTTTTTTAAAATTATAGATATACATAAAGTTGATTTCATTGTGATGTATTCTTACATTCACGTAGCATAATTGGTTACTTTTATCCTGCATTTCCTACCCTTTTCCATCTCTCCTCCCTCCTCATCAGTACCTTTCCTCTATTCTACTGATTTTCCATCTGTTTTCATGGGACTCCTCCCCTTTTTAATTATGTATTTCTCTCTATCTCTCTCATATGAGAGAAAACATTAAACCTTGACTTTCTGAGTCTGGCTTATTTCACTTAGCATGATATTCTCCAGATCCATCCATTTACCAAAAATGTCATAATTTATTCTTCTTTATGGCCAAGTAAGACTCCATTGTGTATATATTACCACATTTTCTTTATTCTTTCATCTGTCGATGGGTACCTAGGCTGGTTTCATAACTTGGCTCTTGTGAGTTGCACTGCTCTAAACATTGATATGCATGTATCACTACAGTATGCTGATTAACTAAAAGAACTAACTTTTGGATAAATATCAAGTGGTGGGATAGCTGGGTCATATGGTATTTCATTCTTAGTCAATTTAGGAATCTCAATGCTGTTTTCCAAAACAATTACTAATTTGCAGTCCCATCAACATTGTATGAGTGTACCTTTTCTCCCACATTCTTGCCAGCATTTGTTGTTATTTGTATTCTTGATTATTGCCATTCTCACTATAGTGAGATGAAACCTTGATGTAGTTTTGATTTGCATTTCCTTTTTTGCTAGGAATATAGAACATTTTTTCATATATTTCTTAGCCATTTGTATTTCTTCTTTTGAGAAATATGTTTAGTTCATTTGCCTATTTATTGATTGAGTTATTTGGGGGGCAGTGGTGTTAAGTTTTTTGAGTTCTTTACATATTCAGGATATTAATTCCCCACCAAAGAGTAATTGAAAAAGATTTTCTCCCATTCTGTAAGCACATTTTTACTCTCTTGTTTCCTTTGCTGTGCAGAGAATTTTTTTATCTGATGCTATCCCACTTACTGATTTTGGTTTTATTTCTTACATTTTAGAGACCTTGTTAAGGAAATCAGTGCCTGTGTCAATAGGTTAGAATGTTGAACCTATATTTCCTTCTAGCAGTTGCAAAATTTCTGGTCTAATTCCTAGGTTTTAAAATCTCTTTTAGTTTACCTTTGTACAGGGTAGAAATCTAATTTCATTCTTCTGTATATGGATATCCAATTTTCCCAGCACCATTTGTTTAAAAGGTTGTCTCTTCTCTAACATATGTTTTTAGCATCTTTGACAAGTATCAGATGACTATATCCATGTAGGATTGTCTTCTTGTCTTCTATTATTCCATTGGTCTTCATGTCTGTTTTGATCCAACATCATGCTCTTTGGTCACCATAGCTTGGTAGTATAATTCAAGATCAGTTATTGTCATGCCTGCCACATTCTTGCTTAGTATTGCTTTGCTATTCTGGGTCTTTTATTGTTCCAAATGAATTTTAGAACTATTAATCCCTAATATGAATTTTAGGACTGTTTATCTATGAAGAATGTTATTGATATTTTGACAAGGGTTGCACTGAATTTGTATGTTGATTTTGGAAAGATGGTCATTTTGACAATATTTGTTTTGTCTGTTCAGAACATAGGAGGCCTTTGCCTTTTCTAAGGCCTTCTTCAATTTCTTTCCTCAGTGTCATATTGTGTATATAATTTTCATTTTAAAGGTCTTTCACCTCCTTGAGTTTATTTCCAGTTTTTTAAGGCTGTTGTAAAAGGAATTATTTTCCTTTTCAGCAGATTCATTATTAGAGTATAGGAAAGCTATTAATTTTTGTTTGTTGATCTTGTATCATGCCACTTTGCTTTATTTGTTT
Source organism: Spermophilus citellus (assembly GCF_964194105.1). NCBI lineage: Eukaryota > Metazoa > Chordata > Mammalia > Rodentia > Sciuridae > Spermophilus > Spermophilus citellus. The sequence goes on from NC_138183.1 coordinate 190,709,642, forward strand.
ATCAGGTCTAGAAGTATTCTGGTGGAGTTTTGGCATCCTTTATGTATAGGATAATGTCATAAGCAGAGATAATTTGATTTCTTCTTTTCCTATTTGTATCCCTTTAATTTCCTTCTATTGCCAGATTGCTTTGGCTAGAGTTTCAGGAATTATAAGGAATTGGAGCAGTAAGTGTGGACTTTATGTCTTGTTCCTGATTTTAGAGGAAATGCTTTATTTTTCTCTCTTCAGTATGATGTTGTCTTTGGGTTTGTCATATACAGCCTTTATGATGTTGAAGTAAGTTCTTTCTGTCCTAGTTTTTTCAGTGTTTTATCATAAATGGGTACTGAATTTTGTTGAAGGCTTTTTCTGAAACTTATGGGAGGATCATGTGATTTTTGTTGTTAGTTTTTTATGTGATGAACTGTATTTTTTGATTTGTGTATGTTGAATCAGGCTTGCATCCCTGGTGATAAAACCAGCTTGATCATGGTATATAATCTTCTTAATGTGTTTTTATTGTAAATTGCTAATATTTTAATAAGAATTTTTGTCTTATGTTCATCAGGGATATAGGTCTGTAGTTTTCTTTCCTTGATATGTCTTTATCTGTTTTTGGTATGAGAGTGATTATTGGCTTTTTTGAATTTGAGAGTGTTCTTACATTTCTATTTCATAGAATAATTTGAGGAGGATTGGGGTTAGTTCTTCTTTAAAGGTATGGTATTACTGAGCTGAGAATCTATCTGGATCTGGGCTTTACTTTGTTGGAAAGCTTTTTTTTAATATTTATTTTTTAGTTGTAGTTGGACACAATACCTTTATTTATTTATTTATTTATTTATTTATTTTTATGTGGTGCTGAGGATCAAACCCAGGGCCATGCATATGCTAGGCGAGTGCTCTACCACTGAACCACAACCTCAGCCCCTATTGGAAAGCTTTTAATTGCTACTTCAATCTCATTGCTTGATATTGGTTTGTTTAGGTTTTGTGTATCCTCCTGGTTCAATTTGGGTTGGTTATATGTGTCTAGAAATTTGTCAGTATCTTCTACATTTTCTATTTTATTGGAATATGGGTTTTCAGAATAGTTCCTAATGATTCTTTGGATTTCTGTGATATCTTTGGTGTTATCTTCTCTTTTATCTCTAATTTTGTTGACTTAGGTCTTCTCTCTCTTTTGTTTGGTTTGAGGGCTTATCAATCTTGTTTATCTTTTCAAAGAACCTACTCTTTGTTTCATTGATTCTTTGTATTTTTAAATTTTTCTATTTTATTAATTTTGGCTCTGATCTTAATGATGTCCTGTCTTCTACTGGTTTGGGGATTAGTTTTCTCTTGCTTTTCTAGGGTCTTTGGGTATAACATTAGATCATTTACTTGGAATCTTTCTGTTATTGTTGTTTGGTAAGCATAAATGCTATAAACTTTTCTCTTAGAACTGCCTTCATACTGTCCCAGAGATTTTAATGTTTTATCTTTGTTCACATTTGTTTCTAAGAATTTTTAAACTTCTCCCTGAGTTTTTCTATGATCCATTCCTCATTCTAAAGCACATTATTCAACTTCCATGTGTTAAAATATTTTCTGGGTTTTATTTTGTTATTTCTTTCCTTTTTTAAAATAGTTTTTAAAACTTTTTAAAGTTGTAGATGGATATAATACCTTTATTTTGTTTGATTATTTTTATGTGGTGCTAAGGATTGTATCCAGTGTCTCACATGTGCCCGGCCAGTGCTCTACTACTGAACCACAACCCTAGCCCATTCTTGTTATTTATTTCTAATTTCATTCCACTATGATCAGATGAGATACAAGGAATTAGATCAGTATTTTTTTTTCCAGTATTTTCTAAGAGTTGTTTTGTGGTCTAAAATATGGTCTGTTTTGGAGATTTTTCCATGAGCAGCTGAAAAGAAAGTGAATTAGCTGTTGTTGAATGAAATATTCTATAGATGTCTTTAAGCCCATTTGATTTATAATATGTTTAGGCCTGAAAAGTCTACTTAGTTTATGCCTGGATGACCTATCTGTAGGCGAGAGAGACGTGTTGAATCACCAACATTATTGTATTGGGGTCTACTTGCATCTATATTTTGTAGGATTTCTTTTATTTAACTAGATGCACTGCCATTTAGGATGTAAATATTTAGAGTCATTATATTTTTTGTTGTATAATTCCCTTAAGCAGTATGAAGTGACCTTCTTTGTCTCTCCTGATTAATTTTGGCTTGAAGTCTATTTTGTCAGATATGAAAGTAGCTACTCCTGCTTACTTTCATCCTCCATAAGCATGGAATATATCTATTCTAGTTCTTTCACCTTTAGACCATGGATATATTTGCTTATACGGTGAGTCTCTTGTAAACAACATACAGTAGGGTTTTATTTTTTAATACACTCTGCCAATCTTTTTTAAAAATATCTTTATTTTATTTATTTATTTTTATATGGTGCTGAGGATCGAACCCAGCACCATGCATATGCTACACAAGTGCTCTACTGCTGAACCACAACCCCAGCCCCAGTCTATGTCTTTTAATTGGAGTGTTCAGACCATTTACATTTCTTCTTGTGCAATATTTCATTCAGTATTTTCTGTAGTACTGGCTAATGACTAATTCTGTAGTAATATGTTCTTTTAGTTTCTGCTTATCTTGGAAGGTTTTTATTTCATCTTCAGTTCTGAAGAATAATTTTTCTGAATATAGAAATCTTGGTTGGCACTCATTGTCTTTCAGAATTTGTTTATATTGCAAGCCCTCCTGACTTTTAGAGTCTAGACTGAGAGATTAGTCTAAACAGCTTACCTCTAACTGGGACCTGACATTTTTTCTCTTGCAACCTTTGAAATTTTATACTTATTTATATGTTAGCCATTTTAATTATTTCTTTGGAGCATATAATTTTTTAAACCTTGTCTGTTTGGGTTTCTAAAGGCCTCTTGTATTTAAATTTCTGTCTCATTCCTAAGGTTTGGAAATTTTTCTGAAATTATTTCTCTGAAAAGATTGTACATTACTTTAGTTTATATCTTGGGGTTTACCAGTAATTGTTAGATTTGGTCTCAATGTTGTCCCAGATTTCTTGAATATTCTGGTCATGGATTTTTATCTTTATTGTTGACTTTGTTTTTGATATTGTATACTTTGTTTTTGAGGCCTGAAAATCTGTCTTCTTGTAGTCTGATCTGTTGATGATTCTTTCAACTGAATTTTTAATTTGACCTTTTGAATCCTTCATTTCTAGGATTTCTGTTTGGTTCTTTTTCAGAATCCCTCTATTGAAGAGTGGTTTCACTTCCTGTATTTTCTCTCTTAAAGTTTATTCCATATATCTTCTTTTAGTCCATTGAACATTTTAACTATCAACTTTGTAAATTCTTTGCCTGGCATTTCTTCCACTGTGGTGTTAGTGGAATCATTTGTGTTGTGATCTATTTGGGATGGTTTGTTCCCCTCTTTTTTTCATATTGCTAGTATTTTACCCATATTCTGGGATGATTATCTTCCTACTTTTATATGAAGGACTTTTTAATGAACTTATTTCTCTTCACTAAGTGCCCCAGGCTGGGCAAATATCTTGTCATTATTCACATTCAACATGCACCTGCTCCTATGCCTGACATCTGGTACCACTTTGAGAAAAGAGAGAAATTCCTTTTAGCTGCAGTTAGTTTAGAACAAAGCTATTAAAAAACTGATGGAAAGGGGTTAGAGTTGTAGTTCAGTGGTAGAGCAATTGCCTAGCATGTGTGAAGCACTGAGTTCAATTCTCAGCACCACATATAAATAAAATTAATAAAAGTCCATCAACATCTAAAACAATTTTAAAGAAGCTGATTGAAAATGTCTGTAAAATTTCACTAATGCAGTTATGGGGGTAGTAGAGTTATTGAACATATTGAGAAATTTGATATCAGTGATAGTAAAATTACTATTTATATAGCGGTTAAAACATGAAATACTTCAAAAATTTACAAATTATCCTTGTGCAGGACCATGTTATCTTCCCTATCACTCCAATTTTAAAATAGTTGGGTTTTTTCAGCATTTGAAATATGTTCCTGGTATGGGAATATAGCTCAATAGTAGAGTGCTTGCCTAGCATATGTTCTGGGTTCAATCTCCAGAGCTTCCTGCCAGAAATGTTGTTCCATAGTTTCCTATCTTGTTTAATTTTTAATGAGAAGTTTTATGCCTTCCCCTGCCCCTGGCTACTTTTGATGTTTGAACTTTATTTTCATCATCAGCTTTTCACCAATTCAGTTAATAATGATTCTTAATACTGTGTGTGTGTGTGTGTGTGTGTGTGTGTGTGCGCGCGCCTTGTGTTCAAGCTTCCTGTGATTCATTAAGCTTCTTGGATCTGCTAATGTATGATTTTAATCAAAAAAATTAAAACTTTTTGTTTCTTCAAATATTTTTTTCTGTTCCTCCAAACTTTTTAGGACTTTGTTTACACATATAATACTGCTTGATTATAATACTGCTTGATATTGCCTTCCAGGTCTTTTATATCTTGTTATTTTTTATGTCATTATATCCATGTTTCATTTGGGGATACATACATGAACACTTGTACATGTATGAATGTATGTGTGTATGTGTGTATACATATATATATATATATGTATATACACACATATATGAATATTTATATTCATTTGTGTGTATGTGTTGTACTGGGATTTGAACCCAGGGTCTCATATGTGATAGATAATCGCTCTACCACTAAGCTACTCCATATTCCTTTTTTAAATTGATTTTTTAAAAAATGACAGCAGAATGCATTACAATTCTTATTACACATATATACTACAATTTTTCATATCTCTGTTTGTATATAAAGTATATTGATACCCAATTCATGTCTTCATATATGTACTTTGGATAATGATGTCTATCACATTCCAACATCCTTGCTAATCCCCTGCCCTCTCCCTTTCCCTCCCATCCCTCTTCCCTATTTAGAATTCATCTAATCCTCCCATGCTTCCCCTCCCTATACCACTATGAGTCAGCATCCTTATATCAGAGAAAACATTTGGCATTTTTTTGGGGGGAGATTGGCTAACCTCACTTACATTATCTTCTCCAACACCATCCATTTACCTGCAAATGCCATGATTTTATTCTCTTTTATTGCTGAGTAAAATTCCATTGTGTATATATGCCACATTTTTTTATCCATTCATCCACTAAAGGACATCTAGGTTGGTTCCACAATTTAGCTATTGTGAATTGTGTTATTATAAACATTGATGTGGCTGTGTCCCTATAGTATGCTGTTTTTAAGTCCTTTGGGTATAGACAAAGGAGAGGGATACCTGGGTCAAATGGTGGTTCCATTCCCAGATTTCCAAGGAATCTCCAAACTGCTTTCTATATTGGCTGCACCAATTTACAGTCCCACCAGCAATGTATGAGTTTACCTTTTTCCCCACATCCTCACCAACACTTATTGTTGTTTGTCCTCATAATAGCTGCCATTCTGACTGGCATGAAATGATATCTTAGAGTAGTTTGATTTGCATTTCTCTAATTGCTAGAGATGCTGAGCATTTTTTAATATATTTGTTGATTGATTGTATAACCTCTTTTGAGAAGTGTCTGTTCAGGTCCTTGGCCCATTTGTTTATTGGGTTATTTGGTTTTTTCATGTTTAGCTTTTTCTTAGAGGATTTTTTCTTTTTTTCAGAAGATTTATCACTGATATACAGAAATTTTTTCTTTTCTCAGAGGATTTGTCACTGATATACAGAAATGCCTTTGATTTATGGATGTTGATTTTATATCCTGCTTTTTTGCTGAATTCATTTGCTAGTTCTAGAAGTTTTCTGGTGGAGTTTTTTGGGTCTTCTAGGTATAGAATCATATCATCAGCAAATAGTGCTAATTTAAGTTCTTCTTTTCCTATACATATCCCTTTATTTTTTTCATCTGTCCAATTGCTCTGGCCAGTGTTTCAAGAACTATGTTGAATAGAAGTGGTAAAAGAGGGCATCCCTGTCTTGTTCCAGTTTTTAGAGAGAGAATGCCTTCAATTTTTCTCCATTTAGAATGATGTTGGCCTGAGGTTTAGCATAGATAGCCTTTATGATGTTGAGATATGTTCCTGTTATCCCTAGTTTTTCTAGTGTTTTGAACATAAAGGGGTGCTGTATTTTGACAAGTGCTTTTTCTGTGTCTATTGAGATGATAACATGATTCTTAAAGATATCTTTAAGTCTATTGATGTAATGAATTACATTTATTGATTTTTGTATGTTGAACCAACGTTGCATCCCTGGGAAGAATCCCACCTGATCATGGTGCACAATCTTTTTGATATGTTTTTGTATTCGGTTTGCCAGCATTTTATTGAGAATTTTTGCATTTATGTTCATTAGAGATATTGGTCTGAAGTTTTTTTTCTTTGATGTGTCTTTGCCTGGTTTGGGGATCAGGGTGATATTGGCCTCATAAAATGAGTTTGGAAGTGCTGCCTCTTTTTCTATTTCCTGAAATAAATTGAACAGTATTGGTATTAGTTCTTCTTCTCAACTGTGTGTCCATCTGGTCCTGGGCATTTCTTGGTTGGTAAGCTTCTAATGATGTCTTCTATTTCATCAGTTGATATTGGTCTGTTTAAATTGTGTATATTTTCCTAATTCAATCTGGGCAAATCGTATGACTTAAGAAATTTGCTGATGCCTTCAATGTCTTCTATTTTATTGGGGTATAAGATTTCAAAATAATTTCTAATTATCCTCTGTGTTTCTGTCATGTCTGTTGTGATATTACCTTTTTCATCAAGTAGCTGGTAGTTTGAGTTCTCTCTCTCTTTCTGTTCATTAGCGTGGCAAGGATCTGTCAATTTTATTTATTTTTTCAAACAACCAACTTTTTGTTTTTTCAATTGTTTCTTGTTTTTATTTCATTGATTTCAGTTCTAATTTTAATTATTTCTTGCCTTCTACTGCTTTTGCTGCTGATGTGTTCTTCTTTTTCTAAGGCTTTGAGATGTAGTGTGAGGTCATTTATTTGTTGATTTTTTTCTTCTTTTAAAGAATGAACTCCATGCAATGAATTTTCCTCTTAGTACTGTTTTCATAGTGTCCCTGAGATTTTGATATGTTGTGTCTATGTTCTCATTTACTTCTAAGAATTTTTTAATCTCCTCCTTGATGTCTTCTGTAACTCATTGTTCCTTCAGTAGCATATTGTTTAGTCTCCAGGTAATGGAGAAATTTTTATTTTGTCATTGATTTTCAATTTCATTCCATTATGATCTGATAAAATACATGGTAGTATCTCTACTTTTTTGTATTTGCCAAAAGTTGCTTTGTGGCATAGTATATGGTCTGTTTTAGAGGCAGGGTTCTAGGTCCCCACAATCATACTAAGCAGTCTTCCACAGAATTTTTCTCTAGAACCCTGCCTTGTCCTTATCCCTTTCACTTTATTCTCAGGCCACTATTGCTTTCCCAATGCCAGAAAGGTTGTAAATAGGGAAGCTACTCTTTTCCCATCATTAGTATGATTTTAACATGAAAGATTGATCCCTGGCTTAGAAAAATATTGATATTGAGGTGTAAATGACTGGTTCTTAGGCCTTTGTTGAGATTTGTGGGAGAGTAAAGAGTCCTAGAAAGACTTTGAACCTTGAAAGGCTTTCTAGGGATTCTGTCTGACAGTATGGCTAAGTTTAGCATGTCTGCCCCTTCCCACTTATCTCCCTCTACCTGCAGTTTTGATCATGTGCCTTATCTCATGCATGACTATGACCTGAGACGAACAACCAATATCAAGGAAGTTCTGCCTGAAGATGCCTTTAAACACCCTGCCTTATTCACTTGGGATTTTCTAAAGACTCTAAATGCTGGTAAATGGTTTATAAAACCAGAGGTAAGACACATTCCTCAATTCTATAAACTTGGATTGTATTCCTGTTTTGTTTGAATTAATTTGTTGCCCCTGGAGATAAAGGTAAAGATAGACAAGTGTACACACAGTTTCATCCTAGTTTAGTAGCAGGGTGAAGGGCTTTTCTGGTAATGCAGTGAGTCTGATTGCTGCTCTCTATATTCACAGAAAGTCTGAAAATAACCTTGTAAACTTATTCTTGTCATTTAATTCCTATTTACACAAGTGTTTTGTAAACTTTGATAGTGTGCCCACTGTGTATGTAGTATTTTCTTAGGTATTTTGAATAGCTCACAGTCTTATATATTATGCAGACTGAGGAATCATATTTATACTTTGTAGAAGACTTTGTTTTTTCTTTTGGTGATATGAGGATTGAACCTGGGACTCTGCCACTGAGCTATTTTCCCAGCCTGGAAACATATTTATTCTTGAGTCCTTCTTTCTATTCAACAAATAGATATTGAGTACCTACTGGGTACTAAGCATATGAAATATAATGATGAATAAGCATACCTCCAACCCTAATGGAGTTCACAAGGTAAGTGTAAACACAAAATTATGATACATTGTGATAAGTGCCAAACTAGAGTTAATTTCAGTTTTTTCAGGAACACGCAAGAATAATTTCTAGTTCAGTTTAAGGGATGAGGATGGCTGATTCTGGAAGAAGTAGGCTACTAATGGGTGTAGTAAAATATAAAGCCTGTACTGTGTAAAATGTAGTTTTGAGGCAAGAGTTGAGTAGTTCGCCTTGAGGAAGTCAGAGAAAGCAGAGATACCATTTGTGCTAAGGGGAGATCATTAATAAAGAGAACCATGGGCAATGGTGATGATGTGTTTCAGAGGTTACATTATAGAGTGTGCATACATGTGCGTTTGTATGTGTGTGGGGGGAGATACATAGATAGAGAAGGAAGGGATAGGGATAGGGAATAGTTTAGGAAAAGAATCAGGAAAACATGTTGATGGAAGATTATAGCAATTCTTAAATAAAAAGTTCTTAAATAACAAGTTAGCTTAGAATTATCTTTTGAGTGTTTTTAGGGTTATTTTGTTCATTTTTATTTTTGTTCCTTTTTGTGGGTCTGGGGATTGAATCCAGGAACCACTGAGCTTCATCTCCAGCACTTTTTATCTTTTTATTTTGAAACGGGAGCTCTCTAAATTGCCCAGTTTGGCCTCAAACTTGTGATCCTTCTACTTTAGCCTCCCAAGTAACTGGGATTACTAAAGTGTGCCACTGCACCAAGTCCTTTTGGGTATTTAAAAATGTGTAAAAAATCAGATTTCATTTTATAAAGATCAAATCTGTCTTCTCAGGATAAAGAAAACAAAACAACTTATATTTTCTAGCCTACCTTATAGCTAGGGATAATACATGTGACATAGGTTCTGCCCAGATACACTGATTTTGAAAATAGACATTTCACTATGATAGATATTAGGCATCCATATTGATAGCACATGTGACAGCAGAGATACCAGAGTATGTGGGGTGTATCAATTGTGGTAATAGCTCCCTTATCAGGTAGCTGTAAATAAAGAAAAAAATATTAAGGTTTTTAAAAATGATGTACTAAGGGTGAAATGGAATTTTATTTAAGTTTGATGTTAATCTTGAAAGTTATTTGATTGTGTTTCACACAAAAATAGTGAAAAGTTAGTGAAGCATTATGTAAAAATAGACTTTAGAGACTCCACTTCAGATTTATTCTATTAGCTAGTGTTAATATAAGAGATAGTTGCAAGTAGATTTATAATAACCATAGCTCCTTAAAATATTTGTTCTCATAGGAGTACATAGCCTATAAATGCTGTTTCCTTATGTGTAGATATTGGGGTTTCTCTGATATTCCAGATTTCTATGCATATGTAGGCCATGTAATATGTCTCATCATACATGAATACATGAGCACATAAAATCTAGAAATATACATCAGCATACATATATTGGATTAGCTAGCCATAATTGATGTTTTGGCAATGGGTATTGTAGATAAAAGGGCTGTTAGATATCTGATGTATGATGTAATGCTCATAAAAGTTTCATTAGGATTTGAAGAATTAAATTTACTTTTAAAATTAAGCCAATGTTTCATCATTCTGAGATTTTTGATGGAGTAGTAGTGTTGACGAATGAATGACTGATGATTTTAGTTAATATGTGATTTTTCTTGTTGGTTCTTACTAGAAGTAGTGTCTCTCTTTTAGAGAGACAATAATAGTAATTTTTCTTGTCAGTGGTCATGGTTAGATACCATATGGGAACTAGGATATTTAATATTTAATATTTTTATTAAATATAATGTTTCATTATATTATTAGTGTGCTAATGAGGAATATCCTGAAATCAGGGGTTCAAATAAGATTATTTGGGGGACTTTAGGTTTGTTTGTGGTGCTTTCTTTGTTTTCATACTGTGTGGTCAGCAGGTGGTTGAAAGGATATTACCATCTGATTTGAATGATTTCAGGGTTGGGTAATTTTTTTACAGCAAAGAACTTAATGGTCAAGATTATTCTGGTGATTATTGGCAAAGGTATGATTAATTGATGATGGTTATAAATTAGTCATTATTCATTAGTATATTTATTGTTCTTGAGATTACTTGTGAAGATCAGTCTGCGTGATAGTAACCTTTTTGTTACTGTAACAAATATCTGAGATAATCAACTTTAATGAGAAAAGGTTTATTTTGGCTCATAGTTTTAGTGGTTTCAGTCCATGATTAATTGGCTCTGTTGGTTTGGGCATGTGGCAAGGCAGCACATCATGGTGGGGAAAATGTGGCAGAGCAAAAACATTCACCTTATAACTGTGAAATAAAAAAGAGAAAGAAGAAGGGCCTGGATCCCACAATTCCCTTCAAGGTATACCTTGTAGTGACCTGAGACCTCCCACAGGATCTCTGCCTCTGAAAGATTCCACCACTTCCCAATGGTACCACTCTGGGTGAAAAAGCTTTTAACACATGGGGCTTCAGGGGACATTCTAGATCCAATCTGATGGATAATGAAATAAGAATAAATACAAAATGTCTGGGAGTTGTTCCTAAAAGCTCAGCCAAATTCCTGTTTCTTTTTTTGTTTGTTTTATTTTTTTATTTATACATGACAGTAGACTGTATTGTGGCAAATTATACCTACATAGAGTATAACTTATTTTAATTAGGATCCTATTCTTGTGGTTGTACATGATGCAGATTTACTCTGACTGTATATTCAAATGCAAGGCTAGGAAAGTTATGTCCAATTAATTCTGCCATCCTTCCTATTCCCCTCTCCTTCCTTCCCTTGCTCCCCTTTGTCTAATCCAATGAATCTATTCTTCCCCTCTCCCCACCCTCCCTTGTTTTGGGTTAGCTTCCACATATCAGAGAGAACATTTGGCCTTTGCTTTTTGGGGATTGGCTTATTTCACTTAGCATGAGGGTCTCACTTCTATTCATTTACCAGCAAATGCCATAATTTCATTCCTTTATGGCTGAGTAATATTCAATTGTGTATGTATACCACATTTTATTTATCCATTCATCCGTTGAAGAGCACCTAGGTTGTTCCCATAGCTTGGCTATTGTGAATGGAGCTGCTATGAACATTAATGTGGCTGTGTCACTGTAGTGTGCTGATTTTAAGTCCTTTGGGTATTGACCAAGGAGTGGGATAAGTGGGTCAAATAGTGGTTCCATTCCAAGTTTTCTAAGGAATCTTCATACTGCTTTCCATAGCGGTTGCACCAGTTTGCAGTCCCACCAATAATGTATGAGAGTACCTTTCTCCCCACATCCTTGACAACATTGATTGTTACTTGTATTCTTGATAATTGGCATTCTAACTGGAGTGAGATAGAATCTTAGTGTAGTTTTAATTTGCATTTCTCTAATTACTAAAGATGTTGAACATTTTTTCATATATTTTTGACCATTTGTATTTCTTCTGTAAAGTGCTTGCAAATTCCTGTTTATTTAGCCCAACCAACATTTGTGGAATTCTTGTATTCATTAGGAAAGTTTAATTTTCACAATGACACAGATACAATATTCTTACAAATAACATGAGTCCAGCTTTTGTTTTAGCACATTAATGAGGGACTATGCAGGATGTCAAACCCACTCAAAAGAGAAGTAAGAAATCAATCAGTGGAACAAAGAAAATCTGAAATTAGATTGCTAAGTTAGACATATACTTGGTTAATATACTAAATGACAAATAAAGTCATAACTTGAGGGGTTGACTTCCACGAAAGAAATCATTCACATTGTTATTAGACAAAAATCATTTTTGTTTTCATCAGTTTCCTCAAGTTAACATCTAACTTTACATAATCAGGGCTCTGATCAGAAGTAAAGAGGAATTCAAGCAGAAGTACATTCCCCTAAGTGTCAGATAGATAATCTTCAGTTGTTCTTAATATCTGCCATGGTATTTTGATATGAAGCAACAACTACTTGCCTTATTTTTAAAGTTTTGAATAATTTAAGTTTTCTGTTGTTATCATAATTTATATTGATTTTTTTAGAAGCTTGTCTCATTGTAATTTTGTGACATTTTGCTTTATTAATTGACATAGATGCAGTAAGAAGGATCAATTAATACACATAAGGTTCCTTGTTATGTATGTAATCAGATGTCTAGAGTTAGATTGTATTAAACTACTAAGGCCATTAAGTTAGGGTCTAGAGATTATTTAGGTATTTCTTTTTTGGTGATACTGGGGATTGAACCCAGGGTTGCTGTACCACTGAACTATGTCCCCAGCCCTTTTATTTTGAGACAGGATCTTGCTAAGTTGCTGAGGCTGGCCTTAAACTTGCAATCCTCCTGCCTCAGCCCCTGGAGTAACTGTGATTATAGGCCTGTGCCACCACACCCACCTAGAGTTTCATTTTTAATACTATGTACCATTTAGAGATCTTTTACTTACAAAATAAGAAGTTCATCTCCATAGTATTTCACTTATATCTTTATAAACGTAGGCAAATTTGCTTTCCTTTTTATGCTAGACTGTTACTTTCCTTACTGCCTATAATGCTGGGATGGTATACAACAGATAGCAGATAGTTTGCTGAGGAAGGCTAATCAATATTTGTTCCAACTATAAATTATATCTATATAAATTTTTTAAATATTCATTTCTTTTAGTTGTACACAATGCCTTTATTTTTATTTATTTATTTTTATGTGGTGCTGAGGATCGAATCCAGGGCCTTGCAGGCACCAGGCGAGTGCTCTACTGCTGAGCCACAACCCCAGCCCCTATATCTGTGTTTTTGACAAGGTCATGGAGTTTGTCATACCTGGTTGAATACAATATGTTCTTAAATATTAACCTCCAGATATGGCCTTGATTGCACACTTTATCCAGTTATAATTCAAGAAAGGAGGACATATTTTTATTGAACCTAAGCAAATTAAACCTTAGTAGTGCCAAGAGAATTAGAGAAGAAGTAAAAATATTTCTTTCTGCATTACAAGGAAGTAGTGAGAGATGATATTAAATTCAAAGAATATTTATCACAAGCAAATGAGTCAGAGGAAATTTTTTTAAAGTCTTTCTCTTATGCCCATCAGAAAATAGAACATTAAAACAATTACCAACAAAGTTCAAAATTAATGGTCTTGATTAGATTGCACGTATCCATTCATTTAGTCTGGTGTAGTTAATGTCTTCCTACGTATTGGATTATCAGTCTGCTTCACAAAACTCCAGATCCATAGACCTTGGAAATCTTGACTAATTCTCCTAATAAAGACTGGTTAGTGTGTACTAGAGAAGGCAATGTCATCTTACACTGGGAAGCCTATTTCTATTTATTTATTTCTTTCAGTATCAGTAGATAAGTATATGTGTCACAGTCCTTTCAGCCAAGATTTTGAGTCTGTCATTTCCAAATTCTAGTCTGTATCTTATAGAAGAAATCTTTAGACAAAAATTGTAATAGAGTAGAAAATATTTGATGGTAACAAACTGAATTAGTCTGGTTAATTTATTATGGTAAGCAACAATATCAGAAAGGAGAAGAGGAGTTTGGATATATAGCTTAGTTGGTAGAGTGCTTGTCTTGTATGCACAAGGCCCTGGGTTCAATCCCCATCGAAGAAGAAGAAGAAGAAGAAGAGGAGGAGGAGGAGGAGGAGGAGGAGGAGCTCTATTAATAGAGTATAATACATAATTATTTTAAAATGTTCCCCTTGAAGGTAAGAACATATTATGGGCATGAGAATTAACAGATATCTTGGTACTTTGAATCCATCTTTTTATCTCTACAATTTTGTGTGTGGAGCTCCTTTTTTTATATTTTACAATTCCTGCCACATTGAGGACTTAAAAACTACAATATCTGAGATTAAAAATTCACAGGATGTTTATGAAGGATATTGGTTTGCAGTTTTCTTTTTTAATATAGTTGTAATCTGGATTTGATATTAGGATAATGCTGGGCTCATAATATGAGTTGGAAAATGTTCTGTCTTCTTCTGTTTCTTGGAAGAGATTGTGTAGAGTAGAACCAGTGTTATTTTTTCCTACATGTTCAGTAGAATTCAACAGTGAACACACCTGAGCCTGCAATTTTCTTTGTTGGAAGGTTTTTATTTATTAATTCAATTTCATAAATAGATATAAGGGCATTCATTCTTCTTGAATGAGCATTGATTGTATCTTTTGAGGAAGTAATCTGTATCACCTAAGTTGTTGAATTTGTGGACAGAGTTGTTTATATTATCCATTTAATGACTATAGGATCCTGATTCTCATAATATGTGATCACTTGTCAGCTGGCTAGAGATTTAACAATCGTATTGATCTTATCAAAGAAATAATGATTAGTTTCATTGTTTTTCTCTACTTTCCTATATTTAGTTTCATTGATTTATGCTCAAATTTGTATTTCTTTTGTTTAATTTGGGTTTGATTTTTTAATCTTCTTTTTCTAGTTAAGGTAGAAATTTATATTCCTGATTTTAGATTTTTAAAATATTATAAGCATTTAAAATCATATGTTTACCTATGTACACTGTTTCTCCTTTATCATACAGATTTTGATATGCTGTATTTTCATTTTTATTAAGTTCAAAATATTTTAAAATTTCACTTGATCCTTGATCATTAACCCATGGATTATTTAGGAGCTCTTTTTCAAATTTCCAAATATTTATGAATTTTTCAGATATCTTCTTATTGATTTCTGGTTTAATTCTGTCATTGCCTGAGTAAATACTTTGTCTGACTTCTTACATACACTTCTCTATAAGAACTGTTTGATGGTCCAGAATATGGCATGTCTTGATGAATGTTCCAAGTGTATGTGACAAGAATGTATATTCTGCAGTTGTGGAGTAATGTTCTGTGGCATTAGGCCCAGTTGAGCAATAATGTTGTTTAAGTTGTCTCTACTCTTATGGATTTCCTGCCCATTTGTTCTTTCAGCTTACTGAGGAAGGCATGATGAGGCCTTCAGCCATAATAGTTGACTTGCTTATTTTTCCCTTCAGACCAGTTTTTGCCTCATGCATTTTGAAGCTCCATTGTTAAAAGTATATACATTTGTAATTGTTATGTCCATTTGGAGAATTTAGCCCTTTCTTATGATATATGGTAGGCAAAATAATGGTTTCTTTTTTTTTTTTAATTTTTTATTGGTTGTTCACAACATTACAAAGCTCTTGACATATCATATTTCATACATTAGATTGAAGTGGGTTATGAACCCCCAATTTTATCCCAAATGCAGATTGCAGAATCACATCGGTTACACATCCACAATTTTACATAATGCCCTATTAGTAATTGTTGTATTCTGCTACCTTTCCTATCCCCTACTATCCCCCCTCCCCTCCCCTCCCAACTTCTCTCTCTACCCCATCTACTGTAGTTCATTTCTCTCCTTGTTTATTTTCCCATTCCCCTCACAACCTCTTATATGTAATTTTGTATAGCAATGAGGGTCTCCCTCCATTTCCATGCAATTTCCCTTTTCTCTCCCTTTCCCTCCCATCTCATGTCTCTGTTTAAAGTTAATCTTTTCTTCCTGCTCTCCCTCCCTACTCTGTTCATAGTTGCTCTCATTATATCAAAGAAGACATTTGGTATTTGTTTTTTAGGGATTGGCTAGCTTCACTAAGCATAGAAAATAATGGTTTCTTGAAAATGTCCATGCACCACTTCCTGGAACCTATAAATATGTTACCATATACTGTAGAAATGGCGTTGCAGATATAATTGAGATTATGGACCTTCAGGTGAGGAGATTATCCTGAATTGTCTGGGTTATCCTGATATAATCAAACAAGTCCTTAAAAGCAGAGAGACTTTCCTAGATGTGGATAGAGAGATCTAACAGTGGAGAGGACAGAGGCAGGAAAGATAAAAGCATAAAAGGGATTCAGCTCTCCATTGCTGGCTTCAAAGATAAAGGAAGGAAGCTATGAGTCAAAGAAAGCAGATAGCCACTAGAAGCTAGGAATGGGCTAACAGAGAGGACATGGGGAACTCAGTTTTACAACCACAGGGAATTGAATTCTGACAATAATGGGAATGAGCATGAATGGATTCTCCCCTATAGACTCCAAAATGGAACAGAGCCTTGTCAACACCTTGATTATAGCCAAGTGAGACCCATAAGAATTCTTATCTGCAAAACAAACGAGAAAAAAATTTATGTTGTTTTAAGTTACTAAGTATGTGGTGATTT
Source organism: Spermophilus citellus (assembly GCF_964194105.1). Lineage (NCBI taxonomy): Eukaryota > Metazoa > Chordata > Mammalia > Rodentia > Sciuridae > Spermophilus > Spermophilus citellus. The sequence goes on from NC_138183.1 coordinate 190,726,229, forward strand.
CTTACAACAGTAATAGAAAACTAATAAACTAATTGTGATTAATGCTTCTCTTTAACCATGATAATAATAATATGGACATAGAAAACACCTCAAGAAAATGCTAGTATCTCAAATTCATGATTGTGTAAAAAAGAAAATATATTATGATGTAAGTGAAGTCCATCTTAGGAGTAAAGACTAGTTTAACATTGAAAAATCATTCAGTGTAACTTATCATGTAAATAGTCTAAAGAAAAACTACATGATCACTTAAATTTGTGTAGCAAAAGCATTCAGTAACATTCAACAAAAAAAAAATCCATTTGTGCTGAAAAAAATCTTAAACAAAGAATACATGAGAACTTCCTTACACTAACAGAAGAGAACTTCAAAAACCCTACATCTAGCCAGGCGTGGTGGTTAACACCTGTAATCTCAACTACAGAGGAGGCTGAGGCAGGAGGATAGCAAATTTGAGTACAACCTGGGCAACTTAGCAAGACCCTATCTCAAAAAATAAAAGGGCTTGGGATGTAGGTCAGTGGTAGAGCGCCCCTGAATTCAGTCCCTAGTACTGCAAAAAAAAAAAAAAAAAAAAAAAGTACACCAACAAAAATCTACAGTTAATAACATTCTTAATGATAAGAAGATGAAGCTTTCTTCCTAAAATTGAGAACAAGGCAAGAATGCCCTTCCTCACCACTGCTAGTCAGCATCACACTGAAAATCCTAGACAGCAGGAAAATTTGTAAAAGGCTTACAGACGAATAGATTTTAAGGGAAGAAGGCAAACTGTCTTTGTCACACACGGCCTGATTGTCTAGGTAGAAATTTTACACGGCGGGGCGCCGCCGAGAAGAGGCCAGCAAGCAGAGAAAAACGTTGCTGCGGATTCTGTGGAATCCTGCTGGCTGAGCCTGCACTGAGTCCTGGGCTGAGTTCGGGATTTCAGACGGGGAAGGAAGCGGTACAGTTCTATCCCCCACAATGGAAACTCCACCAAGGAAACCAGAGGCCACCATCTTGGAGAGCTGAAGTAACCACCGCCACTCTCCAACAGATTGCAACAATAAAAATGGTGTGTGTTACTCAGCTCATCTCCCATACAGCAGGGAATTCGAATAAAATCTCTCCTAGGCTTTCGGGGGGAGGGATTATCAGAGCGAGCCTGCATAAAGACTCGGGGAAAACTAAAGACACCTCACCTTCAACTCCCCCTCCCATCAGCGGCGAAAACAAAACCTGTCTTGCCAGCGCTGGGGGAGGGGCAAGCGGAAAAAATCAAAACAATAGAGTGCTGGGATTACCAATAGCCACCCTCCACACCCAACAAATGGCAGGCCCAGAGTACAGTTTGAACTGCCGAGAGGCATCATTCAGGGGAAATCTGGACTAGTGGGAGAAACCAGGACTAACAGGAGAAACCAGGGGATTAGAGGCCAGGCCCTTGCGACTGGGTGGCTGGAGACCGCCCGCCGGCAACAGCCAACCTGCTGCCCGCGCGACTGGGCGGCTGGAGACCGCCCACCCGCCGGCCACCTACCGCGTGTCTGGGCGGCTAGAGATCGCCTGCCCGTCGGCAACCGATCACCAGCCCACTGCCCACTCAACTAGGTGGCTGGAGTCTGCCCGCCCGCCGGCGACCAATCGCCCGCTGGCTGCCAGCGCAACTGGGCGGCTGGAGACTGCCCGCCCGCCGGCGACCGGGAGCTGAAACCAACCAGAGACAGTCCAGTCCAACCCCCCCATTCGGACACCCTGGCAAGGAGTCTGGGGCCCGCCATAGCAGAGAGGTGACATCACTGGAGCTCGGCCGTCGGAATTCCTTCCCAGCGGAATCCACTTTAGCAAGCATAGTCTACCAACACAAAGGAGAGACAACAGAGATATACAAAACCAAAACAAATCTATAGAAGAGAGCAGAAACATAGCAATCAAATAGAGCTGGAAAGTAACGTGAACATATGAAAAAACAAGGGAAAAAATTAGTACAAACAATGCAGGACAACTTAAATCTACAGGAGGACCTAGAAGCATCAGAAACATGGATAGGGAAAGAACTCAAGGCATACCTAACTCAGATGGAAAGGAATATTAGAGAAGACATGAGACAGCAAGTCCAAGCAATAAAAGTATATTTTGAAAATGAATTAAACAAATTCAAATGGCAAAGAAAGAGCTTTACTAGGAGATAGAGATCTTAAAAAATAATCAAACAGTAATCCTAGAAATGCAGGAAACTATAAACCAAATTAAAAACTCAAACGAGAATATTACAAATAGAATAGATCAAATAGAAGTCAGAACATCAGATAATGAAGACAAAGTTTATCAACTTGAAAAGAATATAGTCAGCACAGAAAACATGCTTAAATACCACGAGCAATCTGTTCAAGAGATATGGGATGTCATAAAAAAAACAAATTTGAGAGTCATCGGGATAGAAGAAGGCATAGAGAATCAAACCAAAGGAATGGACAACCTATTAAATGAAATAATTCTAGAAAACTTCCCAGAGATGAAAGATGGAATGGATTGCCAAATCCTGGAAGCCTACAGGACCCCAAACATTCAAAACCATAATAGACCAACTCCAAGACATATAATTATGAAGATAGCCAATATACAAAACAAGGAGAGAATATTAAAAGCTACAAGAGAAAGGAGGCAGATTACATTCAGGGGTAAACCAATTAGGTTAACGACTGATTTTTCATCACACACTTTGAAAGCGAGAAGATCCTGGAACAATGTATTTCAAACACTGAAAAATAATGGATTCCAACCAAGAATACTGTATCCAGCAAAATTAAGCTTCAGATTTGACAATGAAATTAAAATCTTCCACGATAAACAAAAGCTAAAAGAATTCACAGCCAGAAAACCAGCACTGCAAAGCATTTTGAGCAAAATACTACAAGAAGAGGAATTGAAAAATAGTGCCCAAAACCAACAGCGGGAGGTATCTCAGTAAAGGGGGAGGAAAATAACCAAAAAGTAAAAACTAGCCAAACTAAAATAAATAAATAAATAAACATGACTGGAAGTACAAATCATATTTTAATTGTAACCTTAAATGTTAATGGCCTAAACTCACCAATCAAGAGATATAGGCTAGTAAACTGGATCAAAAAAAAAAAAAAACAAATCCAACAATATGCTGCCTTCAGGAGACTCATATGATAGAAAAAGACATATATAGGCTGAAGATAAAAGGTTGGGAAAAATCATACCACTCACATGGCCCTCGGAAGCAAGCAGGAGTGGCCATACTCATCGAATAAAATTAACTTCAAACCTAAGTTAATCAAAAGCGATAAAGAAGGACACTATATACTGTTAAAAGGAACCATCCACCAACAAGACATAACAATTATCAATTTGTATGCACCAAACAATGGTGCTGCAACATTCATAAAACAAATTCTCCTCAAGTTCAAGAGTCAAATAGACTACAACACAATAATTATGGGTGACTTCAACACACCGCTCTCGCCACTGGACAGATCCTCTAGACAAAAGCTGAATAAAGAAACTATAGAACTCAATAGCACGATCAATAACCTAGACTTAACCAACATATATAGAATATATCAACCATCATCAAGTAGATGCACGTTCTTCTCAGCAGCACATGGATCCCACTCAAAGATAGACCATATATTATGCCATAGGGCAACTCTTAGTAAATACAAAGGCGTGGAGATAATACCATGCATTTTATCTGATCATAATGGAATGAAACTGGAAATCAATGATAAAAGAAGGAAGGAAAAATCCTACATCACATGGAAAATGAACAATATGTTACTGAATGAACAATGGGTTTCAGAAGACATAAAGGAGGAGATAAAAAAAATTCTTAGAGACAAACGACAATACAGACACAACATACCGGAATCTATGGGACACAATGAAAGCAGTTTTAAGAGGGAAATTCATTTCTTGGAGTTCTTTCCTCAAAAAAAAGAAAAAACCAACAAATAAATGAACTCACACTACACCTCAAAAACCTAGAAAAGGAAGAGCAAAACAACAGCAAATGTAGTAGAAGACAAGAAATAATTAAAATTGGAGCAGAAATCAATGAAATTGAAACAAAAAAAAAAACCATTGAAAAAACTAAAAGTTGGTTCTTTGAAAAAATAAATAAGATAGACAGGCCCTTAGCCATGCTAATGAAGAGAAGAAGAGAGAGAACTCAAATTACTAACATACGGGATGAAAAAGGCAATATCACAACAGACACTACAGAAATACAGAAGATAATTAGAAAGTATTTTGAAACCCTATATTCCAATAAAATAGAAGATAGTGAAGATATCGATAAATTTCTTAAGTCATACTATCTGCCCAGATTGAGTCAAAAAGACACACACAATTTAAACAGACCAATAACAAAGGAAGAAATAGAAGAAGCCATCAAAAGACTACCAACCAAAAAAAGCCCTGGACCGGATGGGTATACAGTGGAGTTCTACAAAACCTTCAAAGAAGAATTAATACCAATACTTTTCAAGCTATTTCAAGAAATAGAAAAAGAAGGAGCTCTTCCAAATTCATTCTATGAGGCCAACATCACCCTGATCCCGAAACCAGACAAAGACACTTCAAAGAAAGAAAACTATAGACCAGTATCTTTAATGAACTTGGATGCAAAAATTCTCAATAAAATCCTGGCAAATCAAATACAAAAGCATATCAAAAAAATTGTACACCATGATCAAGTAGGATTCATCCCTGGGATGCAAGGCTGGTTCAATATATGGAAATCAATAAATACTATTCACCACATCAATAGACAAGAACCATATGATCATCTCGATAGATGCAGAAAAAGCATTTGACAAAGTACAGCATCCCTTTATGTTCAAAACACTAGAAAAACTAGGGATAACAGGAACTTACCTCAACACTGTAAAAGCTATATATGCTAAACCTCAGGCTAGCATCATCCTAAATGGAGAAGAAAAACTGAAGGCATTCCCTCTAAAATCTGGAACAAGACAGGGATGCCCTCTATCACCACTTCTATTCAATTTAATTCTTGAAACACTAGCCAGAGCAATTAGACAGACAAAAGAAATTAAAGGCATAAAAATAGGAAAAGAAGAACTTAAATTATCGCTATTTGCGGATGACATGATAATATATTTAACAGACCCAAAAGGGTCTACAAAGAAACTGCTAGAGTTAATAAATGAATTCAGCAAAGTGGCAGGATATAAAATCAACACGCATAAATCAAAGGCATTCCTGTATATCAGCAACAAAACTTCTGAAATGGAAATGAGGAAAAACACTCCATTCACAATATCCTCAAAGAAAATAAAATACTTGGGAATCAACCTAACAAAAGAGGTGAAAGATTTATACAGTGAAAACTACAGAACCCTAAAAAGAGAAGTAGAAGAAGATCTTAGAAGATGGAAAAATGTACCCTGTTCATGGATAGGCAGAACTAACATCATCAAAATGGGGATATTACCAAAAGTTCTCTACAGGTTTAATGCAATGCCAATTAAAATCCCAAAGGCATTTCTTGTAGAAATAAATAAAGCAATCATGAAATTCATATGGAAAAACAAAAGACCCAGAATAGCAAAAACAATTCTAAGCAGGAAGTGTGAATCTGGAGGTATAGCGATACCAGAGTTCAAACTGTACTACAAAGCAATAGTAACAAAAACAGTGTGGTACTGGTACCAAAACAGGCAGGTGGACCAGTGGTACAGAATAGAGGACACAGAAACCAATCCACAAAATTACAACTCTCTTATATTTGATAAAGGGGCTAAAAGCATGCAATGGAGGAAGGATAGCATCTTCAACAAATGGTGCTGGGAAAATTGGAAATCCATATGCAACAAAATGAAACTGAATCCCTTTCTCTCGCCATGCACAAAAGTTAACTCAAAATGGATCAAGGAGCTAGATATCAAATCAGAGACACTGCGTCTGATAGAAGAAAAAGTTGGCTCCGATCAACATACTCTGGGGTCGGGCTCCAAATTCCTTAATAGGACGCCCATAGCCCAAGAGTTAATAACAAGAATAAATAAATGGGACTTACTTAAACTAAAAAGTTTTTTCTCAGCAAGAGAAGCAATAAGAGAGGTGAATAGAGAGCCTGCATCCTGGGAACAAATTTTTACCCCTCACACGTCAGATAGAGTCCTAATATCCAGAATATACAAAGAACTCAAAAAATTAGACAATAAGATAACAAATAACCCAATCAACAAATGGGCCAAGGACCTGAACAGACACTTCTCAGAGGAGGACATACAATCAATCAACAAGTACATGAAAAAATGCTCACCATCTCTAGCAGTCAGAGAAATGCAAATCAAAACCACCCTAAGATACCATCTCACTCCAGTAAGATTGGCAGCCATTCTGAAGTCAAAAAACAACAAGTGCTGGCGAGGATGTGGGGAAAAGGGTACTCTTATACATTGCTGGTGGGACTGCAAATTGGTGAGGCCAATTTGGAAAGCAATATGGAGATTCCTGGGAAAGCTGGGAATGGATCCACCAATTGACCCAGCTATCGCTCTTCTCGGACTATTCCCTGAGGATCTTAAAAGAGTGTACTATAGGGATACTGCCACATCAATGATCATAGCGGCACAATTCACAATAGCTAGACTGTGGAACCAACCTAGATGCCCTTCAATAGATGAATGGATAAAAAAAAATGTGGCATCTATACACAATGGAGTATTATGCAGCAATAAAAAATGACAAAATCATAGAATTTGCAGGGAAATGGATGGCATTAGAAAAGATTATGCTAAGCGAAGCTAGCCAATCCTTAAAAAACAAATGCCAAATGTCTTCTTTGATATAAAGAGAGCAACTAAGAACAGAACAGGGAGGAAGAGCATGAGGAAAAGATTAACATTAAACAGAGACGAGTGGGGGGAGAGAAAGGGAGAGAGAAGGGAAAGCATATGGAAATGGTAGGAGACCCTCAATGTTACACAAAATTACATATAAGAGGTTGTGAGGGGAAAGGGGGGAAATAAGGGAGAGAATTGAACAACAGTAGATGAGGTAGAGAGGGAAGATGGTAGGGGAGGGGAGGGGGGATAGTAGGGGATAGGAAAAGTAGCAGAATACAACAGTCACTGATATGCCATTATGTAAAAACGTGAGTGTGTAACCGATGTGATTCTGTAATTTGTATTTGGGGTGAAAATGGGAGTTCATAACCCAATTGAGTCAAATAAGATGATATATCATGAGCTTTGTAATGTTTTGAACAACCAATAAAAAAATTTAAAAAAAGAAATTTTAAAATAATGTGTTTTTAAAAGTTTTAGGAACTTTTAAGTAATAAGTGATGCCACAAGATCCAAATCTGCATATAAAAGTCAGTAGTATTCCTATGTTCTAGTAATGAAAAGTTGGATGAAATTAACAAAATCATGGCTGTGTAATAGCACTAAAAAAAACAATCAAGTACTTGGATATAAATCTAAAAAAATCATACATGCAGAATTTGTATACTGAAAACTATACAAGAAAAACCCCAAAGATCTAAATTAATGGAAAGATATATTGTGTTTATACATTGTCAATATTGTTTCTAATTTGGTTGATAGCTTCAGTGTAATCCCTATCAGAATTCTAGAAAATTTATTGTTATACATGATGTACAACACGTTGGGTTTTCTGTTCGGTTGGTTTTGGTTTTGTTTTTTTGTAGTGTTGGGGATCAAACCCAGAGCCTCACACATACTAGACAAGCAGCTGAGCTACATCCCAGCCCCAACAGGCTCTTTTGAAATGTATGTACATTGTATAATGGATAAGTTAAGCTAATTAACATATATTATCTCACATAATTATTTTGTGGTGAGAATACTTAAAATCAACTCTATTAACAATTAAGTACATAATACATTGTTATTAACTATAATAATCATGTAATAAAATAGATCTGTTGATGATATTCCACTTATCTCTATGAAATTTTGTATTCTCTGACCAACATGTCCCCAGTCCATCAATTCTGTGGTAACATCTCTTCTATTCTCTGCTTCTTAGTTTAACTTTGTACACACAAATGAAATTATGTGGCATTTGTCCATCTGTGCCGGCTTATTTTCTTTAGCATAATGTCCTCTGAGTTCATCTCTGTTGTCTCAAATGACAGAATTTCCTTCCTTTTTGAGGCTGAATAATATTCCATTGTATGTGTGTGCCACATTTTCTTTATCTAGTCACCCATTGGTGTATACAGGTTGAGTTCTTATTTGGCTATTGTGAATAATGCTGCAATGAACATGGGAGTATAGTTGTCTCTACCTTTCCTGCTTGTCCCCAATAGTCCTTACATATTCTGATATTTTCTGTCTTTATTTCTTTTGTTTTTCAAGTGTGAAAGTTTATATTAATAGATCATCAAGCTCAGAGATTCTTTCCTTAGCAGGCCCTATGTACTAATAAGCGCATCAAGGGCATTCTTCATTTTTGTTAGTTTTTTTTTTTTTAATCTGTAGCTCTTTTTGTTTTGTTGGTTCTTTTGTAGGATTTATATTTATTTCCTTACATCTGTTTTGCCTGCTATCAACTTTATCCTTACAGCTCCATTGATTTTTTTTTCAATTTCTGGTCCCTGGTTCCACTTCTTGCTGTCTTATCAAATTGTGTTATTTTGCCTTTTAGCATGCCTTATAATTTTTTTGATAGCTGAACGTGATGTACCAGGTAAAAGGAACTACTATATATAGATGTTTAATAATGTCATGATTTGGTGTATGGGAGAAGTGTTATGTAGTTATATGACTGGATTGTAGTCTTTTAGTGAGCTTGTGCTTCTATACTGTGAACCTCAAAAGCACTTTTAACTCACCCAGCCTCTTCAGATAGAACAGAATGGTTAAAGAGAGCTGAAATTATTTCCTTTCCTTTTATTTTGTTGCACTCTAATAAAAACATTAGCAGGTTAAATAATTACTTCTTTTTATATTTTTTGGTACCTGGGATTGAATCCAGGAGTGCTTAACCACTAAGCCACATCCCCAGTCCTCTTTTTGTATTTTATTTAGAGACAGTGTCTCACTGAGTTGCTAAGTGTCTTGCTAAGTGCCTGAGGCTGGCTTTGAACTCTCAATTCTCCCGAGCCACTGGGACAGGCATGTGCCACCATGCCTGGCAAATAGTTTCTTCTTAAGAAGCAGAGTACTCTAAGGTATTTAAAAGTGTTTTTTTTTATTTCCCCCTGCTGAAGATATAAATATTCCCCTCCCTCATATTTTTGAGAATTTGATTGAGCTCCTGTAGATAAAACTCAAAAGTGTGTGGGCTGCCCTAACACTGGGTCTTCCTCGAGTTTTTAACTCACTGACCACACTGAACTCCAGCAGTTTATCAATTGCAGTTTAGTTTTTCCTAATCCCAGCCCTGGTTCCCTCGGTGGTTTCTATTTATGAACATTACTCTGGGAAGCTGTGATCCCTCTTTTTGCCTCTCTCCTGAATCTTGTGGGAAGTGGTTTGTCTGTGTTCTTCCTCTCTACAGATGCAAGTTCCAAGAAGTTGATTTTTCAGTCTGTTCAGCTTTTTACTTGTTGTTTAAGATAGAATGACATCTTCCAAGTTCCTTATACATGAAACTAGAAGTCTATTTGATTATCTTTTAATCTATATACAAACGTCCATACCAACTATAAATTGAAAATGTACAGTAGAATTTTCTGAGGCTTTTAAAAATAATTTGTGGTACATTTCTTCTGGTGGTTCTTCTTGGAAAATAGATTCCTCACATTTAAGTTTATAAGGGAAGTGCCATTAGAGAAGAAAGGAATGTTCTTTAAAACAGCAGTCTCAGAGTTACAGTTTTATGTTGAGACATGGAAGAGGATTTAGGATTGTTTAGAAATCCCCAGTTCTTAAATGGTTTTAATACTTTTAGCAATCTGATTTTTTATGGTAGTGAGATTAGTGTTAGATGGAGTGGAATCTATTTCAATAGAAAACTTTCTGTTGTTCATCTATATTTATAGATAGTTCTCCTAAGAATGTTTCTCTTGATGTGATGTCATTAGACACATTTTGAATAATTGTCCTATTTCTTAACAAATATGATACATTGGCTCTTCCAATAGCTCTTCTATCTTTAATATCTATCAGCCTAGGCATAGAGAACAGAGGACCTTTTAGTCTCTTTTTATTTGAGGAACTAGCTATTTACCTGAAGAATCATAAGTTTGTTTCATTTCTAGCTCTGTACTTCCTATGACTTTTTTGAAAATGTTCAACCATATGTAGAATATAGTCCAAACCCAACATTATCCCATTCTGGTTTATTTTTCTGATTAAGTCTCCTATCTTACATAAACAAAAATGAATCTCAGGGGTTGGGGATGTGGCTCAAGCGGTAGCACACTCGCCTGGCATGCACGGGTGCTGGGTTCGATCCTCAGCACCACATAAAAATAAAATAAAGATGTTGTGTCCACCAAAAACTAAAAAATAAATATAAAAAAATGAATCTCAGTTTACTTCAGGTGTTAGGTCAATACCATGATACTATTTAAAACTTACTGGAGTTAAATTCTCCTACTGATAAATTTTCATTATTTTTTGTTATTTTGAATTTTTGTCCTGTGTTAATCTTTTCTATCCTGTTCTTTTAAGTTTTCCTCATAATTAAGTGATCCTGTTGATCTGGATCTTGCACTATCTAACTAAATCTTGAATTCTGTAATAAATACCTATTTTTCTGAGAATTAAAAAAAAATCTAAGTTGTAACCCACAACTCAGATCTAAACCATGGTTTAACTTACGTGTTTTGCCTTCTGATCTGGCAATTTTATTGGGATATTCTACAATATGTATGAAAAATATGAGAAAGGGCAGATTGTTTAGGAAGTTAAATGGAGAAAGAAAAGGAAATATGGTATGAGAATGAAGTAAAATTGTATAGAGAAAAACATTTCTTGAGTCTTTAGAAAATGTAAGATATATATTGTTTCCTTTTCCTAAGAAGTAGACTTTTTAAAAAAATTTTTTAGTTGTAGATGGACACAATTTCTTTATTGATTTATTTATTTAATTTTTATGTGTGCTGAGGAGTGAACCTAGTACCTCATACATGTAAGGCAAGGGCTCTGCCACTGAGCCACAACCCCAGTCCAAGAAGTAGGCTTTTATCACTGAATTCACCCACAGATTATCTAAAATGGACAAGTGATAATAAAATAGCTTCTGTTAAATTTAATATAGCAAACTTAGTATGTCCTACTTTGTATAAGGGAAAATGCTGAGCATTGAAAATATATGACACTTCCTGCTATGAGAGAGTTACATTCCAGTGTCAGTAGAGTGTGAAGGAACAAATGTGAATTTTCCACTTTTCTATGTGCCAGATGTGTTCCCAGATCCTGTAAATATTTCTTCACATATCTTATCCTAAGAAATATGTGGATTACCCCTCTATTCCCTCATTATGTAGTTTGGGCAATGAAGTCTGAGAATTTAAATGATTTTTCCAATGTTGTACAGCACAAAGCTTATTGAGCCAGTATTTGGACTTCGATCTGTCTATTTGGACAGCTACAAATAGCTATAGACAGCACAATGAGAAATACACTTAGAGAGGCATAAAAATAGAGCATCAGGGCTTATTGCAACAAAGTCTCTTTAGTTGGAATATTTAAGGAAAGCTTCATGAAGGAAGTAACATTTGAGAAGGTTAAGGGTAGGATTTTTGCAGGTGGATATAGCAAGGAAGGCAAATGAGGCAGGTGTAGAATTGGAATTGAATTTATTAGTTCATTTTGAAGCCAAAGCATATGTTCCATCTATTACACAAAACTAGAACTGTAAGAGCACATGCAGGAAAACAAGAAGACTGAAAAGGAATATATTACTTTGAGTTATAGAAGAAAAGCATTCAAGATAAGAACATAGAGGACCTTCAATGCAAATACAAGGAGTTCTAGGATATAGAAGAAATCATTCTAAAAACTAATTACCAATGGTGATTACATTGTATTTCTCTCCTTGGCAACTCTTATCTCAGAACTAATATTTCTGAGCGATTTGTGGTTTGTAGTGGTAATGGAGCAATATGGAGGTAGAGCTGTGGGTGAGGCTATAAAGCAGAGAACTGGAAAATGCTTTTGATGGAAACCAATGCTTTCTTTGATGTATTTATTTTTAGCGCAGACCATTTTTCAATATGGGACCTATATCAGAGGCTGATAAAAAAAGAGCAAGCAACCAGTCAATTCCACAACTAACTGATTTATTGGAAATTGCAAAGAAGGAACAAAAGTTTCTGATATTTGATCTTTTTGGCCCTCCACCAAAACATCCTCTCAGAAACACATTTGTTCGTGAAGTAGTAAGGGTGATCCTTGACTCGAAAATTGCGCAACATCTGGTATGTTTAAGTATATATGAAAGAAATTGGGAGGTGGGTAGCACGTCCAGGAGCACAGTAGTTGAATTTGACCTACCTTATAGGTCTTCCCTGGGATCCTTCAGTAATTTTGCTTTCTATAGAAATGGAAATAATTTTTTATACAGCTACATGTGATTATCTGAGAAAGACCCAGTTAAATTTATCTCAGTGAGGGAAAATATTGAGACTGTTTGCTATTCTAAACCAAGTGGAATATCAGCACCTTGTTAAAGAGGCTTGTGTATAACAGCTGTGATGTGACCTGCACTATGACCAACATAGGCCTGTTAGAAAAAGCCTTCATATCATTAAGACTTTGAAGACTTAGATTTAATGAATAATATAGAAAGACAACTGGTTCTTTCTTGAACAGAGATTTTTCTCATCACGTTTTTCAGAAGCAGCTCTCTGCATTTGGATACTCAGTCATTCCAAAGGACTTAAATTCTCAGAATATGGGAGTATTATGAGTGAAACAGATATCTTCTTGAGAATGGAACTGTTTCCACAGATGAATCATAATAGTATCCTTGGTGACAGGAAATATCTCCCCTCAATGATAAACTTTTAGTATCACCAATTAAGAAGAGGTTTTTTTTTTTTAACTCCCACCTTTCATCCATATCTACCAACTCCTCATCCACTTTTCAATGTGAAGCTTTTTCTACACAGTGGGCCCTTGATCCTTGATATTAATTGGTAACTGAAGAAGTCCTAATAAAACTCAGCTCCAGAACAGCAATGGTGAAAGGCCCCATTATAAGAGTTCATTGGACAATATTAGCCAGGTTGACTCTCTTCACCAAGGACTGAATCTTTTTCTGTTTCCTACTGACTGCTACCAGTGCTGAAGTGAAGTCTGATCCATTTCCCATGGGGTTGTTTGTACATAGACAGCTAACTATCCACTGAAGAACTTCCTGTTTCTCCTTACAGATTTTTTGGTTGCCATCTCATGATAGGGAGTATGTCAAGTATATGGCTCCTGGTTTTCAGCATGTGGGTCGTTTACTCTCCATTGAAGACCTAGCAAAAGAGAATATCAATATAATAAATGTTGACTACAAGAAGTTATTCTACAGTGGGTTGAGGTAAGTGTTTAACCACACCTCTCTTGGCATGTATTGCATTACTTGCATAGAATGTACATTCCACCTAAGGAACTGAACTACCTCTTCTCGTTTTAGGATATCTTTTTATGGTTATATACTTGGAATTCTATACTTTCTCCTTCCTATCCTCCCCTCCCTTCTCTGCCAACAGACATTTATCAAGTGTAAACTATGGGAGGTCGTCCTCACATGTGATTTGAGTTGTCTCCCTGGCTGGGTGAGAGGCGCTTAGACACATCTTTGTGTTCAGAGCTTTCCCCACCCTTCTTAGGTCCGAGGGCTTGTCCGTGTGGAGGCGTGTCTGGCCACTACCCTTGAAGACCCAATCGTTGCACCTGACCTTGGGACACTGCCCCCCTTAATCTTCATTGGATGGGATTTTCCCCAGAATTTTTTTGTTCCCCAGTAAAAGTCCACTCCCTGGCGTGTTCTCTCTCTCTCTCTCTCTCTCTCTCTCTCTCTCTCTCTCTCCTCTTCAGTAAACCTCGCTACCCTAATAGGTAGCTGGAGGCTGGAGGTAGGAGAAGCCGTTCTGGAGCTGGTTTAAAGGTGATTAGAGTCTGTCTCTTTAATTCAAACTCCCTTCGGATTTCTCACGTAACTGAACCTTTATTTATGAAGCCTGTGTTGTCCACGGGCTAAAGTAGACTATGCATTTTGAGCTCCTTCTCCTCTGTGCTCCAGTCTGTTACCATTCAACACACTTTTTTGTATACTTGGCATGTCTTTTTTTTTTCATTGCTGCTGTTGTTGTTACCACTAAAACTACATTCCTGGCCCTTTTTCATTTATTTTGTGACAGGCTGGTCTCAAACTTGTGATCTTCCTGCCCCAAGTTTCCAGTATAGTTGAGATTACATGTGTATGCAGCTACACCTGGCCATATTTCTGTTTTTATATATGGTAATCATTGAAAAGTCAAACTCAAAACTTGTTTATTTCCTCTTACCAGATGGATTGAAGTGCCTCATCAATAGTTTTCTGATCTAGATAGCCATATGTCTTATAGGCATAATTAAGAATATATCTAAACCATTATTAGGAAAAAATTAAAGTAGCCAAGCATGAGAAGCAAGTAAAATTCTTTCTTTTCTTTTCTTTTCCCTCCCTCCCTCCCTCCCTTCCTTCCTTCCTTCCTTCCTTTCTTTCTTTCTTCTTTCCTCCTTTCCTCCTTTCCTTCTTATAATCAGTTATACATGACAGCAGAATGCTCTTTGATTCACTGTGCACAAATAGAGCATAATTTTTCACTTCTTTGCTTGTCACACCATTTGCGCAATCATACATGTACGTAGGATAATGATATCCATCTCATTCCACCATCTTTCCTATCCCCCAGCCCCCTCCCCTCCCCGTTTTCCCCTTTGGCCAATCCAAAATTCCTCCATGTCTCCCCATTATGCATTAGCATCCACTTATCAGAGAAAACATTCAGCCTTTGGTATTTTTTTTTTAAGAGAGAGTGAAAGAGGAGAGAGAGTGAGAGAGAGAGAGAATTTTTTAATATTTATTATTTTTTAGTTCTCGGCGGACACAACATCTTTGTTGGTATGTGGTGCTGAGGATCGAACCCAGGCCACACGCATGCCAGGCGAGTGCGCTACCGCTTGAGCCACATCCCCAGCCCCAGCCTTTGGTTTTTTTGAGATTGGCTTACTTTGTTTAGCGTGATATTCTCTAACTCCTTCCATTTACCTGCAAATGCCATAATTTTAGAGAAGCAAGTAAAATTCTTAATTACCATATTTATAAATATACAATTGAACATAGATTTCAGAATTAAAACACATGGAAATAAAATAACTCTTCTAGACTTGACTGTTTGGAATCACTTCTTAATTATCTCCCTAAAATTTCCTTCATAAAAATTCCACTATGTGCCATTCTGCATCCCAAGGCATTAGCCAGACTGTCAGAAAATTATATATGTGTGTATCTATTTTTACATTTGTATCTATATGTAATATATTACATATTGTATATATTTATATATATATTTAATATATATATAAATGTGACATTTTGTCTATTATATATTTATATGTAATACATATTTATATATTACATATTTTATGTTCTATTTCCCATTCTGAAGATTTTTCTACTTGACTACTCTATTTTGAAGATATTTTTATTTCTTCACATCTTTTCTCAAATTGAAACCAGGTCTCAGATGATTCCGTCTCTTAGTGCTAACAGAGTAATCTACTAGTTGAAAACAATTATAATAGCTTCCATTCATTGAATCTTTATTATGGGTCAAGTTCTGTATTTGTTAGACTGCAGACTGTGTTTCAAATTCAGGCCTACCCATTAGCTACACATGTGACTTTGGACAAGTTTCTAACAGTCATTTTTCTCCTTTATAAATTAGTGTAACAATAGTACCTGTTGTAATTAGGATTACAGGATTAAATGTGATCATTCATATTATGTACACAGCAAAGCACTGAACAAATGTAAGAAGACTTTAAATCATCACCATCTATGCCTTTATCATTACCAGCTATGTTGTACAGTGGATTTATCATCATTTCCCACTTGAAGAGGTTAGGCAGTTCACAAAAGTTAATATAATTGGCCAGTGGTGAACCTGGTATTTAGATATAAGGTGGACAGACTACAGAGTCCAAATTCTTTTCTTTCCCCTCTATGCCTTTAAAATTGTTTCTTGGCCATGGTTATATGGGCATGGTTTCCACTGGCATCAGATTTAATGGAGGATCATTTCCTGAGTCCTAAAGTCAAGTAGTTTAGTTTAACTCAGTAAATATTTACTGAGTAGAAATATGTACAGAGTAATATACCATGATAATTTTATATGAAGGTCAACATAAGCAAGACACCATCCATCTCCTTAAGGAAGGCATATACTGTAGTATGGGAAATAAGCTTTTTCCTTATAGTTTTAATACAAAGTAAGTCATGAACAGTTCATGAGCAGGAATCTGTTACAAACCAAGGGAATAAAGAATTTTAAGAGAGTAAACAGTTACAGCTTAAATATTTATAATGCTTATAACCAGAATATTTTTAAGATTCCATATATAAGTAAAATAATACAATATTTATCTTTCTATGCCTAGCTTATTTTATACAGTATGATGTCTTCCAGGTTCATCCATATTGTTGCAAATGACATTTTCCTTCTTTTTCGAAGCCAAGCAAGATTCCATTTTTTGGATATACCTCATCATCTTAGTCCATTCATCCACTGGTAGATGCTTGGATTGATTCCATATCTTGGCTGTTATGAATAATGCTGCATTGAATATGGGAGTGCAGATAGCTCTTTGCCATATTAATGTCATTTCCTCCAAATACATACCCAGAAGTGGGATTGATGGATCAAATGACAATTCTAATTTTATTTTTTTGATGATCCACCAGACTGATTTCCTATATTTACATTCCTACCATCAATATATAAGTTCCTTTTCTTTACATCCTAGCCAACACTTAAATTCTTTCATCTTTTTTATAATAACCCTGCTAATAGGGGAAAGGTAATATCTTACTGTGATTTTAATTTGCATTTCCTGAGGATTAGTAATGTTGAGTATTTAACTCGTTTTTTTAAAAAATCAAGTGGTTTTCTTACTGTTAAGTTCCTTATGTATTTTTGTTACTGACCCTTTATCAAAATTATGGTTTATACACATTTTCCCACACTTTCTAAGTTGTCTCCTTGCTCTATCAATTATTTCTCTCTGCAGAAGTTTTTTAGTTTGATGTAATTCCATTTGTCTGGTTGTTGTTGTTGTTGTTGTCTGTGATTTGGGGGTCACATATCATTTTTCCCAGACCAGTGTCCTGGAGCTTTTCCCCTGTTTTCTTCAAGTAGTTTTTATCATTTCAGATCTTAATTCATTTTGAATTGATTTTTGTATATAATGTGAGATAAGGACCTAATTTCATTCTTCTGCATATGGATATGCAGTTTTCTTGATACCATTTTAGATGCATTATAATTATACATAATAGTGGGATTTGTTGTCAAATATTCATACAAGCACATAACAGTTTGGTCAATTTCATCCTCCTGTGCCTCCCTTTCCCTTCCCCTGGTCCCTCCTGTACTCTTCTAATCTTCCTTCTATTTTCATGAGATTTCCTACACTCTTTTTTTTTCTTTTCTTCCTTTTTTATCTCTAGCTTCCACAAAAGAGAGAAAATATGAGACCATTGACTTTCTGAGTATGGCTTATTTAACTAATACTCTCAAGTTCCATACATTTTCTGACAAAAGTACATAATTTTATTCTTTTTATGATGGAATAAAACTCCATTGTGTGTGTGTATATGAATGTATGTATGTGTGTATATCCATTCATCTACTGAAGGACACCTAGGCTGGTTCCATAATTTCGCTATTATAAACATAGGTATGCATGAATCACTATATATAGCATGCTGACTTTAAGTCTTTGGGATTAATACCAAGGAGAGGTATAGCTGGGTCATATAGTGGTTCCATTCTTAGTCTTTTGAGAAACCTCCATACTGATTTCAATAGTGGTCATACTAACAATCTTACTAACTTCCTTTTCCCCCCACATCTTCACCCCAGCATTTTATATTATTTGTATTCTTGATGACTGGCATTCTAACTAGAGTGAGGTGAAATCTTAGTGTAGTTTTGATTTGCATTTCCCTGATCACTAAAGATGTTGAACATCTTTTTATATATTTTCTGGCCATTTGCATTTCTTCTTTTGAGAAGCGTCTGTTTAGTTCATTGGCCCATTTATTGACTGGGTTGTTCTTTTTTTGTTTTTGTTTTGGTTTTGGTTTTGGTAGTGATTTTTTTTAGTTCTTTATGTATTCAGGATGTTTATTCTCTTCCAGAATATTAGCAAAGATTTTTCTTCCATTCCATAGCTTCTACTTTTACACTCTTATTTCCTTTACTGTGCAGAAGCTTTTTAATTTGATGCCATTCCATTTATTAATTCTTGGTACTACTCCCTAGCTTTAGGAATCCTGTTGAGGAAGTCATTGCCTGCATCTGTGTGTTGGAGTGTTGACCTTGTTTTTTCCTAGCATTTCCTCTGAAATCACTGATCCATTTTGAGTTGACTTTTGTGCAGGATGACACAGTGATCTAGTTTCATTCTCCTACATATGGATATCCAGTTTTCCCAGCATCATTTGTTAGAAAGACTGTCTTTTGAGTACAGCCATGCCAGACTAGGAGCACCTGTCCACCTGCCTCATCCGCTGCGTCCTTTGACTTGTTCCAACAATCTCTTAAAACATGGTGAATTACTATGAAGTTTTAGGCATGCAGAGACAAGCCTCACCTGAGGATATCAAAAAGGCATATCGGAAACTGGCACTAAAGTGGCATTAAGATAAAAATCCTGAGACTAAAGAAGAAGTAGAGAAAAAATTCAAACAAGTAGCTGAGGCATATGAGGTGTTATCAGATGCTAAAAAAACAGGACGTCTATGACAAGTATGGCAAAGAAGGCTTAAATGGTGGAAGTGGAGGCGGAAGTCATTTTTACAGTCCATTTGAATTTGGCTTCACATCCTGGAACCCAGATGATGTCTTCAGGGAATTTTTTGGTGGAAAGGACCCATTTTCATTCGACTTCTTTGAAGACTCATTTGAAGACTTTTTGGGGAACTGAAGGGATCCCTAAGGAAGCAGAAACCAAGATGCAGGCTCACTTTTCTCTGCTTTCAGTGGATTTCCATCATTTGGAGGTGAATTTTCTTCATTTGATACAGGATTTACTTCATTTGGGTCACTAGGTCACAGTGGCCTTACTTCATTATCTTCTACATCATCTGGTAGCAATAGGATGGGTAACTTCATATCTATATCAACTTTTACCAAAATAGTAATCACTATAAAAAGAATTGTGGAAAATGGTCAAGAAAGAGTAGCAGTTGAATAAGATGGCCAGTTAAAGTCCTTAATGATAAATGGAAGGAGCAGCTGCTACATTTGGATAGCAAGTAATTCAAGCACCATTTGAGGATTAACAGGAACATTTTTTTGAAGATTTCAGACAAACTTGACTTCAGTAAAATTGTACCTAATCTAAATTATTTATAAACAGCTCATCAGAGCCCCTATTAGTCATAGACTTTTGGGTTTATTATTAGGATCACACAGTAGGACCATTTGTTTTTTGTCTTTAAAATTGTAATATTTGTATGCAGTTTGCTTTTTTATTAAACATAATCCAAGGTGAGCCTTGACTTTGAATAGTGCTAGGACAAGATAGTATCCTAACACCAGCATGGATATGCTTTCCATTGTGTTTGACATGTGAGCCAAGTAGTAGTGTCAGCTTGCTGTGAGCTAACATTGCCAGTATGAGTCTTCTATAGAAATAATTTGGACTTTTTTCCCCAGTATTTAGTAATGAAAGATATTAATATATTAATGGTAATACATTTCTGGTTTAATATAAATTTAAGTATGTTTTCTAGTTGTGCATGAATGCTGGCAACTTAGTAAAGTTTAAAGTAATGTTAAGCTTAGGTTTAAAAAAGCTGGTAAACTGGATCTTTGTCATTTGCTTTAAAAAAAAAAAACAAATGTGAATGTGTTGGTGCATTTTTTCCTGGGGGAGAAAAAAGACTGTTTTTTCTCCAATATGTTTTTGGCACCTTGTCAAGGATCAGATAACTGTACATGTGTGCATTTATCTCTGTGTTTTCTATTCCATTGGTCTATATGTCTGTTTTTAATGTCAGTACCATGCAGTTTTTGGTACTAATGCTCTGTAGTATAATTTAAAACTGGGTATTGTGACACCTCTTGCATTTCTTTCTTTTCTTTTTTCTTTTTCTTCTTCTTTTTTTCTTTTTTTTTTTTTTTTGGTACCAGAGATTGAACTCAGGGGCACCTGACCACTGAGCCATATCCCAGCCCTATTTTGTATTTTATTTAGAGACAGGATCTCACTGAGTTGCTTAGTGCCCCACTGTTACTGAGGCTGGCTTTGAACTCGTGATCCTCCTTCCTTAGCCTTCCAAGCCATTGGGATTACAGGCCTGTGCCACTGTGCCCAGCTAGCATTTCTTTTTTTTCCTTAGAGTTGCTTTGACTATTCTGCATCTTTTATTGTTCCATATGAATTTTAGCTCAGTGTTTTCTAGTTCTGTGAAGAATGTCATTGGTATTTTGGTGGGGTTACATTGAATCTGTAGACTACTTTTAGCTATATGGTCATTTTAACGATATTAATTCTACCTATCCATGAATATGGGAGGTCTTTCTATCTTTTAGTGTCTTCTTTAATTTTTTCTTTAGTGTTCAATAACTTTCATTAGGTATTTATTTTTGAGACTATTGTGAATGGAGATGTTTTCCTTATGTC
Organism: Spermophilus citellus; assembly: GCF_964194105.1. Classification (NCBI taxonomy): domain Eukaryota; kingdom Metazoa; phylum Chordata; class Mammalia; order Rodentia; family Sciuridae; genus Spermophilus; species Spermophilus citellus. The sequence goes on from NC_138183.1 coordinate 190,747,081, forward strand.
TTTTTTAGAAGATTCATTATTGTAATATAGGAAAGCAGTTGATTTTTGTATCATGATTTTCTATCCTGCTACTTTGCTGAATTTATTTATTAGCTATAGCTGTCTTATGGTGGAGATTTTTGGATCCTGTGAATATAGGATCATATCATCTGCAAACAGTGATCATTTGACTTGTTTCTTTCCTATTTATGTCCCTTTTATTTCCCTTTTTTGCCTAATTGCTCTGGCTAAAATTTCAAGTACTATATTGAATAGAAGTGGTGAGAATGGACATCCTTGTCTTTTTCCTGATTTTATAGAAAATTCTTTCAGTTTTTATCAATAAGTATGATGCTGGCTTTGGGTTCATCTTATAAAATCTTTATGATGTTGAGGTAAATTCTTCTATTCCTAGTTTCTTCGTTGTTCTTCATCATGAATGGGTGCTGAATTTTATCTAACACTTTTGCAGCATCTATTGAGATGATTATGTGATTTTGTTCTTACTTCTATTCTTTCCTTTCACATAGTATGTTCTTGGCACCTTTGTCAGAAATCACTGGGCCATGATGCATGTTGGGGGTGGAGGGACAGTTCTCTACAATTTTATCAGATGTGCAGGTTTGTGGATCCAACACCACCACCAAGATACAGACCATCACTACATTTATCCCTTGTGTTGTCCTCTTATAACCAAAGTCTGTTTCCTTCTATTTCTTTCCTCACTGCCTCAAACCCTAACTCATGGCAAAATTTCTGTAATATTATTTCAAGAACAAGTCAATTCATACAGCATGCAACATTTTGGGATTGGCTATTTTTTTTTTCATTTAGCACAATTCCCATGAGATTTGTCCAAGTCTCCAATTTATTAATATTAGTTTCTTTTTGTTTATGGGTAGTATGTGATAGTATGGATGGATATACTTAAGTTTGTATAATCATTCACTAGCATGAGGACAATTGTTTCTATTTATGAGCTGTTACAAATAAAACTATTATGGGAGATCAATCAACATGGTGGCGGGCGCGGAGAGATCAAGTCTCTGACTTCTTCAGCTGCGCGGGCATAGGGAGTCGTAAACCGTCTAAATGCTGTTTGATCAGGATCATTAGGCAATGCTGAGCTGACGTGGATCTGGGGCGAACAGTCTGGGCCTCTCAGAACACACACCAAGCCCAGATCGGCTGAATTCAAGCTCCCGTTCGCCTGCTTCTCGCAGACAAACTGCTGTGACTCAGCACTAAACCATCCCGCTGAAACAACTGGTCGGCCCTTCTGATCCTACGGAGGTTAATGCCAACCGAGCCTTCATAGGCAGTGGCCACAGGATTGAAACGGGGCTTGGGAGAGACAGTCAGGACCCACCTGTTGCATTGGTCACCTGGCAAAGGGAAACGAACTGTCGCCATTTGCATGGGATTCCACCATGGCAGAGGACTGATGTCACCAGAATGCAGCAGAGGAGATAACTTCATTGAAACCAGCGGCTACAGGTGTGTAATCCCCTAGCCTTCCCTCTCCACACAGCGGGGAAACCTTAAGGGGCCCCTCCCAGCTCTCCTGAAGAAGCCATCAAAAGACTACCAACCAAAAAAAGCCCAGGACCGGATGGGTATACAGCGGAGTTCTACAAAACCTTTAAAGAAGAATTAATACCAATACTTTTCAAGCTATTTCAAGAAATAGAAAAAGAAGGAGCTCTTCCAAATTCATTCTATGAGGCCAACATCACCCTGATTCTGAAACCAGACAAAGACACCTCAAAGAAAGAAAACTACAGACCAATATCTCTGATGAACCTAGATGCAAAAATCCTCAATAAAATTCTGGCAAATCGGATACAAAAACACATCAAAAAAATTGTGCACCATGATCAAGTAGGATTCATCCCTGGGATGCAAGGTTGGTTCAATATACAGAAATCAATAAATGTTATTCACCACATCAATAGACTTAAAGATAAGAACCATATGATCATCTCGATAGATGCAGAAAAAGCATTCCACAAAGTACAGCATCCTTTATGTTCAAAACATTAGAAAAACTAGGGATAACAGGAACTTACCTCGACATTGTAAAAGCTATATATGCTAAGCCTCAGGCTAGCATCATTCTGAATGGAGAAAAATTGAAGGCATTCCCTCTAAAATCTGGAACAAGACAGGGATGCCCTCTCTCACCTCTTCTGTTCAACATAGTTCTCGAAACACTGGCCAGAGCAATTAGACAGACGAAAGAAATTAAAGGCATAAAAATAGGAAAAGAAGAACTTAAATTATCACTATTTGCGGATGACATGATAATATATTTAACAGACCCAAAAGGGTCTACAAAGAAACTGCTAGAGTTAATAAATGAATTCAGCAAAGTGGCAGGATATAAAATCAACACGCATAAATCAAAGGCATTCCTGTATATCAGCAACAAAACTTCTGAAACGGAAATGAGGAAAAACACTCCATTCACAATATCCTCAAAAAAAATAAAATACTTGGGAATCAACCTAACAAAAGAGGTGAAAGATTTATACAATGAAAACTACAGAACCCTAAAAAGAGAAGTAGAAGAAGATCTTAGAAGATGGAAAAATATATCCTGTTCATGGATAGGCAGAACTAACATCATCAAAATGGCGATATTACCAAAAGTTCTCTATAGGTTTAACGCAATGCCAATCAAAATCCCAACGGCATTTCTTGTAGAAATAAATAAAGCAATCATGAAATTCATATGGAAAAACAAAGACCCAGAATAGCAAAAGCAATTCTAAGCAGGAAGTGTGAATCTGGAGGTATAGCGATACCAGAGTTCAAACTGTACTACAAAGCAATAGTGACAAAAACAGCATGGTACTGGTACCAAAACAGGCAGGTGGACCAGTGGTACAGAATAGAGGACACAGAAACCAATCCACAAAAGTACAACTTTCTTATATTTCATAAAGGGGCTAAAAGCATGCAATGGAGGAAGGATAGCATCTTCAACAAATGGTGCTGGGAAAACTGGAAATCCATAAGCAACAAAATGAAACTGAATCCCCTTCTCTCGCCATGCACAAAAGTTAACTCAAAATGGATCAAGGAGCTTGATATCAAATCAGAGACTCTGCATCTGATAGAAGAAAAAGTTGGCTCTGATCAACATATTGTGGGGTCGGGCTCCAAATTCCTTAATAGGACGCCCATAGCCCAAGAGTTAATAACAAGAATAAATAAATGGGACTTACTTAAACTAAAAAGTTTTTTCTCAGCAAGAAAAACAATAAGAGAGGTAAATAGGGAGCCTACATCCTGGGAACAAATCTTTACTCCTCACACTTCAGATAGAGCCCTATATCCAGAGTATACAAAGAACTCAAAATATCAGACAATAAGATAACAAATAACCCAATCAACAAATGGGCCAAGGACCTGAACAGACACTTCTCAGAGGAGGACATACAATCAATCAACAAGTACATGAAAAAATGCTCACCATCTCTAGCAGTCAGAGAAATGCAAATCAAAACCACCCTAAGATACCATCTCACTCCAGTAAGACTGGCAGCCATTCTGAAGTCAAAAAACAACAAGTGCTGGCGAGGATGTGGGGAAAAGGGTACTCTTATACATTGCTGGTGGGACTTCAAATTGGTGCAGCCAATTTGGAAAGCAGTATGGAGATTCCTGGGAAAGCTGGGAATGGAACCACCATTTGACCCAGCTATTGCCCTTCTCGGACTATTCCCTGAAGACCTTAAAAGAGCGCACTACAGGGATACTGCCACATTGATGTTCATAGCAGCACAATTCACAATAGCTAGACTGTGGAACCAACCCAGATGCCCTTCAATAGATGAATGGATAAAAAAAAATGTGGCAATTATACACCATGGCGTATTACACAGCACTAAAAAATGATAAAATTGTGGAATTTGCAGGGAAATGGATGGCACTAGAGCAGATTATCCTAAGTGAAGCTAGCCAATCCCTAAAAAACAAATGCCAAATGTCTTCTTTGATATAATGAGAGCAACTAAGAATAGAGCAGGGAGGAAGAGCAGGAGGAAAAGATTAACATTAAACAGAGACATGAGGTGGGAGGGAAAGGGAGACAAAAGGGAAATTGCATGGAAATGAAGGGAGACCCTCATTGTTACACAAAATTACATATAAGAGGTTGTGAGGGGAATGGGAAAATAACCAAGGAGAGAAATGAATTACAGTAGATGGGGTAGAGAGAGAAGATGGGAGGGGAGGGGAGGGGGGATAGTAGAGGATAGGAAAGGTAGCAGAATGCAACAGTTACTAATAGGGCATTATGTAAAAATGTGGATGTGTAACCGATGTGATTCTGCAATCTGTATTTGGGGTAAAAATGGGAGTTCATAACTCACTTGAATCTAATGTATGAAATATGATATGTCAAGAGCTTTGTAATGTTTTGAACAACCAATAATAAAAAAAAAAGAATAGGAAAAACGAAAAAAACAAATAAAACTATTATGAATATTTATATACAGATTTGTATGTGAATGCAAGTTTTTATTTCACTGGGATAAATGTCCATGAATGCAGTTATTGGGTTATGGTAATTATATGGCCAGTTTAATAAGAAACTGCCAGACTTTTTCAGAGGTGATACCATTTTACATTTTTGCCAGCAATATTCGATCCAGAGCTTCTGCATCCTTGCCAATTTTTGTTGTTGTTACTGTATTTTAATTATTCTGATAGATATAGAGTGACATAATTGTGGTCTAAATTTTTATTCTTTTATGGATAATGATGTTGAACATCTGATATCCTAATTTTCTAGTGGTATGTTCTTTTCATTAAAATGTGTTTTTCTTTTCTTTATTGTTGAATTTTGAGAGTTCTTTATATATTCTAGATTCTAGTTCTTTGTTGGATATGGCTTGCAAATATTTTCTCCCAGTATTATCTGTAGCATCTTCTTAGCAAGGTCTTCCACAGAGTAAAACTTCATTTTGTTTTTTTTAAACTTTGATGGTGTCCAACTTAGTAGCAACGTTCACTCTGATGTATCATATTTTTAGTTCAAGTCTAAGAACTCTTTGCTTTGCCCTAGATTTCAAAGATTTTCTCCTATATTTTTCTAAAAGTTTTATATTTTTACTTATGCATTCAAATCTGTTATCCATTTTAGTTCATTTTTATATATAGTGTGAATTTAGGTTGAGATTTTGATATATTTTTTTTCCTGACCTGTGGCCATCCAGCTCTTCAGTATCATTTGTTGAAATACGATTCTTTCATTGATTGTTTTTATACATTGTCAAAAATTATTTAGTCATAGTTATGTAAGTTTGTTTCTGAATTTTCTGTTCTGGTCCACTGATTTATGTGCCTGTTTTGATAATCATAAGTTACATGGTAAGCCTTAATACCTAGTAAAGTGATTCCCTCTCACTTTATTCTTTTCAAGGATTGTTTTAATATTCTAGGACTATGCCTTTCCATAAAAAATTTAGAATCAGCTAGCTTAATTATTCAAAAAAACTTTGTTGGAACTTTTATAGAACTTTAATTAAACTCACAGATCAGTTTGGGGACAGTTGACAGCTTTATCGCATTGGATTGAAATCCATGAACACATCTCTCCATTTTCTTTTAATATTTTTTAATATATATATTTTTAGTTGTTGATAGACCTTTATTTTATTTATTTATATGCGATGCTGAGAATTGAACCCAGTGCCTCACACATGCCAGGCAAGTGCCCTACCACTGAGCCCCAGCCCCAGCCCATTTGTTAAAATGTTCTTTTATTACTTCTATCAGTATTTTGTAATTTCAACATAAGAGTTTATACTTGTTTTCTTACATTTGTACCTAAATATGTAGTTTTCTTTCAAGTGATTATTTATGGTATTGTCTTTAATTTCAGTTTCTATATATTCCTTATTAATATAGAGAAATAGGATTGGTTTTTGAGTTTGGGTTTCAAAAAGTACAAGAAGTAACTTTTTACTACTGGTTGCCTAATTTTCTTTTCCTCCCCCACCCCTTTAGTTATTGATAGACATTTATTTATTTATTTATTTATTTATTTATTTATTTATTTATTTATTTATTTATATGCAGTGCTGAGAATTGAACCCAGTGCCTCATACATGCTAAGCAAGAGCTCTGCCACTGAGCTACAATCCCAGCCTTCCTTTTTTTCTTTTTAAAATTTATCTTAAGGTGGTCTGTAGAATTTTCTTAGAGGTAGTTCTTATAAATTAATTGCTAGTAATACTGGCAGTAGATTATTTAAAGTTTATGTGCTGAGGCTAAGAGCTTGCCAGGCTAATGTTAAGAGCTGGGACTCAAACACAGGCTTGCACCGAGCACTTTCCAATATGACATACCATATCAGCATTTAAAAAAAAATTTTTTTTGACGGTACCAATGCAGTATGGTATGTTTTCAGAGTAGGACTGAATCCCTAAAAATGACAACCTGGCTAGAATTATTAAGTGCTCCTTTACTTTTTTCCTGTCTCTATAGACAGTGTACAATTTTCTACTAACATTCAGTGCCTTGAGACAAATTGAGTTTTATTCCCTTTAATCCAATTCTTATAACAATTCTTTATATTTTAAATGTAAAACATTCATCAGATTGATATTTATTTTATGCCCCCAACTAATATTTATGGAGCCAGGTATTATAAAGAGTCAGAGACTGGGAATTGATTTCCCCAGTGGTAGCTTGAAATTGGAGTAGGAATATTTATACCATGAAACTTTTAAAATGCCCCAAATAAGGCTTTCCTTTTTCTTTTTCTTTTGTTAAATTTCCCTTAAGAAATCTAATTTACCAGTATACCACTGTTTCTATAGGAAATAGAGCTACTAGATTTAATCCTTCATCTCTCTGCATGAACCTTTCTGTCAAGTTGAATCTTGTCTCTGGATGAACTACTGCAGATTTAGGCAACAGCCTTTCACAAACATGGTGGCTGTTCCTCTCTTTAAGATGTTGAGAGCTAAACTGGATCTAAATACCCTGTGGGTTCTGTTTTTGTTCCAGAGATTATAAAGCCGCTAACATCAACATCAATTTATACGTTGTCAATGAGCCTTGGCTATACTCACTAGCCTGGTGCTCCAGGATTAACTCAGTGACCACAGACAACATTCCACTCCTGAGTCAGCTTAATCACCCTCAATTCTTCATGGTAAGCCGCTTGTTCAGATTATTCTAAGCCTAGTACAATAGTGGTCTATATCCCCTCCCCTATGTTGCCCACTGTGCAGTCCGAGGAAGAGCTACTTAAAAACAAAGACTTCTATAAATAATGGAGATGTGGCATTCTCCATTCTTTCACCCAGATCCTACTATGATTTTTATTTATTGAATCTTTACAATGTGTTTTGTAACTTAGCCCTCTGAATAGGCCACTATTATTTTTATCCCCATGAGCTCCAAGATGTCTCTGCACAGGACCTCATGATGTAATATTCATAATTAGATCTGACTGTAGAGGGTTTTGGGTTTTTGTTTTGTTTTTTTTTTTGTTTTTTTTTTTTTTTTTTTTTTTTTTTGTACTCCTGCCTTGCTTGGAGTTATGGCAACAGTGGCAATGGGATGTAGAAAGAAAAACCAAGCGTACATGACTCAAGCAAAATTCTTCTGAAGAGGTGAACCAGTGTTCACTTGTCTTCCTTGGAACCTTGGCTAACCAGTTACCATATCAGAGAGAGAGAGAGAGAGAGAGAGAATGTGCACACACTTTGTGGTACTGGGGATTGAATCTGGCCTTGCACACGCTGTTCAAGCTCTCTACCATTGAGCTACATCCCCAGTCCCCCATATTTTATTATTTTATTTTGAGACAAGTTCTCACTAAGATGCTCAGGCTGGCCTCAAACTTGCAATCCTCTTGCCTCAGCTTCTTGAGTAGCTGAGATTACAGGAATGTGCCACCATGCCAGCCTGTGTTTTTTATCTATATAGAGAGTAAGTTGACAGTCTCATAGGGTAGGTACTGCATTAAAGCCCACTGGTTGAAATATGGAATCACTGACCCCTTTTTTCTCCGTTGACTTGAGCAACTAATAGATTTGAAAGGAATACTGTGGTTCTTTTTATCAATAATATATAAAATATAATTCACATATTTTATTTGGATTTAAAATTCATTTATGTTTTGGTATAAAGTCTTTGGGGATATTTAAGCTGATTGAGTTCTATGTTCTCTTGCTTATTCAAACATCCAAATGAACTAGCTATTGTTTTTCTAATTTTTTGTTTCTTTAAAACAGAAAAAGAACATAAAGTCACTGAGAGAAACAATTGATATGAGGAATCCACCAAGATTTTTATAGTCTCCCTATCTTACTCTTAGTGTTTCACCCACACCAAATCCAGGTGTAGTTTATTTTTCGAATTAGTCTTTCTTCATTTGACTTAGTTTTCTTGAAGATGACTATTATAGTTTAAACATAAGTTGCCCCCGATAAAAACTCATGTGTGAGACCATGCAAGAATTTTCAGAGATAAAATAATTAGGTTATGAGACGTATAACCTAATTTGTGAATCAATCCAAATATGGATTGATTGGGTGGTAACTGTAGGTAAGTGTGGGTATGGGTGGAGGAAGTAGGTCACTGGGGTGTGACTTGGGGGCTTATATTTTGTTCCTGGTGAGCAAAGAGTTCTCTCTATTTCTACTTATGTCGAGCTGCTTGTCTCTGCCATCCCCTTTTGCCATGATGTACTGCCTCACCTTGGCCCAGAGATATGGAGTGAGTCAACCATGGACTGAAACTCTAAAACAAAATAAATGTTTCCTCCTCTAGATTGTTCTTGTTGTTCTTTTGGTCATAGCAACACAGAAACTGAGTAAAATAATGACATACTTTTTTTCACTCACATTTTATAGATGTGAGCAAAATTTAATCACATTGAACAATTACAGTAACAAGCACTGCTGACTTATAGTTAAGCCATTTGGGGAGAAATTAGAGATGAAGGGTGAATACTGTTTTGACCTTTCTACATCCCCTGCATGTGTGTGACAATGACTTAGAATAGCTGCATAATTTCTAATAATGTGTTTGAGACTGCCACATCTATAAAGTCTTCTTTACCTAGTCTGCCCCTCTTTCTTCTCTTCTTCCAGCCTAGACAGCAGAGCAAGGGACTTAGCCCATAGCATCTAAAACTCCTTCCAACTGTAAAGTTCTTTAACAGTGGTTTGTTTTATGTTTTGCAGTCACCAACAAAGTATCTGTTCATATGGCTTTTCACAGATATTGTTTCTGCATTTTTCATTATTGCTATATTTTTTTATTGCTGGTAAGTACATATTTATAATTTTAAATGAATTTTGTTCAAATAAAAAAATGGATTTTTATAGAAATTTAGAAGAAACAGTTATACTCTTCCTATAATCATACATGGCAGGATGGGCCTTACAATCTGAACTTCTCGTTCTTCTTATGCTGCCACACCTTCCTCTTTCCAACACAAGATGATATTTTCAGGACAAGGACCCTCACTAACATTTAATCAAGTCTGTTACCATAGATTCAGTGTGGAGCAGTTGGGAGGGGATAGGGGTTGTCTAGAACAAGTGCCTCCACCTTTCTACTTGCCAAAATGAAAGAGCAGGGTTTTGACCAGGGTCACAGACCGGGAAGGATAAGTTTTGGAACTGGCTTTGCTCTTTTGTTGCTGGGTAGTTCTGGGAAAATCACTGTCCCTTTCCGGGTTATAGTTATCTGTTAAAGAAAATGACATTTGAGAATATTTGCAGGACAAATACAATAGGATTGCAAATTTTAAGGTTAGAAAAGCAAAGGGACATCCTGGAAGAAGAAGGTTAGTTAGAGGAGACCATGGTTCTTTTTTTTTTTTTTTAAAGAGAGAGAGAGAGAATTTTATTATTTTATTTTTTAGTTTTCGGCGGACACAACATCTTTATTTGTATGTGGTGCTGAGGATTGAACCCAGGCCGCACGCATGCCAGGCGAGTGCACTACCACTTGAGCCACATCTCCAGCCCCAAGACCATGGTTCTTTAGACCCCATTATTACCTGATTTGTGATTTAATCTTTAAAGTGAGGGAAGCATAAACCTGCTAATGTGAGAATCTGATCAGATAATGTTTCTTTTCTGACCACTGCCATGGATTTTTTGCCTTTTTTCAAAAAGGCCTGTGAGTTTATGGATGGTTTTCTTCCTTCTAGGTGGAGAGAAATTAAAAAAGAAAAACTGCAAGAAAGTGTCAGTCCTCCCACAGGTAAAGCAGAGGCCTCACCCACTCCTTTCCTTCATCACTTCCTTTGCTTCAAAGAGACAGGATCTGCTTTTTGTGTTTCTGACAACAGCTGAGGGTGTCTGGGAAATTAGGGGGAAGGGACCAGGAAGAAATCTGGAAGTATAGTCAGTTCCACCTTTATCCATGGGTTTCAACCAAATTCCATTGGAAAATATTTGAAAAAAATGTGTTGTTGTTGCTAAGGTGTATTATATAGTCAGGCTTACAACAGTTGTGTCTGTACTGATCATGTAGACTTTTTTAATGTCATGAGTCCTGTGTCACTTAACAATGGGGATACAGTCTCAGAAATGCTTTGTTAGGTGATTTTATTGTTGTATAAAGATCATGGAGTTACTTACACAAACCTAGGTAGAGTCTATATTTATTTATGTATATGTACACCATATAGTGTAGGAGTGTGTGCATATATAAGGAATAGTATGGTAGTATATATAGTACATATATATATATATATATATATATATATATATATATATATAGTATATGGTATAGATGGTATAACTTAGTGCTCCTAGGACCAAGATGAACAAAACAACATGGTATTAAATCAAGCACAGGAGAAAATGATACAATTGAGAGACTTAGTAAACATGAAATATATGAGGCTGCTGACAGAACAAAGACATACTGTTTTATGGTAAACCTTTTTATAAGAAGATATATTTAAATATATATTTTATGCATATTAAATATATATATATATATTTAATAAGATAGTCATTAAATTATAAATAAATTATCATCAAGTATTATATACTAGATATAATTGTAAAATTAGCAATACAGTAGATGTATTTATAAGAACATCAACACAGATATGTAATGTGTTATACTTTGATGTCATGATGGCTAGAATTTCACTAGAAGACAGGAATTTTTCAGCTCTATTATGACCTTTTGGGACCACTATCATATATGCAGTCCATAATTGAGCTTAACACTGTTATGCAGCACATGACTACGATTTCTAAACAATACAAGGAAAAGACTATTTATATGCCCTTACATCATATTAGGTATTGAAAGTAATCTAGAGATGACTTAAAATTTCATGGGAGGATATGTATGCATTATATATCTATTTTATACAAGAGACTTGAGCATCTACAGAGTTTGAGGACATTAGTTGTCTAATAAGGGATGGCTACATAGGCTGCTAGAGATTCTAGAAGACCCTTTATATCAAGCTTCAGATTTTAGGCTTTATCTTCTAAGTAATGAGATCCGTTGGAAGATTTCAAGCATAAATGTTAATTTGTTTACTTCTTCATATATTCACGCATCACACAATTATTGAGTACCAACTTTATGCCAGGTATGCTGGGAGAAGTTGAAGATAAATGAAAACTGTGAAGGGTGGCCTAAGAGAGAGCAGTGAGGAAGCAGGCAGCTTATCAGTTGACACATTAAGCCAGGCACCTAGGTCCAGGCTGCAGAGTAGCTACCATGCCCAGTAGGGGTGAAGATGCTTGATGGAGCTTCAGGCAATCAGGAGGTGACAAATGTGTTTCAAACATGAGTGGTAAGGTCATATGTGATTAAGGAAGTGAGATACACCCAGCAAAAGGAAGGGAAGCTAGAACTTTTTTCTCAGAGGGTTGTGAGGATAATCACACAGTGAGGTAATAGTTTTGGAAACCAGCGCAATGTCAGAGGGAAAACCAATTAGGCAGAAATTGTATTATGGTTTATTGTTTCCTTCCATAGTTCCTAGACTTTAAGTAAAGGTGCAGTCATAAAATCATGAGTTAATTTCATTTCTGTGGACAATAGTGAAAATCCTAAGATTCCGTGTACCAGCTAGCAGAGGATTGAATTAGGATTGTGGGAATGGATCCACAGGGCCATGAAAAACTTAGGTTAGAAATTTGAATAAATTAAGTGGAGTTCAGTGGTCTTTATCTTATGTGCTTTATAAACCTTTAAGTTTAAGCCAAGTTCATCTAAATTTCTAAGTAGCAGGGAGATCTCAGTTCCCTGTTTCATGGATTTTAAGATCATTCTACTGGCTGTGTTAAGAAGTCTGAGGGCTGTATTCCAGCTGTTTATCATTATAAATAGTTGTATTAGTAAACTAGGGCTGCTGTTAAGAGAAAAAAAAAGATAAGCACAGTGCTATACATCTATAATCCCAGCACCAGGAGGATTGTGATCAAGGCCAACTTCAGCAACTTAGCCAGATCTTGCCTCAAAATTTTAAAAATCAAAAGGGATGGTAATGCAACTTAGTGTCAGAGCATCTCTGGGTTCAATCCAGAAGACAAAACCAAACAAAAAACAGAACATAGACTGTGTGGTGTGAACAACAGAAATTTGTGTTCTCATAGTTTTGGAGGCTAGAAGTCCAAGATCAAGGAGCTAGCAAATTTGGTTTCTGGGAGAGCTTTCTTTCTAGCTTATATGTAGCTACCTTCCCAGGCATCCTCATAGGCCTTTCCTGTGTGATTGTTTGTAAAAAGAGATCTCTTCCTCCTCTTAAAGACATCAGTGCTACCAGATTAGGGACACATTCTCATGACCTCATTTACCCTTAATTATCTTCTTAATAACCCTGTTTCCAAATATGGTCACATTGAGTGTTAGGGCTTCAACATAAATTTGGTGAAGGCAAAATAATATTTCAGTCTATAACAATAATCCATCCAAGAAATGATTTAAGCATGGAAATACTTCAGAAACGTGCAGAGAGTTTTTGAAGGAAAAGTTTAAAAACTGTAAGTTTGGATGAAGGAGATAGCTATAAATGCCTTAGAAGTACTAAGTTAACTTGTCCCTATTCCCTGCCATGTTGAAATGATGATAAGGATGTAAAAATAAAATAAATTTAAAATGTTCCCTGTTTTAAAAGATCTTAAGATGCCTGAGAGTTCAATTTTGCCTGCTTTCAGCAGAAATAAAATGCATTTTAAAGCTATTTGGGTATCTCCAAGAAACACATAGAAGGTGCTGGGCCAAGTTTAAAATCAGAGAAAGAACAAGGAAGACTAGACAGAAGCCAGGACCTCAGCAAACACCAGAGCCTAGATCCATTCAGGTTAAGGATGATGGAGCCTCAGGAGTATCACATCTTAAACCACAACCACCTCCAAGATGGGCAGTGATGTACTTGCTGATGACACGGTTCCCAATATAATACACTTCTCTCACCGTCTTCTGTTTCATGTCTTCTGTTTCGCTTATTAGGAAAAGTCTTGAATTTTCTTATCTTTGTTCTATTTTAATATGTTTCCCCCCTCGTTGCTTTTTAAGATTGTTCCTTTTATTATTGATTTTTGGTAATTTGATTATGATTTACTTTTGAGGTGTGTGTGCTACACACACACATATTTTTATCCTGCTTAGGGTTTGTTCAAGTGCTTACATTTGTCAGAGTAATTTTCATCAGGTTGAACAAATTTTCAGTCTTTTAATTTTTTCAAAAAAAATGTATGCCCTTTCTCTTCTTCACTTGTTTCTGGGATTCGAATTACATGGATGTTAGAGAGTATGACATTATCCCATAGGTGATACAGGATAATACTGAGATTCTGATCATTTTTATTTTTAGCCTATAATTTCTTTGCTTCATTGTGGGTATATTCTATCGTGTATATTAGGGGGTTTTGTTGCTGTATAAACACTTACCTCAAACCTTAAAAACCATAAATTTATTGTGCCACAGTTATAGGTTAGAAAAGTTCTCTGTTTAGAGTCTTACCAGCCTGAAATCAGAATAACAATTGTGGCTGCAAACGTTTCTGAGGTTTAGGGTCCCCTTCCAAGTATACTAATTGTTACCACAATTTCATTCCTTATAGTACTGACATCTCGTCCTTGCTTTCTTAATGGCTATTGGCAATTTTGCTCTGATCTCCTAGAGGCCACCCTCAAGTCCTAGCCATATGTTCCTTGGCAACTTACTTCTTCAGTCAACAAGAGAACATCTCTCCAGTCTGCTATGATGGAATCTTGTAATATAATGTAATCATGGAAGCAACTATCTCACTGTTTTCATCATATAACAAACTTATCATGTCCCATTATAGTCACAGATCTCACCCTACTCAAGGGAAGGCGATTTACAAGGGATGTATACTGGAAGTTAGGAAACTTGGAGGCTAACAAAGCATTCTGCCTCCCATCCTATATTAGACTTCACTGATATTTTCTTCAGTAATCTTACCTGGTGTTAATTTCAAACAGGAAAATTTTCATTTCAAATATTGTATTTTTCATCTCTACAAGTTCTTTTTGGTCCTTTTTATATTTCTCTTGTTGTATTTGTGTTTTCTTTAAATATCTGAACATAGTTAAAATAACTGTCTTAATATTCTTGTTTACTGGTCTCATCATCTCTACTATTCTGGATCTGTTTATATTAACTGATATTTCTGGATACAGATCATATATTCCTGCTTCTTAGCACATCTAGAATCTGTCATTATTTACCATATTATAAATTTTCAAACATGTACTGATTGATTTAAAAATAGTTTTTAAAAATCTGTTCTGTAAAACATAAATATAATTTTTAGAAAAATAACCACAAAACAAAAATATGATGAAAGTGTATTATTTTAAAATTTTCCAAATCTCTTTAATGTCTGGATTAATAAAGGACAAGAATTTTAATTTCTGCTTCTGAATTCAGTCTCTGTAATATCACTTGTCATGTGGCTTCTGGAAAACTCCACTGAACATTAATGAGACAATAAGGAAGAAAACAGAAAATAACTAGTATTATTATGAAGGTAATTCTGGTTTTAGAGACCCCCCCCCCCGAAAAGGGTCTTACAGACCTCCAGAAGTTCTTAAATGATGGTTTAAGACCTGCTGATCTAAATTTTCATATTTGTCAGAAAAAGTATATATAATGTCTCATCTCTGAGGACATTTATTATTATAGATAATTGAAGCATCTGTAATCATAATCATATTCCTTAATAATTTTGTGTCTTCATTGTCAAACTATTAATCAGTGTCACTAGAAATTTTTAAATTTTATTATCCTTTGATGAAAGACATGAGTTTAAATATCCAGGAAGCTGAAGGAACTCCAAGTGGGATGAACTCAAATTCACACCAACACACATTAGAATAAAACTATCAAAAGGCAAAGAAATGCAGGCAGGGACCAAAAGAAAACAAACCAAATCTATAAGGCATGTGGAAAAAAGTAGCACAGTGACAGACATCCCTCCTTAGTAATTATTGCTTTAAATGTAAACTGCCCTAAAAAATGAGATTAGCAAAATGAATTTGACAAAACATGAACCACCTATATGCTGCTGTACAAGAAACTCAGTTTAGATCCAAAGAGACAAATGAATTGAAAGTGGAAAAATGAATAAAAATATTCCACACAAATAGTAAGTGAAGAGGCAAGGAGGAGTAGTTATACTAATATCAGACTAATTAGGCTTTAATCAAAGAAGTCCTCACGCAATTTCATCTCACTCTGGCAGTCGTCAAGAATACAAATAATGATAAATTTTGGTAGAATGTGGGGAAATAGGAACACTTTTACACTGTTGGTGGGTTTATAAATTAGTACAACCACTGTGGAGATTCCTTATAAAACTAGAAATGGAACCATCATATGACCCAGCTATACCACTCTTTATTATTTATCCTAAGGAATTAAAGTTGACATACTATAGCAAAAAATGTATATTGATATTTATAGTAGCACAATTCATAGCAGCCAAGTTATGGAACTAGGCTGGGTACCCATCAATAGACAAGTAGATAAAGAAAATGTGGTATATATGCACAATGGAGTTTTGTTCAGCCATAAAGAAGAATGAAATTATGTCTTTGCAGGAAAATGGATGGAACTTGAGATCATTATGTTAAGCAAAACAAGCCAAACTCAGAAGGGCAAGAGTCATTTGTTTTCTTTCATATGTTGTGATAAAGAGAGAAAGTGGGGATCATGAAAATAGAACACAGACCAGTAGAATAAAGGAAGGGGGACCAGAAAGAGGGAGGAGGAAAGGGGAACTGGGGAACAAAATTGACCAAAATTTGTTGTTATATTGTGTGCACAAATATGTAATAATGAATTCCATTATTATATATAATTATAATGCACCAATAAAAAATTTTTAGAAAGTCCTCACACACAAAGGAAGGTATATTTACTGGAAACTATAAAATTTACTGAAAGAAGACCTAAATAATTGGAGCAATATATCATGTTCATAAATTAGAAAAGCTAATATTAGCTATCATGGAATTGACCTACAAAGTCAGTTCAAATCCAATAAAAATCCCCTTCTTCCTTTGTAGCTAACAAAAAAAAAAAAATTAAGCTCATATGTTTCTTGCAAATTCAGATATACTCAGGGCAAAAATAACTTAAGCATTCTAGGCTTACTTTTTCAGATTCTCATTTGCTAGATTTTGGCTCCATAGTTCTTCTCACCATGTTCTAAACTCTTTGATAGTTTTAAGAAGTTTTCTCGTTTTTATATCATCTAGTTTTTAATTTCCTTAAACAAAAGGATTAGTCTCAATTTTTTAATTACATTATTTAAAGTCTCTACCTTGTTTCTTTCTATCAAACAAAAATTATTTGTTTAGCATTTGTTGTATGACAGACACTTTTATTCACTCTGTATTTAGTGGCAAACAAAACATAGGCTGTGCCCTTAAAAAGCCCCCATTCTAATTGAGGATGTATTCAGTTTTCTGTTTAAACTGATTTGTAACCAGTGATTGTGAAGTACATAAACTGTAAGCAAATGTTAGTCCTTGCCTTCTGAGGGCCTCCATAGTAAACTAGAGCCTCATAGTAGACTCTTCAGCAACAGCGCCAGTCCCAGGATGATTTCTAGGATCATAATAAAATTTGTACAAAATCTGAGAAAGAGGGGAGAGCTTGGAAGAAAGCACTTTGGGTAAGTGAGGAGCTAACATTTGAGAGATGATTTGGATTTCATGCATGACTGGCAGAGATTGGAGAAGTGACATCTGAGGAATCTACATTTGTGTCTTTTCTATCCCACAGATAGTCCGAGCACAAGCCTCTCAGGAGAACACAACGAGCATGGAGAAGTTTCACGCTTACCTGTAAAGCCTCCTGCCAGAATCGCGCAAACTCCTTGGATTCCTGTACCCCTCCAGCCGGCTTTAACCAGGAATGTACAGAAACATCCAGAAAGTTTCCATTTTGTACAAGCTCCCAAGAACAAGATCACACCACTGACACCTATTGATAGTGATGATAAATCAGTGAAGTCCACGGAGATCATTGAACATACCCAAGCATCCCCCTGGGAGGATAAAAGCGAGTCCACCTTCCAAACTACAGTTACCTCCTTGAAGACAGATGAGCTATCAGAGCTAGCAATGCCCTCCACAGAGTACTCATCTGAAACACAAATTCAAGAGATCACATCAGTACACTCCGAAGAATCCTTTGTAACACTACATTCTACCACATCCTCCTTTAAAATTCAACCAAAGAAAAATTAGCCACACCTGTCTCCTTCTTCTTCTTCCTCTTCCTCTGTGTGCCTTAGGCTGGTGATGGTGAGGAGGTGTCCAGAAGTCAGACAGAAGGGTCATCTAGGCTTTCTACATAACCATTCTGGACCAGTCTTTCTATATAACAGTGCCTCTCAAAGGGATAGGCAAACGAGAAACTGTGGTCTTGGAACTGGAGCTAGTTGCTTTCTGGGTTGTCTTACAACAGTTGTCTTTACATTCTAACTCTTCCATAGTATTCTAAGGAATGACTGTGGTGAATATCAGCATGTAATAAAGGCACCCTCTCAGGAAGCCAGAAGGTAAGTGGTGTATTCTTTGGCCCCCTCTGTGATCACCCAGGCTCTCGAAGACTAGGGGATAGGTGCAATAGTGATGCCATCCTATGCCAGGGAATGATAGTGGCATGGGCATGACTCAGGGGCAAGAATCTTATTCCATACACATATTTTATGATCTAGTGTATTGCGGATGCTTCCTAATACCATGCGGCTCACTGATTCACCAAGGGCATAATCCCATACCCACCCCACGGCCATTGGCCTTGAAAGAAATCCAGAACTACAACACATGCCTGGATCCCTGTCATCTGGAGGAGCCCAAGGGAGGCAGGCCTAGGATCTACCAAGTGAAAGAAGAAGTACGATAAGATAAAAATGGAATATTTAAAAATACATCATTAATCAAACCCAGGTATAAGCTCTAGAGCCTGTCTTCTTGCTTGAAGACAAGAATAGGATATTGCCATTTCCCTCAAATAAGATTCAGTGTATTGCAAGAGTCAAGACAAATATAAATAAATTCATATATTTAATTCTTCATGGTATAACATGATTAATTGCTAAATAAACTCATTTAGGCAGTATATTTCTTGGGATCCAGAAAATTAAAAGTTACATTATTTTAGAATTAATCTAGGGAAGAATTAGAATTGGATTTTGAAGATCGGGATTTGAAAAAGAAGATGAACAGAGTATGTATTAAATAGGCTAGACAACATAAACTAAAACTTTTAACACCAATCTTAAACATTCTTTTTACTTGTCCTTTTTTAAACTGTATTAAAATATGTATAACAAAGTTTATTATTATAACCATTTTAAATACAGTTCAGGGGTATTAATTACATCCACATTGTACAGTTATCACTGGAGCCCATACCCAACTTTTTCAACCTATAAAACAAACTGAATTGAAAAAAAGATTGAAACCATAAAACAACTAGAAGAAAACAGGGCAAAAGTTTGTTGATATTGGTCTGGATATGACTTCAAGAACATTGGTAACAAAAGCAAAACACAGACAAGCAGGACTACATCAAGCTAAAAAAGCTTTTGCACAGAGAAGGAACCAGTCAACAGAATGAAAAGACAACCTGTAGGTTGGAAAAAAATAGTTGCAAACCATACTTCCGATAAGGGGTTAATACCAAAATATATAAGGAACTCAAAACAACTCAATAGCAAACAACCTGATTTAAAAATAGGCAAATTGCCCAGACAGACATTTCTCAAAAGAAGACATACAGATGGCCAATGGGTTATAAAAAATTAGTATCACTAATGACTAGGGAAATGCAAATTAAAACCACAATGAAATATTACCTTGCATTTGCTAGAATGGCTATAATCAGAAGAAGGATAACAAGTGTTGACAATGATGTGGAAAAAGAGAACCCTGTGCATTGTTATAAAAATAAAAATTATCAAAACTATGATGGAAAACAATGGAGCAGTTCCTTAGCAAATTAAAAGTAGAACTACCATTTGATCCAGTACTGGGTATATTTGCAAAGGAAATTAAGTCAACCTGTCAGATATTTCTACTCCTCTGTGTACTGTAGCATTATTCACTATAACCAAGATAAGAGAATAACCTAAATGTCCATCAATAGATGAATGGATAAAATACGGTATATTTATACAGTGGAATATTATTAACCCTTAAAAGAAGATAAATCCTGCCATTTAAGATAGCATGGGTAAACATGGAGGAACATTTTACTAAGTGAAGTAAGCTAGACATAGAAAGACACTACATGAACTCACTTATATGTGAAATCTAAAATAGACTCAGAAGCAGAGAGTAAAATGGTGATTGCCATGGGGTAGGGGAGAGTTAACAGGGGAAATGTTGGGTACAAAGTTTCAGTTATGAAGATGGAACAAGTTCTGAAGATCTTATGTACAGCAATGTGATTATAGTTAACAACATTATATTGTTTACTTGAAATTTGCTAAGAGAGTAGAACATAAAGGTTCTCACCATTAAAATTAAATAAATAGTAACTGTGGTATGTTGGATATGTTAATTAGCTTGATTATGGTGACTATTTCACAATATGTAGGTATATAAAAAAATCAAGTTAAATACCTTAAATATAACTTTTTGTCATTCCCCTTTTCCCCCAGCCCCTGGCAACCACCATTCTACTTTCTGTCTTTGTGACCAACTTCTCTGCTTAGTGAGTAAAATTGTATGGTATTTGCCCTTTTCTGACCTCCTTATTTCATTTGGCATAACATTTTCAAGTTTCATCCATGTTGTAGCATGTGTTAGAATTTCCTTCCTCTTTAAAGTTGAATAATATTCCATCTCATGTTTATACCATGTTTTTCCATTTACCCACAGATGGATACTTGGGTTGCTTCTGCCTTTTGACTATTACTATTATTGCTGTTATAAAAATGGGTATACAAAAATATCTTCATATCCCACTCTTATTATTTTCTTTTATTTATTTTGGGTTCAATTTGCTCTTTTTCTAACTCCTTAAGATGGTAGCTGAAATCATTGATTTGAGACTTTCTTTTCAAATGTAGTCATTTACTGATTCAGCTTTCTTCCTACATATGCTTGTGTATTGCCTCCTAAGTATATCATAGATTTTGATGTGTTGTTGCTATAGTTTGTATTGATCCCTCCAAAATTCATATGTTGGAATATAATACCCAACATGATAGTATTAAGAGGTAAAGCTTTTGGGGAAGTGATTGTTATGAACCCAAAACTCTACCTTCGTGAATGGGTAATGCTCTTATAAGTTGAATGATTGATTCAAGATGGAAGATTAGAGGAAGACTGCATTTGTGGTTACTCTGTGACTTGGGATTCATGCAGCAGGAATACTGCTTCTCAGCAAGGTGCATGAAAGAGGCATTTCACTAAAACTCAATACTGGACAGAGTTTCTTAGAGACTCAGAAATGTGGTTACATTAAAAGAAGAAATGAGACTGGGGCAAAGGACAGGTAGCTGATTATGAAAGAAAAAGGAAATGGGTAGATAGAGTTCCTCATTAATCAGTTGCTAACACCTCCAGGGGAGGAGAAAGATTGCACTCTTCAACACAAGCAATTACCCTTTGGGCAGCTCTTTTCCTGCTTTTTAGTAGCAAACCTGACAACTATAAAAATGCAAGACACCTCCACTCCCATGGGCACCAGCTCTGGGTCCCCTCCTCTTGCCTTGGTGTTTCTCAGGTGTTTAATCCTCAACACTGGGACCTGATCTGGTTTTCAAGACCAGTATCAGAAAGACTACATTGAAGCCAAGCTGGTTTTGACATGCTAGTAGCAGCATTAGTGGAGCTGGTTCAGCATGGAGGGAGAACATAGGGGGAGACACAACAGAAAGATTTAGTACTGAAAGACCTGAGATCAGAAAAGTTTTTGAAATAGTAAACTCTTTACTACTTCCTGTAACATTTATTTTCTTAATTAGCTCTACTCTTACCATCTTTTAGAACTGGTTGGTTTATATAACTCTTTCCCCCACCATTAGTGCTGTTGCAAATATTACTGCTGTGGATGACATAATTGACACCTGTTGTTTTCTTTAATGCCAGGTCTAGTTTATGGTTACTTATTGTTTTTGCTGTAAAAACTTTGCTGCTCAACCAAAAGACAGTGCACCTTGCTATACACACAAATTAATAATACTCAATCCTCATCTATAAAACAAAGAATAGAAGAGACAAACACCCAAACTGATGACCAAGCCCCAAGCAGAAACAGCTAGGAGTGGGCCCCAAGGTCCCCCTCTATGGACATCTGCTTCTGTAGCAAAAATAGAATACCATACCTATGAGGTGGTCTCAATCTAGATCACTCTAGGACACTTTGGCAAGTGAAGACTGTGCCCTAAAAAGGCCCACTCATAAGAGTGGAAGAGAAATCCCTTTCAATAGATGCATAAGATCCAACACACGACTACAAGAAATATGAAAAAAACAACATGGAATCTCCTAAAATTCATAATTTGCCAGAAACTGACTCCAAAGATATTGAAGTGGATGGAATATCAGATAAAGAATTCAAAAGAATTATTATAAAAACGCTCAACAAATTCCAAAAGAATGCATAAAAACAACTGAAGTTAGAAAGTAAGTACAGAATTAAATGAGAAATTCAATAAAGAGATTGAAATATTGAAAAAAAATCTTGGATGAAAGACACAATAAGATGTTCAGTTGAAAATCTCTCATTGAGTCGACCATGCTGAAGACAGAATCTCAGGCCTGGAAGACAAAATGGCCAGCATTGAACATTTAGACAGCATTAAAGAAAGGAAAAGAAGTAACCATGATCAGAATACACAAGAACTCTGACACAACATTTAGAGACCAAATTTAAGAATCACTGGAATTGAGGAGGGTTTTGAGATGCATGATAATGGGATGGATAACAACTTCATGGAAATAATAACAGAAAATTATCCAAACCTTCAGAATGAGATGGACGTCCATTCAGAACCTCTAATAGGCAAGATCAAAAAAAGAACCTCTCCATGACACTTTATAATTAAAATACCTAATGTACAGAACAAGGATGGAATTTTAAAAGCCCTAAGAGAAAAGCGTCAGCTCACACTTAGAGGGCTTGAAATGATGCAAGTCCTGAAAGAAAATAATTCAACCAAGACTGCTACATCCAGCAAAACTATTCTATAAAATCAATGAAGAAATAAAAATCTAAGATAAGCAGAAACTAAAAGAATACATGACTACTAAACTGGCACCACAGAAGATACTTAAAAGAAATACTACACATAAAAGAAATAAAAAACCATAGACCTCTCAAATGGACAAATCTCATTTGAAGAGTAGTTAAGCAAATGAGAAACAGGACCAAATTAAACATTAGAAATAAATCATGGGGTAGGAATTAGTAAACCTCTATAATAACATTGACTGTAATGCTCTTAACTCTTATTAAAATAAACAGGGTGGCAAAATAGATTTAAAAACAAGACCCAAGTATATGCTGTTTTCAAGAGACGTGACTTAACAGGCAAAAACAGCCATAGGATAAAAGTGAAAGGATGGGAATTGATATATAATGAAAATGGAACCCCAAAACATCAGGCATAGTTATGCTTATATTCAACAAAGCAGACTTCAAGCCAAAATCAATCAGAAGAAACACAGGTCAATTCACACTGGTAAAGGACACAATCCAACAAGAAGATATTGTGACAGTAAATATTTATGCCCCAAATGTTGGTGTACCTAATTATATAAAACAGATACCATTCAGTTTAAAGACTCAGACAATACAATAATACTGGATGGTCTCAACACATCTCTCTCACCAATAGAGAGGTCATCCAGACATAAACTCAGTAAATATTCTAAAGACCTAAAAAATAATAAATACCAATGGACATCTGTAGAATATTTTATCCAACAACACCTAAATTCACTTTCTTCTTAGCTGCTCGTGGAACCTTTTCCAAAAGAGACCATATTTTAGGCTACAAAGCAACTCTTAGGAAACACAAAATTATTGATCTAATCACGTGCATCTTATCTGATCATGATTGGAATGAAGTTCAAAATCAACACACACACAAAATAAACCTTACAGAAATTATATAAACACATGGAGATTGAACAGTACTCTCTTAAATGATGAATGGTTGATAGAAGAAATCAAGGGAGAAATTTAAAAATTCTTAGATGATAATTGTGATAACAAATACCAGAACCTCTGGGACATTGTGAAGACAGTTCTTAGAGGCAAGTTTATAGCTGTGAGTACCTACATAAGAAAATCAGAAATATCCCAATTAAACAACCTAATGATGCATCTAAAAGGCCCTTGAAAAAGAAGAACAAATTTCAAAATGAGTAGAATAAAGGAAATAAGATCAGAGCCAAAATCAATGAACTTGAGAATAAAAAAAATACAAAGGATCAATGAGACAAAGAGTTGGTTCTTTGAAGAGATAATCAAGACTGATGAGCCCTTAGCCAAAATAATCAAAGGAAAAAGAGAAAACCCAAGTTAACAAAATTAGAGATGGAAAAAGAAGAAATCATCACTGACATCTCACAAATGCAATGAACCATTAGGGACTATTTTGAAAACTTACACTCCAATAAAGTGGAAAACCAAGAATAAATGCATACATTTCTATACAAATACAATCTACCAAAACTGAATCAAGAGGCCATAGGACACCTAAACAGATGAATAACTTGTAATGAAATAGAAGCAGTAATAAAAAGCCTTCCAGCAAATCAAAGCCCAGAACCAAATGGATTCTCATCTGAATTTTATCAGACCTTTAAAGAACTACTGCCAATATTTCTCAAGTTATTTCATAAAATTGAAAGTGACTTTATAAATTTTATTTTTCATAAAAGTTAAAATTGACTTCCAAATTCATTCTATGAAGCCAGTATCACACTCATACCAAAACCAGATAATGAAACTTCAAGGAAAGAAAAACTATAGACCAATGTCCCTGATGAATTGTGGTGCAGAAATACTTAATAAAAATTATTAAATCTTGTTCAACAACATATTAAGAAAATTGTACACCATAACCAAGTTGGTTTTATTCCAGAAATGTAAGGATGGCTTAATATATACAAAATAATAAATGTAATTCATTACATGGTTAGAAGTAAGGACAAAAATTAGTCATCTTAGTAGATGCAGAGAAGTCCTTTGACCAAATTCAGCACCGATTCATGATAAAAACACTGAAAAACTAGGATAGAAGGAATCTACCTTAACATAAAGACTATATGGGGGAGGGAGGAGGCAACCTCATAATAAATTGGGGAAAACAAAACATTTCCTATAAAATCTGGGACAAGACAAGGATGTTCACTCTCACCACTTCTAATATAGTGCTAGAAATTCTAGCCAGAGCAATTAGGCAAGAAAAGGAAATAAAAGGGATAAAAATAGGGAAGGAAGGAATCAAATTATCACTGTTTGCAGATGATTTGATTCTTTACCTAGAGATCCAAAGGATTCCACCAAAAGACTGCTAGAGCTAATATACAAATTTGGCAAGGTAGCAGGTTACAAATCAACATACAAAAATCAATAGCTTTCCTGTATACCAACAGTGAAGCTGTTGAGAAAGAAATGGAATGGGGTTGTGGCTCAGCTGTAGAGTCCTTGCCTAGCACATGCAAAGTTCTGGGTTTGATCTTCAGCACCACATAAAAATAAATAAATAAATAAAATAAAGATATTGTGGCCAACTACAACATATATATATATATGGAAAACAATTCCATTCACACTAGCTTCAAAAAATAAATAAAATATCTAGGAATAATTGAAGACCTCAAAAGATGGAAAGGCCTCCCATGTTCATGCATAGGCAGAATTAATGTTAAAATGACCTTACTATCAAAAGCAATATACAGATTCAATGCAATCCCCATCAAAATACCAATGACATTCTTCATAGAACTATGGGGAAAAAAAGTCCTAACATTTAGAAGAGTAAAAGACCCAGAATAGCCAAAAACAATTTTAAACCAGAAAAGCAGTGCTGGAGGTATCACAATACTTAGAGTTATACTATAAAGCTATAGTAGCAAAAGCTGCATGGTATTACATAAAACAGAAACATAGGGCTGGAGTTGTAGCTCAATGGTAGAGCACTTGTCTCGCACATGTGAGGCACTGGGTTCAATCCTCAGCACCACATAAAAATAAAGATTAAAAAAAAAGACACATAGACGAGTAGTACACAATAGAAGAAACAGAGAAACCCACACATCTATAGTCATCTGATCCTTGACAAAGATGCTAAAAACACACATTGCAGAAAAGACAGCTTTTTAACAAATGGTGCTGGAAAAACTGGTTGTCCGTATGTAGAAGAATGAAACTGGACCCTTATCTCTCACCCTGCACAAAAATCAACTCAAAATGAATCAAAGACCTAGGAGTTATAATAGAAACTATGAAACTCCTAGAAGAAAATACAGGGTCAACACTCTAGCACATAGGCTTAGGCAATGACTTTCTCATTAAGACCCCTACCTAAATCTTTGGAAATAATGCCAAGAGTTAATAAATGGGTGACATTAAATTTAAAAGCTTCTGAAAAGCAAAAGAAACAATTATGAAGAGAGAACCTACAGAATTGGAGAAAATTTTTGCTAGCTACTCTTCTGACAATATATATATATATATATATATGAATGAAGAAAAAACACATTACAAAAAAAATCCAATGACCCAATTAATAAATGGGCAAAAGAACCAGACACTTCTGAAAAGAAGAAATACAAATGGCCAACAAATATATTTTTTAAATGTTCTTTGTTAGCTGCTATGGAAATGCAAATCAAAACTACATTGAGGTTCCATCTCACACTAGTCAGAATTGCAGTCAACAGAATACAAATAATAAATGCTGGAGAGGATATAGAGAAAAGGGAACACTTTTATGTTCTTGATGGAACTGTAAATCAATACAACTACTAGGAACCAGTGTGGAGGTTCCTCAAAAGACTAGGTATGGAACTGCCATATGACCCACCTATATCATACCTCGGTATTTAGCCTGAAGAATTAAAATAAGCATACTATGATGATACATGCATACCCATATTTACAGCAGCACAGTTCACAATAGCCAAACTTTGAAACCAGTCTTGGTATCTATCAGTGAATTAATGGATAAAGAAAATATACACAACAGAGTTTTGTGCAGCCATAAAGAAAAATGAAATTATAGCATTTGTAAGAAAATGGATGGAACTAGAGACCACTAACCACTATGTTAAGTGAAAGTCAAATTCAGGTCAAGGGAGGTATGTTTTCTCTCATATGTGGAAGTTAGAGAGGAAAAAGGAAAAGAAAGGTGCTGGTGGATCTCATGTAAATCAAAAGGAGATCAGTGGAGAAAAGGGACCAAGGCTTACAGCCTAGGAGTACAGCTACACAATATTTATCAAATAAAATAATAGCATCTAGTTAATTGGCAAGAGCTACAGAAATAAGAAAGGGGAGGACTGAGTGTAGGAGGGAAGGAAATATGAAGCAGGTACAAAAAAGAAAGGAAAAAATTGGGATAAGGAAAATTACAATTTCAGATAAATTGGCCAGTTAGCTCTAATGGAGGAGACAACTGTTCTTATTTTTTATACATATTTTTAACCTATAATATTAATTTTATTGTCTATGTCATTGATTTTCCTTTAACTCCCCCTTTAACTGATAAAATAAAAATGCTTCAAAAAAGAAAAATGAAGGGAGCATCTTAGTCCCTTTTTGCCCTTCTGTTCCTTCTACCATGTGAAGACACAGCATTCTTCCTCTTCAGAGGATGCAGCAAGAAGTGCCAGTTTTGAAGCAGAGAGCCCTTGCCAAACACCCCAGGTTATAAGCTCCAAGAGGGAAAGGATTCGGTCTGTTTTTTCCCCATATTTTTTATTGGTGAATTATAGTGGTACATAATGATGGAATTTGTTGTTGTTACATATTAGTACATGCACACAATATAGCAATATAATTTGACCAATATCAGTCCCCATGACTTCCCTCCTCCCTTCCCATCTCCTACTCCTTGGTCCTTTCTCATATATATATATATATATATATATATATATATATATATATATATATATTGTTTTAATATATATGTATGTATGTATATATGATGGATAAAGAAAATGTACACAGAGTACATATACATATGAATATGTATATACATATATATATATATATATATATATATATATATATATATTAGAGAAGAAAAGAAAAAGAAGGAAACTACAGACCAATATCCCTGGTCAACATAAATCCAGAAATTCTAAAAAAAAATGGAATCTGATAGCACATAAAAAATATTACAATAGGGTTTTTTTTGTGTGTGTCCTGCAACTTCATAGCCTATATCATACTGAATGTGGAAAAGATGAGTTTTCTCTAAAATCAGGAACAAGACAAGGATATCTGCTTCCACCTCTTGTTCAATATAACATTGGAAGTCTTAGCTAGAGTAATATAAGAGAAGGAAATAAAGAGGATGTCTGCTGATAACATGATTCAATATATAGGAAAACCTACAAACTGCTTCAAAACTGATCAACAAATTCAGTAAGATTGCAGGACACAAAATCAACAGAAAAATCAGTAGCTTTTTTTATATCCAATAACAAAATTGGTGAGAAAAAGATCAAAATATCAGCCCCATTCACGGTAGCTACCAAAATGGGAGGAAACTCACCTAGGAATAAATTTAATCAAGGACATTAATTACTGCTACAATGAGAATTATAGAACACTGAAAGAAATTGAAGAGGATGCAAAGATATCCCATCTTCATGGATTTAAAGATTTAATATTGTTAAAAATGACCATATAACCCAATCAGTTTACAAATTTGATGCTATTAATTTACTGTCAAATTACTAATGACATTCTTCAAAGACAAGGAAAAGACTCCTAAAATTTGTATGGAACCACAAAATACCCCAAAGAGCCAGTGCAATCCCAAGCAAAAATAACAGACTGGAGGGGTCATAATACTGGACTATAAAACATACTATAAAATGACAGTAACCAAAAATCACATGGTGCTTTCATAAAAGCAATCACATTTTTTCACAAAAACAGAAAGAATATACATTTAAGAAAGTCTCTTCAACAAATGACGCTGCAAAAATTATGTATCCATTGGTAGAAAAAAGAAACTAGATTCCTATATCACTCACTACATACAAAAACCAACACAAAATGGATCAGAGACAAGACTCAAGACTGAAACCACTAGAAGAAAACATAAGGGAAATGCTTCAGGACATTAGTCTCAGCAAAGAGTTTTTTGGATATGACCACAAAAGCACAGGCACCAAACCCAAAAATGAACAAATGCGATTCAAACTAAAAATATTGTGTATAGCAAAGGAAACTCAACAAAATGAAGAAACAACCTGAAGAATGAAGAAAATATTAGCAAATCATTCATCTGTTGATGAGTAATTTCCAGTGTATATAAGGAACTCAAAACAACTTGATAGTAAAACACAAATAATTTAAAAATGAGTGAATTACCTGAATAAGCATTTCTCAAAAGAGAATCACAATGTCCATATAAAATATAAAAATTTTTTAGTGTTCAGCATCACCAATCATCAGGGAAAGGCAAATCAAAACCATGAGAGATTATGTCATCCCAGTTAGAATAGCTATTTTCAAAAAGACAAATAACAAATGCTGGAGAGGATGCAAAGGGAAATTCTCAGACACTGTTGGTGGGAAAATAAATTAGTATTGCCATTTATGGGAAACAATATGGAAATGCTTCAAAAAATTAGAAGTAGATCTACCACATGATCCACATATCCTGTAGAAATAAAGAGGCATCTGCACTCATGTTTATGGTAGCACTATTCACAAAATCCAAGATAAGGAATCAACCTAGGTGTGGATGTTATTCAGCTATAAAGAATGAAATTCTGTTGACAAGAATGAATTCTGTGCAGCAACAATGAGTGGATCTAAAGGATTTTAAGTGAAATAAGTTAAGCAAAGAAAGAAAATACCCTAAGTTCTCATTTATATGTGTAAAGCTAAAAAGTTAATTTCATAAAATTAGAGGATACAATAGTGTTTACAGAGCCTGGGAAGGATGTAGGGGAAGGAGGGATGGAAAGAGCATAATGGTTAGCCAGTGTAGGGGTGGAGCTGGATAGGAGGAATAACTTCTAATGTTCTAGAGCACATTAGGATAAATAGAAGTTGACAATTAATTGAATATTTCCAAGTAGTTATTAGAAAGGAATTTGAACATCCTCAGCCAAAAGAAATGATAAATGTCTGAGGTAATAGATACGTCAACTGATCTGCTTATTACACAATGTAACGTGTTAAGATATCACATAGAACCCCATAAGTAGGTACAATTACTGTCAATCAAAGAATATGTTCTTATAAAAGTATGTTAGTTTCCAAAAATTAGGGGATTTTCCAGATATCTTTTTTGGGAAATTTAAGGCATTAGGATTGAAACCCAGAGTCTCACACATGCTAAATAAATCCATAATCTTACCACTAAGCTACACTCTCAGCCCCAACTTTTTCAGATATCCTTGTCATCAATTTATAACTTAATTCCATATTGAAAGCAAATCATCTTATATTGTAAAATGCATAACCTGGAAGCTAGTGTTAGTCCCTCTCTTTTAAGAGTTTCCTTGGTTAACTTTAGCCTCACACAAACTTTTTTGCCCCACACAAAACTGGAGGACCATCTCTAAGCTTGCATAAAAGCTTGGGGGTGGAAGAGTAGAGAACAAGCTGAGTCTGGAGTGGAGGCTGTTTTAACATTTAGCAAGTTCACATAGAGCAAACAAGAACTGGGCAATTGACACTTGAGGAATCTGTCTTTTCTAACCTCCACAGACATTCAGAAAACAGTTTCTACAATAGAAAACTAGTCATGGAAAACTCTTGAACTCTGACCATCTACTAGCCAGCTTGAATCAAAAGAAATGTCAGATACCTAAACTCACTCCATTTTATAGCAGTCCTCAAAGAGGAGGTCCTCAAAAAAACCTAACCAGGGTTTACCCAAAAAAACAAACCATCCATGCCCGCCAAGAATAATGCCAATGTCAAACCACCATGTCCACCAAAGAGAATATTGAACCACAAAAATTCCTCAAGGAGGATATTATTCTGCCAGGGCTTGCCAAACCACTAGTGTCCCCTAAGAGGGATATAAAATCACCAGTGTCCCCCAGGGGTAATGTCAGCTGGGGAGATCAGGAATAGCACTTCCTGAAGGGTGGTTGGGCACATAGGTGTGGATGACCCAGACACTTGAATGTGTGAGGGAAAGCAGGACCTAGCTCTAACTTGAGGGCAAATCACAAACACTCCTATCTCACACTGATGTGTCTCTAAGCACTCATCCCAGCCATAACCCAGGAGATTCCCCATTCCCGAATCACCTCTGCCTGAAGCTCCTATCTCCAGACCTACCCCTGTCATGCCCAAAATTGGTTGTCTCATCCTGGATGCAAAGCAACATTTTGCAAACACCCACTGGACATAAGCATTGTTTGAGGGGTTCTTGATATGGCTTGATGAGCCAAAGAGAATTGTCTGGCAGGGTGCAAGGACCATTCTGGTTCCCCTGGTCCTAGTTAAGACCCAGAAGATGGTTCCTCCTCTAATCTCCCAGCCCACACACAATGAAGTCCCCACATCTCAGACTTGATATCCAGCACTTTCCTCCAACCCACTGTGGTGCCATCTGATCCATTTAAGACACTTTCAAGCATACCTTGAACTAAAGCACTCCAAAATCAAAGGGCCAGAGCAGCTTGGCCAGGCAGCCACAGACCAAGGAAGTAGCACACTTTTTTGTAGATCTCTGCCCCTCCCCCAGCAAGACACTGTAGGACCAGAGGACAAAACATGTACTTTTATGCCCTGAGACGATCAGGGAGACTTTAGCAGGACTCGCACTCACATTGGAATATGCAAAAGTTGTCCATGCTCCTCACCCCAGCCAAAGATGCTGCATGTAGGGGAAGTGACCTAGTCCCTTGAGTTTCAGAGTATCCTATTCAATGCCTTGATTTGGTTGTTCCCAGTATGGAGAGCTCTCAATTCCTCTGCCCCCACAGTACACAGAAAGTCAAAGGGGGTCACATGATAGATCCAGTCTGAGACAGGAGAAGCACTGAAGGAGCACAGGTTCTTGCACTGGGAAGACCACAGCAAGCTAGGATGAGAGCTAACATAGGCGCCATGCACAGGTGGAGGGAAGTTGACCTCGTGGGAGATAGTTCAGAGCCCCAGTTGGTGTGGTCTGTGGTAGATGGCCAGCCCAGCCTCCATGCCTGGATGGCAAAGGTCCTCCCAGCTTCAGGAGTAATGGACGGGCCTGAGCCAGATGCTCCTTGGAGAGCAGGCACAGAGCCAGCACCTCCTTCCACTGTTTACTTGCCACTCCTGGAGCCCCGCTGCTTGCTCATGGTTGTGAGCATCTGGCTGATGTAGGAAGTAAGGAGGTCATCCATCTTGTAGCCCTGGGAGCAGGAGTGGGAAAATAAGCAGAGCACAAAGTGAAATCAAGCCCAGCCATTTAGACCCAGACAGCTCCTGGGGCACTCTGCAGTGAACAGAACCAGAACCAGGACCAAGGCAAATCCTGTCCCACTCAGCATTCAGTCTTTCCGTCGACACAATTGAGGGTTTGGAGTTATCCAGCCAGATGACTCAGGTTCTAAGCTGTATGATCCCACAATAAGCACGTAGCCTGTGGTCCTTCACATCCTGGATACCTTGAAAGTTTGAGTTTGGTTCAAGAGGCCTCAGTGCTAACGGTTCTACTGTCGAACTCAGGGCGAACAGGCTACAACTACAGGCTCAATCCCCAGATAATGAAAAAGAAGTTGAATGAGGGATCTAGTCCTCAGCCCCAGATTAAGACCCCAGGCTTAAGCTAGCCTCAAACTGAACTGATTACCAACCTGATCCTAGGCCACCCCCTACATTCCTGTTGTAGGGGTTGGGAGGAGAGGATGGCCGAAGCTGCAAGACAGACTGGGACCCCGCCAGGCTCTCAGAGTTCTCACCAGTGACGTCTCACAGAGCAGTTTGCTTCCGCGCACCAGGTTCCCAATGGTGATGTGGAAGTAGGTGTTGCCGCTGCTCCAGTTAGAGATCTTGGTGAAAGGGTGAGTAGTCAAGATGTCCTGGGGAGCAGGATGGGCATAAAGCTGCATAGCATGGCTTCACTCTCCCTGGGTCCAGCCCAGAGACACCTTTCACAGAAGGTCTCAGGTCCTCAAAGAGGGCCAGCTTTGCATGAAGCTGCTGTGAGAAGCAGGTGCCTTTGCCTCCTTGCCTTGGTATGGACCAACTGGCTAGACACCCAGGGAAATCTGGGAAGTTGTTGGGCACTTGGAGCCAAAATTAGAAACTTGGGCAACTTGACTGAACTGACACTGTGGGCCTGGCTGAGATGACCAGGGAGAGTGTAAGGAAGGAACCAAGAAGAAAACAGGGTGGAATCTTGGGAAATACCATATCCATGGGCCAAGTAGAGAAGAAACCCACAAAAGTATCTGAGAAAAAATGACCGAGAGAAAGGAGAACTGGGAATGTGTGGCACATGATGCCGGGGAACATAATGGTCATTAGTGTTCTTCACCAACTATCTAGGTGTACCCCTTCTGGGGAAATGGTAGGACTATGCTTCCTGGCCCTGGGGCAGGGCCACTCTGACCCATATACATGCATTTACCCCAGCACAGACTATCCTCCTGGCCAGTATGGGGACAGAACATTTTGGAAGTAGGAAGCATTTTATAGCACCCAATGATGCTGAGAGGCAAGGTAGACTAAAAGGAGTTAATGGGACTTGGTGGCAAGAATTTTATAATACCAGTGACTTGCAAGGCTGAGAAAGGAGGATTGCAAGTTCAAGGCCAGCCTGGGCAACTCAGGAAGACCCTGTCTCAAAAGAGCTGAGGATGTAGCTTGGTGGTAGAGTGCTTGCCCTAGCTCATGCAAGGCCCTGAGTTCAATCCCCAATACTGCCATCCTTCTGCCCCCACCCCATCCCCCCAAAAAAACCCCACCAAAAACCGTTAGAAACTCCAGGAGAGCAATTTTGGTGGAGCAAATGAGGGGTAAGAGTGTAGACAAGGCAACCAACCTTTCAAGATGCATGGTGAGTGGTGCCAGTGAGTTGGGCCGGCAGAGGCTTGTGTCTGGGACTTTGGTTAAAGTGTAGGCAAAGCAGCTCCCTGCCCCCCACCCCACCTGCTTGCTCGCTCTTGTCCCTGCTTACCTTGGTTCTGGGATCAATGAGGCTGACCCCATACTTGTTGATAGCAATTAAGAGGATCTCAGGGAAGTTTGGCTCTGTAGTTTGCTAGAAAAGAAAGATACAGAACCATCATACGGGGATCCAGAACAGGAAAAGCACTTGGAGATAGGAAAGAAGTGCCCTCAGCTGGAATAAAACCAATCTGGTCTGTGCCAGGGGTGAAGAGGTGCTGGTGGCCCTGCCATGACCTTGTGATTTCTGCTGCTGCCATGCTCCCAGTGCTGTCCCCACATCCCTCCCTGGGTCCCCAGCAGTGATTTCATCCCTCTCCCTTACCTCTCTAGGAGTCTTTGTTATGTCCTTCTCTCAGCCCAAAAGGATCTTTTTTTTTTTTTTAATGCTGGGATTGAACCCATGGGCACTTTACTACTGAGCTACATTCCCAGCCCCTCTTATTTTTTTTTAATACCTTTATTTCACTTATGTATTTTTATGTGGTGCTGAGGATCAGACCCAGGGTCTCACATGAGCAAGGCGAGTGCTCTACCACTGAGCCACAGCCCCAGCCCCTCTTATTTTGAGACAGGATCTTGCTAAATTGCCCATGCTGGTTTCAAACTTGTAATCCTCCTACCTCAGCCTCCCCAGTCACTAGGATTACAGGCATGTGCCACTGTACCCAGCAAGGTCTTCCATCTTTAAAAAGCCCTCCTTGAACCTTCTGCTGCCCCCAGCTCCCACCTACCCCTCTGCTCCTTGCACAGCCAAGCTTCTCAAGAGCCTGCATCCCAGATGTGCGGCGGGATCATCCCTGCATCTCCTCATCCCAGCCTTTCCACCATTCTCCTG
The DNA here is from genome assembly GCF_964194105.1 of Spermophilus citellus. Lineage (NCBI taxonomy): Eukaryota > Metazoa > Chordata > Mammalia > Rodentia > Sciuridae > Spermophilus > Spermophilus citellus. The sequence goes on from NC_138183.1 coordinate 190,781,718, forward strand.
CCTCTGGTGATGACCCTCTGCTACATCCTCCACCCTGTGACCAGAGGGGCCACCTGGCACTGTCATCCCTCCAAACTCACTCCCCCTGCAAGAGGAAACCCAGCCCCCCATCCTGCTTGCCAGCTTGCCTCTCACTGCAGCCTGCTTGCCTATACCCAGCCACACGCAGCCCCTGGCATTTCCTGCCCAGACCTGAGCTCTCACACTTCTAGGCCTTTGCCCATGTGGGCTGCTTGCTAAAAGCACACTTCTCAGGTCTCCCTAAAAAGTCAGGAGGCTTCTCCAGTCTGGGTACGGCTTCCCCAGCTCTGCCACCCAGGCAAGTACTCCACAGGGTCACAGCACAGTCCACCCTCCATTACTCTGGCCTGCCTTCCCTTCTAGGCTGAGCATCTGGTTCCTCTGTCCTCAGGGTTGGAACACTAGCCAAGACACCCCGCTGGCTCGAGGCTAAAGGTGCATCCCTCCTTTCCCTGCCAGGGCAGCGTCCAAGACCATCACTGCTTCCCTCAGTCCTGAGGAGGAGTCTTGTCCCCTTCTTCACCTCTTCCTCTCCAAGGAACCCCCTGTGGCATACCTTCACCTCAAAGAAGGCAGATCCAAAGGTGGGCCACTTGAAGATGAGCCTCAGGAATGCCAGCTTGGCCTCCTCCTTGGATTTCCCTGCGTGTTTGTTGAAGTAGGCGACAATGGACTGCAGGGAGAGGGGGGTCAGGACAGACGGCTCACAGCTCCCTGCCTCCTGCCGTGAGCACTGTCAGGACCAGAAGTAGGACAGGCAGACCTGGGAGCACTGGGGTCCCCCCATTATCCCAGCTCATGGACTTTTGATCTCCCTCCTCTCCCCAGGGCAGGCAGGCCAGAGGGGATCCAATAAAATCAGGTCACCCTGGTAACCAGGACAGGACAAATCACCACCATGGGGCCCCTGAATTCTTCCCATGGAAGATGAGAAGAGGCAGACTGAAGGGTGGCCTGATCACATCAGGAGCCACGAGAGGCACTCCCTAGGGTGCTGGCCAGCACCTGCCAACCTGCCCCCTGGGGTTCCTGGAGTCCACTTCAGGGGTCTCCCATTCCCACCACCAGCTCCACGCTCACCCGCTTCCAGTCATCAGGCGAGATCTGCCGGATGAGGTCCTGGGGCACCAGCTCTCTCAGCAGCTTGGGGATACTAGGGAAGTAGGACTTGTCCTCCTCAAACTTGACCCTGTAGATCAGTGCCCCCAACTGCAGCACCTCCTCCCGTGTGCACTTGTGGTAGCCTCGGAGATACTTGGGTAGCTCCTGCCAGAGACAGAGCCGGTCACAGGCGTGGAGGGAGCTGGAGGAAGTGGACTCCTTCCCCACAACCCTAAGAAGGGGGGGCTCCTGCCTTACCCCCATATTAGGACCCACCATTTCTTCAGCCTCCACTGATCCTGCTTCCCTAGGGGAGATGTCATAGGACAGGGAGACAGCGAGTATGCCTCCAGGTTCGGTACTGTGTAGTTCGGAAGCACAGCCATACCAAAACACTGTCCCAGTTCCCCTTCTAACAGTCCAGTGAGAACAGAACTGCTTCAAAAGTGAAGTTCAGGGTGAAACTGAGATTGTCCCCCAGCTCTCCTCTCTAGGCCTGTCCTCTCTTGGCAGAGCCAGTCAGTTTGGCCTCCTCCCATTGTGTTCCTTTGGTCCTGACTGATTTCTGCAGCAGCACCAGTCCTACCCCTTGAACTTCCAGACCCGGAACCAGAGCATCTGAGGAGGGAGAGTGGACCAAAAGCTGAGATGCAGCCTCTGAAGGGCCAGCACTGGAGCCTTAGGACTGTCCACCACATCTGGAGCCTTAGGACTGTCTTATCCACTGTGGGAAGGGCAGGAAATGAAGGATGGCCGGGAGATGCCCCACTGATCAGAGACGAGTCAACCACCATCTGTCCACTTCCCTGCCCACCCACACACCTACCGTCTACTCACCATCCACCACTCACCCATTTATGGGTCTACCTACCCATGCAGCCACCATCCCATCCACTTCCCCATCTGTCCATGCATCCACCCACCAATATCCACCCGTAAATTCATTCAGCACTCACCCTTCCACCCATCCATTCACTGAGTCACCAATTCACCCATTCAGCCACCCATCAGTCCAATGAACGCTTGTTGAGCATCTGCTACGAGTCAGGCCCTTTAAGCAACAACACTCACCCTACTCTCATGGAACTTGCAGTCTCAAGACAAGAGCAGGATTTAATACACACCAAACTGATGTATGGTTATAATCTGTGAAGGTACTGTTCACGGTGCTAGGAGAACATATAACAAAGTGATGTGATCCCACCGTGAGGACAGGGAATTCTTCAAGATAAGACATCTGAAAGCTCAGTGGGTAAGGGGAGGGATTGAGGGAAGAGTATCCCAGATGGGGTGACATGGGTGACATGACAAAGGCCCTGCCAGACCTGAGACTCTGAAAGACTATAGCTGCAGTGAATGGAGCCAAGGGGTGTCAAGTCCAAGAGGAGGCAGAGGCACCACCATGCAGGGCCCAGTCAGGCTTTGGGGTGTACCTCAAGAGCAACAGGAGGCCCTAAAGAGGCCTGGAAAGCAGGAGGGCTGTCTTGCACACGGTGAACTGGGGGGAACAAAACCGATGGGAGAGACCAGGGAGAGGCTGCGACCAGCCAAAGGAAGGAGGATGGTGACTGAGCCAGGTGGGCAGGGGGTGATGGGGAGACCCAGTGGTGTCAGAGATAGTCCGGAGGTCAGATCATTAGGCAAGTGATTCAGAATGTGGGAGACAGGCAGTGGGAGAGGTCAAGGCTGACTCTCGGGTTTACACATTGCATTGGTGGAACTGGCAGGGAGAGGCAGATACCAGGTGCACATGAGGGCAACCCTGCATCCCAGGCAGCGTGTCTCCACCATGGCAACCCCCATCTCCTCCTCCTAGCAACCTGGTCTGTCTCTCCCACCAGAATGGTAAGCAGACCGCAGCCCAGAAAGAGCACTGAACTGCAATCATGGAGCCCTGGAATTAAACCCCAGTCCTATCTGCTGTGTGACCTTAACTACATCACTTGGCTTCTCTGAGTCTGTTTCTTTCTCTATAAAATAGAAACAACCTGCCTACTTCTGGAGTTAATTGGAAGGACAGGAGTGAAAGGTGCCAGGTAAATATTAGAGGTCAACATGCAAGCTTCCCTCCTGACTCCCTGCATGCCTGTGCCAGAAAACATTTGCAGACTTGCCTACAAGCACTGGACATGCTCAGTTGTAGCAGCAGAATCTTGAATTCAGAGAACAGCCAGGCACCGAAGGAGGGGCCTGAACAAGCAGGGAGCTCAGAGGAAGAGTGATCAAGCCATGATGGCTGGAAGACCAGGAGAGAGAGGGATCTAAAGTCAGGCCACTCCCTGGTCCCTGGGGTCCCAGGAAGCCCTGTAAGGCCGGCTATTTCAGGTCCCTCACCTGGCAAGGACCGCAGGACTCTGCTTCACAAGTACAGCCAGACTGCAGCACGGTAGCCCCAGGAGCAGAGAGGCCCTGGGCAGCTCACCTGGTAATAGTGGAAGATGGAGTCGGCCATGGGGTCCTTGCCTGGCACCGTGGTGGTCCACAGCTTCTTCATGAAGAACACCTGGTAGGTGAGCGAGGGCACGACCCCTGCAGCACAGAGCAGCCCGTCACCCGGAGGCCCAGCACTGAAGGGTCCGTCCCCCACCCAACCCAGCCCCCAAGGAGGCCCTTGCTTGGGCCCCACCCATCGGGCCTCACAGCACAGCCCTGAGCAGCACCTGCCCTCTTCGGGCCTCAGGTGACCCCAGGACCCAGCCTCATTACCATCCTTGATGGGCCGTGCTTTCTTTATCCAGTCTGTCAGGTGTCGCACAAAGTCAAAGAAGAAGTCATTCTCTGGGACGCTGATGACCTAGGGACGTGGCCGTCGTAGTCCATTCATTTTAGTTAAAGCAATACTGCCTTTTCCGACTTTCCTACCCAAAGCCTCTTACCCAGAAAAACTCCACTCCCTGTATCAGCCCTGCCCTGCCCCGACTGCCTGGTCAGTGTCTGAAGAACACAGCCCTCTTCCTGCCGAGGGACAGTCACTCCACCCACTGCCTAGGCCCAGGGGAACATGGCCACAAATGAGGCCCAGTCCCCCTGCCTTGAACCTTCCAGCTTCTCCCACAGGCTCTGAGCTCTCCGGATGCAGAACCTCATCAGGGCCATCTCTGAGTCCTCAGTGTCTGGCACAGGGACAGTGGTGAGGTGAGAAGATAAATGTGGATGTACCTAGATCTATTAGTGATCAACAGGAGAGAGCCCCAACTCTGCCTGAGATGGTCAGAAAGCCTTCCCATGGAAGGGGAACTGCAAGACCTCCAAGGACAGAGCTGGAGGGATGTGGGCTGTGCACCTGGATCTGAGTTCCTTATCCTTGGATAAGTTACTTAACCTCTCTGAACTCTATTAGTCTGTTTTGTCCTATCAACCCAAATGTGGATACCTATAAAAATTTTAAACATACAATTATATTATAAAATTATACTACTTAATGTTGATTAATATTAATTATCATAATCATGTATAGGTTCTAGATAATGATTTTAATAAGCCTGTGTCAATTTCATTGAAATATTGGCAGAGTAGAAAACTTGAGACTTCATGGGTTCAAGGGGGCTAATCAAGGGTTATTTCAGTGGTTAATTGGCCTCAGCATGGCAGCTGGTGTGTCCAGATCATAGACTGCCTGGGCAGATAGCCCCCAACGGGTCTGAGGCCATGTGCAATGGCTCCAAGGGAGAGGCTTTGGGGCAGCAGGTCTTTGTAGACTGAGAAGCTGCAGGGATGGCTGTAGGAAGGAGTGGGCAGAAGACACTCCCCACGCTTTCCTGAAGACACCTCCTCACAGCATTTGGGCAGGCAGGTGACAGGAAGAGAGCCGGCGACCCACCTTGTCTGCAATTTTGACAAAGAGGCTGAATCCCTCGGAGGACTTGAGGAGCAGCCGAGCGGAGATGTTCTGGCAGAAGTCCTTGGCCTTGGTGCTCGACTCCACCTCAAAGGCCTGAGAGGGGAGGGCTCACTTAGCGCCTGCAGAGTGGGCCTGGCCTCTGGCTGCCCCTCTAGACCAAGCCCTGGCCTCCACAGGGCTTCCCTGGGGGTCCAGAGCTGGACATGGTATTTCAACAAAGGAAAAAGCAACTCCTTTTCGGGTCCCTGGCTCTCTGGGAAGGACTTTCCGTGGCCTCCCAGCCCCAGGCCTGGCTGCAGGATCATGAGGGACAACAGAGTGGACAGAGAGAGACCCGAGGAAGGGAAAAGCAAATTCCAAAATGGAAAAGGAAAGCAGCCAGGATGGGTGAGGGGACCGGAGAGTCTGGCAAAGGTCAGATGGAGAGAGCAGAGGGACTTGGGGACGGCTTCCACTAGAGGGGACAGACATGAAAGGAATTTCTGAATTTCTTCTGTCCTTGCCCCTGGGACCCTTTTATGACGTTTCTGAGTCTCTAGTCTCTAAACTCAGACAAGTTTTAAAACTTCTCTTCAGACTTAAATATTTAGACGTTGCACTCAGGTTCGTCTGAATGAGGCGCGTTGCTGAGACGGAGCAGGGAGTGGGGGTCTTGAGGCAGCCTGACCACGAATGTGACAAAGACAACTGGTCCCTTGGAAGACAGAACCAAGGTGGAGGGGACCCCGACCACATCATGTGAGGGGCAGGAAGTGGCTTTGGGGTTCTGCTAACAGGAAAGTGGGCCTGGGGCAGTGGGGAGTCCAGCCTGGCCTCATGCCCAGGAACAAAGCTGGGACCAGGGAAGTGGCCTGCTAGAGTCCAGCTCAGCAGGACAGAGTTTTCTCCAAGGCAGCTTCTCCTCAGAAGGAGGGATGGAGAACTGGGGCGAAGCCTTCTCTAAGAAACTGCTCTTACCCACGGAGTCTGTGACATTGAAACTGAGCCCTGCCTCCACCAAGGTGCAGGAGGATAAGGTGGCCCATTTTGGGGTGGCAGGTGAGCAGTCAAGGCCACCTTGTGTCAGCTGAGGGAACCCCACCCTCTCGGGGGATGGAACCCAGAGGCCCTCACCTCATCGGTGTCATCAGGGAAGTAGACCTTGTGGAAAATCTGGGTGGTTTTGTGCTGGATGGCCTCCACCTCCACCAGGTGCGGAGGATACTTCCGGGACCCATTTCTGAAAATGGGCAGGGAAGGGTCAGATCAGAAGGGGGACCAATGGGACAAGGGAACAGAGGAAACTTTGGAGACAAACTGGGGTCTGACTCTCTTCCTCTTTTCCTACAGCAGGACCAGCCACTTCTTACATTCTTGAGTTCTTTATCTGGGAAATGTGATAACAGTGCCCAGGTGGCATAGGGCTTTAGAAGGCAAACAAAGTGCAGGGTGCCAGAAGGCTTTGTAGGGTCTTGAGTGTGACCCAGGGGTGCACGCCTGCTTGGCGCACTTAAAGGGATGCGCCAAGCACCTCTAAGCCACCAGACTCCCAAACTGTCCAGAGTACGACTCTGGCTGGCATCTGAGGAGCTCAGGAACAGGTCCCCACAGCTGTGTGGTCATCCTCATCCTCAAGGGCTGGTCTCATGAGTCCAGTGAGGCCGAGGACCAACCCAGTGCTGCTCCCTGTCCCTGGCAGCCCCTGTACCTCAGCGCTTTCTGGAGCCGCTGCAGGCAGTCGATGGCGAGCGGGCAGTGCTTGCGGGACTGCAGGAAGCGCTGGACGTGGGGCAGGAGGATGTTGCTAGGTGGGAAGAGGCCGGTGCAGAGCCACAGCAGCTCCCAGCCCCGCTCCTCGCTGTACCTGTGGGAGGAGGCCCCGTAGGAGTCACAGGGACCTGTGCAATCCCAGGGCCACACCCCCAGTTCCTCATCCCAAGGCCCAGCACCACCCACATCCCTGTAGCGGGATCCAGTTAGTGCCACTCACCCTGAGGCCACCCACCCACGCCAGGCCTTGTACTGTTACCAGTCCACATGGGGACCAGGTGCCTCTGCCAGAGTGAAAACCCACTGCTGTCAGGGGCTCTGGGGGGTCAGCTGAGGTTTCACTTTCACAGCAAGACTTTCCCCAGGAAGGAGGAATGTGCAATTTATACTGCGACTCTGGACTCGCCACACTGGGCACAGCACTGAGTTAGGCCAGCCCCCTACTTGGGACTGAGGCGGGAGGCTTGAAGGGCTTCGAGCAAGGAGGTGGCATTTGATCTGGGCTTTGAAGGCTGAAGCAAATTCTGACAGGCAAAGAAAGGAATGGAGGGCTTTCCTGCCAGCAGGGCCCAGCATGTAGAAGTGTCTGGTCGTGTGAAAGGTCTGTAGTTCCAGAGGGAATTTGTGCAAGAGCTGGAGAGTGATGAGGCTGGGGAGGATGGTGGGTGGGGTGATGGAACAGGCAGGGCTTTCCTCAGTCTCTGAGGAAGAAGGAGGCTGACTTTCCTCTCCTGGCTCTGGCTGGCCCAGTGGGGAGAAGGTGACAGCCTCTGGGGCTGCTGACCGTGACCCATGAGCATTTTCAGCCACAGCTTCCAACTGACAGCCTTAGCCCAAGCCAGGACAGGACACTGGCTAAACCTGTAGGTCCAGCCACCCCTGGAGCCCCCGTGGCCTGCAGGCCTGAAGAAAGCCATCCACAGAGGCTCACACAGGTTCGAGAAGCAGCAGCTGGAGGGACTCATGCTGATCAACACAGAGGACAGACCAGGAGGGTACGGCCACCACTCCCCGTCCCCGCCTTCCTTTCTCATTTTTTGCAGTGCTAGAAATGAACCCCGGGCCTCAAGCCCAATAGGCAAGCGCTGTGCCACTGAACTAAACCCCCAGCCCTACCTCCTGGTTCTGGAGGATTGACCTTGGGCTGCAGGCCAAGCTAGGCTGAGTGGCCACGGAGCCGGCAGCTCCCTCTGTGCGAGGGAGCCGTGTTTCCAGGCAGAGCAGTGCTGCCCGCCCCCCACACCCGCTCACCTGATGTGGTTGTCCGTCAGCTGCTTCAGGATCTGCACATATGCCTCATCCTTGAGGGGCTCAGCCTTCAGGGCCCCCTCAAAGATCTGGTCTGTGAGCTCGTTGACAGAGCGCATTCTCTTGGATGGGTAGTCACCCATGTACTTGAGAACAGGTGGGATTGTCAAGGAAGGGCTTGTGGCTGAGTGGGGCACACACTGGCCCCTAGGTAGAAGGCCACCCTCCCCCTGACCCTGGGCCTCAGACTACTAAGTTAGAAAACTGGAGTGATCTGCCCACCTGCCACGGCTGCTTCACAGGCCACCCTTCCTCGGTCCCCAACCTCACAGCAGCCAGGATGGACTCCCCAAGTCACCAGTCTGGCTGTTCCATTCCCTGTCCAGGGGCTCCCCCTGGTCTCAGGACACAGCCCAAGTTTCTAAGTAGGGCTTGGAACCCTTCCCTTAGTCAGCCCACGTCCTCCAAATGGGCTGAGTTACTTTGTGCCCTGTTTTGCCTCAGGACTTTTGTGCATTCTGCTCCCTCTGTCTGAGATGCTCCCCAGCCGTCTCCCCGTTGCCTGCTAGGTCCTACTCAGCCTTCAGGTCTCAGCCTAGATGCCACATCCCAGCACTGGTTCCTGTTAGCACATCGCCCCCATGAGGCCAGGGGCTGGCTCTGGTCACAGCTCCATTTCCATGCCTGGCCTACAGCAGGCACAATACTATCCATTAACTGAATGATAGGGTCAAAGGAGACAGTAGGAGAGGTGGGGCCTTGCATACTGTAAGATGTGCCTCCACGTGTGCCCAAGACCCAGCCAGCCCTCAACAGGAAAAAGGTATCTAGCTGAAAAGCCTCCCTGCCCAGCAGCCCCTGCCCCACTGTCCCCACCTGTCCCCACCCAGTGCAGCATGGATATCGATGAAGGCCATGCAGGCCTCCTGCGAGAGCTCCTCGCTACCCAGGATCTTCTTGAGCAGGGCCTGCTTGAGTGGCTCCCGTGTGTGGCTCCACAGCCGATCCTTGCCTCGGGCCTTGGACACCATGACGCGGCTCAGCGTGTGCTTGGGTGGGGGCCTGCCACAGCACAGGTACAGTCAGCAGCCATCCCATTGCAGGCAACCTGGGGAGAACCCCAGTGGGGAGCCCCCCAGCAGCCTGGAAGCCACAGGCAGGAGTAGGCAGTGCTGTCCCCACCCCGCTCTGCCACCAGATGTGCAGATGTGCAGAAGCCACCTCCTGCAGAAAACCTCTGCCCCCGCCCACCAGGCCTCCTGGGCACAGTGCTGAGCTAGCAGAGCCAGAGCCCCCCACTTTCTTGCTGTCTCCCCACAGGATAGTGAGGCTGCAACAGGCACTGGTGTGTGACACTGAGGGCCAGGTCATGCCTGGGAGGGCGCAGTCACAACCATCTCAAGGAACGATGCCGTGCGCCTGCAGGGAAGCATCATTTCCGGGATGGAAATTGCCCTGCTGCTGACCCTGGCAGGCCCTGCTCACAGGCAGGCATGACAAAGCTGCTCAGCCCCTGGCCAGAGCCCATAGGAGCCTCTTCCCACCGTCCTCTCTCTCGTCCCCAGGAGCTGGCACCTAAAGTAGTCGTAGGAGAACTCCTCCAGTGTGTAGGGCTTGGCGCGCACCTCGGGCTCTGCAGTTCGCAGCTGCAAGAGCCGAATGACGTCCTGCCTCTGGTCAGGGGTCATGGTGACCAGGGCCTGCAGGTCAAGAGACAGGAAGCTCATATCATTCCTCAACCGAGCCACTGGGATTACATAGTAAAAGCCCAATGTCCTGCAACCTGTGGCTGGGGACTGTCTCCACAGGTATTGACTCACTGTTTTCTGACCCCAAGTCCCCTTCCTTCCTCAAGGACCTCAGGTTACTTCGCCTCCATCCTGCGGGGCTCTAAGCTGCATTAACCAGGCTCAGGAGCTGCCTGGGAAGCCGGGCTCTGCAGAACTCTGAGGGTCTCTGGGAGAACAGGGCTCCCAGCCCAGCTGTGCCCACACTGCCTTTCAGACAGTGCAGGCTGACCCCTTCCGCTGGCCACTCTCCTCCCATCCCTGCCCCTTGCAGCTCCTCCTCTGATGTGCACACTAGGCCCCTCCCTACCTGACACAGGTTGGAGTCTGTGGTGCCTCAGCCCCGCCCCCCACTGAGCATCTGGAGACCATTGATCTATCACAGTCCCTCACTCCACTTTACAGATAGGAGAGAGGACAGAGGGGTCTGAGGAGCCTCCCACCCACCTGCCACTGCCAGACCACATACCACGATCTCCTGTGGCGGCATGGTGACAGTGGGCATGACATAGACACAGTCGGTTGGGAAGTCCCCATGCTGCTTGGTCCTCTCGTTGATGCCGTTGGCCCAGCCTGAGTTCATGACCTGCTCACCGGTGTCATGGTCCAGGATGATGAGGTCTCCCTTGGCGAAGCTGAGGAAGCCTGACTCCTCACCCGCTTTGGAGCAGAGGTGAGCGGGGGTGACATGGGGGCAGAGAGAGGGGCTGGGTTGGAACATCTTTATTTAGGTTGACGATCCATCAGCCACTCCTCCCCACTGAAGAACTGAGGCCCTGTCCCACTCATGTCTGCCCACCTGGCCACCTGGCCTCTACCTTGTCACAACTTTCTGCACAAAGACACCAGAGGGGGCCACACTCTTGCTCAAAAACTTTCTGTGGCTCCCCATTACCCTTAGGAGAAGACCTACACTGCTGAGCCTGTTGGGAGCTGGCCTCCCTGACTCCTTCCACCTTGCTTCTTGCCACTCCCCCCGCCACACTCCAATCACACCTAACTATGTGAAGTTCCCCCAGGACACGCTGGCTTTCTCTTGCCTCTGCACGTGGTCCTCTGCCCTCTGCCCCACACGCTCTGCTCACTCTGTGCCTCCTCCATGGATTCTGGACTATATGAGGGACTCTCCTCTGAGCACCCACAGCCCTGGGGCTTCTCTGGTCACTGTGCTGTCCCTGGGCCATCATTCTGCCTCCCTCCCCACTGAAGGCAGGTCCACACTCTGCACAGGCCTAGGCAGCCCTGGAGGTGCTTGGCCAGGGTGGTTGTCATGCTGCTGTCATTGATGGCAGAGGGTATTTGGAGAGCGCTGAGGGGACCCCTGATCAAATGTGGAGGAAGTGACAGGAGATAATGGACTACCAAGGGGTGGAGAGAAGAAGGCTCCTCTTGGGCAGAGGTGAAGGCAGTGTTCTGCCACCGGCCCGTTACCCGGGTAGGACAGGTTAAGACAGGTAACGCGGTCCTTGCAGCCTGGAGCGCAGGGCCGGGGCCAAGGTGTGGGGCCTGCCTAATGCCCCAGCTACCCACACCAGCAGCCACTCACCAGGGTTGGGGTTGTCCTGCAAGGCCACCACATACTTAGACCTCTTCCGGAGCCCCTCCAGGAAGGTGACCACCAGGTCACGGATGTCCTCGGCGTTGTTGGATGTGAAGGTGTACTCATCCCCCTTGATGGTGGCCAGTGTGAAGCTGGGGGCCGTCAGTTTTGCTCCCCTGCAGGACCAACACGGAGAACAGGGCCCAGCCGGGGTCAGTCCTGCGCGGCCCGAGTGAGGTGCTACACAGCCCAGATCAGAGCAGCCCAGCGAGAGCAAGACACGGCACTCCCTGAAGGAGACCAAGCCCAGTCCAGTCAGAGGGGCCCAGACCCAAGGAGCCCAGCCAGAGCAAGGCCTGGTCCAGCAGGGGGAGATGTGGTCCAGGTCAGAGGCATCTCAGAGCCCCAGCCAGCATCAGGCATGGCCAGGCGAGGCCCTGGCTGGCCTAGCCCTCTTGCGCTTTGCCTTTGCCAAATCTAAGTCCAACTTGTCCTTCAAGTTGCAGCCTAAATACCACTTCCTTCTAGAAGTCCACCATGCCCTCCCCCAGTCCTTATCACACTGTCCCTTCTCTACAATGGCCTCTTTGATGTCTGTTTCCCTCTACTGAAGCTCTAAGAGGTCTGTCACCACTGAATCTGACGTGTTTAGCACGTGCCTGCTCAGAGCTGGATGTGACCACATCAGATGCAGCTCAGAAATATTTCTGCAAGCTCCATATTGGGGGAGGGGGCGCTGCACTGCTGGGAGAGGTGGTCTAATTCAGAAAACTGCCCCCACCGCCTATGTGCAGCACACCTTAAGGTTTACAAAGAGCTCTCCTATCATTTATTACTTCCTCCCTGTTATTGAAGGAAAATATTCAGAACCCTACTTTAGGAATGGGAACACAGAGGTGAGCCCTGAAGCCCAAGTCTAGCCCTCTCTTGCACACACTGACCTGCTTCTGACTGTCCTTTTACCCCACTGAGGCGACCTCAGAGCCACCTTTACCATCCATGAGGCCCCTTGTGGGAGGGGCCTGAGGGCTGCGTAGAGCAGCACAAACAGTTCGGCTGTGTGAAGCCAGGACAGGCCACTGTGCCTGTGCCCCCCTCAACCCGTGATGCCCTGTACCCCCTCCTTCCCTGCAGGTCCATCTGTGCTCCACATGCTCCTCCTCACCTGCTGCTGGACACAGCCATGATCTCTGGGAAGGACAACTCCAGAAGCACCTGCTCCTGCTCATCCACAAAATAGATGCCTGTCCAGTTGACAGCCACAATGACATCATTCTTAGGGAGACTGGGGCCTGGGACAATGACAGAGACACTTGGAAGGTGGCCTCCCCACTCCTGGATCCAGCCCCTCCTGATTATCATAACTGTCAAGGAGGCGACTAGGACAGAAATATAATGATTCCCATTTTGTGAGCAAGAAAGCTGCGGCTCAGAGAGCACAGCGGCTCAACAAGCCGAAACCCAAGGTGCAGTAACCATATTTGGAGATAAGGTGCAGGGAAGAGAGTGCTGGATCAGGAAACCCAGCTTCAGTCATATCTGCCATGGTCTCTGTGCAGCTCTGGACAAGTCCTTTCCTGCACCAAGGTGGAATGTGGGGTTGGACAACAGAGCCCCACGGCTCCCTGTGGCCCTAACATCTGGTGATTCTGTGAAGCCCAGCATCAGCACAGGGCCTGGCACAGAGCAGATGCCCAGTAACGATGGCCCAAGGACGGCTGAGCAAAGGGCCTGGGCAATTGGCACAACCACGCCCACCCTCAGCTTCGGGAGACAGCTTAGCACAGCTGGCCCACCCATCCTCTTCTATCCACATGAGGTGCTTTAATGATTCCAGTCCTCATCCAGTTGTTCAACCCAGCACACCATGAGCACCTACTATGTGTCATGGAGTCACTGTTGGACTGCAGGTTGACAGAGCAACTCTGCAGCATGATCTAAAAAGAGCAGGCACCCTGCAGGCAGGAGTCTGCTGACAGGGAGCTGGGCTAAGTTCCCCTCTCTGCTGTGAACTGAGAGACTGGGAGACCAGGGGTTACCTGAGAACTTATAGGCTTCATAAAACCTGGAGAAGAGCAAGGGCCACTTGAAGCGGGCATAATTGACCACATCCTCTTTGACCTTCTGGGCATCCGTTCTCCTTTGGGCATAAATCCCCTGGAGAGGACAGAGAGGGAAAGAAGGTAGAAGACAGTATATAAGTTCTAGAAATCATACATCCCTGCCTCTAGTCAGGGGTGGCCCAGGGCTCCTGTGCCCTCCTGTGCATTCCTGATGGCCTCACCCTGTTCCTGATGCCTCACCCTGTTCCGCAGCAGCCCACGCCACCCCCAGTTGATATCAGTGAGCCCTTGTGTGGCTTCATACTGCCTCTGTGCAGGTCCTGGGACACAGAGAAAACATGGGTGCCACCCCCAGGGAGTTCCCAGTTCAGAAGAAACTGGGTAGGTCCAGGCCTTAGAAAGGTCAGGTACAGAGGAAGGATTACAGACCCGAGGTAAGGCCAGCAGCAAGGGGACTGCAATGGCCCTAGCAAGGAACAAAAGCACTAGTGCTTTGTTACTCCAAACACGTCCCCCCAGGCCCTTGTGAGACCTCCTTGCATTGAGGTGGAATTAGAAGGATCAGAATGAACTCATGGTTTTGACAATATGTAGACACAGACAAGGATAAAGATAGGGGTGTGTGCCAGCTCAGACTGCCCCATTTCCATCTTGGAGAAGGTCAGACCTTGGAAGAGTGAGCACTCAGGGTGATGGGCTTGACATTGACACTGCAATGAATCTCAAAATGTTCAGAAAAATAATATGTAGGTATGCAGAGAGAGAGAGAGAATCACAAAGCAAAGGTGGCTTAGTCCAGACGAAATGTGCATAACAGGTCTAGTTTTTGAACTTGCAACTTCTCTGGAAGTTTGCAATTATTTCAGAATGAGATTTTTTTTAATTTTTTTTTTAAGTTGTTGATGGACCTTTATTTTATTTATTTGTATGTGGTGCTGAGAATCGAACACAGTGCCTCGCGCATGCCAGGCAAGCACATTACCACTGAGCCACAACCCCAGCCCCCAGAATGAGATGTCTTTAAAATACCTCTCCGTTTTAGTTTGAATGGTGTCCACCACCCCCACCCCGCCAACAAATTCATGTGTTGAAGTCCTAAACCCCCTGGTAACCATATTTGGAGATAAGGTCTCTTGGAAGTTAAAATGCCATCTTTAGGGTGGATCCTACTCCAATGACTGACGTCCTTATAAGAAGAGGAAACTGGACACAGACCTGCATGAGCACAGAGGAAAGACCATGTGGAGACAGATGGAGAAGATGCCTTCTGCGGGCAAGGAGAAGCCTCCATAGAAACCAACCCTGCCAACACCCCAGTCCACACTTCCACTCTGGAACAGAGGTGTAAACGTCTGTCCTTTCAGCCCCGAGCCTGTACTGCTTCACTAAAACAGCTCCAGCCAACTAACAGCCTTCCCACCCCACAAGAGTCATTCATATCTGGCCCCCTGTGAGGACAGCGTGGGGCTCCATGTGAGGGAGGCCTGGATGCAGGGGATGAGAGAGTGCGTCAACTGGTGTGCCAAGAGGAGTCTGCTGTGAGACAGCAGGGATCTTGGAGATGGGAAGGCCTATGAGTCCCCTGCCAGCAGTCAGTGCCCCCAGCCCACCTGGGTGCCCTTGTTCCACTTAGGCAGGCCCCTGAGCTTGGCTGGGAACTGCTCATATCTGGTCACAGACCTGGGGCTGCAAGCAGGGGCTATACCTCATTCTCCAGACAGGAAGGCGGCTGGTATTCTTTTCTTTTAGGGAAAAGAAGGGGCATTTCCTAGTTGCAACCTAAGGCACCCCTCTACTTCCCTCTTGGAAGCTCAGCCTCATGAACAGTTGATGAGACACCAGGCGAGGCCACCACAAGACCCTGTGATCTCAGGAAGCTGTAGGACTGAATTTGACTCTTCTGTGTCCCTGGATCCCAGCTCAGAGTGGTTGTTATGGTTTGGATATTCAGTGTCCCCGAAAAGCACATGTGTGAGATAAGGAAAGAAATTTCAGAGGTGAAATAATTAGATTATGAAAGACGTGACCTCATAGGTGGATTAATCCATGGATATGGATTAACTGGGTGATAACTATAGGCACGTAGGGTGTGGCTGGAGGAGATAGGTCAATGGGGGTGTGCCTTTGGGGTTTATATTTTGTTCCTGGTGAGTGTCAGTCAGTCAGTCAGTCTGTCTGTCTCTCTCTCTCGCTCGCTCTCTCTCTCTCTCTCTCTCTCTCTCTCTCTCTCTCTCTCGCTCTCTCTCTCCCTCTCTCCCTGTCCTTCCTGGTCATGTCCTGAGATGCTTCCCTCCACCATGCCCTTCCACCAGGATGCTCTGCCTCACCTCAGGCTCAGAGCTGTGGAGCTGGCCATCTATGCACTGAAACCTCTCAAACTGTGAGTCAAAGTGATCTTTTTCCTCTTCTATGTTTTCTTGTCAGGTCTTTTGGTCACAGTGACAAAAAAGCTGACCAAAACATTGGATGACAGAAGACCCATGTGAACCCATGTCTACAGGGGAGAAGTGTGGAGGTCCTGACCCCCGCAGCCCCACAAACAGGAGATGCCAGGTGGGACCATGACTGCCTGGACTGCGCGCTCCTCCCCTGTCTCCACATCCCCTGATGCCCTCCTACCTTCTTGTGGGCAGCAATGGCCAGCTGAGCCCACTTCTCAAGTGTCTTCAGGGGTGTGATCTCGCGGTCCGGGATGTAGGTGGGGACAAGGTTCAGCAGGCGCTCCAGGATCATCTCAGAGCCATAGTCCACGAAGTACTGCTGGGAGGCCAGCTCCGCCAGGTCATCCTCCTGTGGGAGGGGACCTCAGTCATGCGTGCGGCCTGTACCCTCTGCCCTTCCAGACTCCTAAAGCCTTCAGGTTGTTCTCCTGGCCCTGTCTCCTGTAGTTCTGGGCCCTGCCCCTTGACACCCTGCATTTTCACTGATTTGCTGGGGTGTTCCTGAGGGCCACACCCCTGCCTTCTCCTGGGTCCCATTAGCTCTATGCTGGACTCTGACCAGGGGCATATGAGCTGAAGAGACCAGTCAGCCTGCCAGGAACGGGCCAGCCACTGCATGTCCAGCCCTCTGCTACAGCAACCGGGGTGGATGAGCAGAAGAAGAGGATGTGCCTGTCCTGGATAATGGGAGACCTGGGACCGCAGAGGATGAGCAGAGAGGGAGTGCATCACCGTTACCGTCTCCATCACCATCACTCTGCCCCTGGGGGTGTCCAAGTAGTGAACAACCAGTGGCTCTGCACACAGGCTTCAGAGGACCAGGTGGACACTGGGCATTTGCTGCCTCTCTGCTGGGTGATGCCTACCTGGGGCTCCCCAGGGCTCCAGCAGCAGGGACAACAGAGAAAAACTCTGGGGGCCTTAAAGGTAATCGATATTTTCCAGTGAGTTTGAAGCATTTCAGAATTTCAGCAACTAATATGGCTGTTCCAACAATAAATACCATCAGCACCAACACCAACAACATCACTACCAACAACAGCATCATTACCACCATCAACACTGCCATCACCACCACCAATAACGACACCAGCACCAACACCATCACCACCTCCACCACCCCACCACCAGGCACCACTGTCCTCATGTCCATCCTCACCCCCCATCCCAATGCCAGCAGAACCCTAAATACCATAAGCAGCACCATCACCATCACCAAAAACAAGACGACCACATTGCTCCAGTCCTCAGGAGGAGACAAAGGATGCACACTTGTAAATTCTGGTCTAAAGGACTGAATCTGTTTCCCATTCAGAGCAGAGTTTACTGGACTAACCCAGAACCATAAGCACACACACTATGCCATGCAGTCACAGCAACGTGTAGGACACCTTCCAGGGGTGTCAAAGCCCCCGCTACCATCATTGTATCTCCTCCTCACAGCTCCTGTGAGGCAGGTCGTCTTAAGTCCAGCAGAGGCCTGGAGAAGGTCCAGCTGCAAGCAGCCACTCTCAGCATTAGCTGATGATAGGTCACAGACAGGAGCACGTGGCCCAGATTGGGTAAAAAGGTGTCTGTGGGCCAAGCAAGCACAGTAGAGGATTTGCCTTCACTCACCTTCTCACACCTGTACTCCCCGAACTTGACCCCACGCACCACCTGCTGGTAGATGAGGTTGGTGGCCACATTATCTTCTGAGGGGTTGTGCCAGGGTGTGAAGACCTCTTTTCGGAAGAAGAGCCTCCAGGGGGCATTGCGCTCCTGGGCACCCTGCTCCTTGGCATACTGCTCACACTGAGAGATGGCGTCCATGACATGGTCACTGCCACTGCCCAGGGAGGACACCTGTGGGCACCGGAGAGAAGGCCCAGTAGAAGGGTGGGCAGGCATGGAGTCAGGGAAGGACTACAGGAAGCCACCAGCTGTGGTCCTGGTCCAGATGGAAAACAGACCCAGAGAGAAGCAGGATGTGCCCTAGGTCCCCTAGAAGGCAGACCCAAATGGGATCCCCAGGTCCCATGGGTTCTGAGCTGGCACCCCAAATTATTAACTTTCCAGCCTCAGTCACAGACACACTTATGTGGAAGTTGCAATTCCTAGTACAAATCCTTTGTGAAGCTGTTGGACAAACTGTCACTGAAATCTACAAGTGAGAAAAATCCTGGCAGAGTGTCCAGAACAAGGTTCTGACCCTGGACCTGCCGGGTGGAGAAGAAGGCAGCAGAGGAGCCTGAGTCCCTGAGCCCAACAGGCTCACACATGCTGCTACAGAAGAAATGTGTGACCGCTTGTCATTTCCCCGCCCACAGCATAGCAATTGCGCAGGGAACGGTTGTGAGAGAACTGGCTGCCTGCTGCCTGTCAGGGCCCTGTTCTTTCTCAGCACCAACAGAGGATTCCTCCCACCTGGGCCCACACGACTGAAGAGCGCCCCCAGCACCCGTCCTAATGAGTCAGCCAGAACCGGGGCTACCCGTGGCTGGAGTCACCTGAGCCAGGAGTCAGAAGAAGGTAGTTCCCCCACCCAGAGTGGCGTCAGGAGGTGATGGGGCTCCGCCTTACCTTATCAAACAGGGCGATGTACAGGGAGAACCCAAAGCGGTCCTTGAGCGAGATCTTGTCGGCCAACGCATTGCATAGCTCCTTGGCTGTGGTTGCTGAGTCCGTCAGAAGGGTCTTGGTGGTCCCATCCATGAATGTCACAGGTAACATGATGGGCTTCTTGGACTTAGTGGCCTGGAAGTGACCCCAGAGAGTTTGATGATCCCTTCACTTCTGACCAGCTTACTCTCTCTCTGGACTCTGGCCCCCTGCTCCCACTGAGTGAATGGGATCTGCCCCTAGACCCCAGGTCCCTGCCATCCCACCAGGACACTATCCCTGTCACAAGTGCCTGAGGAGCCGTGCTCCACAGCCCATTCTAATGGGACCTCAGGGCCCCTGAGCAAGGCCTCTGAGCCGGGCCCCTAGGGCTGGCACTGCCACAGGTCGAGCTTCTGACCTTATTTCACATAAGGACATCACAAGACCCTGCAAGATGAGTGTCACCATCCCCAGGTTGCTGGCAGAGCCTCGGAGATGCAGAGGGAATCCCTCTTGCCCAAGTGATTTTGGTACAAAGCCATCAATCCTTTGGGGGTTTTTCTGTTCTGATGGGCCTGGGACTCCAGAACAGAGGAACAGAACTCAAAGCGGGGAGCATTTCTGGGGCACTGGGGTGCACTGAATACACACTTGCTGCGGGCAGGGACGCACCTGTAGCTCCAGCCAGCTGGGCGGCTGCGTCCGAGTCCCATTGACAAAGGTCCTCCTCAGGCGCTCCTCACAGTACGGGGCGTAGCCAGGCGGTCCCCCGTGGATGAAGTTCCGCAGGTACTACAGACAGGGGACCCAATGAGGCAGCTTCCAGCCAGCCTCCCTGGGCCGCCCCAGCCTGGACCATTCCAGCAGCCTTCAGCACCTTGCCCACACTCGGGACCTGCCTCTCAAGGTAGGATTGCCCACACCCCTCCTCTCCATGCTCCAGCCATGGCTCCCGCGGCCCTCAGGACATGTACTGTGGCTCGGCAAGAAACCCACACAGTCCAGCTCCACCTTTCTATGCCATGTCTCCAGCCTCACCCCGCACCACCATCTCCCCTGTCCCAGGCATAACTGTCCTCCTCCAGAGCCCTGTTTGGACTCCACCACCTCCTCCAAGCTCACAGCACCCTCCAGTCAGGCTGGCATCCCCAGCACCCAAGGCCTAGCTCCGAGTTGAACTGAAGTGCCTGACCCAAGTCACATGCTCAGAGGGCCCAAGACACTGACTCAAGCTTAGTAGAATGGGGCCAGGGGTGGTGGGACTGAACAAAGTGGTGGCTGCCTGGCAGCAGGACACCAGTAGGATGGGTCTGGGTGGGGGGTAGTGAAGCCTGAGAGGCCCCAGGCCCCTGATAGGGTTGGTCACCAGGCCCTGCTGAGCCGCCTCCTCTGCTTTCTCCTCTTGATGCCAAGACAGGGCCTGGCTCCTCTTCCTCCTGGGGGCCTCCCTACCTTAACAAACTTCTCAGAGGGGGCGAAGCAGCCCACGCAGAGAGACACGAGGATCCAGCCCCGGGCGTAGCTGCTCTTGGAGGGGTTGTGGGTGAGCTGCTTGCTGATCTGGCAGTAGATCTCATCCCTAGGCAGGAGGAGAACCGCCTCAGAGGAATAGCCCCAGCCCCACCACTCCCAGCAGCAGGTGTGATGCGACATCGCGGTGTGGTCCAATGTGCCCAAGACCATCCAGGGGGAGGCAGTGTGGGCCAGGTGGGGGAGGCTGAGCCCAGTGCTCTAGGGAGCCACCAAAGAGAATCTTGCTTTAGAGACAGGATCATCAGGCAGGAAGCACATTGATAACTCCAATCCAAAGTCCACCATGCAAAGGGTGGTATGTATGCTGCTCTGGGCACAGCAGCCACAACCCCTGGTGGCAATGCTGATGAGAAGCACAGGCCTGCCCCTGTCTGGTCCCGACCTGCTGGCTGCCCCAGGCAGATGGGTGGGCTCCATTCTCTGACTCCAGCCCATAGTCAGGGACAGTTTCTACTAATGGCAGCTGGTAGAGCAAAAACAAGCCCGGCATCTGGGGCTGGATGAATGGGGACTCTAACTTCTCCAGATGCATTCCTGTAATGTTGGGATTTTAAGTGGCTATTACTTTTGTACTAAGATGAAAGAAATTTTTGTTTTCATTTTAAAGGGATCCTTTCAGGATTGCTGTGCAAAAATATAAGTCAAGGTGTGTAAAACACCCTGCACAGGGCCTGGCATAGGGGCTTCATGAAAGGGCAGCTGTGATGGTCACTGCTGTTGTGAGCAACGTCTCTCCTGGTCCCTAAGCCTGCTGGCTCAGTGCTGAGGGAGGGCGCATGGTGGCATGCTGACCACCAGGGGGCACTTGCTGCTCCCCTTGGCTGCCCTGGGCAGGAAGAGGGATGATCTGATTCAGTGGCTTTCCAATTTTGAGTGACTATGAGCCAATATGATTTAAATTTCAGAAGTTGCCAACTCTTTTTAATCATGACAAAATAAGAACATCTAAAACACACACATACCTATACACACACCCTGCACACTACCCTATTTCCTAAAACGAAGGTCATCTAAGATATCCAAAGCCAGGTAGGGAGTGCAGCTCAGTGGTAGAGCCCTTGCCTGGCATGTGTGAGGACCAAGGGTCAATCCCAGTATTTAAAAAAAAAAAAAGGCCCCAAATTCCAGAGGTCTAAATCTCAGAACCAAGAGCAATGCTTAAAGTTAGAAAACTGTAGCTGCAGTTCCCGACTTGCCACAGACCCGTGAAAATCTTATCCCCTGCTACTACAGGCACTGGCGTGGTCCCTCAGGGAGTTCATCCCCCAGCCTTCCAACTCTTGGTCCAGGCATCCCAACATGGAGGCTGTGACAATGAGAAGACTGGGTGGCTACCATTCCCTTCTAGAGGGGTGGCCCTCAAGCAAGGCAGTACCTGGCTTTGGGGAGCGATGGGAGGAGACTCTCCCGGAAGGCAGGAGGTCTGGGAGGCCAAGTGACCCTGGGCAAGTTTCTTCCCCACTCTGAACCTGTTTTCTCATCAGGAAAATGGGGCTGACCCCCGCCCCAACAGGCCAGCCCCCAGCAGCAAACAAGTTCATGGGCTCGGCTCGCCTCACCCCTTCCTGTGCTGCTGCGGTTGGGGAAGCCTGCCCACCCTCACCCCACCTAGCTGGGCGGATCCCTTACTTGCTCCTGGTGACTCCCAGGTCTTCGCATCACATCCCTGACCACTGTGGCCTAGATAGAGGCTCTCCTGGCCTCAGGGGAGGGTACGGTGGCAGGGTCGCCCGGCATGCTGCCCATGGTGACCCTGAACTCAGGTAACAATAGTTATAGTTACTATTACTGAGGGCCTACTGTGCTCCGTGGCTTTTACACACTTCTTGTCTTTGTGGCTTTCCACGAGCCTAGGAGGGGCACCATTATTTTTCTCCTTTATAGATAAGAAAAAAGGCTTAGAGAGACCAAGGAACCTGAGGTCACACAGCCAGCTGGCAGCAGAGGCAAACACAGGCCTTTGGCTTAATCTGTTGCTAAGGTGATGAAGTCACAACCCAGCTGCCATAAGCCTTCCAGCCCTGCCCCGGGGTGCCGGGCGCCCCCTCATGGCCTCCCTGGGCCCCTCAGGTGCTGACCGCAGTGCTGGCCGCAGGATGCCGTTGCCGATAATGAAGTGCAGCTTCTCCAGGTTGGAGGTGGGCCGGTCCTCCAGCATGCTGTTGCCCTGCACCGTGGACTCCCCGTCATGCAGCCTCTTCGTCACCTGGGCCAGGGGACACAGTTAAAGGCAGGTGAAGCTGGAGACCTGAAACTGCCTAGTCTCCAGAGCAGATCCAGGCAGCAGGCAGAGGAGTTGGGCTCCCCATCACTGACCCTGCTGCTGCCACCACCCCTCCCTGCAGACCAGATGCTGGGCCAAGAGCTGCTCACATGGCCTGGGAGCACTGGCCTGGCACCTCCGCTTCTGGAAGAAGTTTCCCCCAAACCTTCCTTTTTTTTTTTTTTATTGTTGGTCGTTCAAAACATTACAAAGTTCTTAATATATCATATTTCACAGTTTGATTCAAGTGGGTTATGAACTCCCATTTTTACCCCGTATACCGATTGCTGTATCACATCAGTTACACTTCCATTGATTTACATATTGCCATTCTAGTGACTGATGTATTCTGCTGTCTATCCTATTCTCTACTATCTCCCTTCCCCTCCCCTCCTCTCCCCTCCCCTTTTCTCTCTCTACCCCCTCTACTGTAAATCATTTCTTCACTTGTATTATTTTTCTCTTACCCCTCCTTTTCTCTTATATGTAATTGTGTATGACCCTGAGGCTCACCTTCCATTTCCATGCGATTTCCCTTCTTTCTCCCTTTCCCTCCCCGCTATCATCCCTGTTTAATGTTAATCTTCTTCTCAAGCTCTTCGTCCCTGCCTTGTCCTTGGTTACTCCCCTTATATCAAAGAAGTCATTTGGCATTTGCCCAAACCTTCCTTGACACCCACTCCCAGCCTCCACTGGAGGAGGACTGTTCAGCCAGAATGGAACCCCCCTCTCTGGGGTGGGGTCCCTCATACATCTCTGGCACCAGAGTACACCCTGGGTTCCACCCACACAGTCACCAAGGCCCCTGACCCCAGTGTGCCCAGCTTCAGAACTGGTTCCTAGGAATCAGTGTCCCCTGTCTGGGGCCACAGCAGCAGCCCCACACTCTGCCCAGATGAGTGAGCAGCTGGAGTGTGGGTTACAGATGGGGAGGGCTGTGGAAGGTTCCCACATCTCCTGAGCACCTCTGCTGCCATCTTGGGCCCCTCTCCCATGACCCCTGGGAGTGGGCATTTTCTTGCCTTGGCTCCTCTGATTCCAAGTACAGAGCTGGGATTCAAATCTGAGCCCACAAGACTAGCATCTTGCGTCGGGTGGAGATGGGACAAGGGCAGAGGCAAAACAGGAGCCTCTGACTTTGTAATAAGGGGCAAGGAAGAGGATCCTGGGAAGAGGAGATTCCCAGGAAGAAAAGGGGAAGGAGGTATTTCAGGTGTGTGCAAGGAGGAGCGTGTGGGGAGCTGGCCCAGGCTGTGAATGTCATGGTCTGTGTCTGTGTCGCAGCCCCCACCAGCCTGCACCACCCTGGAGCCCTAGGACCAAGACAGTGCTCAGAAGATGAGGGAACCAACTGAGTGAGCTCAGAGCACTCAGGGGAGCAGACGCTCTGCCATCTCAGCCACAGAGGAGCGCCCACCTGAAAGGTCCTTTGATCAAACGCCCCAGGCAGGTGTGACCCCCTCACCCTGCACCACTCGGACGCTCCCCATTCCTGCTCTGCGAAGCCCTCCCTGGCCCCAGCCTGAGCCCACCGCATTTTCCATGCCCTCCTGTCTGCTCAATCCTCCCACCACGTTGTCCTGTCCCCTAAAGACAGGCAGCATTGACTCCTGCTCCTGCTCCTGGGGGGTCCCAGTTCAGTCGGCTGCAGCTTAAGGCCCCGGGGTCCACTCTCACCTCCTCTGTGAGTTTGGACTTCTTCTTCAGGGTCAAGTGCACCAGTTTATGCCTCACACTGCTCTTCTTCTGCCCCTCAGGGAGTTGGGCCTGTGGGACCAACTAGGGTCAGGGGCAAGTGACTGGGCAGAAAGCAAAGACAAGACCACCTGACAGTGGGCTGCACCTGGGATCAGCTGACCTCCCCACTGACACAAGACACGCCCCACCCTGCACCCTGCCACCCTGCACCCTGCCACCCTGCACCCTGCACCCACCCCCACCAGCCAGCTGGCAAATGGGAAACAGACTCAGAAAAGCATAATGACCCCCCCCAGTTCCCCCCAAAGAGTCGTCACAGGAGCTGGCTCCAACAGCAAAGCCCTGCTCTGCCATGAGCCCCTGGGTCACCATCACTTCACAGTTTACACAACTTTCACACTTTTGCTTCCATAAGTAGAGAGAGAAGGCTGGGGATAGGGGAGGGGAGGCAAATCGCAGGGTGCTCTTTCTGCTGAGGGTGCTGAGGCCAGGCAGGCCCCTCCACTGGCCTGGGAGGGTCATCACCTCGGGGGGAGGGGGGAACCTTGGTCTGACCTCACTCTCGCCCTGCAGGGCCTGCAGCTCCCTCTTGTATGTCTTCTTGCCCAGAGTCTCATAAATCTTGGTCATCACAGGGATCTTCTCGCTGCCGTCACTCATGGCTGTGTGGTACTTGGGCTCCGGGAGGTCCCCCATGAACCTCAGGATGGTGATCCAGACTGCCAGAGCCGCCTGGGGGCAGAGCGCAGATGTCAGGAAACCGGAGCAGAGGACATTGCTAACACCATGGAGATAGCCCGGGAGAGAGGGCTTGGAGAAACACCCGCCCACGTGGTATGGCCCTAGGCTGCGCCCCAGGTAGGAGACGGCAGTCAGACCCAGGCCCTGCCCACCCAGGACATGCCATCCGGGCAGCACCCCCAGCCCCAGCCCGGCCTTGCTAGCAGGGACCAGCAGCAGGCAGGCCTCACCAGCTGGTCGCCCTCATCATCATGGTAGAGCAGCGGCTGTTTGAGTGGCCGCCGGGTGTAGGAATGTGTGGTTGTGCCCTGGAAGTAGGTGGCAGCAAACTTTGCAAATTTGTACTCAGAGAGGTCTTCCTCGTCCTCGTCAGGCAGGGGCAGGGCCGCGTCCACGTCCTCCTCCACCATCTCTGTCCGCCCTTGCTCCAGGTCCTGATGGACACAGAGGGGTTCCCTGCCATGTGGGCCTCAGGTGGGAGGGCCTGGAGCAGACTCAGGTTGACTGCCATCTCACATCCTCCCTGCAGAGCCAGCTCTTCCTCCAGGAGGGTAGGGGCTCTGCATGTCCTGTCTGCTGCCCAAACACAGTGGTTCTTCAAGAAGGCTCCAGAGGGGGACAGTGACCTGCCTAAGGTCACATGGCAAGCAGGGTCTGGATGGGGTCTGGGAGCCAGCTCATCACCATTCTCTGCTCAGAGGGGTCAGGTGGGTTTTAATGCAAGGGGACACACACAAGAGGAGGAAGGACCATCACACAGTGGGGTGTAGGCTGTCCCCAGTTTGGTACCTCAAAGCCACTAGGTGCCTGGCCCTCCTGGCCTGGCAGGCCACCCGAAGTCCCCAGGAAGCCAAACATCTTGTCCACCATGTCAGAGTGATTGATGGGCTCGTGGCGGGCCTTCTCCATCTGCTCCAGCAGCTCCTTCTTCTGCCGAGCCGCCTCCTTCTCCTTCAGCTCCCGCTCTGCGTCCTCACGAGCCAGCTGGGCCAGGCGTTCCTGAAGGTTGGGGTGAGGCAGAAGGGGTGGGGTCGGCATCCAATGCCACAGCCTCAGGAAGCACGCTTTCCTTAGGGAACCCAAGGTTGGGACAGCCTCAGTTCTAACCTCTACCAGGGCCTCCTGAGTGCAGGGAAGAACTGCACCCCCATCTTCCCCGTCCTGGCCACGCTCAGCTCTGCCCTTACGGTGCAAGGCAGAGAGATGCCCAGCACCTCTGGGCCACAGAGAGGCCTCTGGAGCAGCCCAGTCAGTAGCCCTGCCCATCCCCCAGGGCTCAGCCTGGAACCTCTGCCCCAGGCAGCTCACTCTGCACCAACCCAGAAATCCCACAGCCACAGGGCGGAGGTCTAGATCAAGTACTACCCAACAGAAATATGATATAAGACACACATGTAGTAGCCATAGTTTAAAAAGCAAAAAGAAGCCGAGCACAGTGGTGCACGCCTGTAATCCCAGTGGCTTGGGAGGCTGAGGAGGAGGATTGTGAGTTCAAAGCCAGCCTCACAAACTTAGCGAGGCCCCCAGCATCTCACCGAGACCTTGTTTCTAAAGAAAATGTACAAAAGGGTTGGGCATGTGGCTCGGTGTTTAAGCACCCCTGGCTTCAATCCCCTGTACCAAAAAAGAAACGTGATGTTAATTTTAATAATGTTATTTACCAAATATCATCTTAACCCGTGATCAGTATTATAGAAACAACACTGAGGTCTCCTCAGTCCTTTCGCTCTGACTAAGCGTCCAGAATCTAGATCAGGTATCTCAGTGCTCTCAGTCCAAGTGTTCAGGAGCCCTGTGGCTGGTGCTCCCACATCGGGCTGCTGTCTCCCTGCTCAGGCTTTTTATCCCCCGTGAGAGAAGGTGCCTCCTGCCTGGCCCAGTGAGAACCGAGACATGCGCCAAATGCCACATGCGCCAAGTGAGCCTAAGAAGAGACAGACACCTCCTGATTGAAGGCAGGAGGGTCTCAGGACAGGTGACAAGTGGCTGTGCTGGAGGAAAGCCATGGAGCCAGCCAGCAGACCAGGACATCAGGTGTCCCCAGCTCACCTGATGCTTGCGCTCTGCCTCCTCCTTGGCCTTCTTGGCACTCATCTCTTTCCGGAGCTTCTCCTCCTCCGCCAGCCGCATTTTCTCCGCCTCTAGGCGCCTCAGGTACTAAGGAAAGGGACAGCCAAGGAATGTCAAAACACAGGCGCAGTATTTGTCATGGCAGGGTGAGCCTGGGTTCTGGAACTGAGAGCACCTGACGAGCAGTTTGGCAGACAGGGAAACGGACAGCTGAGACTCTCCAGAGCAGGTCGGATCTCAAAGCCAAACCAGGTTTGCGGGGGCCCTGAAGATCCACTAGGGTGACTGGGGCCCAGCCCAGCCTCGGCTGGGAGGGTGGGAGTGGGCTCTGTAACTCCTCAGTCCTGTAACTCCTCAGAGCTGGCATAGCCAGAAGTCCCCCCTAGGCCTCGGCCTCCTTGGCCAACACCAGGGCTGACCCATCTGCCTGAGGCAGCACACACCTCGGTGGACACCCCTTCTGGGTGCAGGGCTTGGGTGCTGGGACTTTGTGGTCCTCACCTCTGCCCGGAGGCGCCGGTGCAGCCTTCGGGCGATCATGCCCCTGGCGTAGGCCTGCACGGTGAGCACCGCCCAGAGGCGGTGGCGGAAGGCCTTGCGCACCAGGTAGGCACGGCAGCGGGCCTGGAACTGGATGATGTGCTGGCGGGCCAGGCAGTACTGCTGGTGCAACTTCCGGGCGCGGTGCAGGGCCTGCAGCCGCAGGAAGCCCAGGCGCATCTGCAAGGACATGGCCCTGCACTCAGACTGAGCCGCCACCCCTCCCAGAAGGACCCTGCCAGCAGCAGCCTCCACTACACAGGTCTCCAGTTCCAGACAGGCCTCCTCCAGAGGCAGCAGCTGCGCTGCTTCACAGAGGTCCACAAGACCCAGCCGCTCTGGGGGTCCCTTCTGAGGTCTTGGTAACCCCAGAGTACTCACAACTCACCAAAACGTTCCCGAAGAAAAGCAGCAAACATTGCTGACCAGTTGGGGAGAGCCACAAAGACTAAACCTGGACTTTGGTTGGAGGACAGGTAGGGGCAGGCCCTCGGGAGGCTCACCAACTCGTAGTTCCTCCTGCAGGTGTATCCCCGCCAATGCTTCTGGATCAGTGTGGCAGCATTCTTCAGCTTCAGGAAGTTGGACCTGAAACAGCCGTGGTTATGGAGTGAATCTCAGAGCACAGAGCTAGTTCTAGAGGCAGCCAGGGTGCAACTGGCTTGGGATCAGGAAAGCACACTGGGACCCAGCTCTGTGATGCCCCAGGTGTGTGACCTTGGGCAAGACACAGACCCTTTCTGTGCCTCAGCATCCTCTTCTAGAAATAGGGTAGAATAATGCCCACTCTTCCTGCCTCACAGATTTGTCACATGAGCCCATTAAAGAAGATATTCAAAAGGTACTAGATAAAGGAGTGTCTGAACAAATTAGTAAAATAATGTAAAAGACTAAAAGCTTTCAACAGTCTAACTTCCAATTTTATTGATGAGGAAGCTGAGACTTGAAGTTGGGACTAGAGCCCCTGTGTGTCTGACTCTGAGGAGCTCAGTGCTGTCCTCCTGCACACAGTAGGCTGCTTCTCCAGAGAGTAGTCTCCAGCCTGATGGAGGACGGAGAGACCACACATCAGACAGCAGTGTGTGTGGAAAGCAGGAAAAGACAGGGGTGAAGGATGCAGCTGCAGCAAATGAGCCCCAGTGGGCGGGGATCAGTGGATGGATGGATAGAAGAAGGGACAGACAGAAGAGGGCAGATAGACAGGTGAATGGATACAGGGTGGGGGAAGGGCCACAGGTACTGCAAAAGGGGCAGGTCATAGATTTGCGTGGAGCTGAATCACATTCGAGTTAGTCCTGCCCATTTGTGAATTGTCACAAGCGTACACACGTCCCTTACATAAAATATAAGACGCACTTTGTAATTCACAAAATCTCAAATTTCCTCTTTGGGAAACTCCACTGGCCTCGAGATGAACAGAGGGTGCGTGAGTGTGCCTCACGGCCTAATGTGCCCACCTGTGTCCACAGGAGAGCGCACTGTTCCTTGGTTTACCTAGCACGGGGGAACTTTGTGAATCTCACGTCTGGTTCCTCTGTCTGTGTGAGCATGTGTGTGCTTTCCACGTGTGCACCGCAGTGTGCCTGTCTATTCCTGGTGTCCATGTGGGAGCAGAGTGAGCCCCCTGGGCACACGCACCTTAACCTGGGCTGGGGTGGCAGGAGTTGTTGGAGCACGTACCTGTCTTTGAACCCCCGGATGATCTTCTGGAGGAGGATGACTCTGTCAGTGATGGCCTTGTCCCGCTCCACCTCCAGCAGCATGTCATGGTGATCCTGGAAGGCACAGCTCCTGAGCAGCGCCCAGACAGTGTCTCCTCCAGGCCAGGCCTAGGGCTCAGGGGCGCCACCCAATCTCCCACACATGCTCGGACCCAAGGGTGGCCTCCCATCGCATCAGGGGCTGTGGAGATTTCCAAGAGGCCCAGCAGGACCCACGGAGCAGAACAACCATCATTTCCCTGGACAGGGTCATAGGGCCCATTCACACGCCCCCCAGCTTTGCCCCATGGCCATCTCTGCCCAAGCAGAGACTTCCCAGGACCCTACCCAGGCCACTGTCATTTCTCTCCAGAATCCTGGCAGCAGCTGACATTTCCAGCTGTTTCTCCTGCTAGCTCCTGACCCAACCCTCACTCCAGTTGGAAGAAGCCTCATTGGTTCATTCAACACATGAACAGAACATCTGCGCCATGCTGTGCTGGCTTCTGAGGGCAGTGTCACAGCAGGCCAGGCTGACATGGCCCTGCCTGTGGGCAGGTGAGGCTCTCAGAGGAGAGCCACCTCCACCAAACAATCCCAGACACACAGCACAGAGGAGCGGCTCAGTCAGGGCTTCTGAGGACAGAAGAATGAATGAAACTTCCACCTTTGACCTCTTAAAATGTCACCATTTCTAAAGAGCCCAGATAGGTAGGGATGGAGATGATGACGCTCCTCTGAGTTCCCCGGTTCTAGATGACATGGTGCTCCCTGCCTGTCCTCCTCTGACGGGGCTGGATATTAGACCACCCCGGGCTAGAAGCCCTGCTCTCTGCATCCTAACTGCCTGACCTGGGGACACTCACTTCTCCTTTCTGGGCCTGTGAAATGGGCATGCGGGGAGGACTTAATGAGATCATAGAAAGCCCCTCCGAGGCCTGGCAGAGGTGCTTTCCAGCCAGCGGCTGTGGGACACGCAGGCTGTGGACATCCAGGGGAAAGGAGGGGTCCGGGAGATGAAGGGACGAACTCCGAGCCCCTCGACCCAAAAGGAATCAGATTAGACCCCAGACTCCCTCCCGCTGAGGTTCCTCTCCCTCGGCCAGCTGTTCTGGCAGTACACCCCGACACTTGGCACTTGGCCCTGTTACCCTGGACAGCCAGAAATCTAACCCAGCGGAAATGGAAATGAGGAAGCCCACACTCCCTGCTCAGCTGCCCTTCCATGGCCCACTCACAGCAGCTCTCCAAGGCCGTGACTCCCAGGGCCAGCTTCCTGCTCCCCCCCCCCATAGCTGCTCCGGCCTGTGGGAGCCCAGCTCCAGCTGCTGTGCTCTGGGAGGCTGGGAGGGGGCCAGAGATGGGCGGGCACCCAGAGTGAACCCCGACTGCCAGGAAGTCACAGGAAAGGACCTCAGATACACTCTAGACCACCCCGGGCCCATCTCTTTGTGTTGACAAGGAAAGGAGAGGAATGGCCTCACTCTGGACGCTGGGATCCCAAATGCCAGCCTCCCTTCCCCTTGCCACCAAGGCCGCCTTACCTGGTCTGGCAACTCACTCTGTAGGGAGCCCTGGGACACCACCCATGGGAGTTGACAGCCCCCAAGGCAGCCTGGGGACCGAGATGTGCTCACCTTCAGAAAGATCTTGGTTTTGCCAATCTGCCAGTCGTCATGGGTGCCCAGCACAGCCTCAGCTATGCGTTGGCATGTCCCTCGGAGGTTGCCCTGGTAGGCACAAGGGAATGGACAGCCTCACCAGCAGGAAGCCCTCCAAGTGTCCCTCTTGAGGCTAGGAGGCAGGGCCCTCCCAGCTCTGCCCCGACTGGTCGCATGACCCAGGCAGGGACCCACTTTCTCCAAACCTCCATTTACTCCATGTGAAAGTCAGATGATGACCACCATGGCCACTGGAGCCCTCTGACTGACCCACTGCCAAGCCCCCACCTTCTCAGCACTCTCTGAGGTGGACGAGCAGATGT
The DNA here is from genome assembly GCF_964194105.1 of Spermophilus citellus. Classification (NCBI taxonomy): domain Eukaryota; kingdom Metazoa; phylum Chordata; class Mammalia; order Rodentia; family Sciuridae; genus Spermophilus; species Spermophilus citellus. The sequence goes on from NC_138183.1 coordinate 190,812,621, forward strand.
CACCTGCTCAGCTCATTGACCCACTGTGAATCCAGGGCTCTTGCCCGGCCAGCGCGGGAGGCTGACCCTCCCACTATCTGCACCTCAGACCTGGTACCTGCTTGTAGGCTGGCTTCACGCCAGGCAGCAGCACACGGTACCGCTCCACAAACTCCACAAAGCTGTAGCGGATGGGGTAGCCGGCGCGGCGAATTCGGATGGTCTCCATCATGCCCGAGTACCTCAGCTGGCGCACACACAGGTGCCGGTCGAACAGCTGTCAGTAGAGCCAAGGGGTCAAGGTGAGCTCCTGCCAGGAGGCCAGCCCTGCCCTGTGTTTAAGCAGCCCCACGCAAAGGCCTAGAGAGGCCAAGGTATTACGGGACGAGGAGCAATCCAGGGTGGGACCCAGGTGCACAGGTCACATCCACATGGCAGCGGGCAGCAAGGACCCCCGTGGTGGGGAGCTGCACCATGTGGGAGTCCAGGGGAGACAGGTCCCTGGGAGGTCCAGAGGGGGCTTCAGGGACGAGGAGTGGTATTCTACGGTCAGGCAGGGTGGGGGGTGAGCCAATGCACAGATAAGGACCTAGTGGGGGACTTTGAGGGCAAAGAGGCTAGTCCAGGACAGTCCAGCCGTGCTGGTAGAGGGTGCTCGGCACTGATCCAGGGAGCCCTTCATGTGGCCATTGTAGATCTCTAGCTATTCAGACAACTTTCTGGCTGCTGACAACAGAGAAAAGGCACGGTCTTCTAACTCATGAAGCTGTTTCTGTGACGACTGCAGGGCAGGGCAGGGCAGGGCCAGCCCCAGGGGCTCACTGAAGGGACAGGGAGAGATGTGCATGGCAGATGTGGGGGCTGTGGGGAGCCACCAAGGTGGGGCTGGGGAGCCAGGGAAGGTGTGGAGCAGGGACAGACTAGATGGGCATCTGAGATTGCTGTCCCTGAAGTGCAGGGGTGGCAGGCAGGAGGCCGGAGACCAGTGAGGAGGTCCCTGCCAAGGTCCAGACCACAGACCAAGGTCCAGACCTAGGCCCCGGCTGACAGAGGGTTCCAGGGGTATTTCAAGGCCAGGGGAGACGGTGCCCTACAGTTCCAGCTTCAGTCCTCCTGGCCCACCTGCCCTGGAGGGAGAGATTGCTGGAGCCCTCAGACTCTCAGGCCCCTACAAACAGAGTCCCCAAAGGGACAGGCGTCACCCACTCTGGGAAATGATTTCCTGGCGAGGACAGTGTGTGCGGATGGTGGACTTCCGCAGCCTGTTTCCTCTCCCTCTGGGCCACTTTCCCTGGCCTTCCTTCCCTCCCTCCACGGACCCCGAGGGCCCCAGCTCTGGGTAAACAACACCTCCCAGAGCCTGCTGTGGAGGGACAGGGCGGGCACTGGCAGCCTGCAGGGCATAAGCCCCTCAATGTCCCCGAACACCCACACATATTTCCAACCCAGGACAAGGGTCTGCTCCCTCCACAAAAAAAGGCCCAATAAGTGTTAATCAGAAGAGTGAGGAATGAGGACAGTCCCAGTGAGAGGAGCCAGGGGAGGTTTCCAGGAGGAGGGGGTAGTTGCGCTGGGCTGAAGGGAGGGATCTTTCAAAGGAGCACAGCCCCCAGCTGCCATCTACTGAGCGCTGTGTGCCCCGCAACCTGCCCACATGATTGCACAGACTATGCCCAGGAGGTGGGTGTGATCGCCCCATTTCCATCCACAAGGAAACTGAGGCATAAAGGGACTCAAGAGACAGTCTCCAGCTAGGAGAAGGTAAAGCTGGACTGAATCTCGCTCTCCCTGGTGCACCTGCCATCTTCAGTAAATGGGAGTCTAGTTCTATAAGCCCTCAGGTGCCGGCCACTCCCCAGAGAGGACAAAGTCTTGCATCATCCCCGACCCTCGTCCACCCTTGGTCCAGCCTCCAGGGTCCCCTCGCAGCCCTCCGCTCACCATGGGCTTCTTGAACTCGTTGGGCTTGATGCAGCGCACGAAGAAGGGCTGGCAGGCCCCCAGCGTGCGCATCAGCAGCTCCAGCGACCGCTTGAACTGGCTGCTGAGTGTGGGCGAGCGCTTCCTGGTCTCGGCGCCCTGGGGGGGGGATGGACAGACGGCAATGGGAGGGGCTGTGCCTGCCCCCTCCAGGCCTCCAGCAGCCGCCCCAGGGAAGCAGGAGGGGAGGTCAGGGGGCCAGGGCAGACAGCGTTTTCTTGAATCTGTCTTCCTTTGGTCGGGCTGCAGTTGGCCCCCAGACCTCCCCTCCAGGGAGCCTCCCGGGACCTCCACAGGTATCCCTCTAGGTTGCTCCCTTCCTGGTAGGCTGGGGGACTCTCGGCAAGATGTCAACCCTGTCTGAGTCTCATCCTCTCCTTCCCATGAAAGTGGCCACCTCAGGACCCTGGGGCCATCTTAGAGACAGGGATCAGGCAAACCTATGTTGGAACCCTGGCCCACCGCTTCCAAGCTGTGTGGCTTGGGCAGATTATGAAAAGGTGCTAAACCTCAGTTTTCCAAGTGAAAATAATGTCATCTATCCACCTGATGGGGCAGTGAAGAGGGTCAGAGGTCAGGTGTGTTTCAGTAAGTGGCACCCAGGGATGGCCACTGCAGGCCCCTGGGGACTGTGGGGGAGGAGAGGAGGAGCTGCCCTGACCTCCCCTGCTGCGGATTAGCCAGAGGCAGCAGGCTGGGGGTGGGGCAGCAGGCCTGGATAATCTTCCTTAGAAGGCACAGGAGCTGGCTCCCCCAGTGCCACCCTGTCTGCACATCCTGGCCCTGCTAGGGTCCCCTCCCAGGTTACTGTGAAATAGGGGGAGCGCTGGAGAAGACCTGAGAACAAATAAACAGGAAGCGAGCCTTCTCTGCTGACAGAAGCTGGAGGAGAAGCCAGGTTCTGATCCAAGGCATTTCTGTTTTATTGTTCTGGTGATTTTCAGTTGGGTGAGAAGTTCTTATAGATACATTTGAGTATTATTGTAAGATTTTTTTATTTGTATAGTTATAATGTCATGTCCTGTGTCAAAAATCAGGGTGCAGGTGTAGATGTGTGAGGTATTTGGGGGGCAGAGGTGCCTTCCTAATCCATACTAAACTTAGACAATATGCCACCAGGCTGTAACGAAACCCACCAAGAATCAGCAATTGCTTGCAATTCTGAAATCTCAGTGCTTTCCATCTTGGTTTTATTGGGCATGCAGTCTAGGAGTCTGCCCAGGGAAACTGGGAGTGGAATGATGGTCAGGTCTGTGGGAGCCACTCCAGAGCCATACACCTTTAAGTCCTGATGCACCCCAGGGGATCTGAAAGATCACTGCAGTCTGGCACAGTAGTGCTGTGACTTGTGACCTGGTCTTTTCCCTCACTGGGATAATAAGGTGTGGCCTGGGAGTGGCCCTAGGAGTAGGCCGCACCCAGAGGGGTTGAGCTATGCTCTCCTGTTCCCTTGTAATCTTACTCCTTGCCTCATTTGAATGGCTTCTGCCCCATAAAAGAGTTCAGCACATGCTCCTCTCTCTCTTTCCACAGACCCCTAAGGTCAGAGCTGCTTTGGGGTCATGGGACCCAAAGAGAAAGGCATTTCTCTGTTTGTGGTGGTTATTTTGTACAGCCCAGTTCACCTGGAGTGACCCTGAGTGCTTAGCCATGAGACGCAACACAGGTCTGTGGCTCCAGAGTTGCCAAGGGACCCAATCCAGCCACAGCACTGGGTGGCCTCCCTCTTAGACAGGGAGCTGTCCAGGTCAGCCTGAACCGAGCCTGTAGCAGAGCCCCTACCTGCCTTGCACCCGCACAGAGAGCATCTACAACCACTCCCAGATGTACCCGGGACATGCACACCAACGCCGCACACACCCTCCTTTGATTTTGACCATTACTGGAGCTGCTTCTCTCTGTCTACCCCGCCAGCTGTGAGCCCTGTGAGGGCAAGTAGGGCCCACCTTATTTACTGCTGGGCTTGGCACATGGAACCATCAGCACTTTCCTCAACTGAAGTGTTATCAAACTAGTTTCTGGTGTCATCCATGGGCTCACAGATACTGCCCACCATCCCTCAGGCCCAAACGCTAGGAACTGTACTCAACACCTCTCCTCTCACATCCACTATATCAGCAGATCTCACTGGCTCCATTTTCAAAGTATCTCCAGAGCCATGTGTGGTGGTGCATGACTGTAATCCCAGCGACTAGGGAGGCTGAGGCAGGAGGATTGCAAATTCAAGGCCAACCTCAGCAATTTAGCAAGACCCACAGCAACTTAGTGAAACCCTGCCTCAAAAAAGAAAAATAAAAGGGACTGGGGATGGGCTGGGGTTGTGGCTCGGAGGTGGATCGCTCACCTAGCCTGTGTGAGGCACTGGATTCAAACCTCAGCACCACATAAAGTAAAATAAAGACATTGTATCTACATATAACTAAAAAATGAATATTAAAAAAAAAGGACTGGGGGTGTAGCTCAGCAGCAGAATGCTCAGTCTCCACTACCAAAAACCACACAAATATTTCTCCAGAAGCTCACCCCTTCCCACCACTTTCTCCGCTATCAGCCTGGTCCAGGCCCCAGCCTCACTTTCTCCCATTATTGTGATAACTCCTAACCTCCTTGCCCTGTCACCCACACACTACACCCCTCCTCTCCTTCCACACAGCAGCCAGGGAGCCTGTTAAAACAGTCCAGTCACATGTCTCCCTGACCCAAAACCCTCCGGGGTCTCCCAATAGTGAACAGAGTGCTGTAGGAAGGACCAAGTCCTTGTAAGAACCCACATTGCCCAGTGGATCTGTTTCTCTAGACTACTCCACTTGTTCACCCTCTTGCAGTCACCGCAGCCTCTGGACCCTGCCAAGCAAGCCCCAGGCAGCACCTCAGGGCCTTTGCACAGGCTGCCCCCTCTCCCTGCAAAGCCCTCCCTCTAGATGCATGAGCTGGCCTCCTGGCCTTCCTACCGGACTCACAGTGAGCCCCTCCTGGACTTCTGTGCATAGCCACAGCACCCACCACCTCCTTCCTCCCTCCGCCCTGGGTCCTCCCCACACCACTTACACTAACTTGGCACACTGTCCTTATTCATTGTCTTATTAACGATTTCCTGCTTCTCCTAGAACACAAGTCCCAGGAGGACAGAGAATTGTTTTTTTTTTTTTTTCTGTTTTGTTCACTACTGTGTGTCCAGGACCTGAGACAGTGTCTGGCACATGGGGGCACTCGGTAAATATTCATGGACTGAACGGGAGCCTGAAGCTCTGGGGCCTGCTCTCCCATGTGAGGTGTCTGGGTTTCTGATGGGGTTCGATTTGGTTGAGGGAAATCCTGGGAGTTGTTTTCTGGGATAATCTGCAGATGGTGAGGAAGACTGAAAAGTCAGGAGGTCCATGTTAAATGGCTCCACAGAAGCGAGCCAAGGGGGGCAGGCGAGCCTCAGGCCCCCTGCAGGCTGCCTGGATGTTAATCAGGATGCACTTTGCCCCTGAGCGATGCCCTCAGGGCATGACTGTCCCTACATCAGCCAGGGCTGGGTGGGGCAGCAGAGGAGAGTCGAGGATGACAACCTGGGGAGTGGGCCTGCAGATCACTGAAGGGGGGGCTCCCTCCTGAGGAGAGCCTTGTAGCTGCCACACTGCCACTTGTTTCACAATCCACCAAGCCCTTCCTTCCCCTTTAAGAGAGAGATCGTGGTTCCAGCCCTTAGGGAGCGGTTTCTGTCCCAGTTGTGACACACAGCACGGATGAACAGCAGGGACTCGGAAAACCACACTTCAGCCCTCACTTGTGTGTGGCCTTGGATGCATCCCTGCACTGCACGGAGACAGAGCTGTGTGTCACGAGCTGTGTGACCTGGAGCAAGTGCCCTGGCCTCCCCAGGCCCCGCTTCTTTACCTGTAAAATTGAGTGACAGCACTGGACGGGTTGCAAGAGGTGGTAATGTATGCTCCTGACAGGAGCTAGCTTAGCTCACAGCCTGGCCCAGAGGAGTGCCCAGGAGATGTGACGGAGGCCACTGTGGAACCTCAGCTCCTGAAGGCCCCTCAGGAACGGAGGGAGTCAGGGGAGCCCAGGCTCCCGTGTTTGGACCTCCATGAGAGTCCTCAGCAAACTGCTGCTCACCTCAGGGAGGGAACCTCCGAACAGTAAGGACACATAGAGGCTCCAGGCACCTCCAGGAGGTTGGAAAGAGAGGACAGAGAGGAGAGGGTGGGAGGAGAAGACAGGGTTCAACAGGTGTGCAGAGACCAGGGGACAGACCGCGGCAGAGCGAAGCATCTGGGAACAGGAAAGAGAAGAGCTCGGAGGACCCCCAGCCACACCTGCCTCACCTACAACACCTGAGCTGTAGGTCAGATGGGTGCGGGCCTGGGTGCTGGAGCCTCAAGCACCTAGGAGCCCTCTCCCTGAGGTCACTCCTGCGTGCACCTCATTTGCCTGGCTCTGCGTGTGTGTGTGTGTGTGTGTGTGTGTGTGTGTGTGTGTGGTTGGGGGGACAGAGGAGAGGGGCCACCATCCAGACAAGTTCCCTGACCTGCTGTTGGAGGGCTTCTAGATTGTTCCTGCGCTCTGTGAGGCTCTGGCAGCTGGGGAAGGAGGGGCCCGGCATTAGGCCACATGTGCGGGATGTCAGTGTTGGGCAGAGAGGAAACCGAATTGAGAAAAGGAAGGCAAAGGAGAGGCAGTGCCACACTGTGCTAAGGGACACTTGGCACCTTTGGGATCTGAAGCACCTCAGGAGCCACACCCTGAAGGTGGCAGACAGGACACCCAGGCAATGGTGGCCCCTGATGTCACATCCCTCCCTCTCTGACCTCAGCCTCTCATCTGCAAAATGCAGAGAAGACCACCAGTGTCCCCTGTGTCTGAGATCATCAGAGGCCCTGAAAAGCCACCAGGGCCCGGTGGAGGAGCAGCTGAGGGGCGGGGGCAGGAGGTGGGGGCTGGAGTCCTGGCTGTGCCTTAGCTCCTGGTGCCCCCTGCGCAAGGCCTGCCCCTCTTCCCGGACTCGGTTTCCTCCTTTACGAAACCGAGACAGCTACAGCACACACAACTCAAAACCCAAAACAAACCACTCCAAAACCACTCCACAGAAAACACACTCCACAAAAGGGGGAAAAGCCCCACTCTTTCCCCACGCCTCTGCCCCACGGGGCCAAGGCCTCTCCTGCCATCCTGCCCCCGGCTGAGGCTTTACCTTGGTGGAAGCCGCTGCCTGGCGGAGAGAGCCGGAGGAGTACCCACAGAGAAACTACAAGGGGAACCACAGGGCAGGTGAGTGGACGCAGGGGCCAGGCCAGGTCAGCAGATAGAGGACCCAATGCACTGTGGACAGAGGGAGGCCCTCGGGCACAGGCCTGGGGTCCTGGTCTCTCTGTACGGCTGGGTCCCAAAGCAGCTTGGTCACCTGCACAGGTGCTGAGGGGGTGGGGACTCTACCCTCCCCATGAGCCCTTCCATGCATCCTCCAGGAAAGGAGAGAAATGTGGAATAACAGGGCAAACAGGAGACGGGCCACCTAGTCAGCCAGCTGGGGCCTGGGGGGGCGGGCAGTCTTCCTATCTCCTGTGCAGGGTCTGAGTGTCACTGCATACCACACCCATCCCATCTCCTGAGGCGGGACCCGCTCCCCTCATTCCCGTTACCTGCTGGAGGTTGGAGGGGGGCGCCCCCTTGGGAAATCCAGTCCTGGCCGGGTTCTGTTCCGTGACCTCTCATGTGGTCCTTCTCTGGGCCTCGTACCCCAGCCACACCCCCAATCACCACAAAAGGACCAGACAGGAGCATCTTGAAGACCTCTCCAGGTCCCTTCTGGAACCTCAGCAAAGCCCTGTCCTTGCTCTGTGGCCCTAGGAGCTCCTCTGATGGACAAGGGTTGGGCCTAGACCCAGGCCTGGCTTCCGGGGCCCGCACCGCCCAGTGGAAAACCCGCTGGCCTTACCATGGCAACGTCAGCCTGGAAGATCTGCTTGATGAACTTGTTCCGTGAAGAGTGGACTAGCTGGATGATGTCCCCGTGCAAGGTGTCCCGGTTCTTTTCCAGGAAGCCTGGCAGTGGGAAAGAGCAGTCAGACCTCACCAGCTGTGGCAGCCCCTGAAAACCAGACTCATGCCTCCCCCAGACCAGCAGTGACTGAGCCACGAGGACCCTCAAGATAGACCTAGTTTACCCAGGTCCATTTCACAGTGGGGGGCACTGAGACCTACAGTTGACAGCATCTTGCCTAAGATCAGAGAAAGTGAGGGACTGTCCCCCCACCCACACTGGCCCCCTCTCGGCCTGTCCAAGGACAGGAGGTCTTGGTCTCTGGGAGAGGACTGTGTCACCTGCCTGACTGAACCATCCTAGGCCACCGTGAGTCTTTTGAACCAAGGTTTCCAAGCCCTGGAGAGAATACACACCCACCCAGTACAAGCTAACAGTACAGGAACCGATGAAAACTACCTCATGGTTGAACAATACATATGTTTTACAAAGTGTCCTCACAGCCCCCTACGTATATGGGATGGCCAGGACTTATCTTCCCCACCCAACAATAGGGGAAACTGATGCTCAGAGAGGCTAAGAGAGTAATCTAACACCACACAGCCAGCCATGGCAGAGTTAACACTCAAATCTAGGACTCCTGGTGCCCACCCGGGCAGGGCCCTGCACCACAAAGACCCCAGAGGTGAGAGCCATTCCAGTACTGGGGAGTTAGGAACTGGTTAATGGGGATCTCTGCTAGGGATGGGAGGCCCACAGGCTGGGGATGCCTGGCAGGGGAGGACAATGCCACCAAGAAGCAGGAGGTATACCCAGATGGCAGATGGCACAGAGGCCCAGTGTTGGGCTGCCCAGTGTTGGTGTCTGGGGATGGGTGAGTCGCAGGAGGCACACAGTAATGGAAGGGGGCACTTGTGTTGGGATGGAGTGATAAGGCTCTAGGACAACTTCACTGTGTGACTTTAGGGGTGTCCCCTTTCTGGGGCCCCAGTGTCCTCAACTGTTAGTTGAAAGTGGTAAAACCTGTCACTGTGGTGCGGCCCACGGAGGCACTAAGACTTCTGGATCAATTCAGTGAGGCAGTGTGACCCGAAGAAGCCTCCGAGCTTGTTTTGAATGCCCTTGACCTTTGACCATGGGTGGGATCTTTGGGGCTGATTGGCAGGAACTCAGTGTAGAGACACCTACAACAGACACCAGTGAGGTCAGCACTTTATACCAGGATGGAAGAGGTGGGACACTGGCAGGCCGCAGTCTTTTGACCAGTTCCTGTGATGAGCCTGTGTTCTCGTGCCTCTTCCCACCTTCTAGCTTTGAAATTAACCCAGCCGCGCATCCTCAGGAGGAAAGACCATGTGTGTGCGTCCTTTTCAATTCTCACACTGGGTCTTGTTGCTGGAGAGTCTAGTGGGTAAGGGGCTGTTTCTAGGCCTGGTTTTGGGACTAATAGGCTGTGCCATGACATGTCAGGACAGTCAACCCGCCTTCTGAGCCTGTCTCCTCATATACACAAAAGAACATAGAGCCCTTCCCAAAGAATTGAAAGCAGGGACTCAGATACTCGTACACCAATGTTCACAGCAGCATTATGCACACACATGTTCATTAACAGAGGAACACATCAGCAAAATGTGGTGGAGCCATTCCCTGGAATATTATCCACCATAAAAATGAAGAAAATCTATGCGTGCTGCAACATGGATGAACCCACTGTGCTAAGTGAAATGAGCCAGATGCAAAAATAAAAATATTGCTGGGTGCATTTGGTACATGCCTGTAATCCCAGCAACTGGGGAGGCTGAGGCAGGAGGATCGCAAGTTTGACAGCAACTTAGTGAGACCCATCTCAAAATAGGAAAATAAAATAAATAAGGATGGTTGGGGATGTAGCTCAGTGACAGAGCACCCTTGGGCTCAATCTTCAGTACCCCCCCCCAAAAAAAAAGGATAAATATTGTGGGAGTCCACTTAGGTGCTCAGAATGGTCAAATTCATGGACACAGAAAGTAGAGGGAGATGATGAGGGGTGGGGTGGGGGAAGGACGGAGCTGTTGATAATAGGGGCAAAGCTCTGTGTAGGTGACAGAAAAGTCCAGAAAGTAGATGGTGGTAAGGATGGCCCAATATTGTAAATGTGCCTAATCCCACTGAATTGGTAAATTTCATAATATATATATATATATATATATATATATATATATATATATATATATACACACACACACACACACTTTACCACAATTTTAAAATATATTAAAAAAGAAAACTCTGGAAAAACAAACAAAGAGCACTGAGCCCCACTTTTTCTAAGGTCCCCTCCCTCCCTCTCTGTATCCCAGGACCCTGAGGCCTCTCTCCTGGGTAGGATTTGGGGACACAGGCAGACGCAGACACCCTGGAACCTGCCCGCACCTTGGGTTTCGTAGTAGACTATGCCTGCAAAGTGATTGATGCCAAACTGGGTCTCGTGGTTGTTCTTGGGGGGCACGTAGTTGGTGTTGAGCTTGTGCTGTGAGTTCAGCTTGTACAGCATGGTGGTGTCCGTGCCCTGCAGGGACAGAAGGACCGCTGAGAGCCACCCTCCCTCCCCAGGCCCTGCTCCCTCTAAGCCCGTGGATGCACGCCCTTCTTGTGTCTTTATACCCCACTCGGGAGCTTGAGGACCTCTGCCTCCTGTCTGTGAAATGTCTCTGCCTGGCGGAGAGAGCCGGAGGAGTACCCACAGAGAAACCACAAGGGGAACCACAGGGCAGGTGAGTGGACACAGGGGCCAGGCCACTGGAACCCTACAATCTTAAAAGAACATTCCAGAACATCTCTTCCTGGGATTAAAATCCTGAGAGCTATCTCCCTTCTCCTCCCTGACTCCAAGACATAGTCTGTGTCTTGAACATCTATCCTGCACCAACTGTGTGCTTGGATTTTTGTTGTCTGGCCGGGGACCCAGGGGACAGTGGGTGATTCCCACACGTCAGGCGACTCTACTGGAGTTGACCCGAGCCACCCTGAGAGGCAGGTGTCATGAGTCCCATGTTACAGATGAGGAAAGCTGAGGCTCAGAGTGGGGAAGGGACCTGCCCGCTCTCTGGGACCCCGCGGGCTGTGGCCCACCTTGGGGAACTTGCTCTCTTCATCGATGAGGGAGATGATGTTCATGGGCTTGTTGGCGATCATGTCCAGGGCGTCCTGGTTGTCGGTGAACTCGATGTGCAGCCAGTCGATGCTCTCCAGGTCATACTCCTCCTGCTCCAGCTTGAACACGTGCCGCACGAAGAACTGCTGCAAGTGCTCGTTGGCAAAGTTGATGCACAGCTGCTCGAAGCTGCAGGGACACGGAGGACTGTGAGGGGGTGTCGTTCAGGCCCAGGCCCTGCCACCCAGCGGCTGCTCTGCCTCGATCTGCAGCAAGTTGCTCCTGTCAGGGCCTCTGGGGCCTCCAAGGCGAGGCTGGATTGTCAAGGCCACCCCTCCACCTGCAGTGGAGGATGCTGAGGCCCAGCAAGGGCAAAGGGCTTGCCCAAGGTCAAATGACAGGTAAGACTTCAGATCAGGTCCATGGACAGGCCTGTCAGAGCACCCAAGAGTGGGGAGCCAAGGTGCTGGGGAGGTGGACCATAAAGTGTCATCGAGAGGTGCGAGGGGGCTGAAAGGCTGGCAAGCAGAGCCTCGAGTGCTGACACAGCCAGGGCCACACAGCTAGGCAGTGGGCCAGAGCTGGCTGTCCCCAGTCCCACTTGTGCCACCATCAGCCCCTTTCATGGCCCTCAAGAGGTACAGGTCCCCAAGGGTGGCTGAGACCCTGGCACTCAAGCTTGGTTCAGCTTCACCTGTTTCAAGGCACACTGCAGCTTGGACACTGGGTGGTTAGCAGTGGCTATGGGGCCTGGGGACCAGAGGCTACCTCCCGCGTCCAGGACCATGTGAGGGCTTTCCCCCACCACCTGGGCTGGCTTCAGCTGACCCTGGGGAGGAAAGGGAGGGAAGAAAGACCTCCACATGACCAAAGTCAAAATTTCCAAGAGCCTGGAGCCTCATCCATGTGGTTTCATGGGAGCAACGGGATAGTTCTCATATCCATGTTACCAAAGAAACCCCTCCTCCCTCAGCAGAGTCCCACAAGATACCTGTTCACAGTAAAGTTCTCAAACCCAAAGATGTCGAGGAGGCCGATGGACCGGCGGGAGTTCTTCACTTCCTGGGAGGGAGGCTTGTAAATCGCCACGTTGATCTTGTCCACGATCCACACAAAGAGCCGTCCATAGATGCCCTGAAAGGTGGCCACACCAGTCGCACCTCCCCTCTGGGGACAGCAGGCTTCTGGACCTATGTGGCCTTGCCCCACCCTGGCTGTGGAATGACATGCTGTTTGAAAGCCCCAGGCCCCTCCTCACACTGTTCCCTCACTCCCTCCTGCTGGGACAATCCCCCCCCCCCCCAAGAGAGCCTTCCCCAGCCCAGCAGGCTGGAAAGAATTCCTCCGGGTGCCCACCTCTCCATCCATCTGTCTCCCCAGAGCCTGGGGGACTTGGTGAGGGGCAAGAATGTGAATAGAAATAGGGAGGACTCGGGGCAGGTCAGGTGGGCCCGTGTCTTCTGCAAAGACCAAAGAAAGTGTCCCCTGGATGGGAAAGCTGACCAAAGCAGGCTCAGGGTCTAGGGCCTGAGGGGGGAGCTGGGAAGGCCCCAGGAGCACAGTAGCCACAGAGGGAGGTGGGTGGTGCCAGCCTGGTCTCCAGCCCAGGGCAGGGGGGGAGCGAGGCCAGCTATGAGGACTCCCCCGTCCTGCCCACCAATAACCCAGCCTCCACAAAGGGCCCACCTTGACAAAGGCGTCTCGCACATCCAGCGCCTGCTCCATGCTGAGCGGGGTGGACACAGTCTCCCCACGGGTGATGAGGGTGCGGCTTGTCAGGCAGCTCATTAAGTCTGGAGGGTTCACCTGGTGTAGACACGCAAGTGCTCACCTGCCACCCGTCTCTCTCCCACCCACAGCTGGACTGCCCTCCCCCTTCCCACCGGCCTGTCCCAGAATGTTCTCTCCACTAGGAATGCCCTTCCCCATGGCCTCAGCCAAATGCTTCCACCATCAAAACTACCCAGATGCTGCCTGGAAGGACTTTCTCTCCCTGATGGTCCCTCTCAACCCATCAGCATGTTACCTGTCCCTTTTAGGACCAGCCCCAGCTCTGGCTTTATTTATCCCAGTTTCCCAGCCCAGGTGATAAGTGCCTGCTGAGCATGACAGATGGCACTGATGCACTAGGGCCCTTGACCCAGAAATGCAGACTGAGAGCCCAGGATGCAAGAAGGACACACAGGCTCACACGGCCCAGAGCATCACAGGGCCCCCAGCCCAGGCCTCCTGGCCCCCACAGCGTCCTAGGCTGGTTCTGCTCCCTGGGACCCAATCCCTGAACACATCTGGTTCTCAGTGTTGAGCCTAAATAACCCTCCCAACCAGGGGCTCTGACAACCTGGTTCCCACATCCCAGCCACCAAGCTTCAAGTCAACACTGTCTTCAGAGGGACAGGAGCAGGAGTGGCTACGAGGCCAGGCACTGACCTCGAGCAGTGAAGCAGCTGTGGTCAGCGACGGGGAGAAGAGGACCTCACAGGCGTCCAGGTTTTCAAATGTGCGGGCTACGGGCAGCAAAGGAAGCAGTGTCAGGCAGGAAGGATTGGCAGAGGGGACAAGAGGACAGTCCTAGGAGGACCAGGCTGCCACAACTACCCTCAGGCACCTGCCCTGTCCCCAGAGGGCATCAGTACCATGACTAAGTGCTTCTCTGGGTCAATGTTTGTTTGATGAGTGTTCTTACCAAGAGCCTGTGGGCACCATAAGGGTAGGCACCCTGCATGCTAGCACCTGGCACCTGCCTGGCATCTACGCAGCAGAGAGCAGCTGCACCTCTCAATCTCCACCCCACGCTTCCAGAGCATCAGCCTCAAGACCTTTGGCCACAAGACCTTTGCACATGCTCTTCCCTCTGCCTGATGCACCCTTTCTCTTAATCTTTCAAGATTCACAAATGCTGACGGCCTTCATGCTGAGAACATTCATTCATGGAGTGAATTTCCTAGAGCTTCTACTGTGCCCAGGACCCATGCTTGGCACCAGGGGAAGAGCAGAATGGGAGTCAGTGCCTGCCTCAGGGGACCATCTCCTCTCCAGGTGTAGTGATACCCAGGGAGGGTCAGATATGTGAGCTTGTTCCCTTCCTTGGTCTTCTTCCTTTCAGAAAATGGCTAGTTGGTCACTCATACTTCAGTAGGAACTAGTTCAAAGATTTACTCTCTAAGACATTTAACTGTAAAGAAGAAACCAAGTGGGGAAGGGGTCTTAAAAGGCCACGGTCGACTCCTAATATAACTTCACCTGTATCCCACCGTGGTGGAATTTCTCATAGTGCTGCCACACCTAAGGCTGATGTCAGGGCAGCAGAGCTCTCCAAATCTCCCAAACCTCCGTCCCAAAGAGCGTACTCACTGGCACAGAAACCATACCACCAATAGCCCACGGGCAGCCAGGTGCCATGCCGTGGCACAGGGCTGGGCACCACGCAGCCTCACCCTCATATTGCAGGTTGCCCAGGTGCAGGATGGCAGCCAGGAGCTTGGAGATCTCCCAGTTCTCAGTGTCAGTGAACATGAGCACCTTCATGGCGGAACGGATGTTGGCATATTCCTGGCTGTCCACCCGGCCCTCACAGGTTATACAGTTACCCTGAGGGGCAAAGGGGAGAGTGGAGAGCAGGAGGGCATCAGGGGACCACGGGGACCCAGGAGGCAGCACCTGAGCAGAAGGGTCGCTTCTGCCAGACCAGCCCAGGGCTCGTGCCCTGACCCCTCCAAGTGAGCACCAAGTCTAGAAAGTCTGGGCTTGACGAGAACACACTTCCCACAAGTGAGAGGAGCCAGGTCACAGATTCCAGGCCTGCCCCTGTCACCTGCCCAGCACTCACAGCACCAGGCCCTACCATGCTTCCTGTCAGTGGCTTGATCTTTTCCCAGGTGGGAGAGGGAGGGGATCTGCAGGTGGACTTTGCCCCTTGCTGTGTGTGTCCAAGTGTGTCTGGAAGGCCTGTCACTCCATAGCACACACACACCTCAGGTACTGGAGCCACGCTCATATCCCTGTGGCCTGGCCAGGCTCTCCCCAGGGATGTGCACATGGTCCCCAGGTCCCCCACCCCATGCTGGGTGGCAGTGATGGCCCCAAGGCCCACTTCTCCTTGGTGTCCAGACAGCAGCAAGAAGCTGGCACCGGACCCTGTCACCAGCAAGCTCTCAAGGCTGAGGCCTCTGCAGCCAGCTCCTTGCAATCCTGGGGCACCTGGCAGAGGGCCCTGTCCTCACGTCCTCAAAGACAACACATAGCTCATGTGCATGGCCAGGTCCGTATGCAGACCTCTTCAAATGCGTGGACACGTGGGTGCATATGTCCATGTGTCCCTGCATTGGGGTCTATGTGTAAGAGCCTGCCTGTGGTAAGGATTCATTGAGATGTAAGAGCAAGCTGGCATGTGTCCAGAGGGGGACAGGCTATGGCATAGACAAGCCCAGATAGGCTGGGGCAGGTCAGGGGACAGGAGAAGGTCCACATGGAAGTTCCTACCACCAGGCCTGGGGCTGGGGGCTGTGTGGGTGTGGTCTGGATCTGCCCCCACCTCACTCTGACAGGTGTCCCCTCCTGGGACAAGTGTCCCCTCCCCAGGGTGCCTGCCTGGGACTCACCATGGCCAGGTAGTTGTAGTCAGTGGCCTGGCCCAGGCCCAGCTTCTTCTTCTGCTCCTGGCTCATGCCGGCCAGCATGCAGTAGAACACGTGGTAGTTCCTCTCATCCTGGGCCTGCAGCGTGGGCAGAGGTGAGGGGGCCAGAGGAGGCCATCAGGAAACAGAAGGTCCAAGAGGGGAAAGAGGGTAAGCATGATTCACTATTTTAGCAAGTGGCTGTACCAGGGAGCTGGGGCTTCCACAGTGCAGCAGTACAGGGAGGTGAGCACCTGCCAGAGATGGGCAGATGGTGTGTGCCCACCCACAGAGGCTGGGGTTCTGTGCCAAGGAAGGACCAAGTCTGATCCCGCACCCCAGGGCCCACCTGGCGACAGACACGTGACTTCTCCAGCAGGTACTGCTCGATCTTGGCGCCCTCAATGGCGCCCCGAGTGTTGAAGTGGATGTCGATGTACTTCCCGAAGCGGCTCGAGTTGTCGTTGCGGATGGTCTTGGCGTTCCCAAATGCTGCGGGTGGGTAGAGGTCATGGGCAAGGCCGACCCATCCCCACCTCATCCTCCGAGCCCTGGTCTTACCTTCCAAGATGGGGGTGGCCTCCAGGACCTGCTGCTCGATCCAGGAGTGCTGCCCACTGATGGCTGCCAGGAACTGCAGGATCAGCTTCGTGCTCTCTGTCTTCCCTGCGCCAGACTCCCCACTGCAGAGGAGGGGGAGGCGGGCCAGGCCTCAGCCCAGGCTGAGACACGCAGCAACCCTATCTGTGCTATGACTGACAGCTGGACTCTCCAGGGCTGGGGAGGGCTAAAGGAGACCAGGGCTCTGCCATGCCCACCAGCAACCCTCCATCCCTGCATTCAGACACATACTCCCAACTCCACCTGTGCTTGCCACAAGCTCAGCACACATTAGTGGCTCAGTCAAAGCCTTGGCCTTTTATTCTCTGCCCAAGAGAAAAAGGGAATCTGAGATTTCAACTAAGCATACAGGAGCCATCAGTAGGCAGGGCTGGCTTTAAAAGCTAGCGTGAGCTTGGGTAGCATTAATGGAGATGTAAGACCTGGGAAAAGGGAGGAGATTCTCTATGCTATATGCAATGGTTCCTGAGGCATTCTGTGGCATTTCCTACGACTGCGGAGAGGAGGCTGCCCACCTGATGATGCAGCACTGGTCACGGCTGTTGCGCTTCATGCTGAAGTAGCAATTGTCAGCAATGGCAAAGATGTGGGGGGGCATCTCCCCAATCTTCTTGTTGGTGTACTGGCGGATATGCTCTGGAGAGTAGATGGAGAGCAGCTGGTAGGGGTTCACAGCCACCAGGATGGAGCCCGTGTACGTCTGCGGGCAACAAGTCAGGGTGAGCTCTCAAAGTCGGACTCTAGACTGACTTCAGAAAGCTCCCAGTTCTGCCTGCTCCATCTCAGAAGGAAGAGCACTGGCTCTGGAGCCCCACAGACCTGGGTAGGGTCCTGCCTTCTTAGGAGTGGGGGCAGGGCCTTCAGGCTAGCTGTGGGCCTGAAGACTGTCCAGTCTAGCCTTCTAGACTAGCAAAATGACATGTGACAACTTTATGAAGATTAAGGGAGTTTTTTTTTGTGTGACCCTAGAGACTGAACCCAGGGCTTCATACATGCAAAGGAAGTACTCCACCACTGAGCTGCATCACCATTATTTTTGAGACAGGGTCTCGCTAAGTTGCCCAGGCTGGCCTTGAAATTAAGATCCTCCTGCTTCAGCCTCCCAAGCAGCTAGGATTATTATGCCGTGCCTGGAGAGATGATATATTTTAATATTTACAGCACACAGTAGGTACACCTTAAATATTGGCTCCCAACTTTACCTCCAAGCCCTGAAACCATACTTTTGGAGTGAAATTAATAAATTGGGGGCTGGGGGTGTGGCTCAAGCGGTAACACGCTCACCTGGCATGTGTGGGGCACTGGGTTCGATCCTCAGCACCATATAAAAATAAAATAAAGATGTTGTGTCCACCGAAAACTAAAAAATAAATATTAAAAAATTCTCTCTCTCTCTCTCTCTCTCTCTCTCTCTCTCTCTCTCTCTTAAAAAAAAAGAAAAAGAAAAGAAATTAATAAATTGGACCTTGTCCAGAGGGGAGACAGGGTGGATGTGGAAAAGGGAAATAAGTCAAAAAGAGCTGAAGGATCTGGGCACTATAATGTCAGTTACTTGGGAGGCTGAGACAGGAGGACTGCAAGTTCAAGGCCATGTAGGCAACTGAGTGAGACCCCGTCTCAACATAAAATTTTAAAAAAGGACTGAGGATGTAGCTCCATGGTAAAGCACAAGACCTGGGTTCAATCCCCAGAACTGAAAAGAAAAATAAATACATAAAAGGGCGGAAGGGGCTGAGATGTGTGGCTGGGGGCCTGTTCTCTGCAGCACTGCTCCAGGGCCGAGGGAGCCTCTGTGCTCGGGGGACAGAGCACCTCCATCTGTTAGGTGGCATAGGCACAGGGCCAGCCTTCTGGCAGTTCTCTCTACGAGGACACCTCTGTGGGTGCGTGGATTGCCCACCCACAGGCAAGATTCCCCATTATGAGCATGGGCCCTGCCACATGAGGGACCGCAGGGCCTGGCCCTTGCTATCAGATCAGGGAGAGGCGTTCAGGGGCTGACCCTCCCTATTCCCACCCAAATCCAAAGCTTGAAAAGGTCAGGCCCAGCCTGTGATTGGTGATGGATGTATTGACATTCAAGACCTGGAGAAGCTGAAGAAAAATGTGTCCATATAGGAGAGGAGACAGCCTCGCCTGTCCCCACCCCCTCACAGGGCTTAGTGACACCAGAGCTGCCACCATGCTCCAGCAGCCTCAATGAGGCCATACGAGGAAAGCAAGGCTCCCAGCATCTCAGGCCAGGGTAAAGCCCATCCTGGGCCAGGGGAGACTGTGCCAGGCAATCCTGACCCATTTCCAGGCCTGGCTTTGACCCCCAGACCAGGAGCTCTGGCCAGACACACCCTTCTCCCGGCCCAGGGCTCCCCTTTCCCACCAAGCCTCATCCAAGCAGCCCCAGCCAGAAGCAGGGACATGCAGTGCTGACTCCCTGTAGCAGAGCCAGGCAGGAGGAGAGGGGGCGGGGAGCAGGAGGCAGAGGGGGGCCAGGGAGCAGCCAGGCCAAGTGAACAAGCCCAAAGAGCCTCAGGGGTCTCTGCGTCACACTCACCCGCCCTCCACAGTTGGTCTGAGGTTGCAAAGTACCCGGAGCAGGAGAAAATGGGACCGGTCAGTGGGAAACAGGAGAGCAGGGCATTCTCCATGGGCAATGCTCCCGTGGCCAGGCTGGGCTGACGGACCAGGTGGGGACCTCGGCCACCTCCCTCTACAACTCAGTCCTGCCCAGCTATGGGAGGCAGCTAGAGTGACCTCCAGGTGGGGAACCTATCTAGGAAGAACCAGCCACAGAGAACATGCCCAGGGCAACCCCTGCTCTGCTCATCTGTAAACCAGCACCCCCTCTCAGTCTGCCGTAAAGACTAAAGGACAAGGACTTAGCCTTGCCAGGTGCCTGGGACACCAGCAACAGCTTGCTATTACTTCCTGCTCATACGTGCTGCTCCTCCATTCAGCCGTCACCATGGGCAGGAGGCTGACTCCCACTGTCTCCCCACAGCCCTGGGGAGGCTGAGCCATGGGAGCTCACCTGCAGCTCCTGGGTTCCTCAAGGTGGGTGTTGGGGGGGCCCTGAAAGCCAAAGGACTCGCCAGTGGGTATCAAGCACAGAGGCAAGAGGCATGGAAGGGCATGACATTTGGGAGGTCTGTTGGAAAAGGTCACCCTGGCAGCCGTGAGGGACAAACAGCGGTCACCAAGAATGGAGGCAGATACCCTTTCAGACCTAATGAGCCAGACAGTGACCCTGAGAGGCTCGGTAGCCAAGTTTAGGACAGGGACGGTGATAAGAAAGGGACATGGGAGGCACTGAGACACCATGAAGAAACTTCCTGGGCCAGGGCTTGACCCTCTTCTCCTGCTCATGGCTCCTGTGGTCCTCTCCTGGACATAGGGCCCTTTGTTCCCCCGCCTCCTGAGGTCCCCATTTGATGTTCAGCAGCATGTCAGCACCTGAACTCCCCCTTCCCTCCACTGGCTCTCCCTCAACCCCCCAATGCGCCCACAGAGCCTCCTCCCCCTCCGTCCAGGGCAGGGACCTAGGAGGCCCCAGAACCTTCTGCCCCCTCCCCCTCCTTCCTGGCGCAGGCCACCCTCATTCCCAGCAGTCCACAGTGGGGGTCCTCTGGCTCCCACACTTGTCCCTATGGTCCCTCTCTGTCCCACTCAGAGCCGGGGTGGGGTGGGCTTTGAAAAGATCTGACCCTGTTTTCCATCCAGCGGTTTCCCACAGCCTCGGGGCAAAGTCCACTTCCCTTCCCTGCCCACAGGGCCCCAAGCCCTGGCCCCTGCTCCCACTGCTGCTGCTGCTGGGAGGCCTCCCTGTTAAACCTTGGGGCCAGGAACGCACTTCCCACGCCCTTCACCCCGCTAATTCCTTCTTATCCCTCGGGTCCAAGCTGACATGACACCTCCTCCAGGAAACAGCAGTCCTGTGACCCGTCTTGCCCCACACAGTCCCTTCAGTTCACGTCCTTGACACCTCCATTGTTCTGGTTC
Organism: Spermophilus citellus; assembly: GCF_964194105.1. Lineage (NCBI taxonomy): Eukaryota > Metazoa > Chordata > Mammalia > Rodentia > Sciuridae > Spermophilus > Spermophilus citellus. The sequence goes on from NC_138183.1 coordinate 190,832,920, forward strand.
AAGGCCTCTGTCCCCAGTGCCTGGCACCACGCAGGTCACATAGGACACGCTCAGCAGTGTTTGCTGAGTAGCTAAAAGCGTGACTATTTTAATGGGCCAAGTGGACAGCATTAACTGCTGTCCCCAGAAACCAGCAGGGAGGGGCTTCAGCACCCTGAGGCAGCCCTCACCACACTTCAGGGAGGGGCCCCAAGGTGGCTAACAGCAAGGCGGCCAAGAGTGTAAAGGGGCATTCTCTTTCTGTGTAGAAGGAAATGAAAACTTACACACACACTCACACACACACACACTCACACGCACACTCACACACACACACACTCACACACACACACTCACTTGTAGTCTTTCGGGGGATCAATATGAAGTAGCAGTAGTTCTCTATGGGTCAGAAGGAAAACTCTGTTTTGTAGCACGTGTAACCATTTAAAAATACACACTCACACCTCTTTCCTCAGTAAGAAGGACCCCCCCTCGCAGGAGAGCAAGGACAACCAATTAGCAGTAAGACCCCCATGGGGCGCAGGACTCCACAGGTCCTGCTCCATCACTCCTTGTTCCCAGGAGGCCACTGGAGGTGAATTCTTTATTTTCAGATGGAGAATGGAAGCTTCCAGAAGGAGAGAGACTGGCCACGGTCACCCAGCAGATAACAGGGAGTGGGGTGAACGAGGGTCACTGGTGCTAACCCCTGCATTGCCTTCTCCACGTAGGCTCCCCCACCCCCCAGGAACACATCTGTGGGACCTACAGAGCTGGCAGCAGGTGGTGGGAAGAGAGCAGGAGAGCAGGAGGCCTGGCCTCAGCTGGCACTGAGACCCTGGCCCCCTCTGAAGGTCCAGGGCAGCAGAGAGTTAATGGCCAATACCTTCTTGCTCCAGGAATAAAACCTGCTCCATGGAGCACTGGAGGAATACTATTCCCAAGCCAAGGACTCAGTGCATGTGGTCCCTAAGAGCCCCAAGTCCTGGGCAGAGACCAGGGATCTCTATGTGGCAGGAATCAATTCCACCTCTGCTCCCCTCTTCTGGAAAGCCCCCAGGACTGCCACCCTGGGCACCCCTCCATAGCAGGTGGCAGGTCCTGGAGGCAAGGGTGTTCCCTGGGACTCAAACACCTACCCAGAATCACAGGGGCACTGTCCCCACATAAGAGCCCATGGTGCCTAGGAAGGCTAAGACCGGACGGCCAGGGACTCCCCTAGGGCTACTTGCCAAGGCTGGACCCTGCCTCCCACCTCCAAGTCAGGGCTGCAGCCTCTGCTCAGCATCAAGGACTCCTGGGCCTCCACCAACCCTGCCATCTATTCCCCATAGGACTGAGGGGTGACCCTTGGCTCTGGGACCATCAAGTCAGGGCTGCTAGGTGTCCTCCAAGGGCCCACCCCTCTTCTGGGATGCTCAGGGTTGATCTGTGGCCGGGCAAGCCCCAGGCAGATAGGAACAGCATCCACCCAGCTTCCTCTGTGAGCAGTGAGGTAACCTGAAGAAATCCTGAGTACACGGGGCTGCGACAGGGTAACTCAATCCATGAAGTGACGGGGTTGCCATGGGTAGGGACAGGTCCAGTTTCTGGGTAGGCAACAGCCCAGATGCTTCTTTACAGCCCTGCTCTTCTGTATCCACCAAGATACAAAACCACAGACTCAGCAAGGTGCAGCATCCTCCACGCACCTCCAGACCCAGAGTCTCAGGCCCTGGGATGAGCCAAGATGCACCTTTCTGGGTGCCATGGCTGGGTTCCCTGGCCAGAGCCCTATTCAAGCACGGAGCTTGCTCACCTCCTCTGAGCTCCCCCAACTCCACCCAGAGGAGAGCTCTGAAAGGTGCCTGCTAGGAACTGTTCTTTGGTGTGGTAATGGGGATTGAATCCAGGGGTACTCAACCACTGAGCTCAACCACTTGAGAATCTCTAAACCTCTGGAATTATTTTCTTTGATCCCTAGTCAGCTCATTCAAGGACATGATATCCCTGATGTCCAGGCTGACCTCTGCGGCTGTAGCTAATTCTATTACCACCTTTCCCCAGTTTCACAAGCAAGAGTCACTGACTCTAGTCAGGCTGGTGCCTCCCCAGTACCCCGCCTTCCCTCAAGACTCTGTGTCTGCCTGTTCCTGGATGCGGCCTACTTACTCCTCTCCTGGAGAGGAGCTGATTCTCCTGTAAAATCCCTAAAACACACCCTAGAACCTCCTACTCTAAGCCATGGGTCAGCCGGATCCCTGACAGGGATGACTCCCATCATCCCCTGTTGCTTCCCTGTGAAGGAGGCCCTGAGCTCCTCCTGATAGGAGTGGGCATGGGGTCAGGCCTCAGCACACGGGCAATTGTGGAGCATCCATCAGCTCTGACAGGCGCCTCCTCTGACAGGCAGGTGGACAGGCAGGCATCCCACTCATCTATCACCTGGCCCAGGCCTGACTGATGGCCAGAGAGCTCCAGGAACCTCCGGTGGCCACTTGCCCTCCAGGGACAAGAGAAAGGGGCCCTTAATAATTTTTACCAACATAAAGTGTTCCTGTGATCAAAAAGCCTGAAAACCTGTAGACTAAGTGATCTCCAGAGCCTTGTCTTGCAGTTCTCTAGCCCACCCCGTTGATCAGGGCTGTCCCAGCTCAGTTATCCTTGGGATAGGGAGGAAGGGCTGGTTTGAATATCCAGGTTTTGAGGCCCTCCTCCACCCCCCTCCAAAGGGTACAAACTCCTTAGTCAGCCTCTCCTGATCTTGAGGAGCCAGTGTTAATCCCCCAGCAAACATCCAAGAGAGCCCCAGCTCCCCAGATCCTGGACAACATGCTATGCCTGTCACTGACCAGGCGTGGCCACACAGTGGTGTCAAGGCACACAAAGTCACCTGCGCCTATAGTGTAATCTGCCCTTCTTCCAGCCACAGAGCCCACCAGCAAGGCCTGGGAGGACGACGAGCCTCAGACTAAGTGGCTACAGGCAGAGTCCCTGTCCTGTCCTAGGAGCCTGGGTCCCTGGGCAAGTGTTGGGCTGGAGTGGGCCATGGCATACTCACGTAGATGAGGTGGTCCCTGTAGCGGATGAGCAGGTTGCGCAGGATACCCGCCTCGTTGAGGTCCCCCAGACGGATCATGTCCTCCACACCGTGGACTGAGGTGGGATGCATGGGCTTGATGTGCGTGGCGTTCTGCGGGGAGATCCAGTGTTCCTGCAGGAGGGACAGTCCTTGGGGTCAGCTCATTTGCCTGGGCCCAGGCTGCGTGCTGCTTAGGAAGAGGCCCTGGAGGAGCTGAAGCCTGGGGTCTGTGAGCCTGCTGTGGGAGTTGGGGGGCAAACACCGTCAGTTCTAACAGGTTTGAGTCTTAGCATGGCTACTGCCTGTCCCACTCCTTAAGGCAGCTCTTCTTCCTCTTAAGGGGTTATCTCTAGACCTAAGAGGTAAGCAGGACAGGGACTTTAGTCCCTCCAGACAGTTGTCATTAAAGGGACCAGATTCCCTCTGGTGGCTTTGCAGGACAGAGTGGAATGTGTAATAATTGGATTTATACAGACTTGGCTTCAAAGCCAGACTCTGGTAAACAAATACATAAAAGTAATTTCAGATAGTGCCAGCAATAAACTGAGGGGCACTTGTGATAGAGAACTGCAGAGGGAGCTACTTTAGATGGGGTGGTCAGGGGCCCCCTCAGGTGGCATTGAGCTAAGATCTGAGTGAAGACAAAGAGATCTCTGTAAAAAGATGGCAGGAGGGAATGTCAGGCCCGGGGAGCAGTAAAAACAGCGCCTCTGAGGCTTGTGTAGGTGCAGCAGGTTCAAGGGAAAACTAGGGGGCAGGGCAGTAGCAGTGGCAATGACAGAAGTGGACCCACCGGGATATATTTCACCGGTCTTGCTGATGACCTGTGTGGAGCAAGGGGAGAACTTTCCATTCCCCTGAGCAGGAGTGGAAACATGCAGGGGGCCTTCCGGGCTCTCCCCTGCAATACCCCGAGATGCCAGGAGGTGGCAGACGAGTGCACCCAAGAGGCTCATCAGCTCTCTACAGTTTGCAAAAGGCTGGTTTCCCAGGGTGCTAGGAGCTACCCTCCCTGGGGTCTCCAGCACATTGTCCTCACATTTACAGACCCTGCATGGAATAAGAGCCTGACCTATGCTCTATGTGTGGCCACGGCCTGAGGAGAGCCCTACAGACCTCCTATTCCATGGAACCACACAGGAACCTGACTACTGTGGGGAGAAGGAACCTCTCTGCCACCTCCCAACTGAGGTGACACATGTCATGTCTTACCCCACCTGCACCTCCTCTGGCTCTTCTCTGGCATAATGAACCCCATTAGCTAGACATTAGAAGAAATCTGGGCAACACATCCCTGCCCCCCAGTCACCCAGTCCTGCCCATTCAACCCTCTAAACCCTCAAGCCCCTGCAGCCCACACCCTGACCCACCTGGCCTGGGCCCACCTCTTGGGACAGGGTGGTGGCCTGCTTGAGGCACTCAGAGGGATCAGGGCAGGGCCAGGCAGAGCCCTCCCTGGCATTTCGTGGCCCTTCCAGGGAAGGAGCATTTAACCTGAGTCAGGCAGCCTCCCTGAGTCACCAGGGGGCCAAGTGGTGAGGTCAGAGAATCCATCTGAACTTTCCAGTCCCCTGTGGAACATTCTTTTCCAGGCACCCTGTTTCTTGATAAAGGCTGATCCATTTGGAAAACTCCCTTTGCCTATCTTCTCTGCCTGACTTGGTCCCAGGCCTTGGAGTGGGCCAGAGGGAAAGGGCTCCTGGGCCAGCTCTCTGCCCTGCAGCATCTCCCCAGGACAGCTCAGCCAGAGGCCAAGAGCTCAGTCATGAGTGCCCTGGAGGTTCACACACCTCACCCCCTGGAGCTTCTACCTCGAGTGGGAATGGGGATACGATGCCTTCTTCCTGGGGCTGTGGGGAGCACTGACGGACCTAATGGCCAGGCTTCTCCATGCAGAACTGGGCCTGGCAAGTGCTAGCCCTGGGGATTAGCCCTCGAATACTTTTTGTTTTATAAAGACTCTGTGTGCTCCCTGTTCCTCACAACATCCTGATGAGAATCACAGCCCCTGTTCTCCAGTGACAAGTCAGAGTCCAGAGCCTGCAGTGTGGGGGGACGCCCTGCAGAGGCCCGCAGCCCTCAGCGCAAGGTCCACTGCCCCCACGGCTCTGGCCAAAGTACAACCAGGCTACCATCAAGGCTGGGCCCTAAAGGAATGTCAGAGAGACAGAGACAGGACAGAGAGACAGAGACAGTGAAACAGAGACCGAGAGGGCCAGAGAGTGAGACAGTGACAGGGAGACAGAGAGAGAGACTTAGGGAGACAGAGACACAGAGAGAGAGGGAGAGACAGAGAGAGAGCATGGGCAAGTCCAAGGGTCAGGGTGTGATTGGCAAAGAGCTGGCCTGGAACTGAACTTGGAAGACAGGTATTCTGCAGAGGAGGGGAAGGAGCATGCACAAGCTACAGGAGTGGCTAGGACAGAGGGGACCCTGGGGTTCCAGTGAGGACTAGACCCATAACCTGTCACACATCCTTCTCAAGAGCCTCCCCTGGGCACGTGCTCTGCTGGGCTCTGGGGAACCAAATGTGACTTGCAGGGTCCTTGTTTCCAAGTTGCTGGGGTCTGTGGGAGCACAAAGTAAAGAACAATGGCCTATTGGGGGAGGGGGCACAGAAAGAAGGGTCCAGACCCCCTGAGACCCTGTGCCACTGAGGTAAACCCCAGCTCCCTAACCTGGCACCCCCTGCCAGCCAGCCGTGCCCCTCCCCCTCTTATGGCTCCCACTCAGGGCCTTGGTGGGGGAGGGGAAGAGGGGACCTTCAGGATCAGGTGACATAGGTCACGGGACACCATCTGACGTGCAACATGACCCAGGTGAAACTCAAGCCTGCAGAGTCCCAGTCCCCACTCTCAGGCTCAGGTGGGTTCAGGGCCCGTTTCCCTGACAGCAGAGCCGTGCTCCCTGCTGCTGTGACTACAGCCTCACTGTGGCTTCCTAGAGGAATGACGTGGCTGGCCCTCTGGTTCTAGAGCCCAGGGGACAAAAGCATGGTAAACAGAAACTGAGTCCAATCGTTGTCGCTGTGGTGCCGGCAGGGGAAACGTAGGCATAGAGGCCTCCAGCCACGTCACTAGCTGTGCAACGAGGCAAGGGTCCCCCTCTGTGCCTCAGTTTCTCCATAGAACAGTCGCTGCCCACTCTGCCTTTCCCAGATGCCACGAGGACCCAAAGACAGAGCACGCATGAAAGGGCTCTGTAAGCCCTGAGGGGTTGCCCTTGAAGACCTAAAGGGCAGCTGGGGTGGCCCTGCCCACTCCATGGATAGGACCTCCCTGGGCCTCCTGAGCCTCCAGGAGCCTCCACTCCACGGATAGGACCCCCGAGTCCTCCTTTCCCCAGCAGAGCCTCCTGTTCCTCTTGGTCCTGAGTGTCCCCCCTCAGGCTAGGAAGCTAAGCCGGTGTCTCAGGCAAAGCACTGGACATGATACAAGTTATCATAAGTCGAATTCCCTTGCGTCCTTCGTGTCCTTGCTAAGCTGCAACAGAGCACTCTGCACCCCATCTACATGTCCCCATGCCACCTACACGTCCCCCAAGCCACCTACACATGCCGGAGCTGTACTTGAGCACACAGCTCAGAGGCCCCGGGGCGTCCCTGTGGGCTCCTGAATAGGCCACCCACCTTCTCCAGGGAAGGCCCTACTTCAGACCTGCCCCCGCCGCAAGGCCTCACTAGCACCACCTATCACACTTCTATCTCCCGCGTCCCTTTCCTTCTGGGCCAGGAGAGGTAGAGGGTGGATCTGTTCCACGGATTCCCAGGGCAGCCTCATGGAGGACAAGTTCACCTGGTGCCACGACCCGAGAGTGAGATTCTAGGCGTTTCCCCATCGACCGGAGCTGTCCTGAGGTGCTCTGCTGCAGCCTCCCCATGGGCAGCTGCACTCGGACACATTCACTGTTACCCCATCTTACAGAGAGACACTGAGGTTCAGAAGAGAAGGAGTCGTGACCAAGGTCGCACAGTTAGTAAATATGCAGCAGGGTTCGAATCCAGTCTGTCTGACCTTGAAGCACCCCTACCCCCCGCCCCGGGGAGGGGGCGTTTTCTGCCCCCACCCCTCACCCCCGTCCCCGGCAGAGAGGAAGGAAGAGCTGTGGAGATGGAAAGGGCAGCTGGGCAGGGGGAGTCCCCTCCTGCTGGAAAGGTGGAGAGCACTCCATGGGGTGGGTGCCTGAGAGGCAGAAGGGGGCACAGGCACTGCCTCTGTGCCCCATGACTACTTCGGGAAGCGGCTACTTCCCGGGCCCTGCCTGGGGACACTGATCAGCCTGTGTCGCATGGGCAGGTGGAGGGAGGGGCGACTCACGTTGCCTTCATCGTCCACCACCTGGATCTGCCCAGAGTCACAGAGCTTCACCACCGCCCCGATGGGCACGTCAAACTCCAGCCCGGATCTCAGGTCCATCCACACATAGTCCCCCTGGGGAGAGAGAGAATCCCAGGACGGCTGAGCAGGAGGCGAACCAGACAGCCCTTCCAGGATGCCCCCAAGCCCACACCCACCACCAGAAGAGGGAAGATTGGGAACCATGCCTGCTGGAAACGCCTGGTGCCAGGCCCTGGGCTGGAGCTTGGGTCGTGCCATCGCCTCTCCTCTGGGGCAGCCATTATTCTCCCCACTTCACCGAAGAATGAGCAGACGCTCAGAGAGGGAGAAGAGCACACAGCAGGGCTCTAGCCCTGGCCCGTCCAAAGCCCGGCTCCCCCATGGTTCTGCCTGCTACATGTGTATGAGGGACTGGGGGAGTTTAGGCACAAACACCAAGCCACCCAAGTACAACCTCTCTGTCCAAGGAGTGATGTCAGGGACCCAAGGCTGCAGGCCCCATCTACCCAGGGTCAAGTCTCACCATCCTAGTAACAGTTTCCTCTCAGTACACTCCCTGTGCCCAGCCTGGGATAAGAGACAGCCACATTGTCTCCTGGCTCGTGGGGAGAGCCCCAGCCTTGAGGGACACTGTGTCACTTTTGTGTCCCCTGCAGCATCTGGCCTACGGCCTGGCTCTCAGCACATACTGAAGGCTCACAGAGGCCAAACAACCACATTCAGCACTGATGTGTTCGACAGGCATGTATCTCTCGAACACCTGCTGTGTCCAAGGCACTAACTGGCCTAACCTTGGGGGTGGCGCAGTGACAACGGAATCTACTTTCTAGTTGAAGAAGACAGAAAATAAATAACAGAGCACATTTATTAACATAGTCCCTTTGGACATTGGTGAGTGCTTCCCAGGGAGTTACCATGCCAACGGCAGAGTCAGGCAGCCACCCTGAGCCTCAGGAGCCAATCTCAGCTCTTCAGAGGAAATCTTGGAGCTGAGATCTGAGAAGCAGGAGCCAAAGAAAGTGCAGGGGAGTCATCTGGACAGAGGGAGGTGGGAAGGAACAACAAGGAGGTGTGGCAACAGGGGCTGAGGAAGAGATGAAGGTCAGAGTGGACCAGGCCCAGAAATACAAAGGTCTTTGCTGACTTTGGGGTGAAAGATTAGATTTTATTCTAATCCTAATAAAAGTACTCTTTGGGGGGGTGTTTTCTCAGGTGTGTGGGAGAACTTAGACATCCTAATAAAAATGTAACTTCATAACGAGCAGCAATTACAAACAACACTGATGAAACTGATTCTGGGTGACCCAGAGATGGCCCAGTGGGAACGGCTCCGGGCCAGGCTCTGCTAGCTGATCTCTGAGCCTCAGTCTTCTCATCCCTCTTTGAGTCCAAGGTCAGTTCACGACTCTTTCAGTCTCCTGATCCCATCAGAAATTTGCTTCTCTTGGACAGGAGTCAGGGCATGTTAGGGAAAGGCGAGTTCCAAACCCAAGCTTCCTCTCAGAATGTCAGAGAGCATGGAGGGGCTCCGGAGCCGGGGAGACCCTGGTCTACCAGACATCAGCTGCAGGACCGGGGCTCTGGGGTGCTTCCCAGAGCTGCCCCTTCCATCCTCCAGGGCCCTGAGCTTTCTACCCCACCAGCGACTGCTCCTCCCAAGGCTGCCTACCCCCACCTCTTCCTGCCCCACCCCTGCTGGGTCTCCTCCACCAGCTGCCCCTGCAGGCTGCTCTCCTGTCCAGGGCAGGGGACAGGCCCAGGCTGCAGAGAAATGAGTGGGAACCAGGGCAGGCCCCAGGTCACACAGGGCCTTGTGAGCCACAGACAGGAGTTGGACTTTCTTCTAATTTATGACAAGAAGCCATGGGGAAATGTCAGGATAGACTGACATTCAAAATCCCACCCTGGCTGCTGGGTGAGGAGTGGAGTAACCCCTGGGGCTCCACGAGGGTGGGCTGGGCCTCTCCCACCCAGGGGAGGCTGGTCCAAGCCTCCCATTTGTGACTCCCCAGAGCCAAGCACAGCAGAAGCCTTAGAGAGGAGTGAGTGTGTGGAAGTGAGAGTGTGTGAGAGCCAGGGAGAGTGGGCCCGGGAGGAGGGAGAGCAGCCCGCCTGGCAGCAGCTGGACGCTCCCCTGGCCTTCGTGAATTGTCCTCACGCAGAGCACTCAGCCTCTACTTCATCTCTCAAGAGTCGAAAATGTGCCCAAGTTCATACAGTGGCTTTGTGGTAGGGCTAGGACTGAGGCCCAGGCCCAAGAGACTTCAGACCCAGTGCTCCTTCCTGACATCCCCTGGGCCCAGCCCTGAGCACAAGAGAAAGCACTGACAGGGTCCTTGGCCTTGGGTGACTCATGGGCCCAAAGGAAAGCTGACAACAGGTTGAGGACAGCTAAAGTAACCTGTGTCCCTTGGCCCAGCAAACAGAAAAGATGGTTCCCACTGAAGGAACACAGGAAAATAATAATAATAGTAAAATAACTGAAACAAGGGGCTAGGATTGTGGCTCAGCAGTAGAGCACTCGCCTCGCACGTCTGAGGCCCTGGGTTCGATCCTCAGCACCACATAAAAATAAATAAATAAAATAAGGGCACTGTGTCCAACTACAACTTAATATATATATATATCTGAAACAAGCAGGAAATGGAGACTCCGAGAGGCTGAGCCAGGTACTCAGAGTCATGCAGCAAGCAAAAATGACTAGACTCTTCTAACCTCAGGCTGTCACTAGAAGATTTCTGCTCCAGGTCAGAGCTTGAAGGAGAAATTTAAAATGGTAACTCAGAGGCTTCAGGGGGAATTCTGAGACCACAGGACATCTGGGGTGTGATCCCAGGGCCAGCCCTTGAATCAGCATGTAGCCAGGAAGTAAGGGTCCCCATTTTATAGATGAGGAAACCGAGGTCCAAAGAGAAAAGGGAACCTGGCTCAGACACTCATCACACTTGATCTTAGCCAAAAGGCCGAGAAGCGATCAGACACTCATCAAACCAGTGAGATAAGCCTATTAGCCTCTGGAGAACAGAGCCTGAACCAAAAATAGGGTGGGAGGGAATCACTAGTTGAGTGGGGGAAGGGAAGGAGGAAGACAGGAAAGAAAACCAAGTTTAACTGAGGGCAGGAGGGCAGCAAGGAAAGGAGACCTGGGCTCTAGGTCTAATCCCACAAACCTCCCATCCCTGTGGCCAGTTCCTGGGCCACCATGATGGCATCTGGTGCACGACTTCATGCACTGTGAGAGGCAGCCCTCTGGGAACCTCACCTTGAAGTGAAATTCCATTTGTGACACGGCACATGCCTCAGTGTGGCTAACTTGGGCCAAGTGCCAGCTTTCCTGATGTCAAAAGGATGGCTGGAGCAGAGAGCCCCCTAGGACCCCACCAGCTTTGCAGGATCTCAGTCTCCAAGTGATAACTTCCTAGAATGAGTCTAAATATTCTCAAGGGTACTCCAAAACCCAGTGGGGCCTAGCCCTGGAAAAGCCAGCACACCGTCACAGTAGGTTCTAATTTCAGTTCTGCCACTGATGCTGTGTGACTTTGGGTAAGTCATTCAGTCTCTCTGGACCTCACTTTCATCAGACTTCAAATGGAAAGAATTGGTGAATGCAAAGAGAGGCTTGCAAACGCGGGCTGTCCTTGCTTCCCTCCTTCTCCCAGGCCAGTCTGGGATCAATATGAACTCCCACAGAGCCTTAGCACTTTCTGCCTTTCCCTCCTCCCAGGGCTTGGGGCTCAGTCCCTGTTTGCCAAATGTGGACACCTGAATGTGGACCCCCAGCCCCCACCACAAATCTCCCTTATCAGTCTGGGCCACTGGTGTTCTCAGCCCCATTTCACAGGTGGGAAGGGAGATCTAAGTGTCTAGCCAGAGGCACCCATGAGTACAGCACAGTGTCCAGTTGCTAACCTTTAAATAGAGGGGACCGGAAGGCTGGCAGTCAGCCAATGGGTAATCAGATGGCTAAGGTCCTTCTGTGCACCTGGGGACAGTCCCTGCTCTGGATCCCAGCAAAAGCTGGTAAATCTTTAGCCCATCTGGATCCCCCCACCCCCCACCTTACTCGGTCACCAACTTTCCAGATGGCCCCGAGGGAGGCTGCCTTGGGCCGGGTTCCTGCTGGGGTCGGGGTGTCAGGGATCCCATGCAGCACCCTAGGGCTGTCGACCTTCCTCACGCCCCCGGGCTTTGTGACCCTACACCTTCCCGGCTTCTGCCCCGCGGGGACACTGAGGCCGGGGCGCCCTCCCCGCCGGCCTGGGTCTCACCGGCAGGACGGCCAAGGTCTTGAGCGCCTGGTTCAGGTGGCGCACCAGCGCCCACTTGCCCGGCTGCGGGGCGCGCGCCTCTCCGGGGTCAGCGGGGCTGCCGGGGGCCTCCATGGCGCCGAGGGTCTGGTGGCGGCGGCACCGATCGGGCTCCCTAATTCACCTAATCCCCTGCGCGCTGCCCGGGAACCCTAAACCGGGCCATCTGCCGCGGGCCCATGGCAACGGCGGCTTAGGTGACGCCCGCCCGCGGCGGGAACGGGGAGGGGGCGCTCTCCGCCCGGACCCCTCCCATCTCCGCGACCCTGGCACCTCCACCTGCAGGGCTTCCAGGTGGCTTCTCCAGGGCTGCAGAGCCTAGCCTTGGGGCCCCGGGGGACTTGGCACCTGGAACCGCACCCTCGGGGCAGTTTTGGAGAAAAATCAGTATTTTCCCCCTGCAGGGATGTTATTGAATAGAACTCAGACTAAAGGGAGGGTGGCCTGTGACTCTTTGGAGAAAAATCAGTATTTTCCCCCTGCAGGGATGTTATTGAATAGAACTCAGACTAAAGGGAGGGTGGCCTGTGACTCACTGGCTACCTCTGGAGACTGAAAACGGATAAAAATCAGTCTTCAGGGGCACCTTTGTGGGGAAAGGCCCGGAAGAGCGAGTGTCTGGTCCTCCTCACCTGGCTCCTGGTCAGCTCTTGAGAGATTCCAGCCCAAGGAAGAGCCACTGAGGCCTGGTGCCGGGGCCCCTGGGTTCCCCAGGACACTGAGCCACCAGATAGTTCAGAGATCACCCACATGGGTGATCCACACAGGACTGGGCACCTGCCTCCAGTCCATGCTAGGTGGTGAGCCAGAGGTCACTAAGTTGGCCTGGAAGGCCCAGGCCAGGTCACTCCCAGGTGATGCCTCCTTCTGGCCTCTCTCTGCTTATCTTTGCCCTCTTCCCTTCATTCTTCCTTTATTCCCTCTCTTCTCTCTTGTGTCCATTTTTGACCTTCAGCTCTGGACTCCTAGAAGCATAGCTGCTCCCCCAGCAAACAGCAGTAGGGAGTAGAGCAGGGAAAGGGCAGGGAAAGGGCAGGGAAAGGACAAGGAAGGAGGCAGTAGTGCCACATGGCTCAGGGCTGCCGGGGAGAGGCCTCCTTCCCTGCCCTTAGTCATAGCGAGCAGGGCTCTTCCCCCAGCACAAAGCTGACTGACCACAGTGACCCTCACCCCTTCGTGCACTCTCTCGAGGATCCACCTTTCCAGATAGGTCCTTCCCCAGCCAAGCCCTGAACACCTGTCCCTGCCCACCTGCCCCTGGACTTCACTGGGACAGGGACCAGCTCCTCAGACACAAAGGAGTGCTGGTGGTGGACTCAGAGCACTTTCCACCTGTCCATAAAATCATCCTTCACTGAGCTCAGGTTCAGAGCAAAGCACAGAGGATACTGTCCACAAGACAAGTCCTCAGAGCTCCCTGCCTGGTGGGGAGGACAGACCCAAACCCAAATAAGGCTGGTACCACCCGGTAGGAGAAATTAAGACAATTCTAGATAATTAAATGCAGAGGGAGTTTGTCACTAGTCAACCTGTCTTATACAAAATGCTACAAATAGAAGGACATGGAAGGACAATCAAACAAACAAATAGATTAAAAAAAATGGACAGATGACTTCAATAGGCATTTCTCTGAAGAAAATATACAAACAGACAAGAAGCACATGAAAGATAGTCAACATCACTAATCTTTCTTTTTTTAAAGAGAGAGAGAGAGAGAGAGAGAGAGAGAGAGAGAGAGAATGAATTTTTTTAATATTTATTTTTTAGTTTTCAGTGGACACAACATCTTTGTTTGTATGTGGTGCTGAGGATCAAACCTGGGCCGCACGCATGCCAGGCGAGCACGCTACCACTTGAGCCACATCCCCAGCCCCAACATCACTAATCTTAAGGGAGATGTAAATCAAAGTTATAATGAAATGCCCCTCTATGCTCATTAGGGTGTCTATATCAAAAATCAGAAAATAAATATTGTCTAGGATGTGGAAGAATCGAAACTCTTATGTGCTGCTGCAGAAATATAAAATAGTTCAGCCACCATGGGAAAAAATTTTAAAATATAATTATTATATGATCCAGCAATTCTAGTTCTGGACATATACTCAGAGGAATTGAAAGCAGGTCTCAAAGAGGTATTTGTGCACCTATATTCACAGCTGCACTGTTCACATGAGCTAAAACAGGGAAACAACCACGGTGCCCTTTCATGGGTGACTAAGTACGCAAGATGTGGTATATTGATTCCATAGAATATTATTCAGCCTTAAAAAGGAAGGAAACTTGTCATGTGCTACAACATGGATGAACCTTGAGGAAATTATGCTAACTGAATTAAGCCGTCACAAACAGACAAATACTGTGCTATTCCACTGATGTGAGACACCTAGAGTAGTCACAGTCATAGAGACAGAAAGTAGAAGGGACATGGCCAGGAGCTGGGTTAGGGAAAAAAATAAAGTGTTATTCCTTAATGGACAGAAATACAGTTTTACAGATAAAAAGGATTAGGGAGATGGATGATGGCAATAGCTATCACAACATTATGAATATTTGTAATACCATGGAACTGTGCATGTGAAAAGGGTTAAGACAGTAAATTTTGTTATGTATATTTACAAAAATGAAAAATTAGAAAAAAATCATAAAATAATAGACAGTAAGTCAAAGCCATATGAAGAAAAAAAGGAACACTAGTAAGGATAACCATAGAGTAAAGTTGAAAGTCAGAGCCGGGCATGGTGGTGCATGCTTGGAACTGCAGAGACTCAGGAGGCTGAGGCAGGAGGATTGCAAGTTCAAGACCAGACTCAGCAACATAGTGAGACCCTGTTTCAAAATAAAATAAAAAGGGATGGGATGTAATTCAGTTGTAGAATGCCCCTTGGTCCTTCCCCAGTTCCAGAAAAATAAAAACAAACAATTTATAAAGAAGGGGAGGGCTGGGGATGTGGCTCAAGTGGTAGTGCACTCACCTAGCATGCATGAGGCACTGGCTTTGATCCTCAGCACCACATAAAAATAAAATAAAGATATTATGTCCACCTAAAACTAAAAAATAAATATTAAAAAATATATTTTTAAAAAAAGGGGGAAAAGCCTGGAGGAATGGTGCATACTTTAATCCCTGCCACTTGGGAGCTGAGGCAAGAGAATCACAAGTTCAAAGCCAGCCTAGGAAACTTAGCTAGGCCCTGTCTCAAGAAATAAATAAAGATAAATAAATAAATAAATTTAAAAAAGAAAGAAACTTCACATAAGAGGAAATGAGGAAGGAATCAAAGCCAGGTATAGTGGTATATTTCTGTAATCCTAGCAACTTGGAAGGCTGAGGCAGGAGGATCACAAGTTCAAAACCAGCTTCCACAAATTTGAGGCAGGAGGATCACAAGTTCAAAACCAGCTTCCACAAATTTAAGGCCATCTTTGGCAACTTAGCAAGACCTTGTCTCAAAATAAAAGTAAAAAGAGCTGGGGATATTACTTAGTGGTAGAGCACCCTGGGTTCAGTCCACAGTAATTAAAATAGTAGATGAGGAAAAAAATCAGTCAAACACAAAAGAACCGAGAGGGGAAAGTCACAGGAAAGGTCACAAGAAAACAAACAGCAAAACAGCAGAAGTAAAATTAAGCCCACCCTTAGCAGTAATTGCCTTAAATGTAAATGGATTGGATTCTTTAGTTAAGGGGACAATAAAAACACAGAATCAATTATGATAAGCCTCAGCTTCTCCACTTGAGACCCAAAGACACACACGGGCTCCAGGGGAAGGACTTCATATAGGTGGTATTCCATGCAAGTAGCAACCAGAAGAGAGCTGGGGTATCAACACTAATGTCCTCTGAACCCGTTTAAAGCCAACAGTTGTTTACCAAGCTGACTGCAGTGTGGTAGATCTGTAATCCCGCTACGCTGGAGGCTGAGGCAGGAGGATCACAAGTTCAAGGCCTGCCTGGGCAATTTAGGATACCCTGTTTCAAAAGAAAAAAATGAAAAGGACTGGGAATGTAGCATCATGGCAGGGCGCTGGCCTGGCCTGGGAAGGCTCTGGGTAAATTTTGATATGTATATTTACAAAAAGTTGTTACAGAAGACAAAGAAGGACATTATATTTTACTAAAAATATCAACCCAAACCGACATCAACAGCCCACGAATTTATCTTCAAACTTCCCTCTGCCCATAAATCTGGGCCAAGTACCTATGGCCCCAACCTGGCCCTACCACAGAGAGGAAATCACGTCAGACTGGGACAAGAGAGCCCTGCCTGAAGGCCTCGGAGCAGCGGGTCTTGTGCACCACTGAGCTCCGGGTTCTCATTCCACCCCCCACCAGGGACCTTGCAACCCCGGCCAGTCGGTCTCCCCAATGTGTTCCCAAGGGCTACTGCAATGGCCTTAGAACCTTCCTGGACTCTTCCTTTCCCTTTCCTGGCCTCTCCAATTCCTCACTACCCCTGGAAAAAACAGGCTTCCATTTCTTAAAAGAAAAGAAAAAAAAAGAAAAGAAAAGAAAAGACAGGCTTCCAGCAATTTTTCAATTGGTCTGGAAACTCTTTCAGGACTGAAAATAGGAGGGCTCCGTGGCACCTTGCTTGGGTGGGTGGGTGACAGTGTGGCTGAAGAGGGCAGCCTCTGACTCACTCCCGCACCCCCCATTCCATTCCCCAGGCCATAAACACAACGGGCCTGTCCAGGCTGCCACAGGGTCACTAGGCAAGAGCTGCAATGCCACCCAGCGCCTGCATTCTGACCTCTTCTCTCCAGCCCTGGGCCTGTTCCCGAGTCTCCCCTGGGCCCTCGCTGCAGCCCATCCCTGGGCCTCCTCTTCCTGGCTATTGTCCCCCCTCAACATCTTGGCTCCCAGTCCTATCTGGACCCCCCGAGCTTACCAGGAGCCTCAGCTTCTCCATTGCAATATGGGCATGAAGGTCCCTACCTCACAGCCTTATCGCTATAGAATGAGATCATGCGTGGCATGTCTGGCATATAGGAGGACCAAGGGGACTTCTCCTGATGATTAAAATTCTCAACAAATGAATAAGCTTTTTTCATGAGTAAAGAGATCTGGGTTCTTAGTCCATTTTGAGGAAGATATCTCCTGTGCCTGGGACCCTGTGGGGTGCTCGGATGGGCTGGGATGATGGGTAAGTACATGGATGGAGGAATCTGTCACTAGATAAGTCCCACATGGAGACATCCTACCTGTGGAGAAAGAACCATTGTAATCGTTGAGGTCTCCTGAGATTTTTTTTCATCCAAAGGAAAGTGAGAAAACAAAGGATAGGGAAATGTCACGGCCAGGAGCACTGTTGCTATCACTGGTAGTTGAGCTCTCCTGAGCTCTGTCCAGCTGGGATAAGCATTTCATATACACTGGTGTTTCAGTCTCAGACACTCCTATGAGGGAGGTGTTCAGATATGGAAATAGTGCGGCAGTTGTCCCACAGCCACGCGGCTGGACAGTGGAGGGACTCTGAGGTCAAGTGGTGGTGTGCTCGCTGACCCAGCCCACCAGCACAGAGCTCCTCTGGAGTGGGCTGACGCCTGGGGCTGACGGGGTGTGGGGAGGAGGAAGAAGGTCTCCTTCATTCCTGGGGCTCCCCAGGAGGCCCGGGAAGGCAGTGAAGGAGAAGGAGTAATGTGGACAGGCGAGGCGGAGCAGGGGAGGCCAAGGCGATGGGGGGGATCTCTGGGGTGTGGGGAGGAGCAGGCATCAGGCCAGGCGGCAGGTAAGGAAGAAGCACGGTCATGGCACGTTAGCCTCACAAGAGCAGCCCTGGGAAAAGGGGGCCTCCATCTTCTCTTACTGGTGGGGAAACTGAGCTCAGAGAACAAGCCCAAGGCCTCCACTTGTGGAACCCAGAGCTGGGACATTTTTTGGACCACAGAAGCAACAAAAGATTATTTCCTATTTGAGGGTGGGCACAGCCCCTTCATCTATAGACCCCTGCTCCCCACAGAGTGAGGTGGGCCAGCATGCAAAGGTGGCAGTAGGGGAAGGGGACAGGAGGTCCAGTCAGCCAGAGGCCTGCCTCAGAGATCCCTGGGGGAAGACACCCTTGGGGAGCCATGGAGGCCCAGGCCCTCCTTCTGTCCCCTCCCACCCAGCTCCCTGTGGCACATGGCCAACGCTCAGTGAAGGTGACGTTTTCCCTCTTGTCGATTCTGGCCATTCTGATCAAGGGCTCGAGGGGCCACTTCCCCCTCTAGATCCCACCCTGAAGTTTGCCTTCTTACACACACATCCCTTGTGGCTGCTGGGCTGCAAGACAAGTCTGCTCCACTGACCTCTGATGGCCCAGGACAACAGGAAGCTGCTGGCCAAGCCCCACAGCACCAAGCCCCACAAGCCCCAGGGCCCTGTTCCAGGCCCACCTGGCCCAGGGCCCACATTCCTGGCTCCCGCTCTGGAGACCAGAAGCTCATTAGAGCCTCAGACCAGTCACGGGAAAGGGCTGAGGGTCGGAGGCTGTGGTGGCTCTGGGGAGGAAGGGGGACCAGAGGGCTCAGCTGAGGGGCAGCACTTCTGCCTCTTCCATAAACCCCAGGGAGCTCCAGCTTAGGACATGTCAGCCCTGCCCATTGCTGCCTAAGGCCCTCAGGACACATCAGGGTCACGACCTGTCCTAAGCAGACTTGCCAAACCTTCCCCCCAGGGCTTCCCCACATTTGAGACTTTGCACATGCTGTTCCTCTGCCTGAAACACCTGGGATTCAGAAACGTGGGAAATCCATCATTTCTGCCCAGTGGGGTGAGTCGGTGAGAAAAGGAAGCCCCACAGGGACCTCAGAGGGAGCAGATTCCAGCCTGGGCCTGGGAGAGGCGGGAAAGTTCCCAGTGGGTCTTGAAGCAGAGAGTAGGAGTTTTTCAAGAGAAAGGCCTGGAGAGGATAACCCACAGTTCAGCATCTAGTTGAGAGAGGATGGGATGGCAGCAGGATGAGTCACCCAACAAGGTGACTCCTTGAGAGGTCAAAGGTGAAGGGAGAGCAGGGCCGGGAGCACGCACCTGCTGGAGAATCACCATAGTCCTCTCGCTGCCGCCAGCCAGAGACGGTTCTGCAGAGAGAGGGACCTTGTCAAGCCTCTGAGCAGGCCAGCCCAGGGAGCCTTGAGCCTATCTAGGGTCACCTGGGCTCCTCCCAAAGCTCCAGCCCCTCCTCCCTGGAGGAAACCCTCCCTGGCTCCTCTCCCTCTGGCCACAGCCCAAACCATGTGACTGAAGCCTTGGCCACTGTCAGCAGCCCCATTGCCCAGAACAGCGGACACTCTGTCATCCAGAGATTCCCAAAGGGCTCCCAGGAGAAAACAAGTCTAGCCCCACCCTAAATATATAAGCACAGGGGCCCAGGGACAGACCAAGCCTTGCTAAGTTCACACAGCAGGGCAGGGCAATTCAGAACTAGGACTTGGTCTCTGGCCTCCCAGTTCAGGGTGGTCCTAGGAGTATAGGTGAAAGGGCAGCCCAGGCTGGGGACAGTCATGAGCTGAGCTAAAACCTTGCCAGACTCACTGCTGCCCTCAGGACAGGCAACTTCAGCCCCTGAAGTCTGGCTTTCAAGGTCCAGCCAATCGGGGCCCTGCCCATATCTCAAGTCTTTTTTTTCTCCCCAACCTGTCACTCAATATCCCTGAAATATTCCGCTCTTCTCAGACCTCTTAGCTTTTGCTTACATTGGCCCTTCCACCTGGAATTCAGACAAGAAAAATCTTGTCTGTGGTTCATGGCTCAGTTCAGATGGTACCTCCTCTAGGAAGCCTCCCCTGACCCTGTCCATGCCTCCAAGGTCCTCTGTGTCTCCCTTCATCCCAGGCTTGACTACTCGTATTCTGTTGTCTGGGTCGGGGCCCGTCCCCACCTCTGCCCTGAAAGCTGGGGATTTGATTCGGCACAGGGTATGGCCTGAGTCTGAGCCGTCCCCTATCTCTAGCCTTGGCCAGCACAGGGCTGGGCTCAGATTTGGGCTTGGGAAGGACTCCTGGGACTAGGTGTAGCTCTTAAAGCCCTGGCCCATGGTCCCTGGCAAGAGGCCCTGATGGCCCCAGACCTGTCCATCAGGATGAACATCAATTTTTCACAAGGACCCATTCAGAGGCGCCGGGGCATTTGATCCTCTGCCCATGACACTGCCTGACACCTGAGCCCTGACCCTTGTGCTGAGCCCTGGTCTCAGTGGGCACACAGTCCATCTGGAGACCAGCACTAGCCTGGGTACCAGTAGGGAAGTGAATTCAACAAGGGCCCGCAGGTAGCTGCCATGGGGAGCTATGTCTGAAGAGGACTCCCAGGTCACTTGCCAGCATCCAAGGCCAGCATGAGCCAGGACAACTAGGGGCAGACCAGAGTTGTTACAAAAGATACGGGACCATGAAGGCTGGTGAGGGTGTAGAACTTAGGGCCCACACAGTAGGAGAAACTATGAGATATATGATTTATTTCTAAAAATGGGAACTAGACCATGTTCAAGCTCATTGCTTCCTCAAATTGATGATAGGAAACACAGATTGCATTTATATTTCTAAGCCCATGCTCGATTTTGCCTTCTCCCCAGGACAGTCCTGGCTGATGGGCTTCAGACCCCCTTGTCACAGATAGGAAATTTGAGGCAGAAATAGGAAGTGACTTATCCAAGGACAGAGCATGTCTGCTCCAGGACGCCCCCCACCCCAGCTCCTGCTCAGCAACAATTCAGCAGATACCATGCGCTCGGCTCTTCCCTTCTCCAGGGTTTAAGCCTCCATCTTTCCAGGCTTAGGACAATTTTATTCAAGGACTGCTGTGGAGGCACCCCTGTGGGTGGCAGGAAGCCCAGGAGCAAGGGGCTATGGGGGCAGGGGTTCCAGAGGAAGCCCATACCCAGGACTCTTCTAAGCTCCCTCTCCCCATGCCCGGGAGCAACCCAGCCTTACCTGGGTCCCAGAAGCACACTCTCAGCACCCCACCGGCTTGGGTGCTGCTGCTACAGGCACAGAGGACTCAGGAAGCAGGGCACAAATGTAACTGGCCTGCAGACACGCTGCCCTGCCTGTCTTACTCCGAGGCCCGCTGTGGGTGTCACTCTGGGTCTTTCCAACTCTCTCTGGTCTCTCTTCGCCCTTCTCTCTGCCCAGGGAGGCTGTCCAGCCAGCACTGCCACCCTCCTTTCTCACTCCAGAGCCTTCTCCCAGGAGGCGGAGCCGGAGGGGGCCTCCAAGGTCTGGGTGTGGTGACATCAGCGTGGGGGATGGGCTGTGCTGGGACTAATGTCCAGAGGCTGTCCAGGGCTCTGTGCAGAGCCCTGGGCGGACCTGTGGGACCCAGGCCCCCACCCATCCTGGCCTCAGGTGCCTCTGTCATTTGCCCAAACCTGCTACCTGCTGACTTGGCGCGAGGGCAGGAAGTCTGTTCTGGTCTTGGTCGCTGATTGCTGGCAGCTCAGGTGCACCTGCCTTCCTGCAAGCCCACCGTCTCCTAAGGTGGCTGGGTGAGACTCCCACAGCACAGGGGCAGGCAGCCCATGGCAGGAGGTGGGTCCTAGCTAGCCCAGCACTTGGCACCCACTCCCAGACACACTGGCCCGCGCCCCAGACCCACCTCCCGAGGGTGGGCTCAGACGCCACCTCCTGAAGCTCACCAACTCAACACAGCCCCACAACATGTTCTGGGGGGTGGGGTGCACATTTTTCTACAGTCATCCAGAAACTTTGTGAACCAGACAACTTGGGGCAACCCCAGTGCACCAGGAACACATACCAAGGGAGGTAAAGTGTGTGATTTGAAAGGGACTGAGGACAAAGAAAGGCACAAAACCTGTTATTAGCATTGTGCAGCCTGGGCTGGGAGGAGGGTGACTTCTTGAGACTTGGCCCTTTGTCTTTGCCACCCTTGGCCTATAGCTCTGGGCCCCAGAGAGGGAGGGGCACTTTTGTCTCCCTAGGCTCCATACCTAGGGTACATCTGCAGGGAAACCAACCATGGATGGGTGGGGGCCTGTGGGGGCCTGGTGGCCCAACAGCACCACCTGCTGGACAAAGTCTCCACGGCCACAGAGACAGGGAAGCAAGACCCCTGGCGGGGAGCCAGGCCCCAGCTTCCCAGCTCCAGCTGCAGCTTTGGTCCCTCCACAGGTCTGCCTGGTCTCCAGCATCCACCTGGGCCTCACAAGCCCTTTAATGGTGTCCTTGGTGCGGCTGCCTCTGCACCCCTGTATCAGGGCTTGGGCCTGCTTGACCTAGCAGGCGAAAGGAGCCCCCTGGGAAGTCCCACACTGCCTAGCAATCTTCCTACAGTGTTTGTCGTGATTGGAGATCCATCTTCCAGAGCACGGACTGTCTCCCTGTGTCCCCAGGGCGAGGCTTGTAAAGCCAACAGTACTGACTGGCTGTAGGCTTATCCTGCTGACCAGAGGACAGTCACCCATTGTATCATCCCCTGCAGAGGGGGAAAGACAGACACAAGAAGATATTTCTGGATTGCAGAAACATTTATTCTGAGAACAGAACAGGCCTCCTCTCCCCCAGCCTGGCAGTGGGCCCCAGAAGGACTGAAGCCCAAGTCTGGCTGGTGTGGGCTGGAGGCCCTGCCCATCTGTGAATGCCGACTCTGAGGCCCTCCTGGGCGCACAGGTGAATTGCTCTCCCTGATCCACCATCTATTCTCACCTGTTCGGACCCCACACCTTCCTGGGGATCAGAGATCCCTGCATAGCCAGGAACCAGCCTGGCCCACCTCGAGGGGAGGGGCTGCTGTTCCAGTTCTGCTGTAGGTGGGAGGCTAGGATCAGCCCCCCAGGCTGAAACCTACACAAATCAGCCACTTGGTCCCATTTGCCCCTATTCCTAGGGGACTATGGCTGAGCAAAGACCCATGGGTCAGCCCCAGAGGCCCAAGTTGGCATACCCGACTCAGGAATCTTAATTTGAAATAGACAAGCGGTGATTACAGGAAAATATAGTGTGTAGCATACAGAGATACATAGAGAAAGGGGTTGCTTTGCCCTTGTTTAGCCCTGTGGGTGCTGACAAATAGGAATCATTGGCCCCACTTTGCAGAGGGAGAGATCAGAGGCACAGGAGGTTTAAGTGACTTGCTCCTGGTCACATGCACAGTTCCAGCCCTGGGTCCTCTAGGTCTTTCAGTTCCAGGGCAGGACCCAGGAGCAGAGCCAGCCCCAGAGCAAGGTGGCAATATCAGAGAATCCAGCACCTCCAGCCAGGACACTGGACTGAACAGTGAGCTCTGGAGTAGAAAATTCAGGTTCCCAAAGGAACTGCTGTCCTGGGGCCAGCTGGACTTTCCATTTGCTTTGCCTGGTCCGAAGTCCAAGGAGGGTACAGAGGAGACCCTGAGTGGGTCACGGCACCAGCACTTCACAGAAGTTCTCCAAGAACACAGTGCCAGCCTGCAGTCACCCAAGTACAAACAACCTCTTCCTCACCCTCCTGCAGACCTCCTCTGAGAAGGCCTGACTTTGCCCATGTCCCTGCCAAGGTGGAATCAAAATAAAATTAGAGGGTGAGCAAAACTGGTATCAAAAGAAAGGGGGATCCAGAATCTCCTTTAAACCCCCCTGGCTAAAACTGAGATCTTTTTTTTTTTTTTAAATACAGAGAACACTAAAAGGAACATTTTGGTCCAGGCAGTAAGAGGAGCACTGTGGCCCCATTAGCTGTTGGGGGAAGATGTGGGTGGAGAGCTTCGGGGGAGGCAATGGAGTCACCTGTCTCCTGCCATGCCCAATAGGTGACCTGACCCCAGCAGGCCTGGCACCACCCACCCTGGAGTCCTTTCTCCTATGGGAAGCTGGGGTCTTGCAGCAAGGGGAGCCTGTGCCTCCCTCTGGGTCCCCACAGCCGCGTTGCCTGCCTGGCCCACTAACGGGGCTCATTCCTTCCAACACCAGGCAGGGGACTCAGGAAGGTGCCCTTTACTTCCCACGAGGGCCAATGCCTCAAACCAGGGGCTGAGAGTGGATCAGAACCTGGAATGAGAAGATAGCTGCAGCCTGCCTGGGCTTCTGCCTCTGGGGGACCTGAAGACAGAGGCCCAAGGTGGGGGCTGGGTGGTTCCCTTCATCTGTTGACTTGTGAGTGTTGCTTCTTCATTTGGGGGGGGGGAATGGATGGCTGAGTGGACAGGATTAGAGAATGAACAGGAATCACCTGCACATGTCCCAAATTCCAGCCTGAGCAGAACCCCAGCAAGTGCCTAGCAAGCGCTCTTTCAAAGTAGCTTGGAAATCAAGTGTAGGTGACAGAAAAAGTGAATTCTGGGAGACTGAGGTGGGCCTGGGAAACAAGGGGCAGGAAACATGGGGCTTGGGGACATGGCAGTTTGTGTGTAAACAAGTGACATCTTCTTGGCACTCCTCGGCAGACAGCAGGGCCTGGGGAAAATGTTTTCAACGGATAGTGTCCTTTAGCAGTGGTGATAGCTGGGGTGGGGAGGGGACTCCCCAACAAGGAGGGAATGCTTTGGGGCCCTCAGGACACTGAGGTCCAGAGAAGGGTAGAGATCTACCAAAGTCACACAGCAAGTCAGTAAAAGAGTGGAAAAGGACCCCAGCATCTGGCTCCCAGGCTGGTCCCAAGTCTGGTGGGGACATGCAGGTGGTGGTGAGACTGTTGGGGCCGGTAGATGGGCAGGCATCAGACAGCTGTGAGGGAGGCACTGCTGAGGACGTGCACAGCCACGGTGCCTGGCAAGTCGCTCGGCTGCCGGCTGCTGCGGTCTCGGAGGTGGAGGGTGTGCAGGGCCTGGAGGTCATCCGGGTCAGCCTTCAGGTGCACCTGGCCCAAGAATTCATCCTTCAGGACTCGGTGGTTCCAGATCTGGGAGGAGACAGAAGATTATGGTAGGGGCCATATCGTCTATAGTAGGTGCTGGTGGTGACCGCTAGGTCTCAAACTCACTTCCCACAGTGCAAGCCTGGCCAAGGAGCCCTGGGTGGTCTGCCTTGGCCAAGGGCATGCCCCATCCAGAGTCTCAGGCTTCCCGTCTCTCAAACTGCTCTTCCACCTATAAAGTCACATCTGTTCTTATTAGCTCTGCTGCTGACCTAGGATGAACTTGGACAAGTGATACACCCTCTGCTCTGCTCTAGTTTTCCCATCATATTTTTTTGGTGGGGGACGGGCTACCCAGGATTGAGCTCAGGGGCACTCAACCACTGAGCCACATCCCCAGCCCTATTTTGTATTTTATTTAGAGACGGGATCTCACTGAGTTGCTTAGGGCCTCACTTTTGCTGAGGCTGGCTTTGAACTCCCGATCCTCCTGCCTCAGTCTCCCTAGCTGCTGGGATTACAGGCGTATACCACAGTGCCCGGCAAGTTTCCCCATCTTTAATATGAGGGTCAATATGAGGGTCGAGTCCTTTCCACTCCAATATCTATGAGTCTGTGATTTGATCCAGTGGGACCCAATGTTAAGAAAACTTAGAAAATCTACTGGGGCTCTCCAG
The DNA here is from genome assembly GCF_964194105.1 of Spermophilus citellus. NCBI lineage: Eukaryota > Metazoa > Chordata > Mammalia > Rodentia > Sciuridae > Spermophilus > Spermophilus citellus. The sequence goes on from NC_138183.1 coordinate 190,858,045, forward strand.
GGGTACCCCAGCATTTGTTCACAGAGTTTTTTTCACCCAGAGAGATGCTGTTCTGAGCCTGGGGGGATACAGAACTTCCTGGTAATGAGCTCAAAATCATCACGTACCAGCCTGAGAGGGGTGGGAAGGCCTTCCAAGGACTCTGGCTTTCCCACCCCTTCTCAGAGCTCTTAGGAAACAGCCGCACTGGTCTCCAGCCGCTTCCCCAGGTGGAGCCACTGCAGGGGAATCTGAAGAATAGCTATGAGGCCGTGGGCGAGGTCAGCAGAGATGACCATTGTCCACAGCCGAGAGACTGACCCTGCTGGGTCTTGGGATTGCATGGGCTAAAACAACTGGCCCACCTACTGAGGGTGACCAGGAGGGGCAGGCAAGGGAATGCCAAAGCCACATGGGGAGGCAGGAACAGATGCAGAACCAGAATCCAGCAAAGGTCTTCTGCCCTGGAGCCTGTGGGCAGGTGGGCTCACCTGCACAGTGATGGGCTGGCTTGGCTTCTTGCGGTAGAAGACTCCTTTCACATTGTACTCAGGTGTGGAGGTCCCTTTCTGCACAGTTGAGCGGACTTTGTCCCCTTCACACTTGATGATCACGTAAGAGTTAGCCCCTACGGAGGGGGAGGTGGAGCTGGGGTGAAGGTGGAGGCTGGAGCAGGGCCCGGGTGGGACAGATGTCTGGGAGGTGAAGTGCCTCCCTGGGCTCAGGCATTCAGAAGGGGAGAGCAGAGCCTGGCCCACCCCAGAGAACCTTAACTTCCAGACACTGGCAGATGGCAGGAGGGCCCTGGCCATGTCTGGCCTTATCCATGAGGTTCTCTTGGCTCAAGCTTCCTACCATAGTACCTCCTCGAGCCTCCAGGTCACCTTCCCTGAGCCCTCCCTACCAGCTCTCTGTCCCAGCATCTGACTTCCCTACCACCCAGGAAGACCCTGGGAGCAAGAAGCAGCTGGCCTACAGTGGGTGTGAGGAAAGGTCTGCTGACCAGCTGAGTGTCAGAAGGGAGTTCTGGAGGCTGAGAAAGGAGAGGGCCTGGGGCAACTGCCAGGGGGGAGACACAGGCCTTTCCCTGGGCGAGCTCACCTGTCTGGGAGTCCTTGAGGCCAGCAGCCCCCAGGACATGTACCTGGGTCACCTGCTGGGGGTAGCCACACAGGGAGCTCCAGCAGGTGCGGGGGGGCTCATCATGGCGCAGTTCTCTAATCCAGGAAGGACAAAGAGGCCCGGGGAGACAGTGAGAAGGGGGTTCAGAGTGAGCAAGGGGAGAGGAGGATTTAATATAGACATTCATTTAGTCCTGGGTCCATCTCTATGGGCAGAACGAGCCACCCAAGCTCAGGGCTTCCTGCCTTCTCTATCCCTATCCAGGGCACCCATCCCATTGGTAGGGAGAGGGGAATAATTTTATGAGCACCTACTACTGAGTGCCAGGCCCTCTGCTGGGTGACATAGGTGGTGTCATTTCTAATCCTCAAAAAGTCTGGGGACACACAGGACTGTTATTTGTCCATTTTATAGGTGGGGAAGCACCAGGCTTCCCCAGGGGAAAGCCCCTTCCCATACAGCTGGAAAGCGGTGGAGCAGGGGCTGGCAAGGCCCGGGTCATCTAAGACCACACGGGAAGTTGCTGCCTGGGGCTGGGATGTGGGCAGGGCCCTCTCCTGGGGACAGTGAGTCTGGACTGCATGACAAGGTGGCGAGGTTAGTGGAGGATATACAAGGTCTGCTCTCCCGCAGGGACAGGGGTGGTTTCGGCAGTCCCTGATCCCCAGAGCCAGCTCCCTCAGGGAGGGGAGAAAGGCCACAAGGCTAGAATCAGGCTGGGTAGTGGGCCAGCCTGACATGACCACACCTCGGCATGACCTTGGGCACCTTTCTAACGATGATCCCTGTTTTCATTTGTAAAACAGAGTGGCCAGGCCCCCTACTTGGGGGTGTGGGAAGATCAAATGAGGTGAGTGGAAGCTTCTTTGTAACTGGGAAGTGCAGCGCACACAGGAGCTGTTGTTGCTGGTGGTGCCCGAGAGGCCAGGACAGACACGGGGAAGGGGAGAAGGGCCAGGGGATGGGCAGGCGGTCAGCCCAGGGAGGCTGGATGCCCAGGCTCCACACCTTGGGCAGACCTCAAGTGCCCCTGGGACTGCAGACTCTGCTCAGCCTGGCATGGACTGTCACCCTGCAACCCTGGCCCACTGCAGTCCCTGCGCACCGGCAGTTGGAGGGCACGTCCGTGAAGACTCTGAGCAGGAACTCGCCGGTGTGGCCTGGCTCAAAGGTGGTGGGGATGATGACGTAGCGGCCCTCGGGTTGGTCCGTGCGCAAGAAGACGCTGCGCGAGTTGATGTAGATGGAGCTGGCGGCCTTGTGCTGCAGGCTGTGCATGCGGTACTGACGGTTCTCCTCCACCTGCGGACACAGGAGGGGCTGGCCACTGTGCCATCTGGCATACCCAGCCCTCCCCATGTCCCCTCGCCACCAGGAAAGGACAATGGAACCCATGCGTGTGAAATTCCAAAATGGGCTAATCTATAAAGAAGTGGATTAGGGTTTTGCCTAAGCTGAGGGGAAGCAGGTCCTAGGATTGGGTGAGGGGTTTCATTTTTGGGGGATGAAAATGTTCTAAAATTGTGGTTTCTAACTCTGTAACCACACCCAAAATCTCTAGATCATATACTCTGAATAGGTAAATTGGATGGTCTATGAATTGTATTTTAATAAAAGCTATTAAAGACGAAGGGCACCGGGCATGGTGGTGCACGCCTGTGTTCCCAGAGGCTCTGGAGGCTGAGATAGGAGAATCATGAGTTCAAAGCCAGCCACAGCAACTTAGAGAGGCCCCCAAGCAACTTAGCAAGACCTTGGCCCTAAATAAAATATAAAGAGGGCTGGGGATATGGCTTGGTGGTTAAGTGCCCCTGGGTTCAATCCTGGTACAAAAAAACAAAAACAAAAAACAAAACTGAAGGCAAGGAGTTAGGGCAGTGGGACATGACTGTAGTCACAGCTGTTTTGGACTGCAGGACTGCAAGTTCAAGACCAGCCTCAGCAACCTAGTGAGATCCGGTCGCAAAGTAAAAAGTAAAAAGGGCTGGGATGTAACTTGGTAGCAGAGCACTCCTGGGCTCAATCCCAAGTACCACAAAGAAAGCGGATCATAAGGAACCCCCTAATAACAAGTCCCTTGAAGTTTCTCACTGTTATACTAGGATCAGGTACGGCAGTCCCCCATATCCATGATTCTGTTTTCCACTGTTTCAGTTACTTATAGTCAACTATATGCTGAAAAAATTAAATGGAAAATTCCAGAAATAAACAATTCAGAAATTTAAAATCTCTTGCTGTTCTGAATAGTGTGGTGAAATCTCCCACTAGCTCCTTTCACCCCTCAGGGCAAGGATTAGGCTTTTCCCAGCATATCTATGCACCAATGACTTAGTGGTCGTCTTGGTGACACTGCAGTGCATAGGACTTGGTACTATCTGCAGCTTCAGGCATCCACGGGGTGGGGGTCTGGGACCTAACCGCCATGGAGGAGGGGACTACTGTATCATGGCCTGCCCAAACCATGGCACAAATCTACAAAATGACATCACCAGCTGCCAGGACATGCTAGGCAAGTCCTAGAGTAAGTGCCACAACATGCCGTGACCACCTTAGTGAAGGCCGTGACATGTCAAGGTCACGGTGTCACAACAGGCCAGCCTGTGGCGAATGCAATACAATGATGTGAACAGATCGCCTCGATGTGACTGAACACACTGAAGGCCAGGGACCCAGCACACCCATGTGGTTTCATCAAGTTCATGGGGTCTGACAAGGACATGGATCCCACTCTGCCACCTGTCACCACACACTGGGCCTCACACGTGGATGGCCTCAGCTTCCAGGTTGGGGGGAGCGGCCACAGTGAGCCCACCTGGCTCATCTCAAGTATGCTCCTACCTGTCCTGGCACGGTCTCTGACACACGGAGGTCCCAGAAGAAGGCTCTGAGCTCTGAGGAAGGGCAGCAGCCCTCAGAGCCCAGCCCCAGCCCCGGTCCTCTCCTCCCTCACCTGGGCCTGTGGTCTTGGGAGCTCCCACAGAAGCCACGCCCTGGCGGGGCCCACACCACTGTATCCCCATGATGTCACGGAGCAGCTGGGGTGCTGTCAGAGACTGAGGTGCTCTAGTCCCAGGCACAGGCAAACCAAATTCTCCCGTGCTCCCCTCTCCCTCAGCAGGGGTCCAGCTGGCCTCACCTTGTAGATGTCAAAGCCAATGGCCAGGTTCTCGCCCTTGCCCTCCTGGCGGGTAGACCGCTTCGGCTGCTGCTGGAGACACACCAGCACCTCATCTTCCGGCTTCCTGACCTCAAAGATGTACTGCAGGGATGGCCAAGGAGAGACAGTCACCCTGTTGGCTCCGGGGTGCCTGGGCTCCTGAACCAGGACCAGACACTTTGGCTGCATGACCTTGGGCCAGTCCCATCACCTCTCTGAGCCGCTGCATCCCTCCTCTGTGACATGGGCCTGCCCACGCCTACAATGGCTACTCTGCGTGAAGGCTCAGCTCAGGGCCTGGCACGAAGTTGATGCTCAATAAAGGCACACTGATTCCCAGGGCTGAGCAGTGCTCACAGGCTGTGAGTGAGGAAGCCGCAGGGCAGAGGCTGCTGCCGGGGAGCTGAGCCCAGCCAAGTTCCCCAGGAACAGGCACGACTATGCTACCATGAAACCACGCGCTGATCCTCAGCTCCACCACTAAATGTCTTGAAGACTCTGGACCAGACACTCAGAAGTCCCTGAGTCACAGTTTCTTCATTTTTACTGTCTGCAGGTCAGGTTTAAGTGTAGGGCTTCGTGACAGCCAGCTGGGACTGCTGCGACCGTCTACTGTACACACAGGTATGCCGAGACCCAAGGAGGGGTAGAGATGTACCTGAGGTCATGCAGGAGCCCCTGGAGGGACAGCGGGTGTGGGGGGGTGCTGCAGTCGCTGCAGAGGCAGGGTGAGATCCCTGGGGATGCCCACCTGTGGGTTCTGGAAGAAGGTGTCCTTGTGGTTGATGCAGCCCCCGCTGCGGTTCTGCCGAGGGTCCTCGTGCCGAGTCCAGGCGCCGCGCAGGCGGGCCTCCTCCCACGTCTTGTGGATGCTCAGGTAGGATGTGTTGAGCAGGCGGCACTTGATGATGTCGGTGAAGTAGCGGCACATGTCCTCGAAGGTCATCCTGGGTGAGGGAAGGGGCTGAGCCAGGCAACCCACAGGCCCTCCTGCCTGCCCACCCTTTATGCTCTAAACCACGGCTCACGTAGGAGTGACTGGGCATGGCCTGCAGAGAATGGTCTCCTCGTTTGTAAAATGGGGCTGAATCTACCAGCAGGCGCCTCACAGGGCTAGTGCAGAAATCAAGTACAGCAATAACAGCTGGCATACAAACTCCAACGGAGTAGCTGGCAAAGGCCGGCTGTACAGCTATACGCACACAGAGGATGGATAACTGAGTACTGCCCTCTGTAGTGTAGTGTATAAAGCTGGTTTCCATCCATTGTATTGTACATCAGCTATGAAGCCTCAATAAAGCGGTGGTGGGCACCCCACGGTAGGTGGGTGACCATGGCCAGGACATTGCTATAGGCACCTTGTGCTATGCACACCTCCAGGAGCCTGGGCAGGGCCAGGGGAGGTGCAGAGAAGGGCCTTAACAGGAGTCCTTTCCACAGGCCAAGGGCTTGACTGACCCCTGAGCCAGACTGAACAAAGCAGATCTTGTCCACAGGAGAATAGAATGAAGGCCCTGGGTGGACTCGGGCAGCAGCTCCCCTGGCATCTGTAGGAGGGTCCTCGATGGGGTGCCAGGATCACTGCCCTCTGCCCCTGGTCTGCCTAGGAGGCCTCATGGCACCCACATCGCAGTGGGCAACCCATACGTCTCCAGGAGGGGCTAAATTCCCAAACCAGGTGTTCTTTTGGTGGTGCTAGGGATTGAACCCAGGGCCTTGTGCATGCAAGGCAAGCACTCTACCAACTGAGCTACATCCCCAGCCCCAACAAACCAGGTGTTCTGTTGAAGAACAACACAGCCTGGCAGAGTCGGGGCAGGACACAGGGGAATGAAGGCAGCGGTGGTGCCCATGCTCCTCGGTCTAGGCTTCCGTTGTCTTCCCAGCCACACCAGACACACGCTGCTCTCTCCTCTGAATTCGTCCCAAATTTGAGAGGTGTGCCCTCTCACCTCTGGGGCATGTCTGTCTCCTCAATCATCAAAGGTTACTCTATACCCCAAATCTCAGCTCAGGAGTCAGCTCCTCTGCGAGGCCTCTCCTCTTCCCTCCCTAATCTGAGCACTCAGGCTACCACAGCGTGCCCCTGTGCTCAGTCCCCCACCTGCTGGTGCCCCAACCTGCTTGCCAAGAGCAGCCCGGGGGTCCCTCAGTTGGGCAGAGGGGACTGCAGGGATAAAGGGCTCATTGCCCCCCAATTCATTATACAGTGGAGGAAACCAAGGCTCAGAGAGATGGTGTGACTTGTCCCAAGCCACACAGCAAGCTTTTGATGGGGCTGTGCTGGAGCCCTGGCAGCCAACCCCCCCCACCACCAGGTGCTCCTTGCCAGGTCCAGGTGATCCCCTTGACCCAGGTGCCAGGCACCAGCACACTCACCAGAACTCGCCATCGTCCTGCACGGTCACACCCATCTTTTCCCGCTCACTCTTGCTCACTTTCTGCCATTCTTCTGAGCTGGGATGTGAGTGCCAGGAAGGAAGGGAGTAGAATAAGAGGACGGGCCCCACCAGAACCACCCCGAGGGACAGCTCAGCGTGAGGCCACCCTCAGTGCAGTGTGGTTAGGGACCCCTGGGGCCCTGCTCAGAGAAGCCCTGTCTGCCCTTTCCCATGGGCTGTGATCATGCTAGGGCTGGGAGGACAGGAAGAAAAGCCGCAGACAGAGAGGGAGGGGACATGACCTGTCACTATGCGGGGCCTCACCTACTCCACTCCAGGCCTCACGGCCGTGAACAAGCACAAAGCATCAACCCCGTTCACTGTCAGCTGGTGGCCTCCTCCTTACCCTCCTTCCCAACCCACTCACCACACTGGTCACTATGTCCTTATAGGTCAGCTGTCCTCCAGGCCTCTGTCCTTGCTGAATCCACTACCCCACAAACACTCCAAAGGAAGTCTTTTCTAATTTCATCCTCCCCCAGACCCTTCGAGGCCCAGGTCCAGTATCAGCACCCCCATGGAGCCCACCCCATCCCTGCCCAAACTCTCATGCCCGTGGTGCCCATCCCCAGGCCTCACGTGTCACTCCAGGGACCATTCCACTCCCGCTCGCCCCAGGGGTTGCGTAGGCGGATCATGTCCAGCTTCTCTGACTTGAAAAAGGCCAGCAGACCATGGCCCAGGCGCACCTTGCGTACGTCAGTGACAGCATAAGCATGACCCTTCACCAGGCCACACGCCAGGCGGGCCTCCATGTCGGCTGCTGTAACAGCCTGCAGGAAGACACAGGTGCTCAGACAGGTGGGGCCAGGCTGGAAGCCGAACCCAGGGGGGTAAAGGCCCAGGAACCAGAGCAAGGAGGCCGCACCGCCCCCTCCAGGCCGGCACAGGAACTGCACCCTCCCGTACAGGCAGACCTGGTTGGGTGGTGATGGAGTGGTGGGATGTTCAGAGCTTTAGGCAGCAGTCTCTCGTAAAGGAAGGTGTCTGCAGTGGGGCCAGCCCAGGGTGGGAAGAAGCTGATTCACCCTGGCTCAGCTGATTATTAAATATTCAGGGTTTTTCTTTTTTCTTTCTATGGTACTGGGGATGGAGCTGGGGGTGTTCTATCCCTGAGCAACAGCCCCAGTCCTTTTTATTTTGAGATAGGGTCTTTCTACATTGCCAAGGCTGCCCTTGAACTTGCGATTCTCCTGTCTGCATCTGCCTCTCAAGTAGCTGGGATTACAGGTGTGTGCCACCACACCCAGAAATAGGCAGAGGTTTTGAGAATTGACTGTTAAAACATCGGTAACTGGAAATTAACCCTGGTGGAAATATTTATACCCCTCAACCAGAAAACGCTACAAGTCAGGGCCTTCTGGGTTTCTAGAGCCAGTTTGTGGGTGTACCAGGGGGTCAGCTAAACCTGGGTCAAAGCCTGTCTTCACTGGGCTGAGCTTTCTCCTCCAGGACCTGAGATATTAATGAAGCCACATGAGCCTCTTGAGGGGGCAGCCCTGGGCCGGCCCACCACAGGGCTCCTTCCCTCTTCCATCTGCCCCCAGCTTCTGATGCCTCCCACTTTGACTGAGTCAGATGCAGATGCCCAACGCCCAGAAGGGTCAGCATGGGAGTGGGTGGTGTGGGGCTGCACAACTCGGGCAGGGCAGGGGCTGTTCCCTCCAACTGCTCCCATTGCTCACGAGGCTGAGGGTCTGGACTTGGTCCTGGGTCCTCACAGCCACCTCCCGTCCCAGTCAGGGTTGGTGACATGGAGGTCTGCTCTGGGCTCTCACCTTGATGGAGGCACTGATGAGGCCTCCCCGGCTGTGCACCTTCAACACACGCTCAAAGAGCTGGTTCCTCTTGGCCTCGTCATTGGCGAAGTCCCCCTCCGTCAGGTCGATGGGCTCAGAAACACCGCCCGTGAAGTCCACCAGTGCATCCGCTGTGTTGCCTCCATCCAGGGCCTGGTAACAGCCCGCCAGCCTGGGGAGCAGTGAGCAAGAATTCCCAGTGCATCCCAGCTGGGCTACACCCTTCACCTTGTAGGGGAGAGTTTTGAACCTCAGAGAGCTCAAGCAAACTGCTACGGTCACACAGTAGGCCACAGCACAGCCAACACTATATACAACAATATATACACAGACCCAACTTCCAGTGAACCACGTCAATTTCCACTCAAATTTCCCCAGGACTTAGCAGCTCCAGCTTCACAGATCAGATGTCCCAAAACCTAGCCATTCATTTCAAAAGCATTAAAGGCTCATATACCTTTTGACACCCCAATTCTGGATAAGTGACATGATTTATAATGATATAAATACCTAACAATGGGGAATTGATTTTAAAAACTAAAGCTGTACCCATACTCTGGAACATGAAGCAGCTGTGGAAAATATACAGAATTCCTGAGGTTGGAAAATGCTAGCGCTTGCTTGGTACATTTGAAAATCAATACAAGTGGATTCCAATTGTGGTTTTAAGTATACCATGATTCACTTTTAAAAAAACAACACTTATTAGCCAGGAAGGACAAACCATAAAATCAGAGGGACCTAAGTCCCATTTCCTGGGAGTAAAAAAAAAAAAAAAAAAAAAAAAAAAAAAAGAAACTCTGAATGAAAACTCAGAAGCAGAAAGAGATATATAACATAATACTGTTGATGGAAATTGAAAATATATATACACAAAACTGCAACACTTAGCATGCACAGGACCCTGGATTCAATTTCCAGCACTACAAAGAAAGAAAGAAACAAACAAAAACAACAACCCCACCCCCGAAACATGGTTTTTATAAGGTCACCCACAAACAAAAATGTCTCACAGATGTTGAAAGAGGCTGGAGGTATGCATAAGGCCTGGGTTTGATTCCCAGCCCCGCCCCCTTTTTTCTTAAAAAAAAAAAAAAGTTAAAGCCACATCAATTTTACAGCAGCTCAATTCACAATAGCCAAGCTATGGAACCAACCTAGGTGTCCTTCAACAGATAAATGGAAAAAGAAAATGTGGCATATATGCTCAATGGAATATTACCCAGTCATAAAAAAGAATGAAATTATGGCATTTACCAGTAAATGGATGGAACTGGAGACTATCAGGCTAAGTGAAATAAACCAATTCCCCAAAACTAAAGGCCAAATGTTCTCTCTGATATGTGGATGCTAACCAATAACAAGGGAGGGTAGGAAGGAGAATAGAAGTTTACTAGATTAGACAAAGGAGAATGCCGGGAAGGGAGGGGGAGGAGATTAGGAAGGACAGTAGAATTAACTGGACACAATTTTCCCAGCCTTGTATTTCAATATGTGATCAGGGTAACTCCACATCATGTACAACCACAAGAATGGGATCCCAATTAGAATAAGTTATACTCCCCTATGTATAATATGTCAAAATACGCTGTACTGTCATGTATAACTAAAAAGAACAAATAAAATTTTTAAAAAGTTATCACCAAAAAAGAAAAAAGTTGAAAGAGTTGCCATTGGTGGGGGAGGGGAAGAGGGGAAGGGAGAGGCCCAGTAGGAAAGAGGGTAAATGGTGACAGAGTAGGACAGGGGCCAAGCTACAATGGTGATGCTCTTCGTTAACTCAGACCAAAACAGGGAAGGGGAAGGCAGGGGCTGATCTTTCTACGAATCTTTCATTTTATAATTTAAAAAGTAAATGTGGGCTGGGGCTGGGGCTCAGTAGCAGAGTGTTTGCCTTGCATGTGTGAGGCACTGGATTCCATCCTTAGCACCACATAAAAATAAACAAATAAAATAAAGGCATACTGTCCATCTACAACTACAAAAAAAAAGTGTTTTTAAAAAGTAAATGTAAAAAAATAAGCAAGCACAAAGTATGCAGCCACTGTGGAAAACAGTTTGGTCATTTCTCAAAAAGTTAAACATAATTGCCCTGTAATTCACTCCTAGGTGTGTGCTCAAAAGAAGCGAAAGCAGAGATTCACATGGACACACCCATGTTCACAGCAGCACTATGCACAAGAGCCGAAGGTGGAAGCAGGCCAGGAGTCCAATGGACAAATGGAGAAACAAAATGTGATGTATTCAAGTAGAGACTGTCACTCAGCCGTTAAGAGAAAGGAACCTTTGATATCTGGTATAACACGGATGGACCTTGAAAACATGGTGCTTTGTAGAAGATGCCAGACATAGAGGGGCTAATACAGCACTCCACTTACACCAGGAACCTAGAATAGGGCAAGTTCATAGAGACAGAAAGCAGAACAGAGGTCCCCTAGGACTGGGGGAGGAGAAGGAGGAAGCTACTGTTCGATGTGTAAGAGTTTTCATTAGGGATAATAAAAAGTTTCTGGTGTAGACAGTGGTGAGTTCATTGCATGCCACTGAACTGTGGGCGTACACACGATGAAAATGAGAAATGTTGTGTTGGGTTTATTTTACTACAAAACTGCTTATTAAAAAAATAAAAGCAAGCCAGGCATGGTGACACCCCAGCAGCCTCATCCACTTGGGAGGCTAAAGCAGGAGGATTGCTTAAGCCCAGGAGTTTGAGATCAACCTGGGCAACATAGCAAGACTCTGTCAAGAAGGGAAGGGGCAGAGGGAGGGAGGGAGTGACGGAAAGAGGGAGGGAGAAATGGAGGAAGGAAACAATGATAAATACAAAATTTTTTAAAAACCCAACACCCAAGAGCAAGGGCTGGCTGGGGTTGTGGCTCAGTGGTAGAGCGCTCGCCTCACATGTGTGAAGCACTAGGTTCGATCCTCAGCACCACATAAAAATTAAAAAATTAAATAAAGGTATCGTGTCCATCTACAATTAAAAAAATATTAAAAACAAAACAAAAAACCCCAAGAGTAAGACCAGAGCCTTCTCTCCAGAAGGGCAGCACCCATGGTGGAGACTCAGTGGCCACCAGGGGGCAGGCTTTGCTTTCTTAAGATTAAAAATGGAACCTGCCAGGGTTGTTCTCTTGGATTTGTTTTTACTGTTAGTTTTTTTCCTTTTCCTCCCTTCTTCCTTTCCTTGGACTCTCCCTCTCTTCCCCTCTTCTGTTAGGAGACTGACACATGGGTCTGGGAGGAGGAACCAGCGACCGGCTCCCACCAATCTGGCTTGCCTGGACCGGTTCCCACCAATCTGGCTTGCCTGGTCTCTGGCCCCGACACTCCTGTCCAGGCCCACCCCAGTGCTGCAAAGGCCTGGACAGGTCACTCTGCTCCAAAGCCCTCTACAGCTCAGCAAACTTTTGTTCATGCACATTCTGTGTGAGGCCCTGTCCTGGGGACACAGAGTCTGGAACAGAGAAGGAAGAGGGGTCAGCAAAAATAGTATAGATGGACAGTCAGGTAGAGCCATGGTGAGTGGACAGGGGGAGGCCTCTGAGCAGGGCATCTGCCCAACCTCCACACTCAGGCTGGATCTCCGTTACCACATTCCCAGCAGAGGCGCCTAGGGAAGGTCCCACCACATCACCTTTGAGAAACCCACTGCTATGAGCGTGAGCATTGGCCCTGACCCCAACTAACGCAGAACACCTGCCTGGGCTCTAGGCTCCCCCCCCCCCCCAGGTAGCCATGCCTCCCCTCCTGGGGTCCAGGCTTCTACCCTACGCAGCACAGCTCTAGCTGGCCATGCCCAGGGCCCTGGGCTCTGAGCTCTGAGCACGCTGTGTGCCCACCCATGGGAGTTGGCCACCCAAGCCTGCTCTCTTCTGGCACCTACTTGGCATAGGCCTTCTCCACCAGAGCACACCAGAACTCATTGCGGGAGTTGGAGTGGCAGTAGATGAGCTGGTTGTTGACTGTGGGCAGCCGGTCATCAATGACCACGTCCACCCACTCCCCAAAGCGCCAGAAGTGGAAGTGGAAGATGCCGGCGTAGGCGTCGGGCTTCTCAGGGTCCCACTCCTGCTCCTTCCAGTCTGGGATGACCTGGGTGGAGACACGATGGGGTGCATTGAGGGAACACCCGGCTCCAGGGGAACGGGGTGTGTGCCTCCCAGGATGGCGAGGAGTCCTGCGCTGCGCGCGTCAGCGCCACGAACCCGGTGGGACTCGGTAAGACCCCCGCACAGCCCCTGCTCCTCCAGGCTCCGGGGCTGGGGCTCCCTCGGGCTCCTCCAGCTCGGCCACGTGGCTCCGATGGGCTCCCCCTCCCTCCCGCCGGCCTCCTCCGTCTCCCGCCACATCTGCTCCAGCCTGAGCTGAATCTGGCAGCCACACTGGCCTCTTCACTCTGCAGGTCTCCATCAGAGCCAGCTGCTCAGGCGCCGCCTCCTCCCATCCCACCCAGCCCCAAGCCCCATCACCTGTCCTGAGGACACTGTACCAGCATCCACACCTGCCTCCCTCCCTACACACACACCAGCACCCCTGACCTGATTGTGTCACTTCCTGAATGGACTCTGCCCCCTGTCCTTTCAGCCTTGTTTCTCTGCTCCCACCGCTGCCCCAGCCCTGTGTGCTCCAGTCTCTGGGCAGGAGCCCCACACCTGCTCCTCTTCTGCCTCTTCACCCCCTGACCTCCATTCATCCTTCAGTTCCATCCTCCTCCTCTAGGAAGCCCTCCCTGACTCCAGGCAGGGTCAGGACCCATCCATCAGACCCAGGGCTGTGCCACTTTCTCTTAGATACTTACAGTTACTGAGCTAAATACATTAAATGCCGGAGTGACTTTGTATTCAGTGACTGACACTAGGAACAGCAGTCCTCTGAGGGCAAGGCCATGCTGTTCTTGGTCACTGCATATACCCAGCACCTGGCCAGGGCCAGGTCCAGAGAGTGACCTGAATATACTTGTGTGTTGACTGAAGCAAAAATCCAGATGTTGATTTAGACTCAGAAATTAATCTATTATTTAAATACCAGGCCTTGTGCTGAGACCACCATAGTCCCTCAATTTAATTCTCACAATAACCGTATGGGTAGCCTACGATTATCCATCCCTACTTGACAGATGAGAGAACTGAGGCTCAGAGAGGGCAAGTAACTTGTCTATGACCACATAGCCAGAAAAAACACGCATTCTTTGTAAGCACACAGATCTGGTTTGAAGCCAGGATTCAAACACGGGTCTATTTATAAAGAATGAGTTCTTCATCAGTGTGGACTACTCTGTGCTGGACAGAGGAACCAGACATGGTCCCTGCCCTCAAAAGTCCTCCAGTCTGGTAGGAGAGGCAGGCGTACAGGCCACAAGCCGAGCTAACATGGGTATATGCAGGGCCCCAGCGGGGAGGGACCAGGGGTCCTACTTTGGAGGCGGGCATCTGAGAGCCAGCAGAGGATGTCCCCCAAGCACACAAGGGCAGATAGAGGTAACCTGGGCAGCAGGAGGTGGGCAGGGAAGGGCAACTTCTCACCCCTCCAAGTCAGGAGGAAGGGCTGGCCAGCCAGGTGTGGCTGAGCCCACCCAGACCCTAAGCAGATCCTTCTAGAAAAAAACCATGCCCAAGTATCCAGGCACCCAGGCATGCAGGCTGAGCTGGACCCCCGCCAGGAGCCCCACATGCTGAGGCCCTGCCCGCCCACAGGCTGCGGTCACCCCACCCCTGCACTCATTAAGGACGCCTTTGTTTACAGGCCTCTTCCATCAGCAGGGAGACTGGCAAAGGGAAATGCTCCCCAGCGGCACATCTGAGACCACGAAAATGAAAATGCTAACTCCGAGAGAGCACTGGAGCCACTAATGGAGCCCTGCTAGGGGCCGGCGGGCAGGCTGGTCACTGTTTCCAGAACTGCCTTGGCCTCACAGCCAGCCTGGCGGCAGGGCTCCGGGAAGCTTCTTGCAGAGGCTGCCCTGGGCACAGGCGAGGGAAGCAGGATCACACCCAGCCAGGAAGCCTGGCCCAGTGTCCCGGCCTAAGGCTCAAGACCACCGTGGCCTTTCCCGCTCCTCAGCTCTCTTTCCAGGCAACTCTGTCCTTTTAAAATAAAAACCCCCGAGGCCTCTGCCCCTCCCCTCGTTCTGTCTCCCCAATTTGCTTTCAAGACTGAAAGCTATATCAAAAAGGGGCCAAGCTAAGCACTGTGGCATTCCCTGCTGCCCCAGCTACTCGGAGGCTGAGGCTAGAGGTTTACTTGAACCCAGAGGCTTAGTGCCAGAGACTGGGTGACATGGGAAGGCCCTGTCTCTGGAAAATGGGGGAGATACATGCAGGGTGGGGCGATCATCTCTACGGCACAAGTAGGAAGCTCTGAGCTGAGAACACAAGCCTGGCCTACCTCTGCACTGCACCCGCCTCCCTCCAGTGGCCCTGCTCCGGATGCTCTGGACTGTGTGGGGAGGGAGGAGGCCGCCTTCCTGGGTGCAGGGAGGTATGCTGGGACCTGGAAGAATCACTAGCTAAACTTAGGGCTTGGCCCTGAGCCCTCTGTGACTCAAGAAGCACTTAATGAGGCTCCAGGGCCTGGGGATCGTGAGTCATGAATTCCTGGGGGCCTTGACTTCCCCTCCTGTATCACAGCCAGTGGGCCTGGTGTGGGGTGAGCCCCAGCCAGCCTTCCCACCACGAGCTCACCCCTCTGCTGCCAGGAGGACACTGAGTGGGAGAAACTAAACAATTCCACCTTCCTACCCCATAGCCACCATGCCCAAATTCAAGGAAGCCACCCAAGACTCTTGGAACCTGTCAGAGGATTCAGGAAGCAGCCTGAGGAGGTTCCCATTGACCACAAATGGGCCACCAGAGCATCAATAAGGATAGCAGCTGCAGCGGAGTACAACAAATCTGTTTAAGTTATCAGACCACATGATACAAAACAAATAATTAGTCATCTTGGAGGAGAGTAGGGAATTAACTCATTTTCTTGAAACTAAAAAAATCAGATCAAGCGTTGATCCAGCCTTTGCTCACACTGTGCCAGAGGTGAACCAAATAGAAGATGAAGGGAAATCTCCAATTGGGAAAGCATTCCAGCTAAGAAATGAGGAGTAAGTGACAATACTGGACCACCTCCTTCTATAACCATAGGAGAGTTAGTGGATTAGGCAATGATCAACACCAACTCCTCACACCATAAAAGAGATAAACAGACATTTCATGCCCCCCCCCCCCACCACCCAGGGAAGGACACGGCATCTCCTGCAGATCAGTCACGCCACAAAACATTTGCACCTCAATTTCCTCCATCTTCTAGAGCTAAGTCCTAAGTACAGGAATGCAGGGGACAGGGCACATGTTAAATAACACCAGGAAGACAGTCACCAACACCCAGACTGGGAATCCCACAGGGCAGATGACCTTTGTTTCTTCAATAAATAAATTACAGGGAAAGGTAAAAAGATGAAAGAGAAACAACCAATTGCCAATATGGACTTTGGTTTTGATCTCATTCAAATAAAGTGTAAGATGTCTACGTGTTTGCAGCCTGAACTGTGAGCTACAATACTTTGGGGGCATTTGGTGATATACATTGAGCATCCCTACTCCTAGAGCTTGGATCTAGAATGTCCCCCAAAGGCTTATGTGTTAAATGCTTGTATCCCAGTGTGGCCCTATCAGGAGGTAGTAGAAACTCCCAGAGGTGACACTATGTGGGAAGTTTTAGGTCACAGAGGGATGTGCCCTTGGGATGGTGGGACCTGGGTCTCCTGTGTGGCTTTCAGATCCCAGCCATGAGGCCGACTGTCTTGCTACATCACACATTCCTACCATGATCTGCTGCCTCCCCACCAAAGGTCTTCAGGCAATGGATCTGCTCAATCATGAGTGAACTGCAACCTCTAAAACCATGAGCCAAAATTAACCTTTTCCTCATTATAAATTGATTCATCTTGGGTATTTGTTAAAGTAACAGAAAACTAACACAACTGAAACTTTCTGAGCACTGACATGATGTTTGGGATTTGGAAGCATTTTGGATCTGGGATTTTTCAGAAAAGAGATGCTTCCCTGATAAAGGATATGCAAATATTCCATAATCAGAAGAACTCTGAAATCCAAAACAGTTTTGGTCCCGAGCATCTTGGATAAGGGATACTCCACCTACATTAAGGAGTTACTTTAAAATGTTTCCGTTGTATATGGGTATTGTGGTTATTATTTTTGAAATGAGTGCTTCTTTTCCAGAGCTGTATCCAGAAACATTCACAGAAGAAATGATCTGCTGCCTGGGGGCAGGGGGCATAGAAGCAGTAAGATTGGCATGAGCTGCTGGCTGCTGGAGCTCTGTGCTCTTGTGGTCTCTGGGCTTGACATTCCCTGTCATCAGGGACACCACAGCCTGGCCTGGCAACAGGAGCCCTGTGAGTGGGCTCAACTGATCCTCTCAACTCTGTCCTTCAACATGCCCTCCTGTGGGCTTCTCAGAAATCTTCTACAACCACCAAACACCACGATGCCTCCTGCCATCTCCCTCCTGTGTGTGTGTGTGTGTGTGTGTGTGTGTGTGTGTGTGATCTGCCTGCACCCCCTTCCCTTGGCCCTCAGGTGCTAGCCGCGACTCCTGCTCCCCAGCACAGCTCCCTTTCCCCACCCATTGGGAGAAGTTCCTCAGACCCCCGCCGCACCCGGCACAGGGCCTGGCCCAGCTCCAAAGCTGGCTGGAGTCTTTCTGGGAGGAAAATCCCCAGCTCTGGTCACTGGTGAGGCCCTTGACCAGTTGGTAACCCTGTACACACAACCTCATCTCAGAGACTTAAGTTTGGACTGAGCCACATCTCAGAGCCTCAGTTTCCTCATCTACTTATCTTACCCCCCAGGACCATCACAAGAACTCAAATAGAAGGCCTTGGAGGTGCACCACATACTGCGGAGGGCTGTGCACACCTGGATGGGGCTGTTGGCTGTGGAGTACCTCCGTGGGCACTCAAGGCTGCAAATCTCAGGGCAGAGGGGAGCTGCAGCCACCGGGTGGCTTCCTTCCCAAGAGGAGAAAGGGAAACTCAGCACCACTGGCTGTGGGGTAACTTGGGCTGACCTGGCTGGTGGCAGGGACTGGGTGGGGTTTGGAGCCTCCCTCACCTGCCTGGGGGCGTGGCCTCTTGCAGCACACACCCCAAATCTCAGGGCTGAGATGGGCACCACAGCGCCCCCTGGTGCCCCAGCTCCTGGGCTTTGTCCTGGGAACCTCCCACCAGGTTCAAGCAGCCTCAGGTCATGGGACAGAGAACAGGAGGAGCCCGGGGAGGGCAGTACTGCTCAGGAGCTGTGTGTGTGTGTGTGACTGTATGCGCAGCTGTAGGGGCGTGGGAGAAAGCTTTCCAGATGTCTACCTGGGACCCCAAGGCCCAGCTCCCAGCGTTTCTGAGCCACACAGTGGCTGTGGGAAGAAGGGCTGCTGCTCCCTGTGTCACCCAAGTTGGGTAAAATGAGCCACAGGCCTTTTGGAATCCTCAGACCTAGCAGGTTCCTGGTGCTGGGCATCTGAGATTCCTCAGTTCCCAGCTTCTGGATTCAAGAATCTGAAATTCCTTAAGTTTCAGATACTCTAACTGGAGGAGCCAAGAATCCCTGTCTCCTTGGGAGGGCAGAGTCCTGTTGCCCAGAGATCAGGACAGCTGGAACCAAGACCTGCTCATCCCAGGCCTGCCTCTCTGCTACCTGCTGGATGGCCTCAGGCAGTTTTTCCCCCTCTCTGAATCTGGAGCTTCTGTTCAGCAGTCAGGTTCTCCTTACCCTCCTCAGAATAATTTGAAGTGAGGCCGCGCTTCTACAGTCACTGGGACAGAAAAAGGCAAACCCAGAGAGGGTAGCCAGATGCCAATTCTGTCGCACTTGACTGACACTCAACCTTGTCATCAGACTGAGTCACCAGAGGAGG
The DNA here is from genome assembly GCF_964194105.1 of Spermophilus citellus. Taxonomy (NCBI): domain Eukaryota; kingdom Metazoa; phylum Chordata; class Mammalia; order Rodentia; family Sciuridae; genus Spermophilus; species Spermophilus citellus. Next base: position 190,876,470 of record NC_138183.1, read on the forward strand.
AAGCCACTCAGAGGCTGCCCAGGGTTACCCAATGGGACAGTGCATAGCAAGGCAGGGGCCCTCACCACTTACCATGCTGCCTCTCTGGGAAGAGGCTCAGGAAGTGTCAGGTCTCCCCACCCTATGGTTTCTCGTGGTTTCCATGGAGAGTGGGTCATTTCCCCCTGCCTGAGAACAGAGCCAGGTGCTACCTCTTCCCGCGGAGGGAAGGCTACATTTTTTACTCTCAGAGGTGTTTCCAGCAGTGGCCAGGAGGCAGGCTTGGGAGGGCAGAGACTCCTGGAAGATGGGGGAGGGGGATTCTTCGAATGCTGTCAGGGGGATGTGCAGAGGCAGGAAATGGGGAGGCCCTGAGGTGGAGGAGAAAAGGAGCTACAAGACCAGCTTGGGGAGCATTTTGAAGCAGGGTCATTCCCAAGCAAAACCACAATGCAGCCTCTGACCCCCATCTCAGGAAAGGGGCAGAGGGACACATTTTCCCAGCCCATTGCAGATAACAGTTTCAATGGGGTCAAAGGTCCACAGGGCCATGGCCTGGTGCTCCACCTTGTACTCCTGACCCTGGTCCAGCCCCTCCAATCCCTCTATGATCTAGACAGGAAGCCTCCTCCTCTGAGTCTCAGTTGTCTCTGTTCAAAATGAGCAAGAGGTAAGGACAGAGGAGGTAAGGACAGAGCTGTGAAGAAGGACCAACGGGACACCAAGGCGATGTGGCCCTGCAGCTGCACTGGTACCAATATCAGTCATATCTGGTCACTAGTCTAACAATCTCAAAAGGGTAGGGCAGAGAGGGAACTCACAGAAAAAGCCAGGCTGTTCCCTCTGGAAAGCCTGGGGCCAGGACAGGGTCAGGGACTGACAGAAGATCCAGGGCCGGTAACTCTGAGGCCATCCAGCAGGTAGCAGAGAGGACCGACCCTGTCCCACACCCTGGCCATCCAGTGCTCCATCCACCCCTGCCCAGCGCCCTGTGGGGAGGGAGACTGGAGACAGCATGGCCTCAGCATGGCTCCCTCCACCCCACACAGGCTGGCTAAGCTGCTGCAGGGGTGCCAGGAGGCCCAGTAAACCCAGGCCTGAGGGAGGCCTGGCCGGTCACCTGACTGCTCTGGGCCTCATCCGTGACTGCTGGCAGGAGGGGGGGTAGGCACTTTGGGAGAGGCTCGTGGAGGGTTGCCCAGGGATGGGAGGGCACTAGACAGGACTGGGAGAGCGGCGGCAGAGCTCCTGAGGGGCAGCGGTGCTCACGGCGAGACACACACCACCGAGGCAGGACACACGGCTTTTATTGGGCACGCACAGCGGGCACAGTGGAGGCACTCAGGACCTCCCAGGAAGACGGGATGGGACAGAGTGGAGAAGAGCAGTCTGGGGGGTTCAGAAAGGAGAGGGCAAGCAAAGAGGCAGAAAGGGGGAACTGCCCTGGGGTCTGACCTCCTCCCATCCCACAGTTAGCAGAGAGTAAGGCAGCAATGGCTATAGGCAAGGCCAGCACTTCTCAAAACATGTCCCAGAACAGACCCCAGAGCCACAGTTTCACAGGACCAGAGCTCACCACAGCCCAGAGCTCACCACAGCCCATCTCTCACTACAGAATCCTGACTCCGACACCACCTTCTACATCTCTGAGAGGGGGCCTGCCCCCACCAGCCCCACCACTGGGGATGGTTCTGACCCTCTAGGTCTCAGTACATCTCTTCTCAGGGCCAAGTGCCCTGATGGACCTTCAAAGGATGTCTCTGGCCAGGGCCAAACAAAGCCAGCCTTGCAACAAGGTGTTGGGGACACTTGCGGAGGTGCCCGTGTCTGAATCCAGGCAGCAGGTCAGGCCCCTCCAAAATGGGGGCTTTGGGCCTGTGCAATGGGAAGCGGAATGAGGCTAGGGATGGAACTGAATCTACCAGTAACTGTGCCTCAGTTTCCCCATCTGGTGAGTGGATGCCCCCAGTGACCTCCAAGGCCAGTGTTCTCCATCACATTGCTGTCACCTGCAGCCCACTTGAGATTATCAGCCATTGTAACCACCCCCTTAGGCTTTACCCACCCCTCCCCTAGCTCCCCTAAAGCAGCCCAGGAAATGCCAAAGCTGCTCTAGTCGAAGGAAATGCCTGCTTCTCTCTGTCCAGTGAGCTGGCGAGGCCTGCTTCCCCAAGGGGACATGCCATCTCCAGCTCCAGGGCCCTGGATCCCTCTATCCAGCCTCCCCCCAGGCAGAAGGAAACCCTTTACTAAACTGCTCCCACTTCACTGTATGAATCTCAAAGACTCCCAGCTCAGGAAGCCCCCAACGGGGGCTCAACCCAGGTCATGTCAATCAACCCCTTGCCAAAAGTCACCCTTGAACCAGCAGCAATTTTTCAATGGATAACCTAAAATTAGACGTGTCCACAGGGCAGGAATAGACCCTAGTGTGCACTGTGTGAGCCCTGCATGCCGTCTTGATGGATGTGTGCATACAGGTAGACAGATCTGTGTGACTGTATATAGCTCCCCTTCACTTCTCCACTACAGCCAGCACTGGGCGACAGACCCCAAGCCACCCCCACCACCCAAATCAGCCCTGCAGCAACCCTGTCCCATGTCCTGAGGGTCCTGAGGCATCCTGGGACCACACTGGGTCATTGCAGAAGCAGCACCTTCCCGAGTCCTCAGGCTGGGTGTTCACCTCCTGACAAGGGTGGCCGAGGGTGCCGCGTCCAGCGGAGAGCAGAAGCCTTCTTCCTGGATTCCCCGAGGAGGTTGCTCCTGTCATCTCCATCTCCCCGTCTCTGGAGGAAGCCAGATGGCTGGTTGTTTGAATCTCTGTCTCTCTTGGTCTTTGACTGTCTCACTCCCTCTCAATGAAGCAGAGAAGGCAGGTGCCTATAGCTTCTCCGTCTGCCACATGAGCCCCTACCAGGTCTCTATCATCTACAGGGGGTGGCATCGGTGGTCAGTGAAGCTTCTAGACTACAGAGCCGTGGGATCTTTCTGGGAGCCAGAGCTCTGACACCAGGGAAAAGGAGAGGAGGAGGGGAGGACATGGACTCAGGGGGCCTCTGGCCACGCAGAATCCAGGCTGAGCAGCTAGAAGAATGTCCCCCCAAAACACAGGTGGGGAAGGGAGGTCCAGGCAGGAAGAGGGTGGGGGCAGATGGGGCAGAGGGCAGCCCCTTCAGAGCTGGCTGAACACCACGGAGGCCTTGAGGTCAGCAGGCTCCAGCCCTTCACCAAAGGTGATGAGGAAGTACATGACCTTGCGGATCTTGGCCAAATCTGACAGGCGCTCCCCGAACTCCAGGGCATCGGCCTCGTTACAGTCCATGGCGTCCGAGTCCTCCTTGCGCCAGAAGATGGCAGCGGGGTCCAGCAGCTGGCGCGTCATGAGGTTGGTGAGGTCGGGCGTCCAGTTCTGCGAGGTGCCGGTGATGGTGACCTTGCCGGGCTTGTCCAGCGCCACGTTCCAGCGCTCGAACTGCAGCCTCTGCTGCTGGATGAAGTCGAGGCGGTACACGGACTCCGCCGGCCGCAGCAGCTTCTCGCCATCCTGACGCTTCTCCCCACGCTGCTTCAGGCTCTCCACGCGCAGCCGCATCTGCTTGGTCAGGTCCTTGTCCAGGACCAGCGGCATGTCCAGCTGCTGCTTCTGCGGCCCGTCCTCCGCCATGGCCCAAGTGCTGCTGCTGCTGCTGCTGCTCCCGCCAATGTCAAAGAGCCAAATGGGCTGGGGCCTCAGTGCAGAGAGAAGAGGCCACCTAGAGGCCCCGCCTCCCCTTATGCCCTCCCTCCTCTCCTCTCCTCCGCTCAGGTCACTGGCCCTTTCTTACCCCACCCAGTTCCAAAATAGGGTGTGATGAGAAGTGGGAGTCCACCTGCCTCCTCTCCACTCCTGGACGTGATAATACAGGTGCTGCAGGCAGGCAGGCAGGCAGGCAGGAGGGTGCTGGGCTCCTCGGGGACAAGGACGCTGATGTCAACTGCTGTGGAAACCACCTTGACTACACGGATGGGCTGGGAGCTGCTTGTTTGTGAATAAGGGAGTGCTCTGCATGGCAATGCGGGGAGGAGGGAGCACTGGCTGGAGGCTCGGAGGAGAGGCTGGAAGACCCCTATGGGGGGCAAGAACAGGACCAGACAGGTGTACCTGGAGTCACTCAAGCCAACATCCCAGGCTCCCCTCCCCTTCACTCACCCACATCCAACCACCAAGGCTGGTACATTCTACTTCCTAAATGTCAGGGAGTCTTCCCCTACATTCCCGCTGCCAGGACCCCCACCCTGCCACCATCATGTCCCACCCAGATGCCTGGTTCTCAAATTCCAGTGTGCATCAGAATTACTTGTAGAACTTGGAAACAGACTATCAGCCTCCACTCCCAGAAATTTTTATTTAATCCATGTTGGATGTGGATTTGCATTCCCAACCACCTCCCAGGCTGCTGGCCCAGGAACCAAGCTTTGAGAAATCACTGACCAGCTGATTCTGACCTGGCCCTTCCTCCACCCTGTGCCATGGCAACCACATGACCACAGTTCTCTTCTACCAAAGTCCTATCATGTATTCCCCCTGTTACCCCAGAGACTTGAGGGCAAGGAAGAATCGCAAACATCTATATCTCCAGCACCCAACAGGAAGCAGAAGCTCTGTTATCAAAAGTGGGCAAGGGTGCTGAGGTGGTGGCTCAGTGGTAGAATGCTGCCTCGCATGTGTGAGGCACTGGGTTTGATCCTCAGTACCGGATAAAATAAATAAGATAAAATATTGTGTCCATCTACAACTAAAAAAAAAAAAGACAGGATGTGGCTTAGTGGTGGAGGAAGGTCTTGGGTTTGAGTTTAGAATACACACATACACATACACACACACACAACAGGACACCTGAAAGAACTGGGGTATGTGAGCATAGTTGAGGTGGGGATGGGGCAGAGGGGTGGGCTACCACCATGATATGCAAAGGAAAGAGGAAAGAGGCCCAGGGCCAAGTGTAATAACAGAAAAAAATCTGAAGGATCTAGTGGACCAACAAGAGTCAGTTGCTGGATGAAAGCTACGTTAATCAGTGATATCTTGAGCTACATGAATGGCATGGGGGTACCAAAGGAGACGGTACCTGGTTCAGTAGAGTGGGAGTTCAGTGCCTGATCGGAACCTTTGACCTTACAGCTGGAGGGGTGGGGGCGGGGAACAACTTGGCTGATGAACTGACACCAGGCAGCTTCTCCTTCCTCCTTGGGAAGGAACAGTTTCTACCCTTCCTGGCTCTACATTTTGCTTTTCACTTGTATGTTGGCTTCGTTTCTGCCTGTGGTATCGCCTGCTAGACCACCAACCCTGAGAGGGCAGGGACGGGGCCCATCTTGCTCAGGACCCTAAGCCAGCACCCAGTACAAGGGAAGCACAGAGGAGGACCACAGAAATGCTTGTTGAATGAGTAAGTGACACTGATAAAAGAATAGCTGCTGGAGGGACCGTGGGGCCAAGGACAAGAGGATGCAGACAGGTGGGAGAGCTCAGGGACCTGGCTGAGGCCCGAATGAGGTCAGGTCAGCAATGTGCTGGAGCAGGAAGCTGAGGCCAGAGAGACCCAGCCTTGACCGCAGACCACCTAGAGCTGTCCCAGGCTGTGGCTGTGGAGTGATGGAGGTGGCTGAAGGTGAAGGCTATTGGAGATGGAACCCAGAACTAAGACCAGGGCAGTGGGGAGTAAGGGGAGGAGCGGAGACACGAGCCACAGGGGCACAGTGATCCCCAGAACACAGCAGTTCTTGGGGTATAAAAGGCTAGGATCCTGGAGGTGCCAAACCCTTTGAACCCAGGTGACAGCGCAGACAGCTGGATGAGGATCCAGGAGCACAGGAGAGCGCCTCATCTCTGGCGGGGTGGAGATGTGCAACCAGGAGGAGGCTGAGGCTGGGCCTCACAGACCGGGCAGGAGGGAGGGGGCGACGGGGCCACAGGAGGGGTGGACAGTGCAGGGAGGAGGGGAGCAGGAAACAGAGGGTGCAGAAGCTCCGGAGGAGTGGTAGGAAGAAGGCAGGAGGCTGCAGGCGGTTCTGGATGCGCTGATATCCTTGACTCAGCTGTCAGATACTGGGGAGGACCCACCCACGGCTGGACGCAGGAACAAATTCAGGGGAGAAACGCAGGCTCCAAACTTGCACAATTAAAATAAAACTTCTTAACCGAAATGGAAGAAACAACAACATCAACAACTGAAAATCCTTAACACTGGAGGCTACTGGGTAACGAAAGTCACTTGACTTTGTGGTTTGGGGACTTTTTCCACACCTTCTGTTCCAGGACCTTCTGTGGCACTTGGGGTGCAGTTGGTGCCCGTGAACATGCACTGAGCAAACTGCTGAATAACTGAGAACAGGAACTGTTGATATTAAAGGGCCAGGACAAAGCGGGAAACACAAAATGGAACCAAGACTGTCTGCGCCGGCCTCCTCTGCCTTTCCCAAACCCGCCCGAGTACTGCAACCCCCAACTTCCATGCTTTCTTGCAGTCGGGGGCCTGGCTGGCTCCTCCAGGGCCTAGGCCAGCCCACGGCCAGGGACATGATGGCTCAGGCAGCAGGCCTGGCCTCTGCTCTGGCTGCACCAGGCTCCCAGGAAGGGGAGCTCACAGACGACCTTGGGTCCAGCCTAGGCATGGTCTCCTGGCAAGTGCTGTCAACTGCCACTTCCTGATTTCAGGTTCACAAAACCTGGCCACCTGAAGTCCACCGCCTCCCTGCCTTCAGGGAACACGCAGTGAGATGCGGAGGCCAGGATGCCCCACCAGGGAGCCTATAGGAAGGGGAGCCCACTGCCCAGGGGTGTCTGGAAGAGGCGAGGGCGGGAGCTAAGTGTGCAGAGTGCTGGGAGCCAAGGGCTGGTCCTCCTCCCATGATGGCGAATCCTGAGCCTGTTGGTCCCAGGCTACTTTAAGAACTAAGAGTGAAGGGTAACTTCCTGGAGGAGGGCGCGTGTCAGGTACCATGCTCCTGCTTCTGAGGCCCAGCCTCTTGGAGTGTGCAGCTGGATGGGGGGGCAGAGGTGCAACTCAGGCTAAACGCCACCCCTGTCCCCTCCACTGCCCTTCCAGGGAGAAAACAGGGTGGGGCAGGGAGGCCCTGCAGGGCAACAGGCCCAGAAAGTGAGGGGTGACAACAAACAGGGCCCCATCAGGGAGCGTGAGGCACAGTAATGAGCTCCCTGGAGCCTCATCCCAGGACCCAGGGGCTATCGCCACAGCAGTACCTGGAGGCAGAGTGCAATTAGCTCAGGCTGGGGACCTGAGCTACGGGAGACCAGCCTCCTGGCTCTGCAGCCTGGAAGACCACCCAGCCCCGCAAAGGAGGAAACTTCAGTCCAGAGATAAGAGCAGGCCTGCCCAAGGCGGCACAGCATCAAGACCAGGCCTCCTCCTGTGAGTCTCAGCCTCTTCCTCCAGCAGTAAAGATGGGGAGCTGCCACAGGGACCAAGGGCCAGGTCTGGGGCAGGGCACACAGCGCTGAGCTCCTCCCATCTTGTTCGGCACCAGCCCACTCCTAGACCCGGAGGTACTGTCAGAAAGGCTGGCGGCGGAGCTGCCTGTCAAAAGCTGGGTGGAACAATTTGGGGTGGACTTCCATTCCCAAAAATCTCCAGAGGCTCCTCTATGCTGGCCCCTGTGAGGCTCCAAGGGAAGATATAAGTTGGACCGGCTCTGTCTGTGGGGAGCTCACCTCAAGGGGGGAGACAGCAGATAAACAGGCAATTATAGGGCGGGTGGGAGGTGGGGGGCAGCCCCGTAGGATTCCCTTGTGCCACCTCCAGCCCCACATGAGTCCTCGCCTGGGGGTGCTGGGGCTCAGAGGCAGGGGGCCTGGTTCTGGACTCAAAGAAGCGGGCTGGAGGCTGCAGAGTGGAGACCAGACCTCCACCTAGAGAATCGGGCCAGGCCCCACAGCTTTCTCCCAGCCTGGATGCCCCTGAATACCCAAATCTATAAGCTGTGGCCGTTGCCTTTGCTGAGGCCCTGCGAGCCCTAAAGCCAGCTGCCCTGACCACTGCAGGAGCCTCAGAGGCCAGGCCTCAGGGATGCCCACTGGGTGGCTGTGAGAGGCCAAACCCTGTTCAGAAGACCTGAGAAAAGGGACCTGAGTCCCAGCCTCGGCCAAGGGCATAGCTCCCTCTGATGGCTGATGGATGCCTCAGAGGATGAAGAAAAACACACTGTGCTCCTTGCACCCTGCTTGCATAGGAACACCCTACGATCCAGGAATGTTCCTAACGCTGCATCCACTGAGCGTCACGTCACACCAAGCACGGTAAGGACAGCATGTCAGTCCACCTTCTGGTAAGGCCACTACTCTGGTTCTGCAGAGGAATAACCTGAGGTCAGCTACAAAGCTTCCGACTGGTAAAGCTGGGGCTCAGATTGAGCCTGGGCGACTCAATGCCCCAGGCTCTAACAGCCCACCACCCACCCCTTCCTAGGAAGAGCAGGCAGAGCAGAGAAGGGAAAGAGACAACCACTGGAGCTTAATCCTGTGCTCAGCCCAGGTCTCCTCTATAATCCCTGCCTTAATTTACCAAGTTCGGCCTCCACTCCAGCCTCCCTGTTTTCCCCAAAAGGAAGCACTGGATTTGAGGGTCCCAATGCTAAGTGCTGCCATAAAAGAACCAGATGGCAAGACCAGAGTCCATTTGTTCCAACCCCAAACCTTTGGATGGCATGATGATGAACAAGCTGTAGAAGGTGATCAGGATGCTGGACCTGGGCCACCACCTTCCCCCCACCCTTGTGGCCGGACTGGTCAAGAACATCAGCAGTGTAGAACCAGTCAAGAAGCTGGAGATTGTCCAGACCACTCATGCTAAACAACTGGGAACAGCAAGGCCCAGAGAAGGATAGCAACAGCCCAAGTCACACAGCAGGTTACTGGCAGAGTTGCCCTGAGCCCCGTCACAGCTGACTCCACACACTGAAAATCATGCAGGAAGGTTCCATATGTCACAGGTATATATTCGGCTCCAGAGACACTAGGAACCCAACTGTGTGGAGGGGACACATCAGGATCCCCCTAGAGTTACACAGATGCTACCAGCACCTGCCTCTGGATCTTCAGCTGATGGTGGAGGGCAGGCAAATCTGATGCCTGACCAGTGCTGAGGGGCCAAGGTCGCCCACCTGGCCCTGGAGCAGGCTTTCAGGAAGTCTCCAGCTACATCAGGGCTACACCTGCCTGGCAGTGAGGGCCGCAGGCTGCCTCAATGCCCCAGCAGCCCCATCCCCAGGCCTCACCTTCTGCCACAGCGATTCACGGGAGGCGAGTGAAGAGCAGGCTGCCACAAACCAGCAGTTGCCCACCTGTCCCTGGTGCAGATCGTGGGAGCTGATGCCATCCACAAAGAGGCGGGGGTCCTCGCAGATGTCCTGCAGAGAGGGCAGGGAGAGCGTGAGGGCCCCAGGAACACAGGATGCCCACCTGCTGCCAGCACAGAGGTTCCCTGTCCCCACACACTGGGGGCCTAACCTGGCAGACCACTCCCCAGACCCAGCCTTCCCCAGTTCCTGGTTGGATGCCGTCTTCCTTCTCTGACCCAGAGCGCGCTTCTGCCAATGGCATGATGATGAACAAGCTGTAGAAGGTGGTCAGGAGGCTGGACCCGGGCCACCACCTTCTTCCCATCCATGTGGCCCTCCCTGACCAGCCAGCCCTCATGGTGCCCTGGGGTGGGAAGGGGGACGTGAGACAACACCAAAATGACAGCGATGAGCAGAGGGCGTGGCCTAGTGAGCAGAGGGCGTGGCCTAGTGAGCAGAGGGCAGGGGCGTGGCTATCTGAGGGTGGGGAGGAGTGAACAGCGGGTGGGGCGTGGCAACAGAGGGCATGGGTGGGGTGAGCTGATGCCCCTCCTGTTCTCATCTGATCCCCACACCCCTGAGGAGTATGGAGTTGCTATTCCATTTCAGGAATGGAGGTCCACAGTAGCGCAGCGGCTTGTTAAAGGCAAACCACACAAAATGCCCGAGTGGAACATAAAATCCTGCTGCTTTTCCCATGGGGACTGGCAGCCATGGCAGGGGGTGTACTCCCTAGGACATGCCAGGAAGCCAGGCCGGGCAGCCACTGGACAGGGAAGTGACTCACACAACCTGGTAACTGTGGGAGCCAGCCCTTCCTAGTTCCTGGAAGCCCAGGGAAGCCAGCAGGGGGCCTCCGCACCAGACCCTCCCACCAAGCTCACCCAGAGTTTTCCTTTAAGGCTCCCTGAGGCTGGGAAGTGGGAGACCCATGGACTTTGACCTCAGACACAAGCTAAAAGGGTTCATTCCCCGGCTTCCCATAGTGGCTGACATCCCACCCCAGGCCTGAGGTGGGCAGCTGGTTAGTCCTCTGCAGGGTGACAGACAATCCTTGCCTGGAGCTGAGCCCCACCTACAGCCAGGGGCTGCCTGCATCACTTGTGGGCCAGGCAGTGTGGGGCTGGGCACAAGAGGGGGTCTCTTCTACTGCCCATCCAGGCCTTGGCCAGTGCTGCATATGCAGCTGGCCACCCCAGGCCCCTCTTTTTCTCTCACCAGCACCTTGACTCCACAAAGTTGAAAGTGACTGTCCCCCAAGGGGTGGGATCAGGGAGACACTGATTCAGGTCTTCTATGTGCCACACAGCCTGCTAGCACCATGATCAATCCTCACCGTAGCTCAGAGAGGGGAAATATATGCCCATTTTACAGATGAATGGTTGAACAACATGCCCTAGTCATACTGCAGGGGGAGGTGACAGCAGGTCACCTGCAAGTTTGCTCCTGAGCTCCATCCATCAATCACCACAGAGCTCCTGAAGCCCTACCACAGGTGGCCAGTAGATGGTAGCAGAACCAGGAAGATAGAACTCCAATTCCTGCTCCCTATTCATTAACTGTACAAGTTTGGGCCAGTAGCTCAACCTCTCTGCGCCTCCATTTCCTCACCTGTGCAAAGGAGACAGACTGTTATTCCTGCAGGGCTGTTTAAGGCCCCCACAGATCTTAGTGGCGGAGATTTGGGCAGGTGGAAGTGGGACAAAGGGCCCTTCAGCTCTCATAAGGTGCTTGAGACTCCTCTGGTTTCCAGAGAAACCAGTATCACAGGACGGAGGAAAGGATCAACTCCCAAAGGACATGAGCGGCTCCTGAGACCCGACCCCTGATTCCAGTTGGAACCGCAGGGTGACCCAGAGCCAAGCAGCGAGGAGGCTTCCCCACAGCAGGTCTGGGTGCTTCATCTCAGGTCACAGGAGACCAAGGGAGGCAGCCTGCCCCATCCTGTCCCCAGGGCCTCTCAGCTGCCTTCCTATCTTGCCTCCCAGCCCAGCCTGGTGATGACTCAGCATCTGCCTGAGGGCCCGAAGGAAGGAGGAGCTTCAATATCTGGAGGACCCCAGCTAGGGCAGGCCAGGGGGAGACCAGCACTGCAGGGCATGCCGTGAGGTGACTGTGAGGTGCCCTCCACTTTAGATGCTCCCAGCCTGTGGCAGACATGACTGCCCCATTCCATGGAGGAGGCTGAGCCCAGGAGGGGGCAGTGCCACCAAGGTCATGAGGAAAGTGACAAAACCAGGTGTGCTGGGCTCCCACCAGGGTTCTCTCCACTGATGCCCAATGCTGCTGGGCAGATCTGTGGGGCAGGCACGGCCACCCCAGCACAGGGCTCTGGACCCAGGCACCTCTCCAGCAAAGACCTGGCTCCCAGTCAGTCTTCCAGGGTTCCATTGCCCTGACTGCGCGAAAGCTGAGACCTGGGGCCATCAGACAGCCTGGGAGGGAGCACCTGAGGCCTGGGCCTGTTCCTCCTGCCTGGACAGGCTTAGGGTCCTCAGCTGTAACCTGCAGAAACCAAGTGAGTTTGGTGGCACTTGGAATTCAGAGACCATGTTGGGGCACCTGTAAAAGAACCATCATAGAAATAGCTCTCAAGGACCATGCACACACTGCGAGCCAGGCACTGCCCAAAGCAACCCTGCAAGACCAGTATTGCTAGCATCTCCTTTTACAGATGAGGAAACCAAGGCACAGAGAAGTTAGGTCACTTGCCCAGGACCACAGAGGAAGAGGTTAACTGAGACTCAAACTCAAAACTCAAAGTCTGGCTCTAGAAATTCCAGGTAGGCCAGGTTATGGGTGACAAAGCCACCCTTCTTTCACCTGTCCCCCTGCATCTGTTCTAAGCCCAGCTCAGGGGCCAGGGGATACCCAGACCATCACCCACCACCATAGGGCCAGGTTTCTCCAGACTGGCATCTGTCCTTCCACCTTTCCTGGGTCGTCAGTTGGACATGTACCATAGAGTGAGTCAGGGACGGTACCTGTCCACAGGTCCCTGTCTCCCTTGAGCAGGAGGAACGAGAGCTGAGCTCTACGTGAGCGGAGCTGTCACAGCCCGAGCCTGGAGGGATCACAGAGGCCACCATCAAACAGGCATGGAGAGGGCCGATGGGAGGAGCGGCTCCAGACACAAATGAGAACTCTGAATACTCCCCACAACAGGGGCCGGCTGGAGACAGAGGCCACCTCTGACACAACCCCGCCCAGGCCTGGCCTGCGCCCTCTTCCACTACTATCCATGCCTTGGGGTCTCCCCCACCAGCCTGTGAGCTCTGCCCACCTCCAGGGTGAGCAGGGTCTAGCAGGTTCTGCTGGGGCTGTAAATAGGATTGGGAGGGCTGGTGCCAGGGTTGGACGGATCGGGCCTGCTGTGAGCCCTGGGCCAAGCCACGGGAGGGCTGGGGAGGCTCCTCTGGTCAACACACCTCTAGGGCACAGACTTCTGCACCTGTGGTCACCTCTCCCTCCTCTGTGGCTCCCAGCCTGTTGGACCGGCTGGACCAGATGCAGGCGGCAGCCCTCAGTCACCTCCCCCTGGCACAACAGGAAGTTCAGGTTCCCTGTCCTAGTGTACAAACAGGTGTGCACAGGCAGCAGGTCCACACACACCCACACACAAACCCCCCCACACACATACACATACGCACACACACATGCACACGAGCGGCACCTCTGGCCTCTGCTCCCTGACCTGTTCTCGGCCCACCTTCACTCAGGTCACCCTGCTCCAGAATTTAAGATCACAGAAGGAATTGGCAACTGGGGACACTGGGGGGGGGGCCTCTGCCTGGGACAGGAAAGGGCAGTGTTCTCGTGAGTCATGCTGTGTGACCTGCACCCTCTGCCCTAGGCTTGCCTCCCCCACGGCTCCTGTCACCATTCCCATCCTTCAAGGCCACCTCCTTTAACAAGCCTTCCCCAGCTGCCCTGAACCTGTCCCGGTGCCAAGGGTGCCAAGGGTGCCAAGGCTCCTGGCCAGGGCAAAGGCCTGCCCGGCACCTGGCCTCGAAGCAGACAGTCTGCTTGGGGACATTCAGGGGTCTACTGCTCAGCACAACAGAAGAGCAGAGGCCACCCCAGGAAATGGGCATGAGCCCCAGAGGGTAGGGATGGACAAGTTCTGGGGGTTCCAAAGCTGACATCAGTTTATAGGACCCCCACTTGTCCCATGTTGTGTTCCACCAAGTGACCCCCAGACTGATTTCCACGTGAGATAAGTAGAGTGATGGATGGGGGCACTCTGTCCCCACAGGGACGTCAGGTGGCCCCCTACCCAGCCCTGAGCCATACTCTTGGGTCCCCCCCGAGTTCCTAGGCCTTGCTGACAGTGCCCATCGCCTCTCCCTGACCAGCCTGTGAAGGAGGCCTGCAGGTGTTCACTGTACTGGAGAGAAAAGCAAAAAACAATGAGCTGCAGCAGGGTTGGGCCTAAAGCAGGTGCCCTGGGTGGAGGGGGAAGAGGACAAGGCTGGGTCCCACCTGCAGAGTCAATAAGAGGTGACGCCCCGGGCAGGGAGGGTGGCTGAGGAGAACCTCTAAGAACCGAGGGCCACTGTCATCAACAACTTAGAGAAAATGAGCCAGAAATGGGGTAGAAGTGGAGAAGGTTCCCTGGGCTGAGGAAGGAGCTGGGCCTCCCTGTGAACAGCTGGGCTACAGGACCACAGACGTGCAGCTGCCCCAGGGCCAAGGTTCACTGGGCATCGAGCGGTGAGAGCTACGGATCAGGAGCTGGGCCCGCCCACAGAGGCTTGACTTCCTGCTCCATGGACCTCTGTCCAGCCATCCAGAAGTCCAGGGCCCAGGCGCTGCCCACTCACACTCTTTAAATCCACACAGTCAATGTCCCATCGTGTGGTCTCACTTCCTGGTCCTCTGTGGCTCCCCAGGGGGTTCAGTCCTTGAGCTGCCTCTCCACAGACAGCTGAACCCCCTATTGCAGCCTCGTGGACCCCCCAGACACGTCCCTCAAGACCAAGGAGCACACGCTGTCACCCCTCCCACAGCATAGCGGCTCCGTTTCTGCTTGTGAGCCAGGCTGGAAGGGCCCAGGGAGGAAGGTGGTGAGGTGGACAGACAGGCAGGGCTCCTGGGCCCAGAGAGGGTAGAGACTCCCCCAGGTCACATAGGCAGGCCGAGCCATAGCCTGCCCTACTTGCCCCAGCCAGGCCTCACCAGCCTCCTTCCGGGTCCCCAGGCCACAGGCATCTTTAGTCTGGGTGACAGGCTCAGGGCAGGAAGAGGGCCAGGACAAGGGCAGCAAGCAAGGGTGGAGCAAGAAAAGGGCAGAGAGTGAGTGTCCACTCCTCCTCCCGGAACCAAAACCCTACAAAGGCCCTTTGAGGGTAGCCTCCTTCCCCACCCACTTGACAAAGAAAAATGACGTGAGAGGGTGGGCCACCAAAATTCTGTGACCAGGCTGAAGGCTCTGGGGAATTCCAGAGGATGAATGCAATGGCCAGAGGACCAGGGACCCTTCACCTGGTGTCACAGGAAGGTCCAGGGAGGCAGGACTCCAGGGCACTGGCCCACCCCTGCTAGTGACTCACTGGGTGATCTGGCGTTCAGGCCTCCTCTCCTGGCTTGTTCCCCTCACTCCCAAGGGTTCCAATCCAAAAGAGAACATGGGGATTTGTGAGTTGAAAGGGGTTTCAGACCCTGCCTAGGAGAGGAGCTTGAACAATAAATTTAACTTTCCCCCAAAGTCCAAGACTTTGTAAAATGCAAACCTGATCCTGTCACTTGCTGCACAAGACCCTCAGAGCAAGGGCCAGCACCTCAGCCTGCACATGGGCCCCACTCAGAGCCGTGGCCCAGTACACCACCCCCAGCCCTGGCCCTAGCCACCCTGGGTACCGGGGCCTGCCATCCCCACCTGCTTTGAGCCTTGGACACAGCTTCCTGCCTCTCCCCTGGCTGAGATGCCTTATCTGAGAACTGAGCAGGAGTCACAGTCTCCTCCAGGTCTAGTCCGGGTGGCAGGTAGAGCAGTCTTCCACTGAAGTCCCTTCTGTGGGACACACCTCACCATGTCACTAACATGGCCATGGGACCTGGGGAGGGGCCTGAGCTATGATCTCTAGCAGTCTCTCCTTCACACCGGCCCCCGGGGACACCCGCTCTGCAAGGTCCTCTCCCCACCCAGCCTCCCACCCAGGACAGAGCAGTCACCCCATGGGGCCACACTCCGGCCTCAGTCCTGAGGCCGGGACAGGGGAGTGGCTGGGACAGGGGAGGTGCCAGAGTCCATCAGGACCAACATTGATGGAAAAGACTCCCCGTTAAAACAGCCAGGCCCTGTTTTAATCTCACAACAAGAAGCACAGGCTCTTACTTCTTACTGCCCTTATCCTTACTGATCAGTCATCATGATAAACGCTTTCATTTTGACAGGAACAGATGACTGCCAGACCATTAGGATGAGAATAATGAGGAAATCCCTTACACTTGATATCATTCTACATTTTACTAAACAAAGGCCACACCCACAGGCCAAAACAACCCTAGAGGGGAAGGTGACCGGTGCACTTTCCACGGTGGGCCTAGCTGGGCAGTGGTGGCTGTGGGGTTAGGGCCCATTCTCCTGGACCCCTGCCCAGGTCACATCACATAACAGGGGCTCAAAATAGGACCCTCTGCTCTCTGGGCAGTAGGTATCCCTGTGTCCCTGCAGACAGCCTGGGGTCTCTGGCCTGCTCGCCCAGCTTCATGGGGGCCAGACACTGACCTTGGGCCGCTTCCACCGGACAGTGGGCCCTGGGCTGCCCTTGTAGTAGAGTGAGTCATCGGTAGCGGGGAAGTGGGAGTCCTCGAAGAGCACCTTCTTCCGCAGACAGGCCCGCTTCAGAGACGAGTAGTTCTGATCCTCATAAGGCTTCACGCAGGAGAACATGGTGGCCGCTGCCCCAGGGGGAGGCAGAACACCTAGAGGACAAGAAGGCACAAAGGCCATCACTCATGGGGTACCTGGGGCCCTGTCAGCACCAGTCCCGTGTGCTGCCCTCAGCAGCCCCATGAAGTGGGCTTCACCACCCTCACCATCCAGGTAAGCCAAGGAGCTGAGGGCAGAGGCCACACAGCCGGCGTACGGTGTCCAATCTGCAATCTGGGCTCTCTCCTCTCAGATGTCTGGAGGGGATGCCAGGCCCACAGGCCACCAGTCAGGGCTCAGGGCCGGCCTGGCCACGCCCCCTCCCTCCCTCTTTGTTTAACCAGCTTCTTTAGACCTTGGGGACCCAACAGACAAGTGGCCAACCCAGCCACTCCGGGGCTGGCACCACACCCACAGGAGAGCAGCCTGGGTCTCATCCCCAGTTCTCCTTCCTCCCAACCCTCACCTCTAGCCAGGAGGGGCACGTTTCCTCCCTGCACCTGAGATGAGTAGTTCTGATCTACCGAGAATCAGTGTCTCTGTGGGGAGCAGGTTCCTGCCTTCACTCCCAGCCAGTGCCCTGCACCTCGCACCCCCTCGATGACCAAAAACAAGGGAGACAGGATGTGGCCAGGAAAAGCCTCCAGGAGGGAAGGAGAGGGCAGGAACAAGCAGCCAGCAGAGACTGTCACATCAGGTACACTGACAGGTGTTCAGAGACCAAGCACCTGAATGACTGTGCCACCTCTGCTAGCTGGACCCTCACACCCCATCAAGGCTGCGACAGTGCCATACCTCGAGGATCTACTCCTCCTGGGCCTGCCTGGGCAATGCTGCAGCCCCATCAAGGTTCAAGCAAGTTTCCCAGCCTCACTTGGGAGAGGAGGAGGCTCGGGAGGTTGGCTTCCAAAACCATGTTGGAGAGGAAGACTGATGTGGGTGCAGAGGCCAGTTGCACCACTCACCTGCTGGGTGACCTTGAACAAGTCATGCAGCCTCTCTGAGCCCCCATTTTCTCATTTCTGCCATGGGAACAGTGCTGCTCGGATAACTGGAAGATGCCGCTATAATTAACCACAGGCTGGGAGAAGGCCGGGCAGGGGGAGCAGGAGGAGCAGGAGGAGCAGGAAGGAGGGGCCCTGGGACACCGTGTGTAAGACCCCTGGATGACAGTTTGAGTCTATTATCTGAAAACAGAGCTGGAGGGGGACCTTGTTGCCACAGTTCAGAAAGAGAGCCGAGGCTCAGGGATGGATGCCACCTGCCCACGTCCCCCCTGCACTGCCTGGACTCCAGCCCAGTCTTCAGACTTCGGTGCCTCCACCTCAGCCTCACAACCCTGCCTCTTAGGAGCAAGGGCTGAGCAGGTGGGGCTCCCCACACACCCTGGAGTGAGCTGGGGCCTCACAGGAAGGGGACGATGAGGGGAAACAGGAAGGAAGGCATGAGACCAAGCAGAATGTGGTCTTGGAAGGGACAGCAGAACTCGGACACAGGACAGCTGGCTTGTTCCTTGTTCTGCACCAGCAGCTACTTTATCTTCCACGCCCACATCCCTACAGGGGCTGCTGTGTGACCTCAGACCAACCATGTAACCTCTCTGTCTTCCCCTCTGTCCAGACAGGCCAATCACCCAGCGCCCTCTGGCCTCCCCCCAGCCCCAGCCTTGGAGGCTGGGGGAGAAGACCTGGGAGAGCCTGAGAGGGCTCCAGCCCACAGGGACCTGGCGGTGTCATTACACTGTGGGTTCCCAGCAGCGCAGCTCAGGAAGCAATTTAAGCTGTAAGAGTTAGATGAGAGAAGCTGGAAGCAGAAGCCCAGAAACAAGCTTTTGTAGTTCCAGTATTTCAGAGCCCAGAGGGCCCAGAGAGGTAGAGTGGGTGGCCAAGGTCACACAGCAAAATTGGTGAGTGTTCTCCGGGCCTGCTCCCAGGGAAAAGAAGGGGAAAGTCTGGCCAGACAGGGCCCAGGAGAACGGGTGGGGCCTTGGGCTGAGATGCAGCTCCACTGCCCCTCCACCTCACCCTGAGGGCCAGGCTGATCCAGCACTCCTTATGCTGGGTCTTCTGGGCCTTTGGGCTGACAGCCCTTCTGCTGCATCAGAACCCCCGTCCCAGAGTCTATAGCATCTGACTCTGGGCGGCTCGAGGCATCGGAGCTAACTACTACCACTGCTTATCTCTGAAGCTGCAGACGACCAGGAGAAGGGAAGCTGGCCTCTCAGCTGGCCGCTCTCTCTAGGCCTGAGCTCCGGGCCTGGCCCTTCCCATCCTAAAGCAATATTACACAGTGTTCAGCCAGCCAGGGCCCAGGGGGGTCAGGACATCTGAGCATCCCAGCTGCCCTGAGAGCCTGCCCTCTTTCCTTTCTCTTTTTCTCTCTTTCTTTCTCTCTCTCTTTCTCTCTCCTCCCTCCCTCCCTCCCCCCCTCTCTTTCTTTCTTTTTGGCACTTGGGATTTAACTCCGGGGCATTTTACCACTGAGCTGCACCCCAGCCCTTTTTACTTTGAGACAGGATTTCACTAAGTTGGCCAGGCTGGCCTCAAACTTGTGATCCTCTTGCCTCAGTCTCCCGAGTAGCTGGGACCATGGGAATGCACCACCCCACTTGGCTCCCTCTTCCCTTCCTCTGCCAATCCCACCCTGCATCCTCCACTGGGGCCTGAGCTCCAGTGCGGTGGGTCCCTGCAGTCCCCCTCATGCTGCGACCTCAAGCCTTTGCACAGTTGGCCCCTTGCACAACCCAGCCCTGCCTCACCAGTCCCAGAGCACCAGCTCCCCAGCCCACTGCACACGCCCCCTGGGCGGAACCTGTGTCCAGGTCCTCTCTGCACTCCCAGGTCCAACGCTGGGGTCAGGGACTCAGTAAGCACTCAGTGGACCAGGCAAGGCCAGGGCGGAGGACCCTCACTCCTTCCCAGGCACAGCTCGCTCAGGAGGGCAGAGCTCCCTCTGCAGGGGAAGCTGCTTCCCAATCACAGCCCCAGACTCAGGTGGGCTGGAGCTGGGCCACCGTTCCCCACCAGGCCAGGCCTCCCTCTTCCTTCCTGCTCTTCCTCATGGCTGGGTGCGAGCCGGTGCCCACACCCGCAGTCAGCTCTGCTGGGCCCTGCCCTCCTCCAGGGACCGACACCCTTGGCTATAGTTCCCCAATGCCCGCCTAAGCTACGAGGCCTGGAGCAGGACACATGGCCTCTCTGGTCTGCACAGTCCTTGTCTGGAAGGAAGAGGGAAGGTGCCAGGACCTTGTGCCTCTGAGAGCACTGAACAAGGCGCCACCACTCGGAGCAGCACACTGGACACCTCAGTCGGCTATGAGCAGTTGGAAGCAGATTGTGGAAGGGGCCAACTATGCAAAGACCCTGAGGTCAGCAGCATTAGGGGAACTGCAGGGAACCCACAGCACCTAGAAGCAGGAAGTGGGGACCGGCCACAAGAGCTGACAGGGCCAGGCATGATGGGGAACGTCTGCAGTCCCAATGACTCAAGGGCTGAGGCCACAGGATCACAAGTTCAAGGCCAACTTAGCCGGACCCTGTCTCAAGATAAATTTTGTTTTTAAAAGCCTGGGGATGTAGCTCAGAGGAAGCGCACTTGCTTGGCCTGGGTGAAGCTCTGGGTTCTATCCCCAGCGTCGCAGAAAGAAACAGAAGGGAAAAAAGAAGCTGAGTCAAAGAAAAATAAAAAGTTGCCGGTGGTATGGGTGGAGGGCAGGGAGCTCCCAGGCGGAGCTGAGACTGAGTCGGAGCTGAGTGCACGCAGGGCAAGGCACTTACCTCTCTGAGCCTCTGATGGGAGATAATGGAGGGCGTTAAAAAAACCAATGGCACAGTTGAGTCTAAGTTCAGGAGCAAGAGGGCCTCAAATCGGCACAAAGGACCAGGAACAGCCAGAGATTTTCAGAGAACAAGCTAAGGGACTCACTCTACCAGTTAACCAGTGGATCACAAAGCTCTCTCACTGAGACAGTGCTGGATGGACAGGCAGACCAGTGGAATAGAGCAGAAGGGCCAGGTAGGCCGGGGTGTGGTGGCACACACCTATAGTCCCAGTGGCTCGGAGGCCCAGGCAGGAGAATCTCGAGTTCAAGGCCAGCCTCAGCAACTTAGCAAGGCCCTAAGCAGCTTAGCAAGACCCTGTCTCTAAAAATAAAAAGGTTTGGGGGGCGGGCTGGGGTTGTAGCTCAGCAGTTGAGCACTTGCCTGGCATGGGTGAGGCACTGGGTTCGATCCTCAGCACCACATACATAAATAAACTAAACAAAGGTATTGTGTTATGTACAACTTAAAAAAAATTAAAACAAAAAAGGGGCTGGGGATGTGGCTAAGTGGTTAAGCACCCTTGGGTTCAATCCACAGTATCAAAAAAAAAAAAAAAAAGAAAAGAAGAAAGAAAGAAGGAAGGAAAGAAAGAAAGAAGGAAGGAAAGAAAGAAAAGAATAAGGAGGGCCAGACAGGCCACAAACATAGGGACACCTAAGGTATGGCCATGCATGGTACATTCAGGAAGAATCACCCTTTTAATAAATAGTGCTAGAAGGACTGGCTATTCATATGGGAAAAGATTTATCCTGACGCCTACCTGCCACTACACACAGAAACTAATTCTAAGTAGACTGCAAATCTAACTGCAAGGTAAACCAATAATGCTTCAAGAAGAAAAAGAGCACATCCACATGGATAAGAAAAAGAGCTTGACTTCATTAGTCATCAGGGAAATGCAAATTAAAACCACAGCTAGATACCAGGATATCCCCCACTAGGATGGCTAAAATGAAAAACGCCATAAACGCTCACAAAAATGAGTGACATAGCTCTGTGGTAGAGCACTTACCTAGCATATGCAAGGCCCTGGGTTCCATTCCAAGCACCATATCAAGGAAAAGAAAATCCCAGGTTTAACTCTTATATGCTGGTGGTGGGAATGCAAATTGGTACACTTTGCTAAGGCATTTGACTATGGCTAGTGTAGCTGAACAAATGCATACTCTACTGCCCAGTAATTCCACACCTAAGAATATGTCCAACAGAACCACATGCACATATTCACCAGTTATGTGTAGACCAGTGTTTACCTGGTAGTACGTTATGCTGAAAATTAGAAACAACCCATATGTCCATCAACAAAAGAACAGATAAATACGTTGTTATATATCCACATAATGCACTCCCAAAGGATGATGAAAATGAACAAACCGTTGCATGTAACCCCGTGGACGGATCTCACAAGCATAATACCAAACAATGAAAGCAGGGCCAGGATAATCCTGATACCAAAGCCAGAAATAAAGAAAATTGTAGGCCAACAGCCCTAATGAACATAGATGCAAGAAATCCTCAACAGCTGTGCGTGTTGGTGCACCCTTACAATCCTGGTGACTCAAGAGGCTGAGGCAGAAGGAGAGCAATTTCAGAACCAGACTCACCCACTTAGCAATGCCCTGAGCAACTTAGGGAGAGCCTTTCTTAGATTGATTGATTGATAGATAGATAGATAGGTAGGTAGGTAGATAGATAGATAGATAGGGCTGTAGATGTGGCTCAGTGGTAGTGGGTCTATGGGGTTCAATCCTAAGTACCAGAACAACAACAATTCAATAAAATAATAGAAAACAGAATTCAGTAGCACATTAAAAGGATCATTCACTATGATCAAGTGGTACTGATCCCTGGGAATCAAGGATCAATAAATGGGATACACGATTACATGTAAACAGAATAAAAAACAAAAGGTACATGACCATCTCATTAGATACAAGAAAAGCATTTGACAAAACCAAGTATCCTTCATGAGAAAAACTCTCAACAAACTAGGCATAAGAGAAATGTACAAAAATCAGTATTCTTTCAAGTTCAAGGCCAGCAACTTAGTGAGACTGTCTCAAAATAAAAACTATAAAGGGCTGAGGATATGACTTGGTGGTAGAGCACCCCTGGGTTCAATCCCTAATCTGTAGAAAAGGGAAGAATCAAAACAACAAAATCAACAAACTTGAATACTTAATAATCAGTGAGCCTGTAAATCAGCTCCAGTCCAGAAATAAATGAAAAGATCCTTTCTTTAAGGATTGGAAGGATTAATAGTGTCACAACATCCATACAACCCAAAGCAATCAGATTCAGTGCAACCTTTTGGTACTTAGGGAGGTTCCAAAGATATTTTTCACAGAAATAGAAAAAAGAATACTAAAACTCAAATGGAATTAGAAAAGACCCCCAAAAGGAAAAAAAAAATGAAAGGAAGAAGTCTTTGAGCAACAAGGACAAAAGCTAGAGAAATCACAATACCTGACTTCAAAATATAGTACAAAATCACAATCATCAAAGCAACATGGTGCTAACATAAAAACAGACCCAGAGACCAATGGGACAGAAGAGTGAGCCAAGAACTAAATCCACACGTTTATGGTCGACTGATTTTCAACAAAGGTGCCAATAGTACACAACAGGGAAGGGCCAGTCCCCTCAGTAAGTGGTCTGGGAAACTGGACATTCACATGCAGAAGACACGTATCATAACAGGAAAATCTGTTCAGGCAGATTAGAGACTTAAACTTTAGACCTAAAGTTGTAAAACTACTGGAAGAAAACACATGGAGCAACTCCACAACATTGGTCTAGGCAACGATCATCTTGCATCTAACCCCAAAACCACAGGGAAGAAAAGCAAAAAATAGGCATATGGTACTACACCAAATGAAAGCAAAAGAAATCATCAACAGAGTGAAGAGGCAGGTACAGAATGGAAGAAGACATTTGCAAACTGTATATATGATAAGAAGTTAATGTCCCAAATATAGAAGGAACT
Organism: Spermophilus citellus; assembly: GCF_964194105.1. Classification (NCBI taxonomy): domain Eukaryota; kingdom Metazoa; phylum Chordata; class Mammalia; order Rodentia; family Sciuridae; genus Spermophilus; species Spermophilus citellus. The sequence continues at coordinate 190,899,469 of NC_138183.1, forward strand.
TGTATGATTCCACAGGGATAAAGCAACCTTATTTTTAAAAAATGAACAAAGGACGCAGAGAGACATTAAAAAAAAAAAAAAAACCACAAGCAAATAACCAACAGGTATGAAAAAGAAAAAGTTCAACATCACTGATCATCAGGTAATTGCAAATCAAAACCAAATGGATCTAATACTGTTTGATGCCTACTACCAAAAAGTGCTGACAAGAACATGGAGGGGGGGAGCCTTGTGCATGGTAGGAGGGATGTAAATTAGAGAACCCTTATGGAAAGCGGCAGGGAGATTCCTTAAAGAATTAAAAATAGCCAGATGCAGTGGCACAGCCTGCATGCCTGTAACCCCCCAGCTTCTCCGGAGGCTGAGGCAGGAGGATCCCAAGTTCAAAAGTTCAAAGCCAGCCTCAGGAACTTAGTAAGGCCCTAGGCAACTCAGTGAGACCCTGTCTCTAAATAAAATATAAAAAAGGGCTGGGGATGTGGCTCAGTGGTTAACATCTCTTTGATTAAACACTGAGTTATGGGGGTGAACCCATTGCACCCCTGGGTTCAATCCTCAGTAACAAACAAACAAACAACAACAACAACAAAAAAAAAAAAACTACCATTGTATCCAACAGTCCCACTGCTGGGTAACATCCAAAGGCAATGAAGTCAGTGTGGTGAAGAGATGGCTACACTGCAGAGAGATTTACAGCAGCCAAGATACTGAAACAAGCATCCATCAACCAGTGAATGGATAAGAAAATGTGGTACACAGATACAATGGAATACTACTTGGCCTTATAAAAGAGGGAGATACGTTTGGTCATTTGTGACAACATGAACGAGCCTGGAGGAGAGTAGGTTAAATGAGCCAGAAAAGAACTGCATGGTCTCACTTATATGTAGAACCTAAAAATGCTGAACTGATTGAGAATAGAAGGATGGCTGTCAGGGGCCTGGTGTGGGTATTAGGGAAGGAGGGCTGGGGAGACAGTGGCCAAAGGATACAAAATTTCAGACAGGAGCAATAAGTTCAAGAGACCTGCTGTACAACATGGTGACTATAGTTAATAACAATGTGGGGCATTTCCTCCACCCCTCAATACTGGGGATTCCATCCAGGCTGGATCCTCAGCCACATAACCAGCCCTTTTTTATTTTTGAGACAGGGTCTCACTGACTTGTTGAGGTTGGCCTCTAACTTGTGATCCTCCTCCCTAAGTCTCCAGCCATCTCTGGATTACAGGTATGTGCCACCACATGCCAGCTAATAATGTATTATATCTTAAAAGTTACTGAGAGAGAGGACTTTGAGTGTTCTCACCACGCACAAACAAGGTGAGATAATACATACGTTAATCAGCTTGATTTAGCCATTCCACACTTGTATACCTACTTCAAAATATCATACTGTACATGAATATATATATAATTTCTGTCCATTCAAATTTTAATTTAAAAAAAAAAGGAAACGCAGGCATAATTCATCTATAGTGAATAGAAAATAAGAGAGTGACCACTCTCAGCTTTCCATTACTGGACGAACACCGAGATAGCCAGCTTCTAAAGAGAACAGGTTTGTTTTGGCTCAGGGCTTTGGAGTTTCCAGTCCCTGATTGGGGACCCGTTGCTTTCAGGCCTCTGGTGGGGATCTGGGTGGCAATGGCGGGAACCCATGGGGGAGCAAAACCACTCACCTCCTCAAGGCTGTGGAGCGAAAAAAGAGGAAGAAGAGACCAGGTCCCAGAGTCCTCCTCCAAGGGAACACCCTCGGTGTCCCGCGGGGTCCCACCACCTTCCAAGAGGCCCTCCCTGGGGATGAAGCCTTTTACACAGGGGCATCTGGGGGACATTCGGGATCCAAACTAATGCACTACCTTTAGGGTTTGGGACTGGAAGGGGCATGATGGGGCTTCTGTCATTCTGACAAAACTCTTCAGTGACGCGGGTGGTGGTTATGTGGGGGTGGTCACTTTATTTTTTATTTTTTCAAGTACTGGGGATCAAAGCCAGGGCCTGGTGCATGCTAGGCAAGTACTTTACCACCGAGCTACAATCCCAGCCCTTTGCAAAACTGCCAAGACTGGCCTCCAACTTGTGATCCTCAAGTCTCTGCCTCCCGAGTTGCTAGGCATGTGCCACTACGTCTGGCTTGGGGTTGTCACATTGGTAGTCCATGTATGCTTATGATTTATGCACCTCTCTGTGGATCAGTTATGCTTCATTAAAAGTATTTAAAAGCCAGCACAGTGGACCTGGGAAGGAGGAGGGCTAGATCTGGTGACCTAGGCCCTAACAGATCTGGGCTCTTCACAGATACAGCTCTGTCACATTGGACACTAGAAGCCTAAGTGGATGACCCAGAAAGGCAGAGCAGGAAAGAGTGTCAGCCTGGACAAGGCCTTGTCATCTACAGGCTGTGTGACCTTCTGCAGATCTCCACCTCTCTGATCTTCAGCCCCCTCCTCTATTTCTCAGGACACTGTGGCTTTGCCATTCAGAGCGCTCAAATCCAAGAGGGTCCAGATGAGATGTCCTGTATCCCAGTGGAGCCCATACCTGCAGATTTCTTTGGGGCCTGGCAAGGGCTTACAGCCGCCTCAGACCATCTCAGGAGATGTTCTTGGCTCTGAGGAGCACGGGCACAGTGCTCAGGGAAAGGATCATAAAGGAGGCTACAGAGGACCCAGTCAGAGGTCCTTGGACGCCCCCCACAGGCATCAGTCTTGTCTTGAGGTGAGGAAGCCCCGGAAGGTGCTGAGCAGGGGAAGAACCGGTTACACCTGTCTCAGTGAGATCCGCTGGAGCCTGCCATGCGTGGCTGGATCAGGTCTGTCCCCACCAGAACTGACGCTGAGGCTGAATTCCTCAGTGAGGTGGCATTGGAAAGTGGATCCTGGCGGGCGGTGTCATGGAGTCACAGCCCTGGAATGGGCTACCCATCACAAGAGTTCAGTCCCCTTTCTTTCCCACCTGCCTGCTTCCCTTCCGCCTCCTACCATGAGTTGAAGCAGCATCAAGTCCTTACCTGATGCGACCTGGGGTCCAATCTTGGATTTCCCAGTCTCCAGAATCGTGAGCCCCAATAAACCTCTTTACAAACCACCCCGTCTCAGGTGTTCTGTTATAGCAACAAAATAAGACATTGCCACACGGAGGATAGACTAGAAAAAGACACGAATAAGGGCAGAAATACCAGAAGGAAGGCTAAGAACTGGCAAGGCCACACATGAACGGAGAGGAGAGCATTCCAGAGGCCCGTGGGAGGCAGACCCAGCTCTACAGGGTGCCAACTGGCAGTGGGGGGCCTCGACCCCTCCCCCACATGCCACAGGAGTGCCTCATGAGGCACAGGCCTGGCAGGGTAGGTGTCATCCAGAGCCAATGGAAGAAAACAGAGATGCTCCCACCCATAACCTGGCAAAGTCCCCCACGCCCCTCACCTCCTTTCCTCAACCTCCTACTACCCCCACTCCAGTCAAGACCCACCCCCCACTGCCCTTTGCGATGTGAGCAGGGAAGGCTGCAAGCTTCCTGGAGGCTGAGCTGGGGATGATGGGTGGCGCATGCATCCCAGCAACATGGGAGGCTGAGGCAGGAGGATCGCAAGTTCAGGGCCAGCCTGGGCAACTTAGCAAGACCCTGTCTCAAAATAAAAAGTAAATGGGCTGGGGGGGGTGGCTCAGTGGTGAAACGCCCCAGGAGGAGGCAGGACCAGAAAGCTCAGCCTCAGGCAGAGGCTTAGGGTGCGCATGGCAGGACAGCTCTGCAGGGCTGGGACACCAGGCTGAGTGGTGTCAGCTCCCACTGGGGACACCGAGAACCAGGGGTCAGATGCTGATGGAGTGACCCCGGCCAGGGATGGCAGATGCCACAGGGGCGCCTGCACAGGGTGGAGGCTCAGCCTTTGGTAGCTGACTGATGACCTGCGTTTCTGTTCGGGGGCTTTGTTGGTGGTGGTTCTACTTTCATGGTGCTGAGAACCGAACTCAGGGCCCCGAGCACACTAGGCAGGTGCTCTACCAACTGAGCCACAGGCCAGCCCCGGTGCTTCTGTTTATCCCACACCTCACTGCCAACCTCCGCTCGCTCGGCTGGCCGGCCACCATTTTAAGAATGTTTTTAACGTGGGTCTCTGTTCTGTTGTTGGTGTATTCTGCCCTCCCAGGACCCATCTCTCATAAAGAGGAGTGACACAGGATGGGGGGAGGCAGGTGGGGAAGGAGAGCTGGCTCGGGCCCTCTGTCTCCCGGCTCCTGGGCTCTGGCTCCAGAGCCGAGGTGGCCAGGCCCTGTGAGTCACTCCAGCCAACACCAGGCAGGCTGGCACCAGGGCCGGGAAATCCTGTCTTTCTTCTCCTCCCCTCCGCTTATCATTTCTGTCTGTGTCCAATCCATTCCCTGCCTGGCTACAGACGGGGTGGGGCTGTGGCTGGGGGGTGGAGCACTTGCCCAGCAGGCACCGGCCCTGGGGTCCACGCACAGCACCACCAAAAACAAAACTAAAATTCCAACCAGGCAGCTAGGAGACCCAGAGCACCAGAGGGCAGGGCCAGACCTACAGGGCACAGGGTCCCATCCGGTCCTGCTATAGGGCACAGGGTCCCATCTGGTCCTCATGGACGGCGGCCCGGGTGTGAGGAAGCAGCAGGCCTCCTGGCCTGGCTCTGGGTGGCCCTGACTGAGTCATAAGGCCGGACCCCACAGCTGTTCCTGATTTGGGAACTGGGTCCTATCCAGGGTGTCAGGAACAGGAGGGAGCTGGGAGTTGGATGTAGACAGGATGACGGGGGACAGGTTCCGTGGGCCTTGGGCTGGGACAGAAAGAACCTGAGAACCTGAAGGCGGGGGCTTTCTCCCCAGGCTCAATCTCAAGTCTTAGGAGATGGCTGCCATGGTTTTGGCACTCAAAGACCCACATCCCAGGACAAACCCTCATTGTGGGCAACCCAGGACAGTGGGTCACACTACAGAGGGGCCCCCAGGCCAGCACCATGTTCTGTAGAGAAGGCCCTGGGCTGAGGGGCAGCAGTGAGCACTCCTAGCAAGGGGCATTCTCTCTCTTACCAGGGGAGGGTGAGGATGTAACATACAGAGTCCAGGACACAGGTGCCACTCACCCCTTCCAGGGGATACAATCTAGCAAAGGCACTTATTCAGATCACAAAAGCCACTTCTGCTCTGTTGCACTGTGTGACACCAGGCAAGCCCATGCCCTCTCTGGCCTACAGGCTCTTGCTGAGGAAAGGGGGAGAGAGGGACACTCCTTGCCCTTTTCCAATGGTGGGTCTGTCAACAGGACAGCCTCTTTCCCCACTTCCTACAGAAGCAAGCTATGCCCCTAAAAAAGAAAAACACACCCGCCTCTTGGTTGCAAGGTTTAAAACCTGATGAGTACTGGTACCCTTTTCTCATGCAGGGAAACTGAGGTGCCATTCCTCAGAGCAAGTTCTGCACAACTATAGAAATGAGCTGTGCTCTTCTAACCACAGAGGCTCAGACGGGAAAGAGAAGCATCTTAGGGCAGAGGCAGCAGCCTGTCCCATGTCAAAGTGCTGCTCTGTGTGACCTACCACCTCTCCCTCAGGCTAAGATGGTGACCCTCACCAGCCGTAGGGGTCCCACTCAGGGTCTGTCCCCCATCCTCTTCACTCACATTTGCTCTGTGCCTGGCCAAGCAGGCAATGAGGAGTCAGGGCTCTGCCCTAGGGGTCAGCCTGGTGAGGGAGAGATGGAGACTTCAGGAAGACAGAGGGATCTGCTATCAGACGGAGGAGTCGTTCAGACAGGGCCTGGAAGGCTGCATGGAGGAGGCTGTATTTGAGCCAGCTCTCAAAGGGTGGATTGCACCGGGCATGATGGTACACACCTGTAATCCCAGCGACTCTGGAGGCTGAGGCAGGAAGATGGAAAATTCAAAGCCAACCTCAGCAATTTATCAAAGCCCTAAGCAACTCAGTGAGACCCTGTCTCTAATAAAATATATAATAGGGCTAGGGATGAGGCTCAGTGGTTAAGAGCCCCTGGGTTCAATCACCAGTACCAAACAAACAGACAAATAGAAGGAGGGGGTAGCTCAGAAATGTTGAGTGGTAGAGAGTCCTGAAAGCCAGACTAACAATATAAGAGCAGCCAGGTGTGGTGGCACATGCCTGTAATCTTCCTGAGAAGGCAGGAAGATCTCAAGTTCAAGGGCTAGGCAACTTAGACTCTGTCTCAAAATAAAACAGAAAGGGCTAGAGGTATAGCTCAGTGGAAAAGCACTTGCCTAGCATGTACCAGGCCCTGGGTTCAACCTCCAGCACCAAAAAAGAAAAAGTATAAAAATAAAATGAGAGGCCAGGCACTGTGATGCACGACTGCAATTCCAGCAGCTCGGGAAGCTGAGGCAGGAGGATCATGAGTTCAAAGCCAGCCTCAGCAACTAAGCGAGGCACTAAGCAACCAGTGAGACCCTGTCTCTAAATAAAATACACAATAGGGATGGGGATGTGGCTTAGTGGTTGAGTGCCCCTGAGTTCAATTACCCCCAACCCCCCAAAAATTTAAATTTAAAAATAAATATATAAATGAACAAAATGCTGCCCCTGAGAGAAGCAAGGCTGGTATGACCTAGCCTTGGCTGAGGGAGTGAAATGGAGACCCATGCTGGGGCAGGGTCCATGGCATGTGGGCCAGGGGCTCTTTGGGGTTGGCTGAGTCCCTCCTTGGAGACACACGCATGGCTGACCATGCCTGGGGCCATTAGCATGTTAACAGCAATCCCAGGCCCTGCTCGCTACGGGAAGTGTGTCCTTTCCTGCCCATAGCAGCTTTGAATGCCAATATCTCTTCTCCGTGCCCAGGCAGGGCATCAATCAGAGACTCAGGATAGCAGGCAAGGCCGGAGATGTCCCACCCATATGCCAATCCTCAGGTGGGGAGAGTGAACCCAGGGAAGGGCAAAGCAGCCAACCTCTTCAGAAAGTGAAGGTCTTTCTAATCTACAGGTGCAGCAGCCTCAGACCCTGCCTGCAGCCTCCCAGGCTGAGACACTGAGAGTGACCTCATGGGGTAATGAGAACTGTGACTGGAGAGGCCAGCAGCTGTGGGCATCAGAGGTCGGGAGGAGGGCTGGGCATGGTGCCAGCAATGACACCACAACCGTGGTAGGCTAAACAACGGCCCCAAAGATGTCCACATTCAAGTCCCTAGAACCTGTGGGCGTTGCCTTATATGGTGCGGGGACTTGCAGATGTGATTTAGGATCCTGAGATGGGGAGATTATCCTGGCTTATCTGGCTGGGTCTTAAATGTAACCACAGCATCCTTATGAGGGAGGCAGGGATAGGGGTGCAGCTCTGCGGTGGCAGGGTGCATGGTTAGCATGCACAACGCCCTCCCTCGGGGCAATTCCCAGCACCACGCAAAGAAAGGGGGCAGGGAGGAGGTGACTACAGAAGAGGAAAAGGCAATGACCCGATGGAATAGACCCTGAGTGATGTGGTCAAAGGATATCAGCAGCCACCAGAAGCCAGAAGAGACAAGGAATGGATCTTGCCTTGAGCCTCCTAAGGAACCAGCCTGACTTTTAACCCCACAAGACTCAAAACAAAGACTTCTTTTTTTGTTTGTTTTTTGAGATAGGGTTTCACTAAGTTGCCCAGGCTGGCCTCAAAGTTGCAATTCTCCTGCCTCAGCCTCCCAAGTTGCCAGGATTATAGGCATGTGCCCCATGCCTAGCAAGACAGTCTCATGTGTGCCACTGTGCCCAGCAAGACTTCCAAAACTTCAAGAGAATACATCTGTGTTGTTTTAAATCACTAGTTCGATAGTGCTTTGTTACAGCAGCAATAGGCAAGAAACACGCACGGTTCTTAAAGCACAGTGGACAGGGGCTGGGGCTGGGGCTCAGTGGTAGAGCGCTTGCCTAGCATGTGTGAGGCACTGGGTTCATCCTCAAAACCACATAAAAATAAATAAATAAAATAAAGAGCAGTGGACAGGTGGGTAATGGAGCCCACCCTCTCACCCTGTTCAGGCAAGTCAGCGAGTGAGGGAGAAAATCATTACACCTGGAACTGCTCCAACATAAAACAAAGTTACCAGCATGTCAGTGTCTTAGTTACTGTTATTAGTAGCAAATCACCTGAGTCCCTCACTGGCAGAAGTCACCTGGCACCGTGGCAGACTCTGGCTAGATAGGGGCAGGTGGATCAGGCCAGCAGGCTCTCAGCTTTGGGCCACTCTCCTGGGCCTGACCTGCAGTGATGGGCAGCTGGGTTCCAATGGATGGGCCACAGATCCCTTCTGCCACACCTGACCACATGTCCTACTGTGGCAGAAAAACCACAAGACATACTTCCAAGCCACCCTAGCCTCAGCCAGTGGCACCCCACACATCCAGGCCTGGGAAAGCTGGGGTCCCCAGAAAGGTTGTTTGAACAAAGAGAAAGGGAAACAGTAAGTCCACCATTACTATCCAGCAAACACACACATGCTACACTCCTGTGTCCAAGACAACCTGGATTAGAATCCCAAAGGGACCTGGCCCACTTTGCCTTTAATGAATGAGGAAAGGCAAGGCCTGAGGCCAAAGGGAAGATTGCAGCTATCCCAGGATGGCCCCAGCAATCCAGAGAAAAGGCTGCAGAGATGGGCCTTGAAGGCCAAGCCTGGGGACCACAGCAAGCAATATTTGACCCAGGCAGGGCAAGGAGTGACGGGCAGAAAGGTGTCTGGGCAGGCTGGAGGAGCTGCAGGAAGGGGCTCCAAAGGCACCCAATGTGTTGGCATAGGTGGGGACAGAGACAGGCTAGGGGGCTGAGGTGACAATGCTAGCTACAGAAAGACCACCAGTGGCTGCAGGGAGGGGGTTGCAGACCCTTCCTTCCCCAGCCTGGGAAGTCCAGGGCTCCTGCTGAGCTTTTCTAAGGGAACCTTCACAGGACTTACTGAGGGAGCTCCCAGCAGGTTCTGCCCGGTCTCTTCCCAGGGGATAGGAACTTTTGGCGAGGCCAAGGGACTTGGTCAGCCAGAGACCATCCATGTGGGGGGCCTGCAGGGTTCAGCAATTCCCCTCATCCATTAAAGCCAAGAGGGACTCCCACTTTAGTGACCCCACTCCCTTTTGCTCCTGTCCCAAAGTCTTATCCCCACTCTCTCCTCAGGGAAAGAAAACATGATGCTGGTTGTCAACTACTATTAATAATGGCTACCCCTCACCATGTACCTAGTAAAGTGCTTCTAGGGACCCCATCTTACGTCCTCCTCATCAACCCCCAACCCCCATGATAAGCTGCACATAGCCCCATTTCACATATGGGAAAACTGAGACAGGGGAGTGTCTCTGCCTCAAGGTCACAGGCAGGAAGGAAGACAAACAGCCAGTGTCTCAAGGAGAAAGAAGACAGACCCTGCAGGTGGGAGTGGTGTTAGAGTGGCCTCCTGGTGCCCAGTTTGGGGGCAGGGCTTTGGGCTATACAGAGAGCCTGCAGGGGAAGGATGCCTGAATGGTGGCTCCTCCTACACCCACAGTAGCCTAAGATGGCTCTTGCTGAGACACACACCTGACCCATGTAGTCCCAACCCTGGACAAGCACGCAGCTTCACACCTCCAGGCCTTCGCTCTCACCCTTCCCTAGGCCTTCAAAGTCCCACCCTTTCTCTTCTGCTTGGTGGGCTTCTTCTAGACCCTGTCCGGTGACTCTGAAAGTGAACTAATCCCAGTTCCCAGTCAAGAATCAGACCAGGCCTAGAACTCCAGGCCCTCTAGATAGGGGTTCATCCATTGACCCACCTGCCCCTGTCAGAAAAGTAGCACCTCAGGGCACACTCTGCCAGAGCACCTACCTCTTGGTATGGCATGAAGCTCTAGCTTGGCCTGGGGCAGCAGCAGCTGGACTCACCAAACCCAACCCAACCCCACCCACTGCCCTGTCTCCATCCCCACCCCAGGACTTGGAAACAGGAGCAAGAACCAGCCCAAGGATCCTGGGAGGCCATGATCCTTCCAGAGCACAGTGGTTCCGCCAGGAGGTCTCACACCAAGTCTCCCTCGGCACTCAGGTGCCCTCAGCTTTTGTCTCTCCAACCCCTGGCACAGGAGAATCTGGCTTGAGACCAGTGGCCCTGGGTTCCAATAGGGAGGCTCATTTCACCCATCTGTGCCCAATTCTCCTCATCTGTGTGGGGCCTGGGACTGCAATTCACCACATGAAATGCAGCCAGCAGAGAACTTGGCACCTATTAAGGATCTTCAGTCCCATTTCACCTCTGGTCCCCTAGGTCTCCCCAGACCTCCCAGTCAGGTGGGAACATGGACAGGATCAAAAAAGAGCCATTCTCTCCCAGATCCCATCCCACCCCGCCCTGTCCCCAACGTCATACATCCAGCCCAGCAGCCAAGGAAGGAGGCCCCCCCCCATGCAACCTGGATAGGTGGACCAAGAACGGTAACAGGCTCTGATGGCAGGGGTCCTGGCCTTTCTCAAGCTAGGGTGGGGCGGGGGTGAAAGGGGAACTCAGAGGGGTTGGGAGGTCGAATGGGTGGAGGGATGTGAGGGGGAAGGGGAAAGGGGACTTGTAAGGAAAACGAAAAGAAACAGTCAAACCCGTGTGTTGAGTGCGCCCCAGCGCGTCTGCACTAGGAAAGCACGTCCTCCCCCAGAACACCCAGAGTAGGTTAAAAAAAAAAAGCCCCTAGCCTCTGGCTGCGGGTGGAGGTGGGGATGAGACCTGGGGGCCCGGCGGATCTCCAAGGCCCCTGCCTCCCGGGCCTCCAGACTAGCGTTCACCTCACTCCCAGGGTCCGCGGGGTCCGCGGGGTACACGACCCCCTGCTCCGATTGTGCTCACCGGGCACGCTCTGGCCGGCGCTGCACCCGCACACACACCCCTGAAACACACACACCTAAGCTCGCGCTCGCACACGCCTCCCTCCGCGCAGCGCCTCCTACCTGCCGCGCCGCCGCGGCTCAAGCCGGACTCCTGGGAGGTCGTTCACCGAGCAGGCACTGGAGCAAGACTGGACCGGCCAGCGCAGTGGCCTCGGGTTCTGGCATCAGCTGCAGCCGAGGCGCCCCGGGCGGGGGCTGGAGCTCGGACTCCCGGGGTTCTGCTGCTCCGCCCGGCCCCGCCCCGCAGCCTCCACCCATTGGAGGCCAGGGGCGTGGCCTCCAGGGGGTGGGCGGGCACGCAGTACTGTGCGCATGCGAACTGGCACCGCGCAGTGGGGCTGGCACACCCGGAGGTGGTCGCTGGGTTTTCGCTGTGCACTGGGAGGGCGGCTCTGGGCCGGTCCACCCGCCTACCCTTCTCATCTCCAAGGGACCCCCGCGCTCCCTCCTTCCCACCCTATTTCTGTTCCCGGTAAAGAAGTATCCCCGGAAGCCCTCCTGGGCAGAGACCAGGGCGGCAGCTACCCGAGGGCCTGGGACTGACTGCTGGGCACCGGATCCGGCGGGGCAGAGTGCAAGACCCTCGGAGAGCGTGCAGAGGAAGCCGGCTGACTTTGGGAATGCATCTTGTACTGTGTGCGAACAAGGGCCAAAGCAGGATGGCCGCCAGCCCCCCTCCCTTCCCCGTCTCCATCCATCCTCAAGTTTTTGGATGGAGGAGGAGAAATCCAGGTTGCCATGACACGCAGAAAGGGCCTTGTCAGTGAGCAAGCCTTCTCCGCCACCCGTACTGAGCACTTACTTGTGCTCATTAGACCGCAGCAGAAGGGGTCTGGATCCCGAGCTCAATCTCTGTGACTGTCTCCAAGAATACGCTGGAAGGCACAGGGCCTTGGTTACTTAATCTGTAAAATGGGAACTATCATTCCCACCCACTCCAGGCTGTTGGGAATATGGTTGAGAAGATTTATGGCAGAACAAGTCTGACATGCAGCTGGGGCTGGGGCAGGCAGGTGTAGAGTCCTGGGCTCTGAGGCAGCAGAGCCCAGGCTTATCTGACTTAACTGAGCCGACCATCGTGTATTTTTTGCAGCAGTTGAAACCCAGGCCCATCTATCCTCCCTCCAGTCTCCATCAAAGATATCATCAGCCTCTCAGTCACCCAGATTTCTCCCTGCTCTCCCATCTCACCCCTCTACCCAGGCCACCTAAATGTCCCACAAGTGTAGCTCAACCCCCCTTGGGAGCCACCTACTCAGCCAAAGACTTTTCAAATGTGCAACTGATGCCCACCACCCAAGAGCAATGTGTCAAGACTGTAAGCCATATCACTCTCCCATTCCCCTAACCCTACACTGCCTGTACTGGGGGAGCCCCATCACCACCACCAGCCCTTAAACATTCATCTCAGAGCTCATCCCCACCTCAGCCCCAAACCACTGAAAGGCAGTTGCAACCTTTTCTATATTGCCATGTCTGGGACCCCAGCTCTAATGCTGTTACTGGAGTCCCTGGCCAGAGGCCTGACTTGGGTTGGGTTCAACAAACCAGGTCCAGCCACTCTCACCAAAAACTGAACAGAAAAGGCAATGGTGAAAAGCAGGAAAGGAGTTTTAGTTAGTATGGCCATATTGGAAAGGCCAAAGATGATCCAGCATCTCAGCCTTGTCTCAGAGTGCCGACAGGAGCCAGGTTTAAATAGAGGAAGAATTGGGGCAGGGAGTGAAAATATGCATAATTAAGAAGTCTTGGTCAAACTGTGGTCTGGTTAATCATTATCCAGTTCTGGTTTACCACGTGACTTAAGAAGTCTTTATTGCTTGAGTGGGCAATCTTCATTTGCTTCTCAGGATGTTTATCTATAAAAACTGTGAAGGGGGTATTTTGTTCCCAGGAAATGGTGGCTCCTACTTAGGGTCAGTCTCCTCCTGTGGTGATGTGCCTGCATAGTTCCATTTTTCCTGGAAGGTGTAGGGCAACAACTGGAGATGTCTAGGCACCACTCCAGGAGTCTGAAACACGATGCTGTAAATGTCCCTGCAAATCTTGCCCAGTCTTGAAAGGGTATGAGATAGGTTAGGTGAATTTAGGGTTAATAAACTTTGTATTACCAGTTTTTAGGTGATCATTCCTTAAATGATTCATATGCCTACCTGCAGAGCTGAGCAGGTCACAAAGTTCAAGGTAATAAAGGAGACAGACAAAATAAAGGCAGAGATGCCAAACTCTATCCTGTTGTTAGTTACATCTGCAGGCATTTGCAGACATCTGCAGGCCTAGGTTAGAGTTACTGCTATTAGAAAGCCTCTTTAAGTCCCTGTCATATGCTACCATCTCCACAAAGCTCTGCTGCCTCTTCAGCCTTCCCGTTCTGGCTGTGGCCCTCCACTTATGCTGCCCCTTTCAGAGTTGGCCAGGTCTTAGCTTCCCCCATGAGGCTAAATCTTCTGGATGTCAGAAGCAGAGGCTCATTCTCAGGGAGAACTAAGCAGATCTGGACTCCAGTCCTTGCTCAGCCAGCTACCAGCTGTGTGATCTGGGAAAGTCCTCTATCCTTTCACGGCCTCATTTTCCTTGTCTATAAAATGGGCTTCTTGAAGAGCATGATGATCAGGCACAGGTAAGTCCTGGGGCTTGATTAAGGGCCCATGACATAGGGTAGTTGGCAGCATTGCCTCTGTGGGGTGACTTCTTATGTTCCAAGGTGGAGTTGAGGTTGTGTCTGAAAAGGGAGTCTTCCTCAGCCCACAAAACAGCTGGGATAGGAGGGTGCTCAGGTCCCCTCCGTATCTCAGAATGGGTATCATGTAATGATTGTGAGCATGGGGTCTGCCTGGGCTCATATTAACCATGTGACCTTGAGCAAGGGACCCGACCCTGCTGTAGAACCAGCATAGTAGCACCCATACCAGGAAGTTGTGGGGACTGACTATGAGGGAGATATAGAAAGGGCGTAAGCAGCCAGGGCAAGATGTCCAGCAAAGAGTTTGGTGGCAGGGCCAGAACAAAGGAGCACGGAGAGGGTCTTCCAATGAGGTCAACTTCCTGCTTGAGGAGAGTTATTAGTGGGAACTAGTACTTTTGTACCACAAGCAGGGGATCCAATCAGACAGACCCACATATTGTACCCCTAGGTGTGGGGCTCCAATTTAAAAAACTAAAATAGATGCATGGACACAGGGGGCACCAAGCAATGATAGTGTGGACATCCAGAGGAAAGGTGGAAAATCCAGAGACCATAAAAAGAACAAACCAAGATGCCCCCACTGGACTCCCAGGTCTGGGGACCCTTCTCTTCAGAGAAGTCTGTCTCTGTTGCTTTTGCATTAACCCTGCTGCTTGCCTGCTATCTCTGTCCTGTTCTTCAATTATTTGCTGAACAGAGACAACGAACTCAGCACTCCTAGACATTAACACCTGGTGGATCCATGTGGAGCCCTTCTAGTGGCCTTTGGACGTGGTTTTCACCTAGCCCAACCCCTCATTTTGTGAAGACACAAGGTCCCCAGCCGCAGAGGCCTGTATGCATGACTAGCTGGAGTCCCAGTCACCCTAGAATGTTAGGACTAAAATGACCCACCTTGAAGCCTGTTTTCGGCAGCTTCCACCTTTTCTAGCAGATGAGTCCAAAGGCCTAGAGAGACAGTGGCCTGTCCAGGGCACCCAGCCTGGTGTGTGAGGGGACAAACATTGGCCCTGCTCCTGGGAGAAAGGATAAGCCAGGAAGAGCCAGGCTGCCCAACAAGTTTGCAGAAGGGGTGGGGCCTTTACGCTTTCACCCTGGGACACTGCTGGTGGGTTTTTATAAGCTTAGTCATCTACTGGCACCACTAATGGCCTGATGTGTAAGTGTTTTTCCATTTAATTGTCACAACTGCCCTGTGCAGGATCCCCATTTTGCAGATGACACACTTAGCCTCAAGTCATACAGTTAGTAAGTGGCAGAACTGGGGTCCCAGCCCATCCCAACTCCATCTACGCTGCACCCCAGGGAAAGGCTACCTTTGCAGGTTCCTTGAGTGCTGCATGACCTCTCCTTGAATCCCCCTGTGACTGGGAACACATTTCTACCCGGGGAGTCTTTATCTCCCAGAGCTGATCTACTCCTTCATCTCTCTTTTCCTGGTTCTTTGCAGGACTCCACCTCCTTGCCCTTCCAATGTCTGGAATCTTCTCTGCTTTAGGCCAAAGAACCCCTATCCATACAGCTCCTGTGTATAAGGGATCTCCAGGTGAAAACCATGATAATGACTATTTGCTTTTTTTTTCTCCTTGAGGCTGGTTCTTACTCTGTCTGATGCCAAGACTGACCTTGAACTACTAGGCTCAACTGGTCCTCCCACCTTAGTTTCCCAAATAGCTGGGACTACAGGCTGAGGCACTGCATCAGGCCTGATTTTTTATTTTGATTTTTTTGGGTACCAGAGATTGAACTCAGGGACACTTAACCACTGAGTCACATCCCCAGCTTAATTTTGAACTATATTTAGAGACAGGGTCTCACTGAGTTGTTTAGTGCCTCACTTTTGCTGAGGCTGGCTTTGAACTCTTGATTCTCTTGTCTCAACTTTGCAAGATGCTCGGATTAGAGGCATGGGCCACTGTGCCCAGCTATTTTTTCCTTTCTTTTCTTTTCTTTTTTTTTTTTCCTTTTTTTTCCTTTCAGCAACCAAACCATGAAGCTTTTTTGGGGGGAGGGTACCAGGGATTCAACCCAGGGGCACTAAACCACCAATCCACATCCCCAGCCCTTTTTTGTATTTTTTTTAGAGACAGAGTCTCACTGAGTTGCTTGGGGCCTCACTAAATTGCTGAGGCTGGTTTTGAACTCACAATCCTCTTGCCTTAGGCTCTCAAGCGGCTGGGATTACTGGGGTGCACCACTGAACCCAACTGACCCATCAAGCTATTTTTTAGAGCCCTTTTTAGAGTTTATTTACATGGGGAATGGCTCAGAGAGGTCTGGTGTGCTAAGGCGGAATATTAACATAAGCATGTTAGCCAGTCCTATCCCCCGCTCAGGGAATGGTTACTGACAGTGTTCTCCTAGGGCCCAGGAAACGGGAATATCATGTTGTATTCCAGTGCAGAGTGAATGTCATACACAAGAGGGTGTGGAGGACAAAATGACCTTTAAGTTACCCTCAATTGCATCCCTCTCTGAAGCACTGCTTGTATTTTTTTTTTTTTTTTTTTTTTTTTTTTTTTTTTTTTTTTTTTTTACTATCCTGGATATTAAAACCTAACCTGGGGCTGGAGACACAGCTCAGTTGTAGAGTGATTGCCTAACATGTGCAAGGCCGTATGCTCAATTCCCAGGGTCAAGAAAGAAAGAAAGAGTAAAAAACCTAAAGAGTGTCTGTAGTACACTCCTCTTTATGTGAGAAAGAAGAAACTATAAGAACACACACACAACAACACAACCAAAGAACACAACAATACTTCATTCTCTTTTATGACTGGATAATAGTCCACTTTATGGATATTCCAGATTCTGTTTGTCTATTCATCTGTTGATGGACATTTGGGATTTTCCACTTTGGGGCTACTATGATGAAGTTACTATAAACATTCACATGCAAACTTTTGTGTGGACATCTGTTTTCAATTCTCATGAGTATATATATTTAGGAGTAGAATTGCTGGGTCCTGAAGTTTACTTTTTTTTTGGCGATGGGGATTGAACCTAAGGCTTCACACATGCTTAGCACACATTGAGCTATGCCCCTAAACCCCCACATTTAATTTTTTTGAGGAACTATCAGATTGTTTTCCAAAGAACTGGGACTAGGTAAGATAGAAGAAATGTTTAAAAATAGGTAGCAAGGAGTCAGGTCCAGTGGCACATGCCTTTAATCCCAGTGGTTTGGGAGGCTGAGGCAGGAGGATTGAGAGTTCAAACCCAGCCTCAGTAACTTAGTGAAGCACTTAGCAACTCAGCCAGACCCTATCTCTAAATAAAATATTTTAAAAGGGCTAGGGAGGTGGCTCAATGGTTAAGCACCCCAGGGTTCAATCCTCAGTACCAAATAAATAAATAAGTTAATAGTAGCAAGGAGATGTGAAGGAAGGACAAGGAAATAAAATTGTACCCAGAAGTTCTGCATGCTTTCCAGGCTGCCACTCCCTCAGCCTGTCCTGCTCCCAGTTCTGTCACTCCCAGATTCTGGGGAAATATGTAAATCTGCCTTGTGCAGTGTTAATTAGCCCATCAAAAAAATAGATTAACCTGGCACAGTGGGGTCACTTCTGTAATCTCAGTGTATAGGGAGGCCAAGGCAGGAGGACTGCAAATTCATACCCAGCCTCAGCAATTTAGGGAGACCCTGTCTCAAAATAAAATATAAAAAGAGGGCTGAGGCTGTAGCTCAGCGGCAGAGGGCTTGCCTAGTATGCATGAGGCACTGGGTTTGAATCTCAGCACCACGTAAAAACAAATAACATAAAGGCATTTTGTCCATCTACAACTACAAAAAAATCAATCAATAAATAAAAAGAAACGGTTGGGATGTGGTTCAATGGTTTAGTGCCCTTGGGTTCAATCCCAGTATCAAAAAAGAAAAAAATATATTAAGCAAACAGATAACATATTTGGAGAAATTATCAATCTAGGGGATTTTCTGGCATTATCTGTTGCTCAGTCTAAGGATACTAGGAATGACCAGGTTGCCATAAACCATCATGAGATCACCAAACTGATGTCATCCCCATAAACTTTCCCGTACTCACCTCTTACTAAGTTTCCTTTAAAAAAGAACCCTGAGGGGCTGGGGATGTGGCTCAAGCGGTAGCGTGCTCGCCTGGCATGCGTGCGGCCCGGGTTCGATCCTCAGCACCACATACCAACAAAGATGTTGTGTCTGCCGAGAACTAAAAAAAAAAAATATATTAAAAAAAAAGAACCCTGAAAACACACCTCTCTTCTCCTTGAATGTGGAATTCCTGCTTTCCTAAATAAATATTCGTGCCTCTACTAGATTTGTTGAAATTCTTTTCCATCATATTATGTCAAGAACTCTACCTGTCCTCAGTCAGTTTCCCTGTCCTCCCCTACCCCAAACTCCTCAGGACCCTTTTCGGTGATATATCTTCTCCCATGTCAGGACTGTCCACTTAGATTCTCTCTGCTGAGCCCTGTGAGTTAATGACACAGACCCCAGACCCTTGGGGCAAGGCTGAGTATCCTGCCCAAGGCCCAGTCAGTGAAGGGAGTGGGCTACCGAGATGGGACAGCTGAGTCTCAAGGGTCTCTGGATTCTGTATCCAGAGGACCAGAGCCAGTGGGCCATGTAGGGGAGCAAGGGTGGGCTCAGGTCCTCCCTGGATCATCTGAGACCTTGAGGAAGCAGCACCTGCCCGTGCCCTTCCTCCAGCAGGTAGAGGTCCACCGTCCTCCTCCCTTCTGTAGGATTTGGCCGACTGGGCTCTGCATTCCCAGCAGTGAGGGGGTGGGTGGGGGTAACATAGCTGAAGGGGGTGTGCAAGGGGTCTCAGTTGGGCCTTAAGACATTTGGGTCTGGAGGGAAGCCAGGGAGAGGTAGAATTGCTGTCCCTTGGTGCCTGGGGACAGGAGCTCATGTGCCTAAGAAGTTTTTGGGTTTTGCTGAAGCTTCAGGTGTTTTGGCACTAGGAGGCCCTGAGATGTGGAAGGAATCTCCTGCTCCACTAGTGCTACCCACCAGAATACTGGTATGAGCTGGGATTGGCTGGGGGCTGCCAGTAGGAATCCCCATACCCCCCCATCCATAAGAGTTTGGCCAAGGGGGTTCCCTTCTCCCCACTTCTATGCAGAGCCCTGCATTGCTCTGGTGTGGAGGGGTACTTCAGAATACATAAGCCTGGGCCCAGAAGAGAGGGTTCGGGTTGCTTCACAGAGGGCACAAGGGATTGAGCAGGGGGCAGGTGGGAGGAGCCAGGTAGCCAGCAGTCTCCTGGCATTGAGCATTCCTGAGATACCCAGCCGCCTCCCACCTCTGCCTGCTGGGAAGTCCAGGGGACAGGAGGAGGTGCAGAGATTGAGGTATGGATGTAAGGAACCCCAAGCACTTCCACTTGCTCCCAGGGCCCCTCACTCTCCAATACAGGTGTTCAGACCTTCTCCAAGCTGCAGCTCACAACCTGTCTGCCGGACCCTCCCATCTGTCACTGCACACAAGGGCCTGACCTGAGCCAGCCTGTTCTTTTGTCTGACAAACTCCCACTCCCCCACTCCCCCACTCCACCTCCCACCTCCCATCTAACAGGGATCAGCCCAGCGGCACCTGCTCCGCCTACACCACAGCCAAGCCCCTTCCCCTCTGGCTACCTCCCACCCTCTGCCCTTTCTCCCTCGGGTCCAGTGTCATCCTAGCTCCCTGGCTGCAGCCCCTCAATCCTCTAGCCCAGCAGCCCACGACCTTGTACAAGTCCACATCCAAACCCTTACTCTTGTCTAAAACTGTTGAGAGCAGGAGTAAAGATCAAGGGTGGCATTTAAAAAACTGATGTCATTTCTGTGTTCTTGGGAGCATCAGGATTAATCTTCTGGATAGACTGCTCTTCTGTTGAGAAAAATGCTTTAATGGAGCTGTTTGTCATTCAAAGGTCAGGCGGGACATACGCTGGGGGGCGGGGAGGGGGGGAGGAAGGGATCCTTTACCAAGACAGTGTTATTGTGTAAATGACTGTCCCAGGGTGGAGAGGGCCCATTTTTGAAGAAATTGTTAGCATCTTGATTCAATGCTAAGAAGACTGGCAGTTTTCCCAGCTGCAGAGGGCAAAGGGAGGGCCGACCAGCAGCAAGACTGACCTTTCAGAGGGGAGCGGGTGGTGGTTTCTGATTCTTGGTGGCACATAGCCGGGTCTTGAGTGGGCTGGGGGTTTGCAGGATGGGCTGAGCAGGGGGCAGGTGGGAGGAATGTCTTCAGGGGGCCTCTGTCATCACTCGGCATGGGCATGGAGGGCTAGCCACACAGGCATCTGTGAGGAAAGGGGCCTGTGGGTAGTCTCCATTGCCAAGTTGAGACACATCTATAGGATCACCATGACGCATTTCCCCCATATACTCAATATAATAGGTGTGCCTGAGAAACTAATGTGACTCCATTTTTAAAAATAAATAATAGCAGCTTCTACCTCAAGGCTGTCCTAAGGAAAGGGACGTGACCCTTGTCCTTGGAAAAACCCACAGAGCACTCCTAAGTACATACTCACCCTGCTGAATTGTTTGTCTGTAAATAACAGGAGAGGTCTGCAGCGCCAGGTGTCCCTGACTCAGGCTAGGTGAGGACCCATAGCAACCCCCTAGTAACCTCCAATCAGCATGTGACAGGGAAAATACCTGGAATGTCAGATGACCCCCAAGTAGTTTATGGTGGTTGATAACATGTTGGGAAACCATGTAGTTTAGCATGAACACCCCTCGTGGCCTAAACTAATTCAGTTCAATCGAACCCCCCTCTTGTACTAACCAATCACCCCTACCCAATTTGTTCCCGCCATTGAATGTGCTAATCAATGTTAAGAGTTGTTTGGGCTGGGAATGTGGCTCAAGCGGTAGCGCGCTCGCCTGGCGTGCATGCGGCTTGGGTTCGATCCTCAGCACCACATACAAACAAAGATGTTGTGTCCGCCGATAACTAAAAAATAAATATTAAAAAAAAGAGTTGTTGTTTGACTTTCCTGCGGTATGGAATGATTTGCTGTGTGATGTTGTGACGCATAGAGTATCCCCCCAAAACCTA
The DNA here is from genome assembly GCF_964194105.1 of Spermophilus citellus. Classification (NCBI taxonomy): domain Eukaryota; kingdom Metazoa; phylum Chordata; class Mammalia; order Rodentia; family Sciuridae; genus Spermophilus; species Spermophilus citellus. Next base: position 190,920,051 of record NC_138183.1, read on the forward strand.
TAAAATCTCATTGAACAAAGGACCGGGACTCACTCTCTGGGACCGCTGAGGCAGAATGGTTGTGAGTCCAGGCTTGAGCTTGTAATAAAGACTCTTGTGTGATTGCATCGGATTCGGCTCCTGGAGGTCTATTGGGGTCCCACGAATCTGGCATAACATGCCCAGCTTTCACAGGCTAGAATAATCAGAGCCCACCTACCTCCTGGGCATGGGCATGTCCAGGTTCTCTAGGGAGCCCAGCTCACCTCTCCCCAAATTTTAGAAAAACCCAGTGGGGTGGGTGCTTCCTCCATCTGAGGGGCCAGTCATGCTTCCAAATGCCTCATGGAGGCCTGGGGGATGAGCGTCTGTGCCCACCTGTGGGATGCGCCTGCCAAGTGGAGAGAGCGGGACGTGTGCCCACTGTGCTCTGGTGTCATATTAGGCACACCAAGTTAGTGGGCAGGGTCTCCGCATGGCCTTTTCACCCGGGGGTTGCTTGTCCAGCCCTGCTCCAGGACCCTGCTATTTCCCCCCCACCCTCTTTCAGTTCCCCAGTCCTCTCTTTGGGAGCCTTTGAACCAAGCTGCCTGGACTGCTTCTTTCCTATGTCTCTGGCCCAGGCCATTCCCCAGCCTCAGCATCTGGGCCTCTCCAAACTGGCTGGTTTGGACCCAGGTGCAAAGGCAGGTCGGCCAGCTCTCCACCATGGGAACACCATCACCTGGTCCTTTTGTTTTTTTTCCAAGGTGCTGGGCTTCCAACCCCAGGGCCTTGCACATGCTAGGCCAGCTCTGCCGCTGGGCGACACTGCTACCAGCCCTGGTGACTGCAATTTTTATCCCCTTGTCCTGATTTGCATTCTCCTGCCAGAGGCAACAGATCTAAGGGTGTTTAATGTGCATTTTTTTTACATGCGTTTTCAGGTAATGCGTCTCTTGTTTATCTTCATAAATGTAATCTTATCTTCCTCTGCTTCTTTCTTTTTGTACCGGGCACTGCGTTATCCACCTACCTATCAGCTCTCAGCTCTCAGCTGTCAGCTGTGGTGCTGGGATGGAACCCAGGGCCGGTCCCTGTTAGGCAAGCACTCTTCCACTTGAGCTGCCCCTGGAGCCCCAGCACTAGGCTTCTAAGATCCCTCTTGTCCCCAGGTAACAATGTCTAAGTCGTTGGGAATTACAGTGTCTGTCGCCTGTTTTACCTGCTACTCCCTGAGGAATGCACTCAGGAGGCTGAAGACTCACAGGCACCTGGAACCAGGCAGCAATGGCCAATTGCATAAAAGCAGCCTGTGAGATTTTCTTTGGAATATTCACCTCAGAGCCACTGATGGGTGGCTAGAAATGTGTGCCACTTAATGAAGAAGGTAGGACATTACTCAGAATGCCCACAGCCCATCCCCGCACTCGCCCCCGCCTGACACAGCCCTGCCAGCACTTGGTATGCAGAGGGCTTCCTGATCTTGCTGACCCATAAATGCAGATAACATCTCATTGTTTTATTCTGGCCTTTAGCCCGCTCATTCATGATCTTGAGGACTTCCTCCCTGCTGCTGAGTGGGGTGCTTCCTCTCCGAGGACTGCTGCTGGCCCCTAGGGCCTCTTTCCTGTTGGGCTCACAGAGTTTACGTCTCTCTCCCACCGTCAGCCTTTATTTCCTTGGTCTTATTTTTCCTTGGACAGAAATCTTTAATCTTGATATATTCAAATTCAAATGTTTAAAAAATGACATATTTTATTAGTTTGAAATTTTGTTCAAAAAGTCTTTCCTCAATCCCAGGTCACAAGACATTCTCCTGTAGTTTCTTCTAGTATCTTTACAGTTTTATATTTCAAACGTAACTGACCTGCTTGACTTCGTCCTTGATGTGCATTAAATGAGGATCTGGTTCTATTCTTTCCCATGATGGAACTAGTTTTCCTCTTGCCACCCGCTGCACAGCCTCCCTTCACCTGCCTCTGAGGGACCTGCCCACGCAGCTGCCTCTATCTTGCTCCTTTTGCCTCTGTTTGCGGATCTGTCCTTGCTTTAATGACATGCTATCTGCATTGCCGTAGTTTTGGGGAATGTCTAGTAAGGCAAAAGTCCTGTCTGACTCTTAGTTCTTAAAATTGACCTAGCTATTTATTTACATTTTAGATTGTATTGAATTCTTTAAAAAAAATCCAAATTGAATTTTTATTAGGGTTCAATTGAATTTAAAGATGAATTTGGAAAGAACTGGCATTTTCTGACATCTTTATAATGTTATATAGTTTACTTTAAAAAATATCTTTAGTTTGTGGGCTAGGCATGGTGGGGCACACCTGCAGTTCCAGTGACGAGGGAGGCTGAGGCAGGAGGATTGCCTGTGTGAGGCTATCCTGGACAACTTAGTGAGACCCCCATTGCTGAGGGCCATTGCCAAGTAGGAATGACGCATCAAAATTTCCTTGCTAGCGTATCCCATGTTAAATGGATTTCGCTGTTGACATTGCATGTAAGGTGACCTTGCTCAAGGACCAAGGCGGATCTGGGTTTAGAGCTGATCAGGTTTGAGGAAGTATCCCGGTCCTTGGGTTTAGGGTGTTCCCGGTTTAAGACAATAGGGGTTTTAGGGAAGTTGGAGGTTGAAGATTATTGCTGCCGGGATTAGGGTGTTCCTGCTGCTTGTTCCCGTTGAGTTCTCGTGAGATTCAAATGGGATATTGAAAAAAAAGCCTCGTGGAGTAGGTGAATTGGGCTGAGGAGAACTGGGATTTCCCCAGAACGTGTGTAGAGACCGGTGTGAGTTCGGGAATAAAGAATTGCTGTTTGAATCTACAAAGCTGTGAGTGGCTCGTGATCTGTGCCAGCCAAGACATTGGCATTTGGTGGCCCGTACGGGGAGCGTCTGAAACTTGGAGGTAAGTGAAATTCCTCGCCCCTGAGGGAAGGCGAGAGAATGGGTGACCATTTCAAAAAACAATGTGTTCTTGTTTTGATTTATTTCGTTTTTGTTTCAAGCTGCCTGTCCCTAGAAATTTCTCAGGCAAACTGGGAAAAATGGTTGGCTCAAGGTTTGAAGTTTGTCAGCCCGGAGAAAGAGAAAATTGATACAGCGAATTTTTATTCAGTTTTTGTTTCATCAGTTGCGGTTTTGTTTTGTGTTATCTTATTGGGTTGCGTTATCTTTATAGAAGATTAGAAATTAGTAAAAAAGAAACCGAAAAGGTGTTAAGTAAATTGTTAGAGATTCAGACCATGGAGAAAGACATTTTAGATCAAGCAAAAGAGAAGGTCTCTCAAGCTAGTCAGAGAGAGGAAGAAAATTTTAAGGAAAAGGGGTTATTAGGAAAAAGGCCACAACAAGAAGCTGTTACTAACTCCGTTTTATTACCAGAGGGCATAATTCAACCAACAGCCCCACCGATGGAAACAGCTGAGTGGCCCTCAAACCCCGTAGTTGATAAGTGGGATCCTGAGACAGGACCTCAAAGATTAGCATGCCCTGTACTTGAACAGGTAGGAGGGCAGCAAATTCTCCATGCTTTAGATTTTAAAACAGTGAAGCAGTTAAAGGAGGCTGTAACAACCTACGGTCCCCAAGCTCCCTTCACGGTAAGCATGGTCGAGTCCATTACTAACTTGGACATGACACCAGCAGATTGGGCTAGCATGTGTAAATCTGTGCTAAATGGAGGACAATATTTGTTATGGAAAGTTGCCAATGAGGAATTTTGCACGGAGACAGCTAGGCGAAATGCAGCAGCCGGTTACCCTCAAAGAAATCTAGATATGCTGTTAGGAAAAGGACCTTATGAGGGTCAACGGCAACAAATTGAATATGATCCTGCTATATATGCACAAATTGCTGCAGACGCAGTTAGGGCATGGAAGACTTTACAAGGACATGGAGATTCACAAGGTCAGCTATCTAAGGTAATACAGAGACCTAATGAACCTTACGCTGACTTTGTAGATAGGCTTATTCAAACAGCTGCCAAAATTTTTGGGGATACAGATCAAGCAATGCCATTAATAAAACAACTGGCTTATGACCAAGCAAATCGTTGCTGCAGAGAGGTTATTAGACCATGGAGACATGAAGACTTAAATACATATATTAAATTATGTAGAGATATTAATGAACAAGGGCAAGTCTTGGCAGCTGCAGTACAACAGGCTTTAGATGCCAGGCCAGAAACATGCTATAATTGTGAACAAACAGGACATTTTAAAAGGAGTTGCCCCATAAGAGGAGGTTTTAACAAAACTAGAAATCAAAGGAATAGAATACCGGGTATTTTCCCACGATGCCGTAGAGGGAGACATTGGGCTAATGAATGCCGTTCTCAAACCACCATAGAAGGTACTCCCTTACCAAAAAACGGACAAGGATCAGGTATTTACCCACAATATTGTGGAGAAAGGCATCAGGCTTCATTGCCAAAAAAACGGACTGGGGGGCCCAATGCTCCGGGGCCCACAACCACAAATATACGGGGCAGTGGAGGAACCCAGCAACACCATCAGGGTGGTGCCCAGGACACATTGTCCATTAAATCCCTCATCAGACAAACCCGAGGGAGCGCAGGGTTGGACATCTGTGCCTCTGCCAGAGCAGTACTAACTCCAGAGATGGGAGTTCAAATCATTCCTACAGGAGTAAAAGGACCTCTTCCCCAAGGAACAGTAGGCTTATTATTGGGACGTAGTTCATCTACATTAAAAGGACTTATGATAAGTCCTGGGGTAATTGATCCCGATTATGTAGGTGAAATAAAAATTATAGCTAGTTCTCCAGGAGGTATATCAGTAATTTCACCTGGAGATAGAATAGCACAGTTGTTAATAATACCCAGCCTACATAATAAGTTCTCTAGTCGTAATGTAGAAAGAGGTTCTAAGGGATTAGGCTCCACAGGTGTAGATTGGGCTATGTTGTCTTTAAATTTAGATTCTTGCCCGATGCTAAAACTAAATATTCAGGGTCATGAGTTTAATGGGCTGCTGGACACAGGTGCTGACCTTAGCATCATATCTCTTCAAGAATGGCCAAAACATTGGCCATTACAACAAGCCACTCAAACGCTTCGAGGCCTAGGAGTGGCAACAAATCCCCATAGAAGTGCTATGGTATTAGATTGGAAGGATCCTGAAGGATATGAAGGAACTATACAGCCATATGTATTAGATCATCTTCCCATAAATTTATGGGGACGAGATGTCCTAGATAAACTAGGTTTGATGTTAACAAATAACATCAATCCTAATGCGCCCACTACTAGGGCTAGACAAGGTGTTAGGAAAAAAGAAAGATTAGGAAAACAAGAACAAGGTATAGCAGCACCAATTCAATTAGATCAAGGAACAGTCAGACATGGGTCGGATTTTCAGAAAGGGCCACTGAGACAATCAAAATTACTTGGAAATCAGAAAGACCAGTGTGGGTTCCTCAGTGGCCCCTGACTAAAGAAAAGATACAAGTAGCCCATGATCTGGTCAAACAACAATTAGCGGAAGGACATTTACAACCTTCCGTATCTCCCCATAATACTCCCATTTTTGTCATCAAAAAGAAATTGGGTAAATGGAGATTATTGCAAGATTTAAGAGCCATTAATAATGAGATGGTTATTATGGGACCTGCTCAATCAGGGATTCCTCAATTGTCTGCTTTACCAAAAACGTGGCATGTTTTAGCTATAGATATTAAAGATTGTTTTTTTTCAATCCCAATTCATCCCGAGGATAGTCCACGTTTTGCATTTACTATCCCTGCATTAAATCATGAAGGTCCTGATGAGAGATATGAATGGAAAGTACTCCCTCAAGGGATGGCTAACAGTCCAACTATGTGTCAAATCTATGTTAATAAAGCAATCCAGCCACTTAGAAATCAAAATTCTGAACTAAAAATATTTCACTATATGGATGATGTATTATTAGCACATAAAGATAAAAACATATTGCTGGAATGTTATGCCACACTTACGAACTTGTTAAAAAATTATAATCTAGAGATAGGAATAGATAAAGTACAATTAAATTTTCCAATTAATTATTTAGGAGTTCTATTATCCTCAACCATGGTCCGTCCACCAAAAATTCAAATACGAGTAGATCAACTCAAATCACTTAACGATTTTCAAAAGTTATTGGGAGACATAAATTGGATAAGGCCTTATCTAGGCATACCAACAGGAGAGTTGGGACCTTTATTTGATATTCTAAAAGGTCCATCAGATCCAAATTCACCCCGAATGTTAACTCCTAAAGCTAGAAAGGCATTAAAAATTATTGAAACATATATGGAAAATATGCATCTAGATAGAATTGATGTAAGTTTGCCTTTATTATTTATTGTACTACCAACAAAAAATATTCCTACAGGAGTATTTTGGCAATAAGGTCCATTATTGTGGATACATTTATCTTATTCTCCTAACACTATTCTTACTAGGTATCCTGAGGCTGTAGGACAATTAATACTCAAAGGAATAAGAGCAGCAAAGGGAGTGTTTGGAATTTCTCCCAATAAAATTATTACTCCATATACTATGGATCAAATTGATGAGTTAGCTAATGAGTTAAATACTTGGGCAATAATCATGTGTAAATCTAATGTTTCATTTGATAATCGTTTACCATCGAATCCTTTGTTGTCTTTTTGGTCTAAGCATCCTGTAGTTTTTCCTAAAATGACAAGGAAAACACCTATCATGAATGCTCCAAATATATTCACTGATGGGTCTAATAATGGCACAGCAGCCGTAGTTACCCCTGATCAAACTTTTACATTTTTAGTACCCAAATAATCAGCTCAAAAGGTAGAGCTTAATGCAGTTTTACAAGCTTTTATGATGTTCAAAGATTCTGTATTTAATTTATTTTCTGATAGTCAATATATAGTTAATGCTATTATATCCCTTGAAGATGCTGGTAGGATTTCCCCTTCCTCTACTGTTTTCTCTTTGTTTTCCACTATACAAAGTCTAATCTGGGACAGAAAAGATCCATTCTTTATAGGACATATTAGGGCACATACAGGATTGCCTGGAGCCCTTAGTTTGGGCAATGATTTAGCAGATAAAACTACACATGACGTACATATTTTCTCTACACTAGAAGAAGCTACAAATTTTCATAAAAGGTTTCATGTTAATGCTAATACTTTACAAAAGTGTTTTAAAATAACTAAGGAACAAGCCAGGCATATAATAAAACAATGTCAAAATTGTGTCACCTTTTTACCCCAAGTTAATCTTGGAGTTAATCCTAGAGGACTGATACCTAACCATATTTGGCAGATGGATGTCACACACTTGCCAGAATTTGGAAAATTAAAATATTTACATGTTACAGTTGATACTTCTTCTGGATTTTTGATGGGCTCCCTTCATGCCGGAGAAAAAACTAAAGATGTTATAGCTCATTGCTTACAAAATTTTGCCACTGTGGGTGTTCCTAAACAGTTAAAAACTGATAACGGTCCTGGTTATACTTCTGCCTCTTTTAAACAATTTTGCTCATCATTTGGTATTACTCATATAACAGGAATCCCATACAATCCACAGGGACTAGGCATAGTTGAAAGAGCTCATCAAACTATTAAAACGTACCTATTAAAGCAAAAAGAGGGAATTGGAAAGGGGTATATATCCCCCAAAGATAAACTTAAAATAACCCTTTTTACTCTAAACTTTCTAAATTTGGATTCATCAGGACTTAGTGCTGTGGAAAGACATATGTATCCGAAAAATGTATATAAGCCTAAAGTACTTTGGAAAGATATTCTAACAGGACAATGGAAAGGTCCTGATCCAGTTATTGTCTGGAGTCAGGGCTTTGTCTGTGTTTTTCCACAGGGAGAACAGCAGCCGATTTGGATTCCAGAGAGATTAACTAAAGCAATTTCTACAGAAAAAGAAGATGATTTGACTCAAATCCATAACAGCTGATATCCAGAGCTCCAGCTTGGCTATTCTTATATCTTCGACAGTGATTAACCAAGGTGTTTTTTTTTTTTCAATATCTATTTTATTATTGCATTTTTCCCACATCATAAAGTTCTATTTTATTTTTTGAGCTCATACAAACCTAGGTTAATGTTTTTCTGATCAGTTTTATTTTTTGACTGTGGAGTTTTTAAACATTGCAATGGAGATTTCACCTAGGTATAGCTACAAGGCCTTTATTTACTATTGTCTTATGTGTTGTATGTTATGTGCACACTTCTGTTTTGTGTTGTATGTCTGTATGTGTGTATGTCCATATTTCATATATGAGGAGCGCTCATGAAAAAATGGATCCGAATTTTTTTTTATTCACGTGATTTAAATGGTTTAATTTTAATTAGGTAGACAGCTGTTAAGGATTGTTTTTAAAGTTGGTTAACAGATCTGTTTGTTTACTAATTTAAATTAGGTAAACAGCTGTTAAGGATTGTTTTTAAAGGAGGTTAACAGATCTGTTTGTTTACTTTCACCTTTCCTTTTCATTATATTTAATAATTCTGTTCAGGATAATGTCTCTTTAGCATCATTGCCAGAATTTCCATCTCCATCCCAGTTCCAGTGAAGACTAAGATAAAACCAAACTACAGCTTCTATGATAGCCATCACAGTAAACTGTATAAACTGATGCATCAATGAATATAACTCAACAAGTATTGCTCAATCAAGGACTTGATTTACTTTGGGAGGAAATGGACATATTGATAGACTCCTCTGATTTGAACTGCCTGCAGAACTTGCCTGGACTATATATCAGTTGCATGCATTGTGAAATATCGTCTGGTACAGCGAATTGTGGTACTGCTGGCATATCTTTGCTGATGGTGTCACCAGTGATGCAATTTTTCCAAAGGAGCCGTCAATTGGCTTGGTGTCGTGGCATTTCTGTATCCTCCTCCCTTCTACTAGTGATGGTCTAAAATTTGGGGGCCAACAGAGGTGAGGCAAAGAACCTCACCCCACCACTGGCACCAAGGCTACAGAGGTGAGGCAAGAACCTCACCCCCCCACTGGTGCATAGGCCTATCCACAAGCATGGCTGAATGCTGGACCGGTAGTCAATGACGGGTTGATCTGATTGCAGTGGTATCAACCTAAGACAGGAAGCTGACGCCTAAAGGTCAGTTCTCCCATGACGGGTAAGAACCATATGTTGAATTGGACAACCTACCAGGCACGGTCCTTAAGCCACATTGCTTGTTGTTTAATTAATCAGAAGGGGGGACCCCATCTCAAAATAAAAAGGGCTGGGGGTATAGTTCAGTAGTAAAGTGTCCCAATACCAAAACTCTTTTTTAAAAATTTATTTAAATTGATAAATAATTGTATATACTTCCATGTACAATATATCTTAAAATAGTTACATGGTGTAATGGCTAAATTGAGCTAATTAATATATGCATTGAAATAGTTAATAATTTTTCTATGTGTGAAGGGACATCTAAAATATAATCTCAGCTACTTGGGAGGCTGAGGCAGGAGGGTCACAAGTTTGAGGGCAGCCTGGGTAACTTAATGAAACCCTGTCTCAGAAAAAAAAAAAGGCTGAAGATGTAGCTCAGGAGAAAGATGCTTGCCTCGCAGGCAGTAGGTTAGGTCCTGGGCTTGATCGCCAGCACGGTCCCCCTCTCCAACACCCACCCTACTCACAGCCATTTCAAGTGTACACACATGGTTATTAGTTATAGTCACCCTGTTGTATAACTTATTGTTGTATAACTCTTGAACTTATTTTTCTTAACTGCAATTTGGATCCTTTGACCAACATTTATCTTTCTCCTTCCTCCCCTCCCCAGGCTAGGAACACTCATTCTATTGGTTACATTTATGATTTCTCCACATGAGTGACATCATGCCGTGCTTGTCCTTTGGTGATTGGCTTATTTCACTTAACATGATTGATCTCCAGTCCCATTCATGTTATCTCAAATGACAGGGCTTCCTGTCATTTGAGATGCTAAATAGTATTCTATTGTGTGTATACCACATTTTCTTTATTAATTCATCCATTGATGGACACTTAAAAGTAGATTCTATAACTGACTATCGTGCATAGTGGTGCAGTTAAAATGGGAGAGCAGATATCCCTTTAACATATTTATTTCATTTCCTTTAGATATGTAATATTATGTGTTTGTATATAAGAACATGAACAATTGTTTTATTTAGATCATTGTTTATGTCCTTATTTTATTTTTTTCACGGATGGTCTCCCATTTCTGGGGATTGAAACCAATGGCCCTCTGCCACTGAGCCATATCCCCAGAGCTTTTTTAAATTAAAAAAAAATTTTAAGTTATAGATGGACACAATATCTTTGTTTATTTTTTTACTGTGGTGCTGAGGATCGAACCCAGTGAGTGCCTCACATGTGGGAAGGAAATGCTCCACCACTGAGCTACAACCCCAGCCCCCGATTTTTTTTTTTGAGACAGTCTCAGTAAGTTGTCGAGGCTGGTTGAAAACTGTGATCCTCCTGCCTCAGCCTCCCAAGTTTAGGGTTACAGGTGTGTGGCACTGCACCTGGCTTCTGGGATGTCTTGTGATCCTCTGCTTCAACCTCCTAGTTTGGTTGCTATTGTGTGTGATATTTTCTCCCAACTATATTCTTTCAAATGTCAACCTGTGGAAAAGGGAAAAAAATAAAATGATGAGTATCCTTATACTTTTAACTTGAATTTACTAATTATTTTTTAAAATTTTTAATATATGACAGTGGAATGCATTACTACTCCAATTATACATACAGAGCACAGTTTTTCATGTCTCTGGTTGTACACAAAGTATATTTTCACACCAATTCATGTCTTCATACATGTACTTTGGATAATGATGTCCATCACATTCCACCATCATTGCTAATCCCCTGCCCTCTCCCTTTCCCTCCCACCCCTCTTCCCTATCTAGAATTCATCTATTCCTCCCATGCTCCCCCTCCCTATCCCACTATGAGTCAGCCTCCTTATATCAGAGAAAACATTTGGCATTTGTTTTTTGGGGATTGGCTAACTTTACTTAGCATTATCTTCTCCAACTCCATCCATTTACTGCAAATGCCATGATTTTATTCTCTTTCATTGCTGAGTAATATTCCATTGTGTATATATATGCCACATTTTTTTTTACCCATTCATCTACTGAAGGGCATCTAGGTTGGTTCCACAGTTTAGCTATTGTGAATTGTGCTGCTATAAACATTGATGTGGCTGTGTCCCTGGACACATTGTGGTGCTGAATGCTTTGTAGTATAGTTTAGGATCTGATATAGTGATGCCACTTGCTTCACTTTTCCTGCAAAGGATTGTTTTTGCTATTCTGGGTCTCTTATTTTTACCAATATTTTGCCATCTTTGCTTTCTCTCCCTCCCCCCCATACATTTGCACTTTTTTCCCTGAACTATTGAACAGTTCCAGATATCATGAACATTATTTCTTTCCTTCTCTCTCTTTCTTCCTTCCTTCCTTCCTTCCTTTCTTTCTTTCTTTCCTTTTCTTTCTTTCCTTCTTTCTTCCTTCCTTCCTTCCTTCCTTCCTTGTACTGGGAGGAATTAAACCCAGGTGCCAGGTTTCTGTTCTCGAGACTAAAAAGCTCAGGGGTCACTCTAGTTAAACTGGGCTAACTGGGCTGCACGAAATAACCATACAAGAGACACAAATACCTTTTTCTTTGGGGTCGCTGTGACGGCTCCTCTGACCTTAAGGGTCCGCAGAAAGAGAGAGAGCGAGATCAGGTGCTGACCCCTTTTTTTGAGGAGAAGCTATTCAAATGAGGCAAGGGGTCAGGTTTCAGGGGGCTGAGTCTATCTTCATGATGTCCACTGTCAGCAGGTTGACTGACACCTGGGTAGGCCACACCCAAGGGCATAGTAAGAGAAGGGGACACACACAAGGCACTTCCATGGAAGATCCTATCCTAAACAGGGCAAGGGGTTATCTTACAAAGGAACAGGTGAGCATAGCTTCACCCATGGGGCTGTAGCAAGACACACCCATTTCTGTGACTGAGCGCCTCAGCACCCAGCTGGGGAGTGTAACTCAGTTACCCGTAAGGTTGGCCTCCCACACCCAGGGGTGCTTTAACACTGAGATACAGCCCCAGTCCCTTAAATGTTTTATTTTGAGACCCAGTCTCACTAAATCAGGCCTTGAACTTGTGCTCTTCCTGCCTCAGTCTTCCTAGTGGCTGGGATTGTAGATATGTGCCATTACTGGGTATCTGTATTTTTTAAAAATGACATTTTCTAGCTGTTTCCCCCCCCCCTAGAGGTAGCAAAATGCTTTTTATTTATTTATTTTCTGGTGCTAGAGATTGTGCCTATGGCCTCACTCACGATAGGGAAGTACTCTACCAATGAGCTACATCCCCAATGACCTCCCCACTTCATTTTTTTTTCTTTTCTTCCTGAGACAGGTCTCACTAAGTTGCCCAGACTGGTCTCAGATTTGTGATCCTCCTGCTTCAGCCTCCAGAGTAGCTGGGATTATAGCATGTACCTTTATGCCCAGCCTAATTTGCTCTTTTTCTTCTTTGGGGAAATGGGTAGTTGTGGCATGAGGCAGGGGAAACTGGGGTGGGCTTCACCTAGGAATTGTGCCCTCAACTCTGCCTGGTGTGTCATCTCAAAGGGCTACTGCCTCCAGTTCCAAGTGCCACTAAGATGGCAGGGAGCAAGGAGGTTTTCTTTCCGATGAAGGCATGAACAACGAGAGAGAGAGAGAGAGAGAGAGAGAGAGAGAGTGTGTGTGTGTGTGTGTGTGTGTGTGTTGCTGGGGATGGAACCCAGGGTCTCGCACATGCTAGGCCAGGGCTCTACCACTGAGCTATATCCTCAACCTAGCATGAGAAATGCTGTGGCTGTTCCTACCCATCTCTTCCTATGTGTATCTTTTTTATTTTTCATTAATTTTTTTTTGTAGTTGTAGATGGACAGCATGCCTTTCTTTTATTTTTATGTGGTGTTAAGGATTGAACCCAGTGCCTCGCGCATGCTAGGCAAGTGCTCTGCCAGTAAGCCCCAGCCCCAGCCCCTGCACCTTTTATTTTTAATTGAAATTTGGATTCTGGGAGATTGTGGGAGATAGAGCACTCCGGGGTGCCTCAGGGAATAGACAGTCAAATTGCTGTCTGCCTCTTCCTCTCTGAAGCTTGGAGGCTAGGCCTCTGGCTTTTGTAGCTCCAGCCTTGGGGGTGACTTGATATCAAGTGTGGTGACTGGTGCAGTGGCCATGGCCCAGGAATGGCAGGCAGGAGACCTGGGCCCATAGTCCTCAGTGCCCAGCAGACTCATGCGACTCTGGTAAGGTCATTCCCTGGGCCTCAGCCTCCACATTTGCCAAATGGGGATGAAATGGTTCCCATTTTCTACTTGTGGTGAAGATTCAAGGGACTCAGGGTGTTGGGGGTCCCTCATGACCTGATCTCTCTCTACATGAGTTTATGTGTTGTGTGCTGGGGACTGATCGCAGGGCCCTGCCCACACAAGCAGCACTCTACTGCTGGACTATACCCCCGTCTCATTTAAAGAAATATCTTTAAATACTTTGAAGTTATTTTCTTTCATCTTTTTTTAGATCCAGCCCTAAGTACTCTTTTGTTTTTGTTATACATGGTACTTTTACTTATTTTTTTTTTTTAAGAGAGAGTGAGAGAGGAGAGAGAGAGAGAGAGAGAGAGAGAGAGAATTTTTTTTTAATATTTATTTTTTAGTTCTCGGCGGACACAACATCTTTGTTGGTATGTGGTGCTGAGGATCGAACCCGGGCCGCACGCATGCCAGGCGAGCGCGCTACCACTTGAGCCACATCCCCAGCCCTTACTTATTTTTTAATTTGTACTTTTTTGTGGTGCTGAATTGAATCATAAATGTTATGCCAGTGCTCTGTCACTGAGCTACATTCCCAGCTAAAAGGGTACTTAATATTTAATAATAATAATAATAATAATAATAATGATTGAGCTAAATCCCCAGCCCATTTTACTTTATTTTTTGGGAGGGTACCCAGGATTGAACTCAGGGGCACTCAACCACTGAGCCACATCCTCAGCCCTATTTTGTATTTATATAGAGACAGGGTCTCATTGAGTTGCTTAGTGCCTTGCTGTTGCTGAGGCTGGCTTTGAACTCATGATCCTCCTGACTCAGCCTCCCGAGCTGCTGGGATTACAGGCATGCGCCACTGCACCTGGCTCTTTATAATTTTATTTTTGTTCATTTATTTTTGGTATTGGGTGTGTAAGCACTTTACCACCGAGCTAGATCCCCAGCCCTTTTTTATTTTTTGAGACAGTGTCTCACTAAATTGCCCAGGCTCCTTTTGAACTTGCCTCAGCCACCTGAGTTGCTCCAGATGGCACTTTTAAAAAATGAATTTTCCTGACTGTTTGTTGCTACTTTACAGAAATTAAGTTGATTTCTGTATATTGATTTTTTCACTTGAAAAATTTGGTATGCTTTCTTACTAATTTAATCCATTTCTGTTGGTGTTTTGTGTATGTGAGGCAGATTTTTTAAAAATTATTTTATTTTATTTATTCTAATTTATTATATATGACAGCAGAATGCAATTCATATTACACAAATAGAGCACAATTTTTAATGTCTCTGATTGTACACAAAGTAGAGCCACACCATTCCTGTTTTCATACATGTACTTAGGGTAATGATGTCCATCTCATTCCACCGTCTTTCCTACCCCCATGCCCCCTCCCTTCCCTTTGCTTCCCCTCCCTCTCCTTTGCTCTATCTAGAGTTTATTCCTCCCATGCTGCCGGCCCATCCTCATTATGAATCAGCATCCTTAAATCAGAGGAGACATTTGGCATTTGGCTTTTTGGGATTGGCTAACTTCACTTAGCATTATATTCTCCAGCTCCAATCATTTACCTGTAAATAGGGAAGCAGATTTTCTATGTAGACCAACACATCTCAAGGAAGCATGATGTCCCCTAGAGGGAGTTTTGGAAATTTTCAGGGATTTTTTGTTGTTGTTAAGCCCAAGAATTTACACATCAAAATGCATGTTGCTGTTGTTAATTTGCAAGGCTGGGGATTGAACTCAGGGCCTCACACATGCTAGGCAAACATTTTACCACTGAGATCCACCCCCAGCTTTTTAAAAAAATTTATTTTTGGAATATGGTCTTACTGAATTGTCCAGGATAGGCTTGAACTTGTGATCCTCCTGCCTCAGCCTCCTGAGTAGCTGAATCCTGCTTCAAAATGTATATTATTTTTATCTTAATGTATTTTATTTTGCTTAAAATTAGACCACTAGGTTAATTTTAAAATGTATGTGGGCAGATTATATCATCTGAAAATTTCATTTCAAAATGGAGAGAATATCTTAATTTGTATATAGAAAGGGGAACTTGGATTGGATAGAATTGTAAACTTCCAAGGTTTTAGAGGTTTCACCTTGTTGTACTTTTTTTTGGGGGGGGGTACCGTGATTTGAACCCAGGGACATTTAACCACTGGGCCACATCCCCAGCTCTTTTTATTTATTTATTTTGTTATTTAGAGACAGGGTCTCACTGATTTGCTTAGGGCTTCACTAAGTTGCTGAGGCTGGCTTTGAATTTGCAATCCTCCTGCCTCAGCCTCCCAGCATGTTGGGATTACAGGCATGTGCCACTGCCCAGGCTTTTTTCTTGTCTTGATGCATTCCCTCCCCCTTTGGTACTGAAGACTGAACCCAGGATGTTTTACCACTGAGCTACCCATCCGACTATTTTTTTATGCTGCATTCTTGAGTCCTGGGAATGTTGAACAGAAGTGGCCATGAAGAGATGATGGGCACATTCTGTCTTGTTCCTAACCTAAAGGAATGCTTTCACCCCGGTTTTCTTTTCTTTTTTAATTTTTAATTTATTTTTTAGGTAAATGGACACAATACCTTCATTTTTAAATTTTTATGTGGTGCTGAGACTCAAACCCAGTATGTGACATGTGCTAGGTGAGGGCTCTGCCCCTGAACCCCAGCCCCCACCCCTAAGGTTTTCTTTTTTTATATATTTTTAAATTATAGGTGGACACAATATCTTTAATTTTTAAAATTTTATGTGGTGCTGAGAATGGAACCCAGTGCCTCACGCATGCTAGGTGAGCCCTCTACCTCTAAGCCACAACCCAGCCCCTAACCCCTAAGGTTTTCTTTAGAGTCATGAATGGATGTTGAATTTTTTTTTAACCTGAATCTTTTTTTTTTTTAATTTGCAAACTGTTTTTGGATGCGGAATTTTATTAAACTTTCCCCAGAACATCTCAGATGCTCATATTTATCTTGATGTGATATATCACAGAAGTATCTTCCTGTGTTATCTATCAATTGTGAACCCCCCCTCAACCCCGTGCTGGGGATCAAACCTGAACCTCCAGCAGGCAAGCTCTGGTACACCCTCAACTCATGATTGATCTAAACCCAACTGGACTGGGATACCCAGTTTTAATCCTGATACATTGTCCTTTAGCGCTGCATTTCGTCTGTTAGTATTTTAATGTAGGTCTTTTACATCTATGTTCGTGAGTGAGACAGGTGCGTCGTTTTCCCTACCCGTGGGGTCCTTGGGAGGTTTGAGTGTCGATCAGGCTTGACTCAAGAAGGGAATCGGGAGCACTCGCTGGTGGGATGAGGGCGCGTTACGTCAGGGAGTAGAGGCTGAGCTGATCGTCCTCCCCAGCTGCAAGTCTAATGAGAGCCCTGGGAGCTCCGGCTGCTCATAGACTCGCTGGGAACCCAAGTCGCCTGAATCGCCCCCCCCCACCCCCACCCCAGAGTCCTCAGCATAGTTCACCAGCCTCGTGTCCTGCAGTCCTGGAGGGAAGGGACGCAAGCGACGCCCAGTCCCCGATAGAATGAAGAGCAATGTCTATGACCCATGGTGTGTGAGTCGCGCCCCCTGGCGGTATCTTGTCGCATGAGCTCAGGGAGCCGGGCAGTATGTGCAGTGTGGTGGCACCAGATGCCCCTGATTGCCAAGTGGCTGTAGGCGATGCCAGGATTCTACGGCCGCGTGGCCATCCCAGCACCCGGACCACCCCGGACCACTCTAGCGACCCAGCTACAGAGACAGACTGACCAGGACCCAGAATCACACAGCAGACCCATAACTGCAGTTTTCGGACACACCTAAGCCATGAAGTTACTGAATCTGAATTTTTCCGGTAAAATGGGGATAATCCCTCACAGGTCAGGGAAATGGGAGGATATTGTGGAAACAGAATTCATTTTCCAGAAGATACTTATGCTTTCTGTCTTCTTGTTTTCCTGTCTCTTTTAAGTAGTGGGCAAATGGCATCTGGGGCAGGGAATTCAAGATTAATGACACAGTCGTCCAAAATGAGTCTGCATCAAAGAGGTCTATGAGAAGGAAGTACAATACATCTTTTACTCATTTTTTTGCTCATTTTTTCATTATGGTTCATTTATTCCATAAATATTTATTGGGCACAATGGTAGGTAGAATAATGGTTCCCTTGATGTCCTCACCCTAGTCCCTGAAACCTGAGTGTATTAGGTTACATGGCAAAGGGAAGGGAGGTTATTGATGGAGCAAAGGTTGCTAATCAACTGGCTCTAAAATAGGAAGGGAATCCTGGACCATTCAGGTGGTTCCTGTGTAATCATTGTGTCCTCACAAGTGGAAGAAATAGAGAATTTGCCTAGCATGCTCCAGGACATGGGTTTGATATCCAGCACCAGGAGGAGGGGAGTGAAGGAGAAGGCAGAAGAGTTAGAGAAAGATTTGGCTACAGAAGCAAAGTACAGAGACATAACATTGCTATTTTTTGTTTGTTTGTTGTAGTTGTTTTTTGGTACTGGGGATAGAACCTAGGGGTGCTCTTTCACTGAGCCTTATCCCCAGGCCCTTTTTATTTGTTTGGAGGCAAGTGTCTGGGCTGAGTTGCCCAGGCTGGCCTTGACTTGCCATCCTCCTGCAGTCTCCTGAGGGGCTGGGATTACAGGTGTGCACCACTGCACCCAGCTTCTCTTATGGCATCCTTTTTTTTTTTTTTTTTTTTTTTTTTTTTTTGTACTGGGGATTGAACCCAGGAGTGTTCTACCACTGAACTACAGCCACAGTCCTTTTTTATTTTTATTTTTTTATTTTGAGACAGGGTTTCTCTAGTTGCTTAGGACCTTGCTAAATTGCTAAGGCTGGCCTCAAATGCCTGATTTATGGCATCTTTTGATAAACAGAAATTCTAAATGCTATATTAGTCAAATTTATTGTACTTTCCCCTTATCTTATGTGTTCTCGCCTACAGCATCCAGAAGGAAATGCTATCCTACCAACACCCTGATTTTAGCCTAGTGAAACCAGTGTTGGATGATAGAACATACTATAATAAATGGGGGTGACTTCAAGCTGTCAAGTTTGTGGGAATTTGCTACAGCAGCAACAGGAAACCAACACAGTGTTCTCACAGATACAGTTCACACCGCTAGAACAAAAGGGTACTCATTTGCTCATTCCTTCATCCCTAAAGCACTCAGGAAGTACTTGCTATGACCTGCTTATAAGCAAGGCCAGCAAAGGTCAAGTTTGCTGTGGCTACTGGGGGTCCATGATCAGGGCCGGGGGAAAGGTCGCCTAGATAGCGCTTCTTCCTCCTGTCCTGACTGGGTCTCAGTTTCCATTTTGCACCGTGAGGCCTTTTTTGACCTCTCATGGCAGGAATGCTATTAATGCTCCTCAGTTCCAAATGTAAAGTGGCTTCTGGGAGAGGGAAGTCATCTGATGATTGTCAGTCTAGCTCAGGTTTGACTCATTTGAGAAGGAAACTCAACAAATATTTGTATCGCACGTGACAGGTGAAATTGATCCTGGTCCCCACACCTCCCTTATTCCATTGTTCATGACGAGCAGAATATTTGTATCGCACGTGACAGGTGAAATTGATCCTGGTCCCCACACCTCCCTTATTCCATTGTTCATGACGAGCAGAACGTGGGAGCGAGGTATGCTGAAGGCTTGCGGAGGAGCAATGGTGCTGGGCTTGGGAGAGTACACAGACATCCCAGACCCAGCGGTCCTCAATCTAAGCTGCACCTTAGAACCACCCAAGGAACCCAACCAAAACCACCACCTACATGTTTGGGGCCACTACAGACCAATATGATCAGAAGCCCTGAAGATGGGGCCAGAATATTCCAGACCCTTCCCCCGCGGTGGTTTCAAGGTGAAGGTGGGATTCAGATGCACCAGCTGGGCAGGACAATGTATCAGAGCAGGAAAGACACATTCTCATCATACAAGGGGAGGCCCTGGCGGCTGAGGCCACTCATCAACCCAGCGCAGCGCAGCCTATTCAGCCTCAGGAAACCCTGTGTCCCCGGCCACAGCTCAGCGCCGGGTTGTGAAGTGCCTTCCACATGAGCAGCATCTCATAGGGCGCGAAGCGGTGCACTAGCAGCAGCTCGCGGTACATGCAGGGGTCGAAGGAGGGCTTCTGGGCGCCAGGCAGATGCACGCCAAAGGGCCGGATGCCCTCGTGGCCACTAGGCTGTAGGCCCGCGCGCTGCAGGCACATGCCCATGTAGGCGTCGTCTATCGGGAAGAGAGGGGTGTGGCGAGCCGCTGTGCGCAGGGCCCGGGCCGTGTGGCGGGACAGGACGAAGCCGCCGCCACTGCAGTACACTGGGTAGGCCTTCCCAGGGAAGAGCTGTGGGGGCACAAAGTACTTGCTCCAGCTGTCCCGGATGGGCACGGAGCCGTCCATGAGCTGCCCGGCGAAGAGGTGGCGGTCGGGCGACTGTGTCTCTAGGAAGCTAAGCACGTTGGCTGTGTGCACAAAGACGTCGTCGTCGCCGCTGAGCAGGAAGCGGGCCTGCGGGCAGCGCGCCGCCAGCCAGTCAAGCAGGTGCACGTGCTTGAGCGTGAGGTTGAGGAAGGTGTCGGCGAAGGCCCACTGCAGCACGTCGCGATTCTCGCGCGCCTCTAGGCGCACCAGCTCGGCGAGCTGCGGCGCCTGCGCCGCCTCCTCCGGCGCTGGGGTCCCCAGCAGGAAGAGGCGGCGCACTTGCTGCCCTCTGTATCTGCGTTCCTGTCCCCATGTGCGACGGATGAGCTCACGCCGCTCGTAGTTCGCGGGCGACGACTTCACCGCCAGGAGCAGGAAGATGCCGTGGCGGCCCGCGCACTTGGTTGGCGCGTCCCAGAGGAGTGGGAAGTGGCGGCAGTGGCGGTACCGCAGAAAGTCTTGGATCCTTGCCGGTAGCTGCTCGAAGTCTTCCGTGCGGTTCGCGGAGGCATTGGCCACGCACGGGAGGCCCTGGTGGAGCTGGAGCGCAGCGGGCTGTTCCGCAGCAGCGGGAGTGTCGCTAGCGTCCGTGGGGCCCTCCCTCTTCTGTTCCTGCTGGGACCTCGGGGCTTGGAGGAGCCAGAGGCGAAGTGCCAAGAAACTCATGCCCACCAGAAGGCAGGCCAGAGTCTTGGGATTCATGGACCTTCGGCAGGGAAAAGCCATCTGTGGGGATACCAAGTCAGAGATGAGGCGGGGCGGGGGGGGGGGGATTTCGACATCATGGGGATGCCACTCTTGTGCTATTGTGTTTCTCCCAGCACAGTGCCCCAGCCCTTTCTTTTTTCCTTTTGGTACTGGGAGTTGAACCCAGGGACACTTTACCACTGAGTTACATTCCTGGTCCTTTAAAATTTTTAAAATTTATTTTTAGTTTTTATTATGAAAACAGGGTCTCACTAAATTGCTGAGGCTGGCCTTGAACTTGGGATCCTCTGCTTTGGCGTCCTGGGTTGCTAGGATTACAGGCATTCGGAACCTTTTATTAACGCTGCTGCTAAGATATAAAAAGAAACCAAAATTCAATATTACACTGAGGTATCTCAGGTCACTTATAGTCCAGAACTTTCGTCTGACCTGCACCTCTGTGTATCTCATTGCCTGGGCTCACCCTGAAAGTCATCCAGGCCCAGCAGACTCATCATGTCCAAAGTCAATCTCCATCTTGCTGTGAATCTGTATCCTCAGTCAGTGGTACCAGTGTTCACCCAGCTGCTTCAATCAGAAGTCCTGACTCTCTCCTCTGTTCTAGCTTACATCCACTTCCCACATCCTGTTGATTGTGCATCCTACACCTCTCTCATGTTTGTTCCCTCCTCCCCATCCCTGTCTTGCCTGGATCTTTTAATCTATTCCCGCGTTGGGGCAATCAAAAAAGTATGAGGCCACAGCACTGAAGTAGACAGAATTCTGGCTTCCCAACTTAGAACTGTATCATCTGAACAAGGCAGTTCAGATCTCTGGGTCTGAGTGTTCTCATCTAACAGTAAATTCCCACCCTGGGGGGGTTGTTGTGAGCATTAAATTGAGCATTAATGACCACTGGTATTGATACCAATATCCAATATGACCTTTTGTCAGCCCCCAGTCCCACCTGTTTCTGTTTCTACTTAGGTTATTACTTGCTGTCCCCTACATGCATGTAGCCTGCCCAGTGTGCCTCAGGTGAGGACTTCCTAAAGACCTCACGGGACAAATCCCATTTTTAATTATGTCCTGTTAAACTTTGACATTGAGTTCTACCATGCATGGGGCATTGCCATTTCCTTTTTTTCTTCTTCACCAGAGCACTGCAATTTTACATAATTGTGGAATCCATTACATATTTGTACATGCACACAGTATAACAATTTGGCCAATTTTGTTCTCCAGTACCTCCCCTTTCCCTCTCCTTCTCTCCCCAACACTCCCTTCTTAAAAAAAAAAAAACAAAAAAAAAAACACTCCTCTGTTTCAGGTTTAATTCTCCTGACTTTCCCCCTTCATCTTTGACCACGTCTCACTTCCTTTTGCTCTCAGTTCCCTATCTAGTGACTTTCAGTAGTAGGAGGTCTCTTAGATCAGCTTTTCACCTTTGTTCAGCATGATCTCCTTCACCATGTTGTTCAAGCCAAAAACCTCAATTGACTCCCACCTTTCCTTCATTTCTGCACTAAGCCCAGTCACTTCTAAGTTGTATTTCATCAACCTATGTCTTTCCATTCCCCCTTTCAACAGGCCAATGCACCCCGGCATCTCCTGCTGTGATGACATAGTTTCCTGCATGATCTCTCCTCCCACTTTCTCCCTTCATCCTAATCCTCCTCTGCTGCAGATGAGAGGTCTCTGAACTGTGCAGATGTTCATGCCATTCCTTATATCTTTTCCCCATCTTCCCTGACCATCAGCCAAGTTGCAGCCTCCAGCTGCCGAGCCTCTTCTACTCTGAAGCTTTTTCTTGCTGTTCGCCTACCTGGACTGACCACCTGGCGCTCTTGCCTACTCAAAGCCTTCTCATTCTCTGGTCCAAGACAAGTGGGAGAACCTCATAGATATGTTAGAGATCTAACTGCCCAGCCAGAAATGCTAGCTATAGGTATCATTCTTCACCCGGTCCTGCTTCAGTGTTTGGTGCACCAAGGGAAGAGGAGTGAAGAGATGAGCTATGTCTGTTACCATCATAGGTACTCAGTGCAGAGTCCTGTGCCTGGCACTTTTGGGGCAGTTTATGAATAAAAGAATAAAAAATGAGTGAAAATAGAATTTGGAGTGTGCATAACTGGGCTTGTGTCCCAGCTCCTTTCAGTTTCCTCATCTGAAAAACTAAGAAAGCAAATACTCTTAATGAAATACGAATTTGGTGGGACCAAGAGCGCCTTACAAATACTAGTTAAAAATAATTATTGGGGCTGGGATTGTAGCTTATTGGTAGAGCACTTGTGTAGCACATGTGAGGCACTGGGTTCGATCCTCAGTACCACATAAAAATAAAGGTATTGTGTTCATTTACAACTAAAAATATTTAGAATGTTCCCTTGTCTTCCCCAGCCAACACCAAATCATTTCTAGAAAGACATAACCTCACCTCAGCCTTAATGCAACACTGAATCTTATTTTATGACATGTGCATTTACTTTAATAAACCTGACCCAGGAAACTGAATCACAGCCAACTTTTGATATGAGAGGAAAAGGTGAGGAGC
This sequence comes from Spermophilus citellus, assembly GCF_964194105.1. NCBI lineage: Eukaryota > Metazoa > Chordata > Mammalia > Rodentia > Sciuridae > Spermophilus > Spermophilus citellus. Next base: position 190,942,994 of record NC_138183.1, read on the forward strand.
CAGGTCCCGTTCCTGCAGGCAGCGGTCGCTTGCTCAACTCTGTTTTTGGACGCTATGCTGCAGGTTTAGACTTGCTGGGAAGCATTGGGCGCCCTCTCTATGGTTCTTTTTGCTGGACTTCTCTTTTCCCAAAGCACTCTCCAGGTGCCCTGGAGGCCCACAATTTAATCTTGGCTGGCCCTGCTCCTTTGTCTCTCAGGACTCAGCTCCAGTACCACCTCATGGTAAGTCCAGGGCAACAGATCCTATCTCCTTGTAGGTGCCATGGCTTCAGAGTTCGAAAAGTTGTTGAAAGAGGACAGATTTGCCATTTATTTGACCCCTTTGAGCATCAGGTTTCTTACTGTGGGATCTCAGGCAGGTTATTCATCTCAGTGTCTCAGGATTATGGGTTAATTTGTGCAGATCCATGCATGATGTGAAATAAGCACCACAGCCATGTAAGCAGTTGGCTAACACACGAGTGCTTGTGGGTTGAGCCGATCATTTTTATATGAGACTGTCCTGCAGTCTCACACAGTGTGGTGTAAAGCTCCTTTGTAGTGTTCCAACTGCAGGTGTTTCTTCACTCTTACTGTTTTATGCTTTTTTTGTGCTATTCACTCTGCTTAGAATTCCTCTCTTTTTCCAGGAACTATTTTGGTTATTCCTGCCACTGATTTGAAGCCATTATGGCTGAAGCAAATTCCTGTGCCACCCACTGGCCCCCTACCACTCTGGGGGATTCATGGGGCAGTATTTGTACAGCAGATGTAGGAGGCAAAGAAATCTTGTGAAGTCCTAACCACTGGGTTCTGCTACACTGGACCCATGCAGTGCTGAGTCCTGGTTCCTTTCTCCTTGAGCTCCCTCTGGTTCTTGCTTGGTGCTGTAAGGTGAAGAGAGTGGGGAGAAGGAAAATGTACCTCCTTCCCAATAGGAAAAAACCCAGGTCCCCATCTTACCTTGCATGTCTGAGAGAGAAGACAGGAGCCCTCCCCAAACTGGAGCGGATCCTTTGCCTAACATTCTAGGTTCCACCCCCAGGACGGTGGCTTAGTTCAGTACCCTTGCATTTGACCAATCCATGCCATCCTTCTTCCTCCTCCTCCTCAGGGGTAGGGCATCCACATGCTTCTTTAGCCAATGTGACTGCCTACTTGCTCTTTAAGATTAATCTCAGATTTAAATCTTTTTCTAGGAGACTTTTTAAAAAAATAGTTTTTTAGTTTTAGTTGGATACAATACCTTTATTTTTATGTGGTGCTGAGGATCGAACCCAGGGCTTCGCGTGTGCTAGGCAAGCACTCTACCACTGAGCCACAACCTCAGCCCCATCTAGGAGACTCTTCTTGACCTCTCTACCTAGCAATTGCTGAGTGTTCTCCAAGTAATATACATGACTGTACTGAATTGTTCTAATGATGTGCTGCATCAATCAGTTATCCCTGCTTGACTGAGAGCTATTCTGGCTGGGTGTAGCACCTATTCTGTTAATATAGGATGTGCTTTGAAATCTTTGTTGAATGGATTGCATGAAAAATGTTCAATATTTTTTTTTGTTGTACCAGGATTTGAACCCAGGGGTATTTAACCACTGATCCACATTCTCAGCACCCCCCTCCAATTTTAAATTACATTTTATTTAGAGTCAGGGTCTTGCTAAGTTGCTTTAAGGCCTTGCTAAGTTGTTGAGGCTGGCTTTGAACTCACAATCCTCCTGCCTCAACCTCTCAAGCTGCTGAGATTACAGGAGTGAGCCTCTGAGCTGACTATAGGAGCACTTTTTACACACATTTAATGACTTTTGTGTATAGTGGTTTTGTGTGTGTGGGCACAAACCCAGGGCCTTGCACATGTTAAGCACGCTCTCTGTCACTGAGCTATACCCATAGCTCCTGAGTAGTCTGAATTTGACAAGTAGTCAAGGGTTCATCCCTGACTTCTGTGAGTGGTTGGGACACAGGGATGAATCACTCAGTCCTGATCCTCAAAAGGCTTACCATGTCTTGGGAGATGAAAGCCAGATACAAAATGATTATAAAATCATGTAACATGCACAATACACAGAAGGGGAAATGGAGAAAGGGAGCCTGAAGGGTCCAGGAAAGACTTCACATTAGATCTGTACTATATCAGGCATCTATTGCTCTGAACAAGGCATCCTGCAAATTTAATGGCTTTGGCACTCACTGTTCGTTATTTCTCTAGATTCTTTGAGTTCATGGGAGATTCTTGTGTTGGACCCACCTAGACTTGCTCATATGGCTATTCCTATTCAAGTAGTGATGAGCCTTGGGCTAGCTCAGCTGAGATGACTGGCCTCACCCCTGTGCTCTCTCTTCCTAGGTTGCTTCCTGGAATAGTGGTCTCAGAGTTCCAAGGTGGTGAGCCCTGGGCTCCAGGTCTTGCACGAGGGCACTCATACCATATTTTGTTGGTCAAAGTATCACAAGATCACACCAACTTCAAGGGGTAGGGAGGAATTCAAAAAATTCACAGGTGTATTTGTCACTTGGGATACGAAGGTGGTAAGGAGTTTCCCCAGCATGCTAGAAGTGTAAAAGGGTGAGGACTAAACAAGATACTCTGTTCTGGGAAATATTCAAGGTTTAGAGTGGACAAAGGGGTAAACATTGGGAGTAAAGGTGTAGAGAGGTTAAGAAGGGTCTAAAATGTCATCCCCAGAGTTTTACCTTGATGTTTTGAAAAATTTCTGAAGTCCATTTCAGGAGTCTATTGTAGCAGTCCACACTATAGGCAGGGTTGATATAATGCTCTTTTAAGCCCTGCATACCATCTCCTTTTCAGTTATCCCCTTCACAAAGCCCAGATTGCTTTGTAAATCTACTTCTATGTTCTGTCAGGCAAGGTTCCTGGTTCTCCTCTTGTCAGCACCCATCTGTTGATCCAGGCAAGCTGCCCCTCCCTGACACACAAAGGAAGGACTAGGTGGAGAATCAACCATATGGTCAGCAGTGACTGAAACTACCCATATTCCAGTAGGCTTGGCTAGGAAAGCTAATATTTGAAAAGCTGTGGTTTAGCAAAGTGACGAGTTGCAAGAACTTCTAATTTGTTTTACATCTTGTAGATGGAACTTGGGTCATTGTTAAAGAGGAAACCATAGACACATGTGGCTTAGGCAGGATGATTTTTCTCTTCCTGATATCCCCACCTTCATACTAAAGCTGGAAGGATCAGTTGTTTACTTTAGAGCTCCCATAGTTGAGGATGCTGTATATTTATACCTCATGAAGGTTTAATTGTAAAATTGTTAGCTTTTAGCCTTGTAACTTACTAAGGCTTGACATAGAAAGGTACTGCAGCATAGTGTCAGGAGTCTAATGGCAAAAAAGACCCAGCATAATTACTGAATGTCCTTCTCATGAAACAGATCATTGCTGGCCTATACTGCTCCCTTAACCAAATTAGCAAAAGGTGTGTCCTCTGGGGTGCCACCTATCACAGCATGCATCTTGACAAGCTGAGTCCCCCCACCAATCCTTCTCCTCAAATTGGTGCCTCTGTGCAGTGTAGAGGTATAGTCCCCCCCAGGTACAGTCCTGCCTCTTATAAATTTATTGATAATTTAAATATAAACCAGGGACAAAACATAATCAAAGTCTTATTTGAAACAGTATCATTTAATACTTTCACCTACAATAAGTAATGAGTGCTGAAATACAGTCTAGATTATAGATTAGATAAAAATACATTATTCTACTCTCTTCTAGAAAAATGATTATGATATTGGCAAATCAAATGGAAAAAAGAGAATGAGCAGATCTGAGATTACCTGAAAATGGTTAGTTCCTTATAAAGGTTCAATAAATCTATATGTTTATTAAATAATAGCTAGTAGAGCAAATGTTTATTACAAATATGAAATAGGAAACATTAATTTGAATGGGTTATCTGTTGGTCATACTGATAAGTTAGAAATATTAAAAGTATGGAAATGCTTGATTGTAAAGTGCCCAATTGATACATTAAACAGAAATTGCTAATAGTTTCTAGCTCTTAAAAATAAGCTTGATTATTCATTTGTATGCACAAGTTAGCTCTAGAAAGAAGAGCCACAAAAAACCAACTGAGGAAAGAACCTTGAACTTGTCCTTTTAGAAAGTTAAAAAAAAAAAAAAAGGATATATGACCATAGCAGCTTTTTTGGCCTTGACAACTACCACGTGGCACATTTTATATGATATGAAAAAAAAATAGGGTCAATAGATCTTAAATTTCTGGAAGTCAGCTCAAAAATGCAACTAGCATGTTTGGATTTTACAGTATAAAATAAAATTACCTTTAATTTTTATTTCGATCTTTTTTGTGATACTGGGGATTAAACCCAGGGGCACTCTACCCCTGAGCCACATCTCCAGCCAATTTTTATTTTTATTTTGAAGCAGAAAGTTGCTGAGGCTGGCCTTAAACTTGTGATCCTCCTGCTTCGGCCTCCCGAGTTGCTGGGATTACAGGCATGTGCCACCACACCTGGTTTAGATTCCCTTTATAAAACAAATAAAATCATGAACTTTGCTTTTAGTAATTTTTCCTCTGAGGTTTAGACACTTTGCAGCAGGCTATTGCCAATCTAGTTAAAACTGATGTGAACTAATGATTTTATAGTGTAAATATTAAACACAAGACTTTGATTACATTTAACACAGAGGGAGTAGAGTTGAAAACGCACAGAATATTTTCATTCTGACAAGTACACACTAGAGAAATGCAGTCAGGTGGTACTGCTGTGCCTCCATGTTCCACACTGCTCATTTGCTGATGATCCAGGGCAGGGGAGACACACTCCCAGAGCCAGAGCCCAAGAAAATGCTGTTTCTGGCTTTCTTTCTGTTTAAATAACACTTATTTATGTAAGTGCCATTCTTGCCTTACAGGCCACACTATCATAGACTGGATTTGGTCCTTGGGCTGCAGTTTGCCAACTCCTGGTCTGCACCCTTTTATAACATAATACATTTTTATAATTTTCTTTTAGGTGCAGGTGATCTCACAATCAATATTGATATCTCTCAATGAACTATATTTGTATGCTTAAAAGATTTCTCTAATAAATGTGCTCTGCAGTAACCTTAGAATTAATTCTGTAAACTTAATTAAAAAGTGATGATTTGCAGATGTGACAATTGCCAGAAAAGTTTCAAAAGCTTTATGACTATTCTGTGAATATTCACATTACTAAAGACTAAATCTAGTTCAAGTATTGACATTGTGCTATTATAAGCAATGAAACAGGTCACAATGAGCACAGTGCACTGCATGACCTGTGAGGGAATACTATAATACTGACAGCTGCCAAGAGGAAAAAAAAATGGGGGAAGCTTAGGGCACTTGTAGGCCGGTAATTACATTTCTTTTTTGGGTTTTAGGGTTTTCTAGAATGAAATATGGTGACCAATCTTTTCTTTTCTTTTTGGTACTGGGGATTGAACCCAGGGGTGCTTTATTACTGAGCCACATGCTTAGCCTTTTTTATCTTTTGTTTTGAGACAGGGTCTCTCAAAGTTGCTTAGGATTTCACTAAATTGCTGAGGCTGACTTTGAACTTAACGATTTTCCTGCCTCAGCCTCCTGAGTTGCTTGGATTACAGGCCTGAACCACTGCACCTGGCTGATCAACCTTTTCTACACTAACTGCCAATCTAAACAGAGAATAATTTACAGGACTTAATGATAAATGAAGACATTAAGAAACAATATTAGATATTTACAGTGCACTGAAATGGGGCCAGTACTGCTTAGCTTTTACTCCAAATGTTTATCAAATATTTATCAATGACAGAAATTCTGTAGCTAAACACTACTGCTTAAAGTCTTCTCCTTTGCTGCTCTATCAGGAAAGGACTGTACTTTGGTGAGACTTGTCATCCTTCATACTTTCTATTTGTCCTTCAACAGTGTCAACGTCTCATACCTCAAATCCAAGTTAATTTTCAATGTGAATGTCAAGTAAAGCAGTAGCCTTACTGGTATATGCAGCAGACTGGGCTGAGAGTTTTGGAGAAATGGTTGAGTCTAGTGGCGTGCTTACATAACCTCAGCTACACCAGCAACTCCCCCACATGGAACTACAATTAGATGTTAAGAAGAAAAGAAAAAGGTGTTTCTTTGTTCGTAAAGGAAGTGCAACAATCTAAAAAACAGCACTGAAATTTTCCAGTTAGATGGATTGTGATGCTATGATTCTTTTTCTCCCTTTTTCTTTTCTTATTTTTTGGTACTGGGGATTGGACGCAGGGGTGCTTAACCATTGAGACCCATCCCCTGCCCTTTTTATTTTTATTTTGAGACAGCATTTCACTACGTTGCTTAGGGCCTTGTCAAGTTGCTGAGACTGGTTTTGAACTCGAAATCCTCCTGTCTCAATCTCCAGAGCTGCTGAGATTACAGGTATGCACTACTGCCTGGTTTCCCTTTTCATTTTCTAGCCTTTTTCATTAAGGGGTTTAAGTACATTACACCAAATTTTAATTGCTGTTTGCAAATGGTTAGAGCACAGTGAATAAGCTGTATTTTCAGACATTGAAAAACAAATGAAGTGATCAAACTAATTATATTATACATTGATATGGCACATAATGTAAGACAGAGGTAGATCCGAAAATAGCCACATAGCTGCAAATTACAATTGTAACTGGTTCTCTTTGAAACATCAATTTTACACAAATGCCTATCTAGCAGCACATCATAAATCACAGGCCAGAAGAATTTGCTATTACATAAATGTGGGGTTAGAAGTTAATATTGCCAATATTAACAAATAATTGTTTTCAAGAGCAAAGCAATATGGAACTCATAGAACACATAAGAAAACTTTAAAATTTTAGACACTTTTAGGGGTATTAGCTAAATTCAGAAGGTACTGGTATTACAGTAGAACAACTTATCTATAGGCACCTAGATATTTCATGCACTGTGCACTTAAGTTTTTGGTCTCTTAGTTTTCTTTGACTCACACCTCCTTCTCACACCTCACTCTCCTTAGTATAAGAAAAATCCTCTGTGTAGAGAAAGTTCAGATTAACCCTGGAATTTTGCTTTATGTTGAATTTTGCATTATGTCTAAACCATCATACCTGATCTACTTCTTTTAAACTATTTTAATACTATTATTTTGGTTCTCACTTGAAGATCACTGAAAAACAAATGATCCTTAATCATCAGCATATCACAAAAATAAGAGATGACTTCAGGTGGTGGGGATTGTTTCATGAAAGTTCCAAGGGGTGTAGCCAACAAGTGCTCAATCAGATTAACATAAACACTTTTCACTTAGTTTTCCCCTAAAACAAAGTCAAATTGCTTTCAGTTTTCTAAAGAGAAAATGACAACACAAGAAAAATCTTCAAATGAGGATCTTCTTTAACATCCTAATAAAGTATTAATGTAATTTGCTCTGAGCTCACAGATGAGCACCTTTCACATCAGGTGATAAGCAAACATACCATTATTTGCTCAGCAGGAAACAGGCTTTTTATACGTTCTAGTTAACAGGAAGTTTTCTAAGCAAATGAAGGGAAGGGAGTGGGTAGGCATCCAATCCTGTAATGTCTACCCAGAATCCAAGAAAGAAAAAGAAGCCATTGAAATAAAGGTGAATTAACATTTGCATACAATTTGGCACAGATATAAAGTACTAAGTGTGTCACTTGTTGCTAATAAGAGAGCCATTGGGTGAGGTACAAACTGACTTGGAAAATTAAAAAGCCAATTAAGAGGCCTGGCTTTTTTTTCTCTGATTTCTGCTTAACACATATAAAGTGTTCTATGTGGAGCATTCATGCTGTATGTCCTCAAAACAGAAATAAAGGTCTTTGAAGAACTGGCTAGTCTTACAAGTCATCAGGAGTGCAGATGTCTCTATAGTGAGATGCTGGGCAATTTATTCAAGTGACCAATGGTGGTGGCTGAATTGAACATTCAACAAATGGTTCTAAATGGCCCAGTTTCAGGGCTCTCTCTCAATCTGACTTTACTACTGCAGAGTATCAGTCTTATGATGTTAGCAGAAGTCATGAAGGATGTGCTTTTGGTTCCCATACATGGATTCTTCATTCAGTACAAAAATATAACGGTGTGAAACTAATTCTTTCCAAAGTGATAGCCAAAGGTAGATGGAAGAGAATGCAGCCAGAAGTTAGAATCTTGTGGCAAAAGAAAAAAGTTTTATGGACTGCACTGGAACTACATAGTTTTATGTCCTTCTAAACACAACCAAGGTACTCTTCGGATTTACGTTTTGGCAGGTATTGTTCTTGCTCAAAAGTAAATGGAAAAAAAAAAAGTAGATGGAAGTATCTGCCCAGTGGCATGTTGCTTTGCTAAGGGAAGGAAAATAGTACTCGGGCTAAAACTAAGGCCAGTAGGTGAAGAAAACAATTTTTGGCTTTAAATATGTATCAAGGTTACTTACTGAATATTGGAAAAATGACAGAGTGTTTTTTCCAACTTGGCAGAAGATAAAAACTAATTTTTCTTTTGAAGCCATAGCTCAAGATGTAATCATTAGATGTTAAATATCTGCTCCTTCATTTTTTGATTATGAAAAGTGATTCAATCTGTTATACATTCAAATCAAAATTAGTAACTAGCTGACTTACAATGAGATTTTACTGCTATTTCTTAGCAATGTAATCTTTGGATGTTCTGCAAGTTACAATTTTTTAAATGAAATTATTTTCATTTAATCCATTCAAATGGATGAAGCATCTACTTAATAATAGATGGGCATTTAATCTGTAAACTCTGCAGTGTAGCTATTAACAGCTCCATTTTATTATTGAAGAAACTGGCTTAAAAGAGAGACTTGTCCCTTATATCTATTTCCTTCAAAAAATGAAGGAGCAGATATTTTAATAAACTTTATATAAATAGAATTCTGACCATTTAATCTCTAGTTAACTTGACATACTTCCCTGGGCATAACTCTGAGAACTGGAAAATATCGCATAAGGCAAAAAGTCAGCAATTTATGACATTCCCTGATAACTTCAAATAAGTTATGCTAGGAGGCTGGGATATGGGTAGGCTAGATCACCCATCATATTTGCCTAGCCATAAAAACAGATACAATTTAAAGATCTGCAAAGATCAAAGCAAAGGGAGCAACCACCTTTAACTGAGGAGCAGCAGGCTGTAGGTGTCCTGGTGGAGCTTCAGAAAGGATAAAAGATGACCTGCCTGTTCAGATTGGTCATGGTCCACAGATATCTCAGAGCCCAAGGCAAATCCTGGGAGGTGACAAGTATTGAACCCACCGGCCAGTCTGAATTTGCTTATACTATTCCATCTGCCTAGCACTAAGATGGACAGTGAAGAACTATCTATATAGAATCCCACAGGGAGCTCTCTTTTTCCCCCCATCTTGGAAAATCATCCGTGAGGTTAATAGGACAACACTATAAACCAAAGCTGACACAGCTAAGTGGTGTGTCACAGCTGGCCATCTGGATACAGGATTTGCCAGTACTTAATGACTATTTTCATTATTTAATCAAACATTAAGAAAGGTATAATTCACATGCAACCCTGTCAAAAAGAAAAATGGTTAATTTCCTATGACCAGTACAAACTGTTAACCTGTTAAGAAAAGCCCAATTTCCCCAGCATTCTAAAATATAAATACACATCTGTTTCTTTATGAACATCTTAGGATGAAGATGAGGATGACAAATGAGATAAAGCCAGGAGCCAACATCCCACAGGTCTGTTCCTCATCTTCCCTGTGGCCGCAGCATTAATTAGAAAATCACTCCTCTGTTGTGATGGTCATGATGTATTTGAATATGTAGATCTTTAGATATCTCTTATTTATCCTGTCAGGTTTATGATAAGTGTCTTTGTTTTAATGGTGGAATAATCTCATCAGTACTTCCTGAGAGGCTCAAACATGATCACTGGCCAGATTCCGAAGAGAAACTGTAGAAACAAGTTAGGACAAAACAAGAGAAGATTGTTACATGTTATCCCCCCAAATGAGAAAGAACCTGCAGGGCTGTGACTCCAGTGCTTGCTGAGTCTGCTGGTGACTGTTCTGATACAGTAGCCTGAGCGCGACACATTCCTTCTAGACTTGCACCAGTCTCAGAAATTATTTTCATTTAATTAATTCAAGTATATTACGTGTTTACTTAATAGTGGACGGGCATTTAATCTGTTAACTCTGCAGTGTAGCTACTAATAGCTCCATTTTATTGTCAAAGAAACTGGCTTAAAAAAGAGACTTGTCCAACATCATGTAGTAATAAGCTGACGACTTAAAAAGAGTCTATATCCTTTGATTTCAAAGCCTGTGCTCTACTACCTTTCCATGCCCCTTTTCTTCTCCTACATTATCCCATCTTCCCAATACCCTCCCCCTTCATACACACATGCACATGCCCCCCCCCCCCGCCCCCTCAGGACATGGACTTACTTTCACTTTTGGTCTGTGTCTCAGGTAAAGTGTTCTAGTGTATAAACTGGAAGAAAAGGGGATGGGGGAAAGCTCTTAAGAATAATTTTTAATCCATGAACACTGGTTTATTGACAGAGTTAACCATACTGCCTTTGTATATACAAAGAAAAAAACACTGGCATATCTAACATGTGGCAAGGTGCGAAGGAAGACAGAGAAATGATTAACTTGTATACCATGACATCAGAATGTTTGTAGTTCAGTAGTGGGCATCCCACTAATGCTTGATATGATTTAACTGTTAACTGTTCCATCTTTCTTTCTTTTTTTTTCACTGCCTCAGGACTGGGCTTGAACTCAGGGGCACTCTACCACTGAGCTATATTTCCTTTTTTGTTTTGGTACCAGGCTGCACATAACCTCCTGAGCCACATCTCTAGCCCCTTTTATATTTTATTTTGAGACAGGGTCTCCCTAAGTTGACTAGGGCCTTGCTAAATTGCTGAGGCTGGTTTTGAACTTGTTGTAATCCTACTGCCTCAGCCTCTCGAGCCATTGGGATTACAGACATGTGCTATCCACCCCTAGCTTCCCAACCCTTTTTATTTTTTATTTTGAAGTATTTTTATTTATATGCTTCAGTCAACGAGGTACCTCTATATCCCAAATTTCCACATAACTGAAGCTTAAACATCTAAGCTTCTTTTATTTTAATTATTTAGAATGAAATGTCTCTAAAGAATACTTTATTCTTTCTCTTTTTAAAAAAATGATAGTAAGGGGTTGGGAATGTAGTTTAATGTCAAAGAACTTGCCTAGCATATGAGAGGCCCTGAACTTGACCTCCAGCACAAAAAAACCCCAAAAAACCAAAAACAGAAAGTAAACAATTTAAACATTAACAGATAACAAATTAAAAAAAAAATGAACTCAAAACTCTACCACCCTGAGAGGCTGAGGCAGGAGGAGCTCAAGTTCAAGGCCAGATTGGGCTAACAGTGAGACCCTGATTCAAAGGGCTGGGACACAGTTCAGTGGTAGAACACTAGCCTAGCACATGTGAGGAGCCCTGGGTTGGATCCCTAGTACTGAAAAAAAAAAAAAGAAGAAGAAGCAAAAAAGACTGCGTCACCAAATCTAGTCAAGTTTTATTTTTCTACATTTACTTTTTTTCCACATGCAATCTAATTTTCCTACAGGTTTAATAATTTCATTAGTATGAATCTGTTTCACATAAATATTAGATTTTCTTTTTTTTCTTCCTTCCTCCCTTCTTTTTTTTTGTACCAGGGATTGAACCCAGGGGTGCTTAATCACTGAGCCACATCTCCAGCCCTTGTTATATTTTATTTTGAGACAGAATCTCACTAAGTTGCTTAGGGCCTTGCTAAGTTGCTGAGGCTGGCTTTGAACTTATCTTCCTTCCTCCGCTTCCAGAGCTACTGGGATTACAGGCATGTGCCACCATGCCTGGTAAAATATTAGATTATTTTTCTATGTTGCTATAAGCTTTCCATATTTTTAATTTTAAATGGTGAAATAAAGGACATATTATAATTTATTTTATGATTCTGTACCATAGGGTAGTTTGTTTTGTCATTTTTCTAAATTAACTAACATTATGAGAAGCATTTTTGTATTTATACAGAAATTTTTATTATTTTTGGATAATTTCTCAAGGGAAATTTCTCGGAATATAATAATGGATAATAAATATAAATTTTAAAAAATATTGTTGTGCTGGGGTTGAACCTGGGACTTCATGTGGGCTAGGCAAACACTCTATTACTGAACTATAACCTCAGCCCAACATTTAAAAAATTTATTTATCTATTTATTTATATCAGGGATTGAACCCTGGGCCACTTATCCTCTGATCCACATCCCCAGTCCTTTTTAGTTTTTATTTAAAAACAGGGTCTCACTAAATTGTCTAGCTTTTCGCAAAGTTGCTGAGGCTGGCCTCGAACATGCAATCCTCTTGCCTCAGCCTATTGAGTCACTGGGATTACAGGTGTGCATCACCACACCTGGACCAACATTTTATTTTTTTGAACACAGGTAATTGTCAAATTTGTTCTCAAATGCTTTGCATTAATTTATACTGTCAAGTAATGTGTGATCATACAATTTTTACTGCAACTTAAGGAATGCTGAAGGGAGTTTCAAAAAACTATCGTTCACTTTACAAAATGCATCCCATTATTTTATTTTAAAATTATTATTTTGAATAGGTAATGAGTCATTTGGCAAAACAACTCAAAAAATGGAAGAATACACAGTAAAAAGAAGGTGTCTTTTCTACCCTTGACCCCCCCAATTCCCTGCTTTCATGGCCCAAATGAAACTGATGTTACTTATTAGTTTCCCTACATAAACAGATAATTTATGCCTTTATAAGCATATACATATGTTAATCTTTTTTTTCCTTCCCTCCCCTCCTTTTCTTTCTTTCTGTTACTGGAGATTGAGCCCAGAAGTGTTCTGCAACTGATCATATCTCCAGTCCTTTTTTATCTTGAGCCCTGCTAAGATTTCTTTCTCACAAAAATAGACATAATATTGTTTTAGAATTCATTTTCTTCTAGCTAGATGAAAATTTTTTTTCACTCATTTGCTCTAAGTATCTCTAAAACACACGGTCCCTTCTCTCTTTTTAAAATTTAAAATAGTTTCAAATGAACAGGAGAGATTGGTATGATAAATTCCTGAAACCCCCTTCTCCCAGATTGTTACCATTTAATTACCTTTGTTCCATCATACCCACACACCTACCTACATATATATATATATATACACACACACACACACACACACAAATATGCACATATACATACATGTATACATAAATATACATATATGTGCATATATATTCTATATAGTCTTTGTCTGACATGATATTCAATCACACCCTAAATATTCCAATGTGTTCTGCCATAAAACAAAGACACTCTCCAAATTACTATATTATAATATAGTAATATACTCTCCTATATTACTATTATATAGCCCTTCTAATCAGGAAATTAACATTAATATAACAGTAATATCTAAGCCACAGACCTCAATATAATTTACTGTCCTAAAAAATTTCTCTTCTTTCATTCTTATTGAGCCAGGTTACTAGCCAGGAACATAGTTTGTATTTACTTTTCTTTCTTCTATTGACACAGGTCTTGCTAAGTTGCTTAGGGACTGGATAAATGGCTTAGGCTGGCCTTGAAATTGTGATCCTCTTGACTCAAGTCTCCCCAGTCACTGAGATTGTGCCATTGCACCCAGCTTCTTTGTATTCTTCTTTTTATTTTATTTTATTTTTTTTGTGGTGCCAGGGATGGAACTTGAAGAATGGTATATGCTATGCAAGTCCACTATTAGCATTGACTGAGCTACATACATCACCAGCCCTTTTAATTTATTTTTTAAAAATTTGAGACAGGGTCTGCTATGTTGCTCAGGATGGCCATGAACTTGCCATCCTCCTGCCTTAGCCTGGTGGGGAACTGGGCTATATGTGTGCCATGGCTCTTAGCTGGAGAGGGACTTTTTAAGGTCATCCAGTGGCAGAGGCAAAACTGGAACATAAGTTCCTGATCTATCTCTTAACATTTCATACTTACACCATTCTATTCTAAGAGGAAAAACAAAAAACAAAACAACCCTTCAATACTAGGCTAAAAAACAACAACAACAACAACTCCATTTCCTACCTGAAAAGGATGTGAAGATAAGAACCCAGTCCAGTTAAAATATGCCACCATGCATGAAACTGTGTGGTAACACCTAGAATAGGTGGCGCCTCCCTTCGAAAGTCCCTGTGTGGAGAGGAGGAAAAAAATATCACATTAAAAGTTAAAAATATTTATTAGCACTAGGGTTGACAGTGTTAAGAGTATTTTGAAATGCCATTTTCAAATATGGCAATTATTTAATTTCCTTAAGTCACCATACTCTTTTTTAAAGTGTATTCTGAGGAATAGCACTCCTAGAAGTTCCATGAAGTGACTCTACTCAAATTAATGTGGGAAATATCATATAATTTTTTGCCTTCTTTTTGGTAACACACTTTGGGAAACGCTAGTCTAGCTAATTAGTTCCCTTGAGTCTATCCACTAAAAAACTGGATATATGCTATTCCTGTCATCTTGGTGTGGCACCATGTAAAGCCCTTTAATAGCTATTATTTTTGCTCATATTCAGTGATTCCTTGAGAAACCTTTATTATTAGCTTTGCTTTAAAAATCTTTTTGCAGGTTATGAGAGTTGCCTAAGTCAGTCAGTGGTACAGCTGGCTGTCAAATTCCAGATTTTTTTTTCCTTTTCATAGTACTGGGGGGATTTGAACTCAGGGGAGCTCTACCATTTTGCTACACCTAAGCCCTTTTTAAATTTTATTTTGAGACAGAGTCTCACTAAGTTGCCTTGTGCTGGCTTCACATTTGTGATCCTACTGCCTCAGCCTCCTGAGTAGCTACAATTTCAGGTGTATACACCAGTATAGCCAGCTCTAGATCTTTCCATTCAGGTTATAACATATTAGCATTTACTAGAGAAAAAAAATATGAAACACCAGATGATTTTTCTAGATATTGTTATCAATATTTGAGACAATTACCATCTTTAAGAGCCACATTGTATGTTGTCAGTTCTCAACAGGGGATGATGATCTCTCAGCAATGAGAGATCATCCCTGGTGAGGATTTTGCTGGGTATTCCTGATTCAGAACCATGTACTTAGTTTTTAGTTTTCTAAACAAGGTGTGTTACTTGCTTGTCTACATTTGAAGTCTATGTTTACTTATTTAACTGTTTACATGAAGAATTTCAAATGTGCAAAAGTAGGCAAAATAATATTCAACATGAGTAATTATCAACTAGCGGTAATGTAAGGGGAAAAATAGATGAGGATGGTGGGAACATGAGGTTAAGAGAATAATTCTATAAAGTGAGCCGACTATACTGACTCTTCACATGCTTTCTCTCTCCAGATGCCAAAAAGTAATCTGTCTGCAGCTCGGTGGGGCCTGAAGGGACAGGATATGTCATATTCCTTAGCAAACTGAGGCAGAGGGTAAAGATCTGGCAGTCAGTGTAGATAAAGAATATCTGGTTATTACTAGCTATCACACTTCCCAGGTCAATGGGTTGTTAATAGCTAACCTCTCAGATAGCACTTCCCAGCACAAGGAGTTGGTAAGGATTAACCCCTATGGCCCCTGACCTTCCTGCCCTTAGGCACATACACGAAGATTAAAAGGGGGGTCTATAAAAGAGCAAGGCACACCCACTCCCACAGACTCCCAGCTCTGGGGCCCCTTTTTCTTGGAAGAAGTCTGTTGCTCTCTCTTTTCTTAAATAAAACTTGCTTCCTTCACTTGCCTCAGCCTTTCTCAGGTGTTTAAGCTTCAATGGGAGGCGAGGGTCGGGGGTGGGGTGGGGGTGTGAACAAGGACCTGTTTCTGATCTCAAAGACCAGTATCAGTAATGTGTGTCATTTAAACCTCTACTCACTTCTCCCTCCTATATTATTTTGAAGCAAATACTAGATATTGTAGCATTTTATGTGTAAATATTTTAGTTATATCTCCAAAAGATAAAAACTCTTTAAGACATAAACTACAATACCATTTTCATACCTGAAATATTAATAAAAATCCCTTAGTATCATTATATATTCAATTATTGGCCAAAGTTCTAAATTTTTCATAAGTTTTTTTTTTTTTTAAGATTCAGAGTTAGTTTATTTGAATAAAGACACCCTCCCCTCCCAGTTCCCCTGAAAAAAAGGCTAACACATTGTATTTAGCTAACATATCTCTTAATTTCCTTAATAGGTTATTCCTCCCTCTTCCTCCTACCCTCTGCTATTTATTTACTGCAGAGACCAGGTCATTTAATCTGTAACTTCCTCAAGGTCTGAACTTTGCTGACTGTCTCCCTGTGGTGCTGTTCAATATAGCCCCTGTCTTCCATATTTATGTAAAATTGTTAGGTCACAGAATTTTGAGTTAGAATGGTATACAAATTTATCTATTTGACATGCTCATTTTATGGAAATTGAGGCCTAGAAAAATAGTATCCTAGTGAAAGATGAGAGTTGAGAGACCTAAGTTTAAGATACATAATTGCTGACAAGATGGTAAAAGGAATACTTACCTTTTTAAGAAAATAACACTGACCATATGAAAGTGCAATTTATATTTATTTATTACAAATCATTCTTATTTATTCAACAAAGCAGATTAGTAGGTTTCAAAGATATAGTTAGCATTTGATTAATTGTCCAGTTCTGTGATACATACATACACAAAACCCAAAGTCTGCAGAGGTTATGAAACAGTCTCAGGCTCAAACTTTTAGGTAATTTTTAACAGGTATTCCCAGCACTTTATTGTGCTGTATACATATTTTGTTTTTCTCCTTTCCTTTTTTCATTACTGGCTATTGAACCCAGGGCCTTACACATGCTTCCTAAGATCTCTACCACTGAGCTACATCCCCACCCCTAAGTTTGAGACAGGATCTCACTGAGTTGCCCAGGCTGGCCTTGTACTTGCAATCCCAATCCTCCTGGCTTCAGCCTTCTGAGTAGCTGCGATTACAGATGTGTCACCTTGCCCAGTTTGTATATATTTTAAAAATGACAACATTAGTAAAAATTCACTCAGGCTGTTTTTCTTTAGACCTTTCCTTCTCATCACATGTGGCTCAAAGCACTGATATTTCTGTATGCCTATGACATTTTCTGTTTAATAGAAAGCTTCCAAAAATATTTCTCAAGGAATGAAAATATATCTTACCTCAGCGAGTCACAAAAGATGTTATCTATGTTCCATAATAAAAATCCCAATAAAAATAAACCCAAAGATGTATACCCCAGTCCTCTAAGCCATGGATAAACCCTGTAGAAAAAAAAGAAAAGCAAAATGAAAATTTTTCAAATTATGTCACGAACACAGCTTGCAGTCATCATTTTCTGAGAAGGAAAGGTTTTCATTAGTATTAAAAGCCAGTCTTTTATTTAATGCATTTGCTGAAGATGTGTAGGGCCAGCCTTCCTCCCTTCCTAAACTGGGGATTTACCTAGGGGTACTTTACCACTGAGATACACCCCCAGCCTTTTTATTTTTACTTTAAGACAGAATCTTGCTAAATTTCCCAGGCTGGCTTTGAACCTGTGATCCTCCTGCCTCAGCCTGGAGAGTTTCTGGAAAAATAGGGTGTGCCACCATGCCTCGCCCCATTTTAAAAAATGTGGGTCTTGCTGTGTTGCCCAGGGCTCAAGTGATCCTCCTGTCTCAACCTTGTGAGTAGATGGGACTACAGGTGTGTAATATGCCCAGTCATTTCCCAAATATATTTGCCATTAAAATGTACTGACAGAGAATGGGCCACCAAGACTTGCTATCAGGAGGCTAATCTGAAAGTACTCACCAACTCACCAAAATTTAAAACACACACACACACACACACACACACACACACACAGACACATATTCATTAAGTCACTTGATAATATATACTGAGCGCTTACTGTTTTCCTAGCATTGTTACAAGCATTTGAGAGGTTGGCAGTGCGTAAGATAAAGTCCCTGCTCTCAAGGAACTTACAGAATAAAGTGAGAGGGTAAATAAAAACAAAACTAATTAAAAAAAAAAAAAGGCCTGGGAAGGGGAAAGATGGTGATATGGAGGTATTATCTGGATGGGGTGTGCACACACACACACACACACAATCTAAAATCTTTAAATAAATCCTTGAAGTATGTATTATTCTTTTTACTTTACCAGTAAGGAAACTGAAGCTTGGTGAGTTACCCCAAATAATAATAACAGCTTATTTATTTTTTATAGTTTCAATGAGGTAAGCTGTATATATTTTTAAAGTATATATCTGATGAGTACATCTGTACATACCCATGAAACAACCACATCAATCAAGATAATCAACATAACATCACCACCTCCAAAAGCTCAGTTTGCATTTTTTTTTTTTTTAGAATGGAATCATGCCATATACAGTCTTTAATGTATGGCTTTTTTTCTTTTGACATTCTGAGATTCATTTCATGTCATTATGTGTATCAGTACTTAATTTCTTTTTATTGCTCAGTAGTATTCCATTGTATGGATATAGTACAATTTATTTATCTGTCCAAATGCTGGTGAGCATATTTGTTTCCAGTTGAGCATTACAAATAAAGCAACTATAAACATCCATGAAATGAATGCTAGGAAAGAAATGGCTGGGTTGATTGGCAGATAAATGTTTGACTTTTTTTTTTGGTGATACTTTGGATTAAACCAGGACCATGTACCTGTTAGGCAAGTGGCTACCACTGAGCTGGATCTCCAAGTCTCCAACTGTTTTCCCAAGGCATGGCTCTAATTTACATTTTTACTAGTTTTAGTTATTCCACATCCTCAATACTTGGTATGTTCTTTTCATTTTAGCTATTCTAGCAGTGCTGTTTCATTGTAGTTATTCTTTCTCTTTCTTCTTCTTTTTTTTTTTTTTTTAGTGCTAAGAATGAACCCAGGGGCATTTAATTACATCCACAGTTCTT
Organism: Spermophilus citellus; assembly: GCF_964194105.1. Taxonomy (NCBI): domain Eukaryota; kingdom Metazoa; phylum Chordata; class Mammalia; order Rodentia; family Sciuridae; genus Spermophilus; species Spermophilus citellus. The sequence continues at coordinate 190,961,960 of NC_138183.1, forward strand.
TTCATATTTTTATTTTGAGACACTATCTAGCTAAATTGCCCAAGCTGGCCTAAAACCCTCCTGCCTTAGCTTCTGGTGTTACTGGGATTACAGGTGTATACTACTGTGCCTGGATCATTGCTTTTTTTTTTTTTTTTTGTTTATTGGTACCAGGGATTAAACTCAGGGGCACTCGACCACTGAGCCACATCTCCAGCCCTACTCTGTATTTTATTTAGAGACCAGGGTCTCACTGAGTTGCTTAGTGCCTCACTTTTTGCAGAGGCTGGTTTTGAACTCACAATCCTCCTGCCTCAGCCTACTGAAACGCTGGGATCACAGGTGTGCACCACCACGCCTGGCTGGATCATAGCTTTTAATTTTCATTTCCCTAATCATTAATGTCCTTGAGCATTTTTTCATGTTCTTATTGACATCCATATGTCTTCTTTGATGCAGTACTTATTTGCTTTCTTATTATTGAGTTGTAAAAATCTTTTATACATTCTACATGTACATCCTTTTTTGGATAAATATTTTGCAGGTATTTTCTCCAAGTCTATGACTTGCCTTTCATTTTCTGAACACTGTCTTGAAGAATAAACTTGTCAATTTTTTTTCCTTTGGAATGGTGTCTTGCTTTGTTGTCCAGGGCTCAAGGGGTCATCCTGCCTCAGCCTCACAAGTAGCTGGTATTACAGGCATGCATCACCAAGCTTGGCTTTTTTTTTTTTGAGAAAAAGGAAAAAGGTTTATTGTTTTGCTAACAAAGGAGAAATACAGGGGACTCCTCTGTCCCAGAGGCTGTGATTCTCCCCATCAGGGAAAACAGAAGGCTTTTAAAGAAGCTCTTTAAGGGTTGCATTCCAGGTGTGTTCTGGTAGGGGGTCCCTAGACAACTTAAAAATTTTTAAATAATGGTGTTAAATTTAAGTTCATTTCCTCTCATAAGACTATTCAGTTGTGTTGCATAATTTGTCAAAAAGATGATCTTTTTTCCTACATTACCTTGGCTAGGATTATAGGCATGTGTCACCATGACTGGCTCAAAGAAATTTCAAAAAGTGTATCATGACTAAGTGTGTTATATACCGTAGAGTTTATAAGGTAAGAAATCCTCCTTCTTTGTGGTGCTGGGATTGAACCCAGGGCCTTGTGTATATTAAGCAAGTGCTTTCCCACTGAAAAAAATGATTTTATCACTAGTTTGTGTAAGGTCTTTTGTTTATTATTTATTTTCAGATCATAAACAAGATGTTGAATTTTACAGAATGCTTTCTGTAAATCTACCAATACCATCATGCAGTTTTTCCCCCTTTATTTTTACTTTTTGGAATATGTAGAACAGTTTGAATAAACAGTTTTACATATAGTACCTTACATATAGAATAGTGTGTTTGCAAATTTAAATAATATCTGAATGTACAATGGCATGTGTTCCTTTTTGTGTGTGTGTGTGGTGCTGGGGACTGAACCCAGGGTCTTGTGTATGCAAGGCAAGCACTCTGCCAACTGAGCTATATCCTCAGCCGGCATGTATTCTTACCAAAGATAAATTTAAGTTCACTGTTTATCAGTTCTAAAATACATTTATACAGATTGCTAAAACTGATAAACAGAATGAGGCATAAAATATTCAAGTGTTATATGTCATCAAATAGCCTCCTATTAATAGTCTTTCCCCCCTTTAAAAAATTTCCTTTATTTTTAAAACATGGTGAACAGCAATAATAGATTTTTTTCAACTATTTTGTTATTTTAACTATAGATATTCATATACAAGTGAATAAAAAGGTGATTTAAAAATCCAGAAGGAAAGCACAAACCTGGCAATGTATGTAAAGGGCACTACTCTCCTGTTGGATGAAGGTTCTCAAGAGAAGATAAGTTTATAAGAGAATCACAGATTTCAGCTTTTCAGAGTTTATTACAGTCCACATTTGGGAAAGACAAGAATGAGTCCCAGGAAACGGGGCTCATTCAGAGAAGGTATCTGGCAGGGTAGCAGTTTGTGCTAGGTTTGGAAATATGACAGGAATATGATTAGGAAGGAGTAGAGTGCTGGTTGGTTTTTTTTTTTTTTTTTTTTTTTGCTTCTAAACTTACTTACCATGGACAATCTTCAGCTCTCAGGAGTAGTTCAAAGCAAAATTCTTCTGTGGGGTGAAATGAATTGTCTTTGGTTATCCAGGAAGCAGGGCACGGAGGAGAGAGCAAGAACTTTATCAGCACATGGTCCATGCAAGCTAAGTACAGGTATGATTCTAGGAACATTCTACCCATACATTGTCAAGTGCAAGAGGGTGAAATAAGAAGTCAAAATATCTATGTTTGGAGTTACACGGTTTCATTCTGGACTGGCTGCTTGTCTGGTGTATAGCTATTCTCTGAAAAGTCCTTTCCCTTCACTTTCACTTTGGGAACTACCCTTGCCATCTCTTGGGTTGAAGCTCCTGTTTTGAATCCAATACCTTCCTCCTTATTGTATTACTCTCATTTTGGTGAAAAACATTCTCTAAAATAGGAGCATGTTCCAGAGCAACGTTTATGGGATTCAAGTTTTGAGAACTTTTAATCCATAAAAAATATTTTCTCCGTATTTTATTGATAGTTTGGTTGGTTATAGAATTCTCAGTTATAAACCACTTTTCTTCAGAAATTTGAGGGTACTGATCTACTGTCTTCTAGTTTCTAATGTTGCTTTAGCAAGTCCAAAGTCATTATGATTTATAATCCTTTGTATGTCTACCTGCTCCCCAGTTCTATAAACTTGTTGAATCTTCCTTATTATTCTGAAACTGACATGGATCTATTTTCATCCACTGTGCTTGGTTATTCAGTGGGCTCTTTCATTCTAATAACTCATGCCCTTCAATTATAGGATTTTTTCTTGAATTATTTTGGTGATTTTCTCACTATCATTTTGTCTGACTTGTCTCTCCTCCCCCCCCCCACTTTTTATAGTATTGGGAATTGAACTCAAGGGCTCGTACATGCTAGGCAAGCACTCTGTCATGGAGCTAGATTCCAAACCCTTTTTTTAAAAAAAAACAAAAACATTTTGAGACAGGACCTTGCTAAGTTGCTTGGGCTCTCCTCAAATTTGTGATCCTCCTGCCTCAGCCTCCCGAGTAGCTGGGATTACAGATCTGAGTCACTGTGTCTGGCTTCTTCCCTTTGCCCTTAACGTTAGTTCTATTCTGGTTCACCATTATCTATTCAGTAATATTCCCTTGGAATCTCTTCTATTTTTCATTTTTTTCCTCTTTTTTTGTCCACACTCAGAGTGGATTCTTTAACTGGATTTCTCAAAAAGTTCACTTTTTCATTTTATCATATTTAAAAATTTTAACATTTTTTCGATTCTGTTTCCTTTTTATAGTATCCTACTCTTGAATCATAGGTATATTATATGGGGGAATATTAATGAATTAATATTTTTATTTGAAATTTTCTCCTTTCTGCATTAATTTATTCCTTCAAGTTTAGTTTTTCATTATTATCTGTTTTGGACTTTTTCATATTGGATGCATTTATCATACGTGAGGTACTATCTCTTCACTGTGTGTGTGTGTGTGTGTGTGTGTGTGTGTGTGTGTATTACCTAGATCAAACCCAGGAAGTTTTGACAGGGTCTTGTTAAGTTGCCCAGGCTGGCCTCAAACTTGTCATCCTCCTGCCTCCGCCCCAACAGTCATTGGGATTACAGGTGTGCATCACTGCACCTGGCTGTAATCCTAGACTCATTTTTTAAGAGTCCAAAAAAAGGGAGACTAAAAAGGTGATCATAGCCCATTTTTACAGAATCTTCTCTTGGTAGAATTTTAAAAGAAGCAAAATGAGATACTGGGTGATTTTCAAGATACACTCTGTCTTTTATTTTTTCCATTCTTCATTTCTCTTCAGGTTTACTCTTATTTTCTAATTCTTGAAGTTGATTGCTCAGTTAATTATTTTTCAACATGTCTACTTCTAATGCAAAATCTAAGATTATAAATTTCCTTCAAATAACCACCTTAGCTACATTCTATTTTGATTTGTAGTATTTTCATTATAATTCCATTCTAAGTATACTCCCTACAAACCCATGCTAGGGATCAAACTCAGGCCTTGTACATGCTAGGCAAGTATTCCACCACAAAGATACATGGCTAGCCCCACCCCCCATCTGAGTGTTTTAAAATTTCTAATATAATTCCTTTTTTACTCATGAGTATCCCCCCTCTCCTTTTTTGGGAGGGGGCCAGGCTATCTTGCCCAGGATGGCCCTTGTACTCCTGGCTTTAAGGGATTCTCTTGCCCCAGTATTCTGAATAGCTGGGAATATGGGTTCTGTGCTACTGCACCTGGCTGGAAGTATGGTTTTAAGTTTGCAAGACTTTGGGCTATTTTAATTAATTCTGTTTTACTTAAACTAGTTGCACTATACCCAGAGAACATGTTCTACATGATACTAATTCTTTAAAGTTTTTTGAGCCTTGCTCTAAAGCTAAAATGTAGTAGATTGAGAACTTGTTTCATACATGCTTGAGAAGACTGCATTCTTTAATTGCTGAGAGTACTAGATCATTTTGTTATGTATTACTGAAATTTTATCTATAGCTTTATTCATTTTTTTGGTCTGAGTTACTATATTACTGTGTTAAAATACCTGTATGATGGAGCACTATCTTTCTTTGTAATTTTGTCAATTTTTACTTAAAAATTTCTGAAAAAGCTTAGGATTGCCATTTTTTTCTGGTAAACTGGATTTTTATTATTATAGAGAACACATTTGTTTTAAACATTGTCTTGAAATTTTGTCTATTATTAAAATTTCCAGTACCACTTTCTTTCTTTCTTTTTTCCTTTTTGGTACTAGGGATTAAATCCAGGGGCACTTAACCAATGAACTACCCAGCCCTTTTTATTTTTTTTTATTTTGAGACAGGGTCTTGCTAAATTGCTTAAGGCCTCCCTAAGTTTGCTGAGGCTGTCTTTGAATTTTTGATCCTCTTGCCTGAGCCTCCCCTGCTGCTGGGATTACAGGTATGTGCCATTGCACCAGGTTCTTTTGGATTTAGTTTTCAGAATCCTATTTACTGCCTGGTATGTCGAGGGCGGCTGAGGCAGGACGATCGCAAGCCTGAGGCCAGACAGGACAACATAGGGAGACCCTGTCCCAAAATAATAAGGGCTGGTAATGTAATTCAATGGTAGATTGAAACTGAGTTCTATTCCTAGTACTGGAATGGGGGAGTCCTTCCATGCTTCTGGAAGATTATTGTAAAATCAATTACTATTTTTAGTAGTTACTGAAAGCACACATGTAAAAATGAAATGACTAGGACCTTAGAAATTACATAATTGATTATCCCCTTCTATCTTACATGTTATTTCCCTTACCATTTTAGTTACATTTTGTACATTTTCTTTTTCTTTTTTTTTCACATATAGTATATTTATTTTTTTTATGTGGTACTGAGGATCGAACCCAGTGTCTCACACATGTGAGGCAAACACTTTACCACTGAGCTACAGCCCCAGTCCCTATTTTGTACATTTTCAATCTCTCAAATTATACATTAGTATTTTAAGAAGTCACAATATTTTGTTGAAATATTTGTCATTTTTACTGTTTTTTTTTTTGCACCTCAGTTCTTGCTCCTAAATTTACAATATCTTTTTGAAGGTCTTTTAGTGAGATATACAGTAAGCCCCCCTTATCTGCAGGGTTTCAAGGCTCCCAGGGGATGCCCAAGCTTTTGGATAGTATCAAACTCTATATATGCTATGTTTTTTCATATACATGCATACATATGCAGATATAGTGCCTTTTCCATCTTAACTAAGCATTTATTTCATTTAACTATTGCATTATGGCTGTAACTTTTGCAGTTTGAAGTGACAGAAAAATTAGCATTTCTTTTTATTTCCTCTCAATTTAATAGATAGAAAATTTGTTCTTTAGATCTTAGCAACTACAGATGCAAATTTTTTCTTTTCCTTATTGAGAACTGTCTCCTTTTCACTTCAAGGAAGTGCTTAATGGCTTCTCTTTGGTATATCTAAACTGCCAGCAACACTATTCTTGCACTTCAGGGCCATTAGTAAGTAGAATAAAGGTTACTTGATCACAAACACTGAGATACCTGGACAGCTGAGCTGATCTGATAATAAAGATGATTACTAAGTGACTAACAAGAGGGTAGTGTATTCAGTGTGGATACGCTGGACAAAAGGCTAATTGATATTCAGAAGGGATGGAGTGGGATTTAATCATGCTACTCAGAATGGTGTGTAATTTAAAACTTGAAATAAAAATTGTTTATTTCTGGAAATTCCCACTTAACATTTTTGGATTGTGGTTTGCTATGGAATGCAAAATCATGGTTAAAGGGGGAACTACTGCACTGGCAAACTTCTTCCATTTTATTTGTCTCTAATGTCTTTACCTTACCCTATCTTATTTTCTTTTTAGTATTTATTTTTTAGTTTTAGGTGGACACAATATCTTTATTATTTTTGTGTGTTGCTGAGGATCAAACCCAGTTTTTCATGAATGCTAGGCGAGCACAACCCCAGCCCAACCTTATCCTATTCTTGAAATATATTTTGATATAGAATTTCAAGCTGATGATTAATTTATTTCAGTATTTAGGAGATAACAGTCCATTGTGTTTTGATTTCCATTGCTGCTATTCATTATGTCTGCTATGGACCAATTATTATTCCTTTGTTAGTAATATGTCCCCCCCCCCCACTGCTGTGGATCAAACCAGGGCCTGTGCATATTAGGCAAGTGCTCTACACTGAGTTATGTCTCCAGCCCATAATATGTCTTCTATTTCTGGAGTCTTTTAAGATTTTTGTTTTTGGATTTCATCATTATCAGTATGCTTTTTCTATAAGCATTAAATCATAAACAACTTATTATTTTTAAGCAAAAAATAATTTTATACTTTCAATTTCAAGAAAAATGCTAAGTGAGCAAAATGTAGGTCTCTCCAGGAATGGCTTGTGACCATTACCACATAAAAATCTTGCAAAATGAACTGCTTTTCTTGTCACAATTAGGAAGGTGAAGAATTGGGAAGCCACTGGACTAACTGCTACATCCAGCATCCCTCTATTTTAGTATAATTCACAGATCGAGTAGCTGCAATCATACGTGTTTACTTTAATCATGAAACATATTCTAGATCTAAACCATATGTGGATGACTTACATAGTACTACTTTTTTCCCTCACTGAATTTGAGTCTCTTGTGAATATATGTGATTGGCAGAATCTGAATGCTATCTGGAAACTTACCTGCACAAAAAAAATATGGAAAATATAGCTTTAAAAATTTTAGCACCTACTGCACAGGATGGCATACTTGAAGATATTTAGAATGATACTGAGTGAGCTGATCTTTTATATCTGCTGCACCTGAGAAAGATTTCCTTTTATTTATCCTGATTAAAATTTGCTTTTGTTCTTGAAGTTGTGTAGTCTTGTCTTTTATCAATTATAGAAATTTTTCACCTATTATCTTTTTGGATATCTCCTCCTCCCTCAATTTTACTATTTTTTTTAAATTGGAAAAACAATTACATAAATTATTCCTGTGATGTTTTCTGATTTATTTCTGTAGACTTGTCTTCCAATGTATTAATTCATTCTTTAGCTGTAATCTACTTTTAACTTATCCACTTAGTTTTTAATTTCAATGATTTTATTTTTTATGCTAGAATTTCTTTGATTATATCATATCTTGCCTTTCAATTTTATCATATTTAATAATCTCCCATAACTTGACCTAATTTTCTTTTAGTTCATTGATTATTTGCATTTTCTCCTTCTTTCTTTTTATTACTAGGGACCGAACCCAGGACCTCATGTATTCCCAAGTCCTCCAAGTGTATTCTCGAGGCCATTTACTGAGGCTGAGTTCGCCTCTCTGATTTTCTGCCCCATTGTTGGGGAGAGAAGCCAGTTCTTAGAAATTGCTTAGAAATGTTTCTTCCAAATTCACAATAAAATGAATATTCCAGAAAGAGGGTACCACTGATATTCTGTTCTTTTGCAAATTCCACACAGAATAAGGACTAGGCTGCTCAAGTTGGAGAGGCATATAGTAATGTGGAAATTGGAGTTAATCTGAAAAACTGTTTGGCATCTATAAGGAGAAGAGGCATGGTGGCACCTCAATGGTATATTTCCTTACACATTCTCAGATAAGTGTTTTTCCCCCATACCCAAAAAAGAGATTTCCATGTTACCTTCTTACTGAAGGGGGAGAAAATTGGGTGGGGAGCAGTCTTTCACTTACCATATACTTCTTTGATGGTTCTGGTTTTATGTGTATGTGTGCAAGGTGATGGAGAAACAGTTCCAACTGGCAATCTTTACCATGCCAAAAGTTTTGTCTATTTTGAGGTTATGGAAACTGAAGGCTCTGGTCTCCTGGTATCAAATGCCTTCAAGTTGATGATGATCTAAGCACTCATTTGTCACTTTAGTTTGCAGTTCCTTCTTTGGATTTGATGTTTTGGAATTTTCCTTGTTTCTTTGAGCTCAGCTAGACTTTTACAGGGTGTATGCTGTATTTTAATTATCCAGAATTTCTAAGTGTTTTGTTATAAAAGGAATTTTCAGATATTTTATCAGACATATTAAAAAAATCCAGAAGTTTCTGAGTTTCAATTTGATATAAGAACTTTCATGGATAAGCACAATCCTGGGTTCCAGGGATTACCAAATTAACTAAGACTTTAAGAAGCTCACAACATAGTTGGGCAGACAGATGAACAACAAGGAACACTGCTAAGTGGAATGATCACCAAACAGATATATAAGAAAGAAGCTTTGGCAAAGCAGCTGAAAGAAAGATGTTTTTATTTCATAGGCTTGCCATTGTTAAAGTACCTATTTTTTTTTTTTTTTTTCAGAGCTGGGTCTTAAATCCAGGGCCTTGGGCATGATAGGCAAATGCTCTACTACTGAGCTACATCTCCAGTCCTGTTAAGTATTTTCTAAAGGTCTATCATTTGGATTACTAAAAGTACTGGTATCCCATCCATCAAACTTGATTTAAGCCAAGAACTGTGTTTTATGCTTTTTTACATTTCCCATGTGCCCAGATTAAAAACAGAATAAACCGGGAACTTCTGATTCCAGAAATATGTAGTAGATACATCTTTTTCCTTTCTTTCCACTAAGTAGAACAAAAATCCTGTTATTAAATAGAAAATAAACATGAGAAGACTGAGAAGTAGAAGAAGGCAGACTAACTAGGGACCTTGAAACCTGAGAAATGATACAGTAGTGAATTTCCTTTTTAAGTTAATATTATTTTAAATTAAAAAATCACAATTGAAGCTGGGCACAGTAAAGTACACCTATAATCCTAGACTCGAGAATGCTGAGGCAGGAGGACTGCAAATTCAAGGGCAGTCTCAGCAACTTATCAAGATGCTGTTTAAAACAATAAAAAGGGCTAGGGATGTAGCTCAGTATTTTGCACCCCTGGGTTCGATAGTCAGTTCAAAAATAATAAAAAATAAAATCACAACTGCATGTGTTTGTGGGGTATAATATGATGTTCTGATATACATATACAAGGTGAAATAAAATCAAGCTAATTAACATACACATCACTTCACCATTTTTTTTGTGGTAAGATATTTACTCTCAGTTTTTTGTGTATTGTTTTGGTGGTACTGGGGATTGAACCCAAGTGCTTACTAACAGGGAGCTACATCCCCAGCCCTTTTAATTTTTTATTTTGAAACAGGGTCTTGGTAAGTCACTGAGGCTGCCTCTGAACCTGTGATCCTCCTACCTCAACCTCTGGAGTACTTGGATTACAGCCATATGCCACTTGTGCCTGGCTCTCTTAGCTATTTTGAAATACACATTATTACCAACCATTGGCACTGCTGGGCAATGCGTCTCAAAAACTTATTTCTCCTGTCTAAAATGAAAACTTGCATCCTTTCATCAACCTGTCCTCATTCTTTCCCTCTCCCCACTAGCCTCTGGTAGCCACCATTTTACTCTATACTTCTGAGTTCCACTTTTTAAAATTTCACATACAAGTGACAACAGGTGATATCCAGCTTACTCCAGGTTCATGCACCATGTGTTTTCTTTTTACCAAGATATTTCAGATTTAGAACTAAAGAAGCCAGCAACTCCGTTCAATAATACAGGATTTCTCATTGGAAACTTTAAAGTCAAAAGAAAGAGGCACAGCATTTTTCAAGTTCTGAAAGGAAAGAACTGTCAACCCAGAATTGTATATTTAGTGATTATGTCCTTCAGGAATCAGTAAATATCAAGACATTCTCTAGCAAAGGTAAGTTAAGAGAATATACTGCCAGCAGATCTATCCTAAAAGAATGACTACAGGAAATTATTTGAATAGAAAGGAACTGATGAAAGTGAAATTTTGGAATAGCAGGGAGGAAGAAAATGGAAAGAGTAAAAATATGGGATGATAAGGGCAAATTCCAGATGTCAAGGGGTGAATACATGCATAGAAGAGTTACTAGAACACCCTATAATGACATTTTCTTTATTAGCATAGTAAAAGGCACATCTTGCCTCTCTCTTCTATAGAGAGACGGCCTTTATTTGTCAGCTCTGACAAATAAACTCTCGTGTATATGTTTGCCTGGTCTCTTGTCTTTCATTTCTTGCTTATCAGTCTCTCATTCCTTGCTTTCCCTTCATTTTGGTGCCAAAACCTGGGACTGGGCTCCTCAATGTGCCCATTTCCCTCTTTGAGGGTCACTGAGCATCCCTGGGCCCAATCTGGATTCCATTGTGGGACCAGGCCAAACACATTCTCTGCACCTGTTTCCGGTCGACCTAAACAATCTACGGGTCCTGGGAAGTGATTGATTGTCCGGCACTCCCAGGGTTATTTTGTGGTCAGGGTTACCCCCAGCCACAGCTTTCAAAGCTAAGGCTGATCCTTATTGTTGACCAAGTCTATAGGTGGTCTTTTATTTGGGTCCTGGGTTTTGAGAAAAAAATCACAGAGGGTGATTGGGAATTGTTCCTGGTGAGACCTCTCAGCTTTGGATAAATCTCTACAGCTTCTGCCCCTACATAAGTCCCAGCTAGGTGCCCAAGTGCCTCTATGGGCCCTGCCCTTGACACTTAACCAGCGGTAGTAAAGACCTCCTAAGCATAACTGTCCTCTCAACTGGGTGATACTACAGACTGGGGGATACCCCACCTCTAAATTCACCTCCTATATCTCACCATAGATGGCTCCTTATCCATTCCCTCCCATAGTCCTCTAGGCTGCCTCCTGGCTAACCTAGGGTCTCTCTCTCTCACCCTGGACCTAAAACCCCTAAAACTTATCCACTTGTGCAATCAGATCTGGCCTCAATATCCTTTGGATAATGACTCTAAATGGCCACTTAATGGCAGTCTAGATCCCAATATTATTAGGGATCTTTTCAGCTATTGTGAGCGTTCGAGAAAATGGAAAGAAATCCCCCCATTCTCAGGCCTTCTCTTTCCTTCTTTCCAAATCGTTCCTCTGCTCTTCCTGTTCTCTGGCCCAGGTTCTGCTGGCTCTTAAACCCTCTCCTCTCAACCTCAGGACCCTTCTCAAAAGCTCAGACTTCAACCCTGCTGACGAACTCCCTCCCTACTGTTCTCCACCTTCTGCTCTGACTCTTCTGGAACTTCCCTCACCTACTTTGAGCCCACCTACTACTCGTTTTTGCTCTCCCATGGCCCTCTATACCCAGCTCACACCTCTGCTTCCCTTTTGTGAAGCAGTAGGGTTGGAGGGAGTTGTCCGGGTACACATCCCTTTCTCCTTTAGTGACTCTCCCAAATAGAAAGGAGGCTAGGGTCCTTCACCATCAATCCTTCAGGGTACATTAAAGAATTCTAATACCTAACCCAATTAGTATGATTTAACTTTCCATGATCCTATCCAACACTCTCCTACATGAGGAGCACAGGCGAGTTTGGGAGCAGGGTTAGGGAATAGCAGTTTTCCCCAGCTCCTTCCAGACCTATGTCAGAACTTACATTGAAATGTAAATGGAAGAAGCCTCATACTATACTAAATCAAAAAGTAAATTGTATCAGCCGGTCATTTTTTCTTAAGTTCCATATTTTTTGAGCTCATAATTTTGGTCCTATGCACCTAGGTTAATGTTTTTCTGACCAGTCGTTTTTTTTTTTTTTTTCAACTATGGAGTTTTTAAACATCTGTAAGATTGCAATGGAGTGTTATGTTGTCTATGTGTGTGTAGGTCCATATGTCATGTACATGATATCAAAATTGGCAGATTAAAAATAAGTGCTCATCAATTTAAAAATGGATACAAATACCTTTAATTCATGTGATTTAAAATGGTTCAATTTAAATTGGATAAACAGATGAAAGTAAAGATGTATTTAAAATTAAACTTAACTCACAAGTCTCTCTAGGTGGTCAAAGAACTAATAAAATGTTGTATCTATAAAATGTCTAATATCCATTGTTTCTAGACTTTTCTTCAACATGGAAGAAATGGCTAATACTGTTAAATACACTTGTCTGGTATCTTGGTAAAAATAAGTAAAATAGATTTGACATGGGATTACTCATAAATGTGTTTGTTAGACATCTGATTAATTCACAAGGTTAAAATGCTAACTGTTAAATATATCATCAAGTACTCTTAACTCCTTGAATTCCATTGGGTAACATTATTGATGTTTTCATAAATTGGTAAATGAAAAAAAAAGTGTTGGAAGTTGCTTTGTCATCACTGAAAAAAGGTTACTAAAAATTTAAAGTCCCAACAGGTATAATTCTATATACTTGAAGATTGTGTTTTCATGAAATGGTAAACAGATGTGATTCTATACACAAAGGTTTACAGAAGATTTCTATATTCAAAGGCCTAAAGTTTCAATTGTTTCAATTAAGAGTACTGTAAATAATATAAAGTATTTCTTTTTATTAAAATTAAATAATTCATCTAAAATTTAAAAATTTATTGAGGATTGTTTCAGATTGTAAGTAGAAAAGAGGGTTAACAGATGGGAAAGACAAATTAGAAGATTCTAGGTATGGAAACCATATTTAATAGAAAGAAAAGAAAGTATTTCTGGAAAGGAAAATACATGGATACAAATACCTTTAATTCACATGATTTAAAATGGTTCATTCTATTAAATATGGAAACCATATTTAATAGAAGGAAAAAAAAGTATTACATGATGAAGTAAATAACAGGGTTTAAATAAGTGATAAAGAAGGTTTATGTAAGTTGGTTACATATGTATATGAAACAATCAATCAAAGCTATTTAAGGTTTTTCCCCTAAGGTCAAATGTTAATGTACTGATATAAACCAAAGCTTAATCTATGTGTTAAAAGAACAAGGATTTCTTTTTTTTTTTTTTTTTTTAATTTTTTTTTAAATTTTTTTTTTTAAAGAGAGAGTGAGAGAGGAGAGAGAGAGAGAGAGAGAGAATTTTCAATATTTATTTTTTAGTTCTCGGCGGACACAACATCTTTGTTGGTATGTGGTGCTGAGGATCGAACCCGGGTCGCACGCATGCCAGGCGAGCGCGCTACCTCTTGAGCCACATCCCCAGCCCGAACAAGGATTTCTTAAAACATTAATTTACCTATAACATTGTGTTTATTACGTTTTGTTTTTTTGAGCAAGTAATCTTTAAGGAATTAAGGATTATATAACTGTGGTTAAACAACAACTGTTATTTTGGAATGTTATTTCTTTAAGAGGTATACTTGACTAATATAAAAATATCAATGTAATTGTGATGCTATTACTCCTCTTTGTATATTAAATGTGTTCAAATCTTCTAGGTATGCAAGTCTTTAAGGTAGAAGCTTTAAAAGAGCATTACATCAAACTGGGGTTCTCTAAACTAAAGCTGTATGGTAATTTTAGGCTTATAAGGATAACAAATTTTATTGCAGATTTATTTATATAATTTAATGTTCTATTACTGGACCTGTTATCAATAAGATATATAAAGTTTTATGTTATTTTAAAAAAAGGTCACACCTTGAGGTGGAGACCTAACACGATAAGACGTTTTGCATGAAGATCTATGAAAAAGGGTACAGGTCTGACTACATGCAATGACACGAAGAAGACTGTATTCTCACCTACTTCATAGATACCACATAGCTGTAAATTTTTTTTTTTTAAATTCAGCTTGGTATTTTGTCTTCCTACACACTGCCCCTCATGCTGGAACATAAGAACCACAGGGTTGTTAACACAATGATGGCTTCAATTGTCCCCTGACCCCCAGGCCAACATCATCGAAAGATTTATTGAATTTCTAACCCTAGTACCTCAGAATGTGATCTTGTTAGTAAATTGGATCATTGCAGATATTATTAAATGAAATGAGGTCATACTGAAGTAGGGTAGGCTCTTTCTCCAAGGTGGCTGATATTTTTATAGGAAGATAAGTCATGTGAAGTCACAGGGAGAAGACCATGTAATAGCAAAGGTAGCGATTGCTGCTATGAAGCTGCAATTCAAGTTGCCAGAAAACCACCAGAAGCAGGGAAGAGGTAAGGAAGGACACCCCTAATGGTTTCAGAGGAAGCATGGCCCTGAGGTATCTTCATTTTGGACTTTTGTCCTCCTGAACTGTGAGACAACAGATTTCATTTTTTTAAAAGCTACCTAGCTTGTAGTACTTTATTATGGCAGCCTGAGGAAACACAAGCATAGAAAGTATAGGTACATAAAAGAGATGCAGGATTTCTGTACTTCAATGGAAACATTAGACTCTGACAAAGTGTGTACATATAATACTGCGAGCAACCACTAAAAAGCAATACAAAAAGAAATACAAATACTCTACATACACTAAAATGAAAATCCAAAGTTAAGTAAATCGCAGGAAGGTGAGAAAAAGAAAACAGGGAAATATATATAAAAAAAGAACAAAAGATAGATAAATGGCAGACCTAAGACCCAACATAATAATAATTACATAAGTATACATGATCTAAACACACCAATTAAAAGAGTCTGAAAGAGTAGATTAAAGAACATGACCCAGCACTGGGGCTGTGGCTCAGTGGTGGAGCGCTTGCCTAACACATGCGAGGCACTGGATTTGATCCTCAGCACCACATAAAAATAAATAAGTAAAATAAAATTATTATAAATAAATAAATGAAAAGAAAAAGAACTGAGGATGTAGCTCAGTGGTAAAGAACCCTTATGTTCAACCCCTGTCCAAAAAGACAAAAATGAAAAGTCTTTGCATACCTGACATGTTGGATTATGCCAGATAGCTTATGCTAATAATATGATTTACAATGAACACTTGTTTTTGTTTGCTTGGGGTCCTCAGCCATGCTATATCAGTTTGATCTCTAGGTAATACATCATGACTATGGGTATAACAACTTTACTGAATTTTGTAAGTTCTAGTGAATCACTGAACCTGAGGATGGTTGGAGGAAACCTGATACATTAACCAACAGATATCTAATCAACATTTATAGAAAATTTCACTCAACAACAAAATACACATTCTTTTCCAGTTGGTATAAATATTTTTGGCATAGCCTGAAAATTTAAAAGAAATGAAAACATACAGAATACTTCCTTGACTACTAAGGAATAAAATTAGAAGACAAGAAGAATGGTAACAAGAAAATCTCCAAACACTTGAATGCTAAATATTACACTTCTAAATAATCCATGGATCAAGAACAAGTCTCAAGGAAATTTAAAAAAAACATATTGAGCTGAATGAAAACGAAAATACAACATAGGAAATGTGAGACTCAGCACAAGCAGTGGCAAGAGAGGAATTTATAGCATACTGAAACTCATTAGGAAAGGGGAAGTCTGAAATCAATGACTTAAATTTCTACCCTAAAAACTTTAAAAAAGAAGAGCTAAACAAACCCACAAAAAGCAAAGGTAAATTAAATAAAGAGTGGAAATCAATGAAACTGAAAAAATGGGGGGAAAAATCAATCAAACAAAAAAATATATATATTTTAAAGGAGCAATACAATTTGAGACACTTCTAGAAAGACTGACCATGAGAGAGAAAACACACATATCACTAAATTGAGGGATGAAACAGAGTATTACTACAAACCCTGCAGACATTAAAAAGAAGATAAGAGACTATTATAACCAACTCTATACACATACATGTTGACATCTTAGAGGAAGGGGACCAATGCCTCAAAAACACAAACTACCATAATTCACCCAATATGAAACTGATCATTTTGGATAGCCCGTAACTATGAAGGAAGGTGAATTTGTAATTTTTTAATGCCCCAAAATATAAATCTCCAGGCCCAGATGGTTTCAATGGGGAATTATATCAAACATTTAAAGAAGAATTAACACTAATTCTACACAAATTTTTCCAGAAAATATAAGGGAATAACATTTCTCAATTCATTTAATGAAATTAGTAATACTGATACCAAAAATGGATGACAGTACAAACAAACATGAACCAATGTCATTCATGATCTAGACACCAAGATCCTTAATAGAATATTAACAAATAAAATTCAGCAATATATAAGAAAAATTATACACCATGACTAAGTGCAGTTTGTCACAGAATGTAAGGCTGGTTCAGTATTTGAAAAATCAATCAATGTAATCCACTGTATTAACAGAATACAGAATAGGGCTTGGGTTGTGTTTCAGTGGTAGAGCACTTGCCCAGCATGAACAAGGTCAACCCCTAAGCACCACAGTACACAAACAAACAAAAAAACCCCAAATGAAACAAAAATAAATACCATTTATAATTGCTTTAAAAAATGAGAATTCTATACCATGTTGATTGATAAAAGAAGATCTAAATAAATCAAGAGACAATCTCTGTTCATGGACTCAAAGACCCAACAACTCTGCAAATTGACATGCATGTTTAATATAATTCTTAAAAAAATCCCAGTAAGATTTTACGTATAAACAATATTATTCTAAACTTTGTAAAGAAAGGTAAAGGAACTTGAATAGCTAAGCCAATGTATAAGCCAGTATATATAAATAACAGGGTCTTGCTAAGTTTCTGAGATTGTCCTTGAACTTGCAATCCTTCTGCTGTGGCCTCCCAAATCACTTGCATAACAGAAGAGTGCCACCCTACCCAGGCACCCAAATACTTTTTGACAAAGATGTAAAAGCAATTCAATGGAGAAAAGACAGTTTTTTCAATCAATGTTCTTGGACCAGTTGGAATCCATAGGTAAAGAAATAGAGATTCAACTTAAGTCTCAGACCTTATACAATATTAACTCAAAATGAATTATGAACTTAAATGTGAAATGAAAAACCATTCAGTCTTTTATAAAAACGTACAAGAAAATCTTTGAAATCTACAGATAGGAAAAGAGTTCTTAGAATTGTCACCAAAGCATGATTGGCAAAAGGGAAATTGAAAATTTGAACTCATTAAAATAAAAAAAATGTTTGCTCATTAAAAAACCCTGTAAATAAGGTAAAAATTCAAGGTACAGATTGAGAGGAAATAATTGCAAACCACGTATTTGACAAATAACTGGAATTTCAAAACTCAATGGTAAACCCAACTACTATGTATAACCATGAAGCTCTAACAAAAAAAGAATATGTTTACAAAACAAAAAACCCCCACTCAACTGTAATTAGCAAGAGAAACTATCTTTGTTAATCCTTATTGTAAATAAGCATGCAATGGGAAAAGACTTGAATAGATAAGTCAATGAAGAGCATATACTGATGGCAAATAAGCATATGAAGGTATATTTAACATCATTAACTATTAGGCAAATGCAAATTAAAAACATAAGATATTGGTATTAGAATAAATACAAATAAAAAAATGGCACTAACACTAAATGCTGGTGAAGATGCAGAGAAACTGCATCACTCATACATTGTTGTTGGTAATGAAAAATTGGTACAGACACTCTGAAAAACAGTTCAACAGCTTTGAGAAAAACTAAACATACAATCACCAAATGTAATTCCTAGCAATTCCACTCTGGGCCTTTATTTCAGAAGAAATAAACACTTGTGTTCACATGAAAACCTATATACAGATGTTCATAACAGCTTTATTTATGACAGCCTAAAACTAGAAACAATCTAGATGTTATTCAACAGATGAATGGTTAAACTGTGGTACACCTCTATTGTGAAATTACAGCAATGAAAATGAATGAACTACTTATATACTCAACAACTTGGATTAATCTCCATAGAATTATGCTGAGTTCAAAAAACAATCTCAAAAGGCTATATACTATATGATTACATTTATATAACATTCCCGAAATTACAAAGATGGAGGACAGATTACCAAGGGTGAAGTACAGGAATAGGGTGGGGTGTGTGACAGAAGTAAGTGTGATTATAAAAGGGCGACAAAGGAATTCTTGTGATGATGGAAACATTTTGTATCTTGACTGAATTAATGGCAAATCCTGGTTGTGATGTCATACTATAGTACTGCAAGATGTTACCACTGGAGGAAATTCATAAAGTGATAGAGTATCTCTCTCTATTATGTCTGCAATGTATGTATTCCTACAATTATCTCATGAAACGTTTATTTAAAAAAGAAAACAAAACAAAAAGAGAACAAATCCACAAATCATATTACTTACTTATTTACTGAGTATATATTATATAGCCAGGACTAACTTAAGGTACTCTTATGAATGTTGTTTTTTATTAAAATTTCATGAACTGAACTCTTATTAAAGATTGTGCCCATTTCCCAAACTATCTTTCATGGAATGCTATTTCTTTGTGACACTAACATCCTTCTTTGAGAGGTGTTGTATAAAAGGAGCTCCCTAATCAAATAAGTTTGAGAAAGATAAAAACAACATTTTCTTTTTACTGTAGAATTTTTCAAGGTTTTTGATATCCTAGTGAGCAATATACAATTTCAAAAGATGCCATCATTTACAGCTTTCCTCAGATTTAATTTTGGAACTCTTGTTTTCACATGATGCCCATTAACAATTTCCTGAAGAACTAGTATTTCTTATACAATAATAATGTTGGGTTATAGTTTTCTATCAATATCTCTGCTGGAGTTAGGTTTTGTGATTTATTTCAATGTAGGCTATAGATTTACTGTCATAAGCCTGAATATATTTATGGTTGATGATCCAAACTACTTACCATGTAACAATATAAATAGATCGAAGTACTAATGTAAAGACCAACATTCCATACATGACCTGAACAGAAAAGAAAAATGAAATCAGTATCATCATTATTCTTTGGCAAAGAAAGTATATTTTGCTCTCCAAAATAGCTCTTCCAATTAAATGTGAATATCTATTATCTTTCATTATATTTTTTCAAGGGCAAAATATTTTATTCACCTTTGACTTTCCAATGCCTGGCATTTTTTTAAAAATTTATAGGTGGTGCTGAGAATTGAACCCAGTGCCTCACACAGCCAGGCAAGTGCTCTACTACTGAGCCACAACCTCAGCACATCCCCACCCCCCGTTACATTTTAAAGACGTGCAAGTAGGTAATTAAGTCATGCTAATCTCCAAGGAAAAACTAAGAACATGATTATAAATAACCAATACTGGAAGTCCTATGCCAATTTAAATTTTCTTTCTCATTTAATTTTTTTTTTGTATTGGGGATTGAATCCAGGGGTGCTTAACCACTGAGCCATATCTCCAGCTCTATTTATGTATGTTATGTATTTATGTATTAATATATTGATTTATTGTACCAGGGATTGAACTCAGGGGCTTGAGCGCTGAGACACATCTCCAGCCCTATTCTGTATTTTATGTAGAAAATAACTGAGTTGCTTTGTGCCTCACTTTTGCTGAGGCTGGCTTTGAACTCACCATCCTCCTGCCTCAGCCTCTAGAGCTGCTGGGATTATAGGCATGCACCACTGTATCCAGCCTTACTTTTTATTTTGAGACGGAGTCTCACTAAATTGCTGAGGCTGCTCTCCAATTTGTGATCTTTCCTACCTTATTCCCCAGAGTCACTGGGATTACAGGCATACACCGTTACTCATGTGCCACCATGTTTTGTGCCAAGGTAAATTCTAAATGGTTATATGAAATTTTAAATACCTGCCAAAACTTGAAGAAATGGTACATTTTAACCCACATCTCCTAGCTTCTTTTTTCCCTTTTTAGCTTCACTTTCAGCAAATCATTGTAAACCTCAACTCTTAAACTCTTCTCCAGAACGTCTCTACATTTATATGCATCCTCCCCTCTACATTCTTTCTCCTATCTTTAGTCTCTAAAGAAAGTGGTGGCTATTCCTTCTCGACCACAGTTATCTGTCCTATAGGCTCACTACAACATATCTGGAGATAATATGTCTTAAAATCAGGAAGTGTGATGTCTCCAGTTTTGTTCTTCTTTCTCAAGACTGATTAGTCTGTTTGTGGTCTTCTGTGGTTCCACATGAATGTTAAAATTCTGTTTCTATTTCTGTTAAAAAAATGCCTTTGGAATTTTTATTGGGATTGCATTGAATCTACAGATCACTTTGGAAAGTATTAATATTTTAATAATACTAAGTCTCCTAATCCATGAGCACAGATGTCTTCCATTGTGTCTTGTTTAATTTCTTTTATCAATGTTTGGTGGGTTTCAATATACACTTTTACCTCATTAGTTGAGTTTATTACTAGATATTTTATTCTTTTTGGTGTTGTTATATATTGAATTATTTTAATGTTTTTTAGATAGTTCATTATAAATAATATAGAAATGTAACTGATTTTTTATATGTTGGTTTTGTATCCTGTAACTTCACTGAATTAATTTATTAGTTCTAAGTTATTTTCTCAACTCTTCAGGGTTTTTTTTTTTTTAAAAGTATATATATTTTTAGTTGTAGGTGGACACAATATCTTTATATTTTATTTATTCATATGTGGTGCTGAGGATTGAACCCAGCACCTCACACGCACTAGGCATGTGCTCTACCACTGAGCCACAACCCCAGTCCCTCCTTGGGGTTTTTATAAATTAATCATATCTGTAAATAGGAACAATTTTACTTCTTCCTTTTGAATTTCAGTGACCTTTATTTATTTTTATTCCCTAATTGCTCTAGCTATGACTTCTATGTCGAATAGAAGTGTTCAGTGGGCATTGTGAATTGTTCCCAATTTTAGAGGAAAAGCTGTTTTTATCTTTGATTATGATTCCAGCTGAGGGCTCCTTACCCCTTGCTTAGCTGCCCTTGAACTTGTGATCCTCTTGCCTCAGTCACTGGGATTGCAGGCATGCACCATTGTACCTAGCTAGCTGAGGGCTTTTCAGGCATGACCTGTATTACATTGAAGTAATCTCCTTTAATTCTTTGTTGAGTTCTTTTACTCTTTAAAGGGTGTTGAATTTTGTCAAACATTTGTTCTATATTTATTGAGAAAACATGATTTTATCCTTTATTTTGTTAGTCTAATGTATCATATTAAAATGTTTTTCATATATTCAACTATCCTTGCATCTCAGGGATAAATCCCATTTGGTCTTGGTGTATGATCATTTTAATGTGCTGTTGAATTTGTTTTGTAATTGCTCTGAAGAGGATTTTGCAGCTATGCTCACCAGGGATAGTGCCCTATAGTTTTCTTTCCTCATAAAAATCTTGGTCTGCTTTGGTATCAGAGTAATTCTGGTCTCATAAATTATATTGTATTTGTTCTCCTCTTCAATTTTTTGTAAGAGTTTGAGGAAATTTAACATAAATTCTTTAAGTGAATTTGTTAGAATTTGATAATGAAGCCATCTAATCCTGGACTTTTCTTTGTTGAAAAGTTTTTGATAACTGATTTTATCTCCTTATTAGTTTGAGGTCTGTTCAGATCTTCTATTTTTTCATGATTTGGTCTTGTCAGACTGCATGTTTTTAGGAATTTATCCATTTATTCCAGATTGTCCAATTTGTTAGCATATATTTTGTTTATAGCACTCTCTTACTAAAATCCTTTTCATTCTTATGGCTTCAGTTAAAATATCTATTTCATATCTTTATTTTATTAAGGGTTAGCCAATTTTACTAGTGTATGTGAAGCCCTTTGTTTAATTCCTATTAATACACACACACACATGCACACACAGACACAAGTTGACGCTTTCAATACAGTAACTCTTCATTTTGTTGTCTTCTTTCTCTGTTCTTCTACCATTTCATTTATTTCTGCTCTAGTCTTTGTTATTTCTTTCCCTCATCCAAATTGGGGCTTATTTTGTTCTTCATTTTCAAGTTCTTTGAGGTGTGAAGTTGTTTACTTGACATCTTCTTTCATAACATAGGCATTTATCACTGCAAATTTCCTTCTTAGTACTGCTTTTGCTGTATCCCTGAAATTTCAATATGTTGTGTTTTCCTTCCTCTCAAGGTATTTTTCAATTTCCTTTGACTCCCTCTTTGACCCAATGGCTGCTCAAGAGTATGTGGTTTAATTTTCACATATTTGTGAAATTTTCAATTTCCTTTTTGCTGTTGATTTCTAGTTTCCTTCTATTATGTTTGGAAAGGTTACTTGTATGATTTCAGTGTTCTTAAATTTGTTAAGCCTTGTTTTAATACTAACATTAAGATCTATCCTGGAGAAAGATAAGGGGACACTTGTCAAGAAGTGTATTCTGCTGCTGTTGAATGAAATGTTTTGTGTATGCTTGCTGGTCCATTTGGTCTACAGTGTTGTTCAAGTTTTTAGTTGGATATTCTATCTACAACTGAAACTGGGGTATGAAAATCTCCTACTATTATTGTACTGTTGTCTAACTCCCCTTTCAGTTCTGTCAATATTTGCTTTACCTGTTTAGGTGCTCTGATGTTGGGTGCACATTTAGTTTATTTCCTGGTGAATGAACTCTTTTATTATTACACAATGTTGTTCTTTGTTTCTTGCAACAGTTTCTTCAAGTTTATTTTGTCTGATTCAAGAATACAGAATACTTACAAGACTTTTTTTTTTTTTTTTTTTTTTTTTGGTGGTATGGATTGAACTCAGTGGTGCTCTGCCAACAGAGCTACATTCCTAGTCCTTTTATTTTGTTTTTTCATTTCAAGATAGGGTCTTACCGAGTTGCCAGGGCTGACCTTGAAGTGGTGATCTTCCTGCAATCTCCCAATTTAGTTGGGATTACAAGGGGTTTTCTTTTTTCAATTTACTCAGCTACTGTGTGTGTCTTCTGATTGGGAGTTTAAGCCTTCTATATTTAAAGATATTATCGATGGGGAAGGCTTTACTATTGCCATTTTGTTAATTGCTTTCTGTTAGTTTTGTACTTCTTTTTTTCTGTCTTTTCTTCTCTTGCTATTTTTCTCCACCCCTGCTTTTTCCCCTTTCCAGTACTGGGAATTGAACCTGAGGGTAATTTATCACTGAGCTACATCCCCAACCCTTTTCATTTTCTATTTTGAAATAGGGTGTTGTAAAGTTGCTGAAGGCCTCACTAAGTTGCTGAGGCTGGTCTTGAATTTGTGATACTCCTGCCTTAGCCTCCTGCATTGCTGGGATTATAGGCCTGTGCCATCGTGCCCTGCTATTTTTTCTTTTTTTGAAGGAGAGTTTTGCTATATACACTATTTTTCATTCTTCTTCTTCTTCTTCTTCTTCTTCTTCTTCTTCTTCTTCCTCCTTCCTCCTCTTCCTCCCTCCTCCTCCTCCTCCTCCTCCTCCTCCTCCTCCTCCTCCTCCTCCTCCTCCTCCTCCTCCTCCTCCTCCTCCTCCTCCTCCTCCTCCTCCTCCTCCTCCTCCTCCTCCTCCTCCTCCTCCTCCTCCTCCTCCTCCTCCTCCTCCTCCTCCTCCTCCTCCTCCTCCTCCTCCTCCTCCTCCTCCTCCTCCTCCTCCTCCTTCTTCTTCTTCTTCTTCTTCTTCTTCTTCTTCTTCACCCGGGATTACACTCAGGGGCACTCAACCACTGAGCCACATCCCCAGACCCATTTTATATTTTATTTACAGACAGGGTCTCACTGAGTTGCTTAGTGACTTGCTAAATTGCAGAGGCTGGCTTTTAACTCCGGATCCTCCTGTCTCAGCCTCCCCAGCCACTGGGATTATAGGCGTGCACCACTGCACCTTGGCTCATTCAGCATTTTGAGTTTATCATTCTACTTCCTTCTTGCTTGTAAGATTATTTGAAAAGTATGCTGATAGAGGTTTCAGTAAATGTGACAAGTGCTTTTCTTTTGCGACCTTCAAAATTCTCTCCTTTGACCTTGGGCAATCCTGATTATAATGTGTCCAAGCATGGGCTTTTCATCTTATTTGGTATTCTTTAGGCTTCCTAAATCTTGGTGTTTGTTTTCTTCTCTAAGCTTTTAGAAATTTTGAGCCAGTGTTTCTTTGAAAAGGCTCTCTGCTTCTTTCTGTCTTTCTCCTCCTTCTATAACTCCCATAATACATGTATTAGTCTGCTTGATGGTATCCATAACTGGCTTAAATTTTATTACTCTTTCTATTCTTTGGTTTTTCTTTGCTCCTCAGACTGAATTATGTATTGTGACCTGTCTTTGGGTTCCCTGATCTTTTCTTCAGTTTACCTAGTTTTTATTTGGTTGACTTCTTTAGCGCCAGATTTCTATTTGGTACTTTAAAAAAATTTGCTCTGTCTTTGTTGAAAGTCTCACTTTGTTTCTGCCTTGTTCTCTTGACCTTGGTGAGCAACTTTTATAAGAGTTATTTTGAATTCTCTTGGGTAATTTATCTATCTATTTCATTAGGGTCAGTTTCTGGAGAATTGTCTTGTGCCCTTTTTTGGAACATCTTTGCTTGTTTTTTTTTTCATTTTCCTTGACTCTGTTGGTGTTTCAACACTAGACAAAGCAAGTACCTCTCCTAGTCTTCACAGGAAAAGACCCCTCACCAATCAGCCCAGGCAGAGAACCTGGGCACTCTACTAATGCTTTCCCTTCCCAGGAAGAAATAGGCAGCTATGCTTTTCGTCTGTTCACTCCATGTTGAGTTGGGGTAGGAAAGAAGCTGTGGTGTTTACCAAACCTAAGCTACCACCTGCACTCTCTGCTGAGTAGCCAGACAGCTGAACTTGTGAGCATCAGGACTGAAGAGAGAGAAAGATGCTACCTCTCTGGGTAATCCTGGGGAAGTTGGGAGCACCAGATAAAAGGATAATTCTTTCCCTCCTTAGCAAAAAGCTAAGAGTTGGGGATTTTTTTTTTTTTTTTTTTTTTTTTTTTTTTGGTTTGCTTGCTCTGTGCTGAAAGGATCAATGGCATCTACCAGTCTAAAGTGCTGCCTCTTTTCTTTCTTGGGTGGCTACATTGTGATGAACTGGTCAGAGCTCCAAGATTTGCAAGACAGATTTCTGTCCTCTAAGGAGCTGAAAAGTCTGGGTATTGAATATGTGAACCAATTCCTTCCTCTCCAGGGTGAAGGTGGGATCCAAGGGTTTTCTTCCTGACTGCATGGTGCTATACCAGGGGCAAAATCTCCAGATAGAGGGTATCCTGAATCTCCAAAGCAGTTTAATAAATCTGGTTTTGCACTCTCCCAAAGTGCAGGAGTCTTTTAATTCAATTAGTTTCTTATTTTGCACAAAGTGACTCTGTAAATTATTGCTGAATTGGTATGTATGTGGACAAAAGTCCAAGGCTTTCTACTCCAGCATCTTGGTGATGCCACTCCTTTATTTTTATCTTTTCTAGTTTTTAAAAATATATTCTTAACCTTTCTCTTTTCCCTGATACATACTCCTCCTGCCCACTCCTCCTGGGTACTGGGAATTAAACCCAGGGGTGTTCTACCACTAATTTACATCTCCAGTTCTTTTTATTTTTTATTTTTGGGTCAGGGTCTCACTAATTTGCCCATGTTGTCCTTGAACTTGCCTCTGCCTACTAAATTGCTGGATTACAGTATGCACCACTATGCCCGGTTTCCTGATATACACATTTTAAGGCTAACCATTTCCCTTCAAGTACTAACTCTGCTGTATCTTATGAGTTTTAACATGTACTTATTTCAATTATAATTCAATTTAGAGTGTTAGAGAAACAAAAAGAAAAAAAAAGAATAAAAAGGAGTGAAAAAAGGTTAAGAAACTCATGGATACAATCAAGCAACTAATACATGCATTATGGGAGTCACAAAAGGGGAAGAGAGAGAGAAAAGGACCAGAAAACTTTTTCTAACTTCTATGATTTCTTTGGTCCATGACCTCTTGAACTTTAATATCTATATTTTAATAAAATTGAAATATAATCAGAAATTATGTTCTGATTCCAACTGAAATTTGTTAATATTTGATTTATTACCCAATATATGGTTGCTTTTTGTTAATGTTTTCTGAATATAGGGAAAAAAGGTATTTTTGTAATCATTGGATACAATACTTCACATTTGCCCTTTTAATCAAGCTTTAAAAATTATATTAGCTGGGTGTGGTGGTACATGCCTGTAATCCCAGTGGCTAGGGAGGCTAAGATAGGAGAATCATGAGTTCAAAGCCACAACAGCAAGGTGCTAAGAACTCAGTGAGACCCAGTCTCTAAATAAAATACATAATAGGGCTAGGGATGTGGCTCAGTGGTTGAGTGCCCCTGAGTTCAATCCCTGGTACCCCCCACCAAAAAATTATGTTGTTCAAATATTCTATATCATCTTTCAAATTCTTAGAACAATATATTAAAGTCACCTAGTATTATGAATTTGTCCTTTTTACCCTTCTAGTTCTATCAAATTTTACTTTATATATTATAGGTATATATAAATTTAAAATTATGGTTTTCTGATGATTTGGATCTTTTACTATGAAGTAATCACTATCACTAGAAATCTTTCTATTTTGAGACAGAGTTTCACTAAGTTGCTTAGGGCCTCACTAAGTTGCTGAGGTTGGCTTTGAACTTGTGGTCCTCCTGCCTCAGCCCCCCAAGCCGTTGGGATTACAGGCATGCAACACTTTTCCAGTCCAGAGATGTTGCTTAAAGTGTATTTCATCTTATGTAAAAATAATGATACCGTATTATTTTTGCTTAGTATTTGCATAGTTTTTCTTTCAACTTTCCTGCATCTTTTTCCCACCTAAGAGATGGCTGGCCTCAAACTCCTGGGCTCCAGTGATCCTCTTGTGTTAGCCTCTAGCATAATTTGTGCATACTTTTTTTTTACATTGCTAGGAAAGAACCCAGGGTCTCATGCATGCCAGACAAGCATTCTACTGAGCTATATCCTCATATCCTCAATTCCCTATTTTTTTTAAGTTGGTATTTCTGATAACAAATTAGATTCTGAAGTAAACTACTTTAGGGGCAACATACTATCATAGGACTATAAGCTTTGGAATAAAAAAAGAGTTGGGTTCATTTTCTAGCCTTGACACTAACTGAGAAGCAGTGGGATAATTAAGAGTTAACCTTTCTGACTCTCAGTATTTCACTTATAAAATGAAGATATTTTAGTAAGATAATAGTTAAGTCAGCCTATTTAAGCTATATGGATAGATATACAATATCTAGCACATAACAGATAAAAAATACTACCTTTCCTTCTATTCCAAATGGGGTTTACACCACGGTTTCTTTATATTCCTAATTTGTAATAAAATGCCATAAATGAAACTGTAAAATTTAAACAAAGCTACTTAAGTTATTGTTTTTCATATTTTTCTTTCTTTCAAACCCTGAGGGTCAAATGAGAAGCCACTGAATTAATACACTAATGTGTCATGTCTAGATACAATCTTTAGGAGACATCTACTTGGTGGGGAGATTTTAAGTGACAGGACTCCTTGAGACATAAGATGACATCTCATCTGAGATATTCAACTACTGATTTGTTAGTTTGTTGTTTAAACAGTGTTCACAGACTTCTTAAGCATTCTTTTTATCTACTCTTATGTATGCTTCCCCCCCCCCTTTTTTTTTTGCTTAAAATATACTGGTGATTCTATTGAATGTGACAGCAATGTGATTTGAGTATTATCCTTGGCAAGGCCATCCAACTAAATAAATGGCATTTGGCTTCCATTTGGAAATGTTTGGGTCATGTTGGACTTAATACAGTAGAGTAGAATTGTTATCAGTATTTTCTCCATCCAGGATGCTAATCTCGTTTAACAAGACAAATAATTCTGGTTGTAGCAGATACTGTTTTACAGCATTGAGACTGAGCCCAGGGAGTGGGGGTGGTGCTCTACTACTGAGCTATATCCCCCAGCTCTTTTTATTTTTTATTTTGAGACAGTATCTAACTAAGTTACCCAGGCAGGCCTTGAACTTGTGATCTTCCTGCCTCAGCTTCCCAAATCACTGGGATTACAAGTGTGTGCCACCATGTCCAGCCTGCAGCAGATACTTTTAGAGTATTTATTAAACCTTTCCTTCTAATTTTATCTCACTATCTCTCTAGGCCCAACTGAAATACCTCCTTTTAGAAGATTTCCATGATTATCATAGGCAGAAACTTATATATCTTACATCTTTTTATTTTTGGTCCTGAAAATTGAACCTAGGAGTGCTTAACCACTGAGCAACATCCCTATCCCTTTTTATATTTTATTTAGAGACAGGGTCTTGCTAAGTTGCTTAGGGCCTTGCTAAGTTGCTAAAGCTGGCTTTGAACTCTTTGAACTCGTGATCCTCCTACCTCAGTCTCCAAGCCACTGGGATAATAGGCATGTGCCACTGTGCCTGGATTAATATGTGCTTTCATTATCACACTGTATTAGTTTATTGACTTGTATTTTGCATTATCTTACATTTTTATGCTTGTAAAATAAAATTTCTCCTTGTTTTGGACATTTTTACAGATGAGGAAATTAAAGAACAGAAACAGAAGAAATCTGTCCATGGGTAATTGAATGTCAAGAAATCAAAATTTTAAATTCTAAAGGTAGGGCTCCCTTATATTAGATAATACTCTCCTTTTCCATTATTTTTAGACTTTGAAAATATCTGCATTGAAATAGATATTTATTAAAATGAAAGATTATAGTAGTTGAAATTACAAAACAGAAGGCAAATAATAAAATATCAAATATTTTAATGGGCAAAAATGCTCATTAAAAATATTTTAGGTGGTAAATTGGGTTGTGGCTCAGCGATAAAGCACTTGCCTCCCATGTGTGAGGCACTGGGTTTGATCCTCAGCACCACATAAAAGTAAATAAACAAAATAAAGACACTACATCCATGTACAACTAAAAAATATGTAAAAAAATATTTAAGGTATCAAGACAATCTATGCAAGAGTTTGAGCTTTTTATGTTTAATATAAACTGTCAGCACCCAAACCACACTAGAGAAATAAGTCTTTATGTTGGCCAAAGAAAGTCTATTAGAATAATCAATTTTACCATGTTGTTATTTATACCTGGCTTTGAAAAGGATCTAATTATACTTATAGCAGTAATTCTATCATATTACTTCTTTCTTTATATATATATATATATATATATTATTTGTAGATGGACACAATACTTTTGTTTAATTTTTTAATTTTTATGCAGTGCTGAGAATCAAACCCAGTGCCTCACACATGCCAGGCAAGCAAGCACTCTACCACTGAGACACAACCTAGCCCCACCTTCCTTTATTTTTTAGATTACCAATATAAATAAATTTTGAGTGATAGAATAAAGTTCTTTGATATTAACTACTTCAAGAGTTTGGTTTCACAAATACTTTTAAACATAAAGACTATTCAATAAATAATTTCATGATAAGTAAGTATATCAAAATCTTCTTCCTTGATAAGTACTATAGAAGCATGTATTTTTAACGGCTTCATCACTTTCTTTCCTTTTTTTTTTGTTACCTAATTTTCCCAAAATTTTATTTTGAAAAAATTTAAACCTCTAGATAAATCCAAAATATAAATACAATGAATAGCAAGCCACATGTTATATTATTATCATTACTGTTTTTGAAGTTTTGGGGATTGAATCTATGGATGCTCTATCACTGAGCTACATCCAAGCTATATTTTTCTCCTAGGTTTAGAAAGTTTCTAATTTATTTTTCTATCTGTAGAACCTAGTAAATACTTGGTATGAAGGCAGTGTTTCAGAAAATACTAACTTGTGTACTTTCCTAATTTAATCTGCTTTCATTCCTCTAACTTATCCTTTGTTGGAACTATAATTTATAATATACAAACATGATCACATCTCTTCTCAGCCCAATTAACTAACATCAGCTAACATCTATTACTATAAGTAAAGCACAGTGACAAGCACATTACATGTTTTATTTCATTTAATTCTACAACAATCCTATGAGGTAGGTACTATTATTAATGTGATTTGATAGGTAAGAAAATTGAGGCATAGGGTATTAAATAATTTATCTAAGGTCACGTAGCAAGTGGCAAACCCAAGCTTTGGAGTCAGACAATCTAACTCCAAAGTCCATGTACTTAAGCATGAATTGCTGCTTACGTTCTCATTTTTCTTTGATTTTGAACATCCTCTCTCAGCCTGGACTCCCTGCAAATTCCTATTTATCTTGTTAGTCACATCTTAAAGCCTTATCCTAGAAACATTAGGCACCTTTCTTTGCATTCACTGTTCTTTATATACAATTATAACTCACATTTCATCAAACGACCCCTTCAATACTCTTAATCATCTTTTTTTCCTTCACTTTTTTTTTAAATTGGTGCATTATGATCTTTCCCTACCCTGCTTTCATGACATATCCCATTACAAAACAAATATTTAAACAATATCTATTATTTGCTCAGCTCTGTATTAGACTCTGGGGATACAGCTCTTTACTTCCATGGAGCTTGCATTCTAGGTTTGCATGGGGGAGACAAATACATTTGAAACACACACATGTGGACACACACACATAAAAACAAATTAGGAAAACAAAATAGCTTATTGCTATTAGTGGGAGAGTCTAGATGTGAATCCAGGTTTCTTTGACTTTAGATCTTAAAGTCTTTGCTCTGCTGCCTATTTTCAGCTTCTGTCTCAGAATTTGGTACTGTGAAAGCACACAGTGGATGTTTCTTGAATGAATACTAACTGTGCTCTACCACCGAGCTATGACTACAACCCTCCTTATCCTGATTTTAAATCTCTAGGCTCAGGGCAAAAATTACAATGGACATTCACAGACCTACTTTTCATCCTGCTTCCTTTTTTTTGTCAGCAAATATTACTGCTATACACAGAGAATAAAATATTTATTTCTGGAAAAAACATGGAGGGGTAGTTACATTAATAGAAGTCTTTCACCCTCAGATTACCTGTTTCACCTTAACATCATCCTACTTCTCCCTCCTACTTGTTCATTTATATATTCTGATTTTTAAAAAATAATAATCTTTATTTTTAGGGCATTTTTACATTCATAACAAAATGCAGCAGGAATATCATGAGTTTTCACATAGCCCCTGTGCACACATATACAGTTTCCCCCACTATGAACATCATACACCACAGTAGTACATTTGTTACAAAGAATCTATTGGACACATCATCATCACCCAAGTCCATAGTTAACATTAAGATTTACTCCTGGTGTTTACAATACTATAGGTATGGAAAGATGTATCTACCATTTAATATACAGAATAATTTTACTACCTACACACATTTGTAGGCTGAAATCTAAAATTTTCACTGTAAGTTGAATAGTTGCAATGGATATAATTTCTCAAATACTATAAACCTTGACATTTTAAAATACAATTACTATGTATTAAAGTATGCCATTCCAATATTTAAACTTTTAAATTTTAAATAACTTCAGATTTACAGAAAAGTTTCAAGAATGCTACAAAGAACTTCCATCTAGCCTTCACTCGGATTCCTCAAATGTTAACCTCTTGCTACGTCTCCTCTATCTACTTATCTCTTTATCTATCCCTAAATATTTTGGTTTTTATTTCCTAAAAATCAAGGACTTTCTATTACACAAGCACAGTATAAATATTATTAACTAGGAAAATAACACTGATATAATACAAGGGCTTTATTCAAGTTTTATAATTATATTAATAACATTCATCGTAGGCAAAGAAAATATAAGACCATGAGGTATATTTAGTTGTCAGGTCTTAAGTCTTTTTTTTTTTTTTCTATCTTATCATGCTGGGGATTGAACTCAGGGCTTCACACAGGCTAGACAAGTGCTCCAATACTGTCATTTTTCTTTATTCCAGAACAATTCCTTAATCTTCTTTTGTCTTAATTTTTTAAGGGAATAGTCAAGTTACTTTGTAGAATGTCCTTTAGTTTGGGTTTGTTTCATTTTTCCTCCTGATTAACTCAGGTTATGTATTGTTGGTGCAAACACCAGACAATTCATATGTCCTTCCCAATGTGTCATATTAGGAGAAACACCATATCTATTTGTTCTTTAACTGGAGATGTTAACTTTCATCATATATTTATCCACATATTTTAAAAAAATTTTTAATACTTTATTTTATTTATCTTTATGTGGTGCTGAGGATCGAACCCAGGGCCTCGAATGTGGTGGTGAGCACTCTACTGTTGAGCCACAATCCCAGCCCCACATATTTTTCTTAATATTGTATATTATGAGTTCATATAAGAACTTCCAATTTCAATCCAATTCCAGATTTCATTTTTGGCCCTTCCTTTTTCCATATTTATTTCTCCAACATTAAGAGCTCAGACTTATTTGTTCAATTGTTTAGCTGTTTATTATAAGGATATTACAAAAAATATAGATGAAGGGATGAGTATGGTGAGGTTTGGAAGAAGGTGCACATAGCTCCCATGCCCTATCTGGTATTTAAGTGTGTACTTTCAGGACCTTTATGTGTTCAACTGTCTGAAAGCTCCTATTTTGCCTCTTCCCCCACTGTGACACTAGGGATCAAAGATAGGGCCCTCCAGTACCTAACTATGAGCTCTACCAATGAGCAACCTCACCAGTCCAGTCCCTCTGAAATTGATTATTAAAGTCTAGGCCTAGTGTATAAACCACAGTGGACATGGATAGACCTAGTTTTCAACCTGTTTCCTTCTCATCAGCAAATATTGCTATACACAGAAGAAAATATTTATTTTACTGGATATTGCAGCAGGAATAGCTATATAATAAGTTTGTTATTTTTACTGTACAGTGTCAAATAGATCTAAAACATAAAATGGAAAATTGGTGGTCATAGAATCATACAAATTAACCCCAGATTTCCAATTTTTATTTTGCAGTTATGATTTTTCATTCTTATAAAGCCAAATAAAATTTATAAAAATTGAGGATTTTTCATATAAATAAACTGCATGTTTTTCACTGTGTAAATAAATTTTTCTAATGAAAGGATGATAATGACAGCATTTCAAATTACAATAAATAAGAAGGTGATGATGTCCTTCCCTGTAGCATCTATTTTAATACATATGCTTTCAGTTGGCTGGAGAAAAGCAAGGCCCTAATGGTTATGGAATTTATTTCAACAAACAGATTTTGATTAGATGATTATTATATAGCTTGAGTTAAAAAAGTTACAGGAATGTTTTTTTTTTTTATAAGAGCACAAAATATTTTAAAAACCTCAAGGCCTCTGACACTTCTGAAAAGTGTGCTCACTTGCTAACTTATTCATTTACTTATGTTAGCAAGTTTATTAAAAAAATGGTGATAGGAGTCAGACAAATCTAAGGTTACAGTCTTGGCTCTGCCCCTTAATAAGTCCATCACCCAGGAGCAATATATTTTATATCTCTGAGCTCATTTCCCTTAAAATATGCATAATAATCTCTAATTTGTAGGCTAGCTGGTGAATTTAGAAATCTGTATAGTAATCAACGTAGTACCAGGAACCTGGTTGTATTCAATAAATAACAGTTCTCTTTATTTAAGGTCTGCAACTTTATTTCATTCTGGTTTCATAACGGGATATACTTAAATCATCATTTCCTACAACACAGTTTCCTGTGTTTGCTTCCTTCAATGTAAATGACCTCCTGCCTCAACAAAATGTACTAAAATATATGAAGGTGGAAACAGTCAAAGAATTTGCAGCCTGTCCTTTGACCCGCTCCTCCTAGTGCTGGGGATTGAACTGAGGTCCTTATATAAGCTAGGCAAGCACTCTACCACTTGAGTTATATACTCCCAGCCCATGCAGTTTTTCTTTTCTAGATCATAATATAAGACTTTATGTGTGTATGTATGTATGTGATGCTCCTTGGTTATTTCTGTTTGTAAGAGTAATCCTGCCCTTGCATTACTGAATATAATAGAGGGCTGGACCTTGGCTTTGGCTGTTAGATATATTC
Organism: Spermophilus citellus; assembly: GCF_964194105.1. Classification (NCBI taxonomy): domain Eukaryota; kingdom Metazoa; phylum Chordata; class Mammalia; order Rodentia; family Sciuridae; genus Spermophilus; species Spermophilus citellus. The sequence continues at coordinate 190,996,149 of NC_138183.1, forward strand.
TTATTACCTAAACCTGGTTCCCATAAGCACTTATGTTTGCAACCTCTTGTTTTAAACACTGACTTTTTTTTAGGCTCTCACTAAAAGCTATGTCTACATATAATTACTAGAAAAGTGAAACACAAAGCAAGCATATACTATTAAACAATCAAATGTGGGGGCTGGGGTGGTGGCTCAGTGGTAGAGTGCTCGCCTAGCATGCATGAGGCACTGGCTTCGATCCTCGACACCACATAAAAACCAACTAATGTATCCACCTAAAACTAAAGCTACATTAAAAAAAAAACAATCAAATGTGTGATAATTTAAAATATTTACCTGATGAAATATGGGATCTTTTACATGAAGGTAAACCTGCAAAATATTAGAAAAATACATGTGAATGAAGTGTATTATGGAGGGGGAATAAAAACCTATTCCATCTACTTTGTAGATCCCAAACTTTTCCTGCTAATCTCATTTTGTTTGGACTTGACTCCAACCATGTAAAGCCAATCAGATTAGGTAGCATGCCACACAAAGTGCTAGTGCATACAGATGGCTCTCTACCAGTGCTAACCTTGCCATGGTAAATTAAATATTTCAAATCTATTGTGAACTACTCTGACTTCTTGGCCTTTGTGTCACAATCAAGTAGATAGAAGAATGCATGAAGACTCATGAAGAGGGAGGAAGTTATGCTGATAATTCCTGTACCACATCTATTCTATAGTAGAAAGAACACTGAACGATTTAGAGACAGGAGTTAAACTCTGGACACTTATTTGTTACAGGCCATGGGCGAGTAGGTGAATCAAAAGACCCACTTCATCTTATCTGGGTAATGAAGAGTAATAGTGGAGAGGAATGACAAGCTAAAATACATGAAAGTATCTAGCACACAGTAGATGTTCAATAAATGAAGACATTTAAAACAAATTTCCTGTTCACTCTTTTGTTATTAATCTGTTTGATCACCTAAATGCATTCCAAATTATACAATTTCTAGTTTTAGGATCCAGTGTCACACAGATTATTTAAGCCCAATGCTTGATTAATATTTAACATGCATGCATTGCCCCATAGGAGCACATTTTAAAAAATATTTTTTTAAGTTGTTGGTGGACCTTTATTTTATTTATTTATATGTAGTGCTGAGATTCTGACCCAGAGCCTCATACATGCCAGGCAAGCACTCTACCACTGAGCCACAACCCCAGCCCCAGGAGCACAATTTTTAAATGATGTGGTACACAATAATCAAAATTCAAATCACTACCCTTTAATGACTCTCATCACTTACAGACAAGGTTCAAATTTCTCAGCTTGACCTCAGGGTCTCCTACAATTCCTGCCTTTCTGTTTGGCCTCACTGCTATCTTCTTGTCTCCTTCTCATCCTCCGTTCCAAAAAGTACTGTGCTTCTTCAGATGTACTAGTTTCATGCTTTTGTAACTTTAAATATGCTTCTCCTTACTTTGTTCAGAAATGTTTCCCCGCTGGCAAATACTCATCTGTTAATATTCAAAGATACCATCAAAAGCCTACCATCAAGAAAACCCATGACCATATGGATTCTCAGCTGAGTTCTACAAGACCGTTAATGATGAATTAATGCCAATACTCCTCAAATTATTCCATGAAATAGAAAAGGAAGAAACCCTTCCAAACTCATTCTATGAGGCTACTATCACCCTGATACCAAAATCAGACAAAGATACATTAAGGAAAGAAAACTTCAGACCAATATCCCTGATGAACACAAATGCAAAAATTCTCAATAAAATTCTGGCAAATTACATACAAAAACGTATTGAAAAGATAGTGCACCACAATCAAGTGGGGTTCATCCTAGGGATGCAAGGATGGTTTAATATATAGAAATCAATAAGTGTAACTCATCATCACATTAACAGACTTAAAGACAAGAATCAGATCATCTCAATAGATGCAGAAAAAGCATTTGACAAAATACAGCAGTCCTTCATGTTCAAAACAGTAGAAAAATAGGGATAGTAGGAATATACCTCAACTTTGTAAAAGCTATATATGCTAAGCCCAAGACCAACATCATTCTCAACAGAGAAAAACTGACAGCATTCCCTCTAAGAACTGGAACAAGCCAAGGATGCCACTTCTATTCAGTATCATCCTTGAAACTCTGGCCAGAGCAATAGACAGAAGAAAGAAATTCAAGGGTTATGAATAGGAAAGGAAGAACTCAAACTATCACTATTTGCTGATGGCACAATTCTATATTTAGAAGATGCAAAAAAAATTCCACCAGAAATATTCTAGAACTAATAAATTAATTCAGCCAAGTAGTAGGACACAAAATCAACACCCATAAATAAATTGCATTCCTATATTCCAATAATGAATCTGCTGAAAAAGAAATTAGGAAAACTATCCCATTCACAGTAGTCTCAAAAAAAAAAAAAAAAAAACTACCTGGGAATCAACCTTTTCACCTAAAGAGGTGAAAGACCTCTACAATGAAAACTACAGAACACTAAAGAAATAGAAGAAGATCTTAGAAGATGGAATGATCTCCCATGCTTCTGGATAGGCAGAATTAATATTGTGAAAATGGCCATAGTGATGCAACCACTATGAAAAGCAGTATGGAGATTCCTCAGGAAACTTGGAATGGAAACACTCAGTTATCCCACTCCATGGTTTATTCTCAAAGGGCTTTAAATCAGCATACTACAGTGACACAGCCACACCCACGTTTATAGCAGCTCAACTCACAATAGCTAAACTATGGAATCAACCTGGGTGCCCTTCAATAGATGAATGGATAAAGAAAATGTGGTATATACACACAATGAAGTATTACTCAGTCTTAACGAAGAATGAAATTATGGCATTCCCCAGGTAAGTGGAAGAGAATATCATGCTAAGTGAAAATAAGCCAATACTCCCAAAACCAAAGGCTGAATGTTTTCTCTAATATGCGGATGCTAATTCACAATAAAAGGAAGGGGGCAGCTAAGGAAGAATAGAGATACTCTGGACTAGAGAGGGGAGTGAAAGCAGAGGAGGGGGTTTGGGAGTAAGAAGGGCAGTAGAATGAATCAGACATTATTACCTTATGTGCATATATGATTACATGGCTGGTGTGATTCTATATCACGGACAACCAGAAGAATGAGAAGTTATACTCCATTTATGTATGATGTGTCAAAATACATTCTACTGTCATGTATAGCTAATTAGAAAAACACCACCAACAAAAAGATTCAATTCAAAGTATGCCTCCTACCCACCATCACTATGGCATTTGGTTTTTCTCTTTCTCTCTCTGCAAGAAAAGAATTTCTTTGATAGAAAGGACTGGTTGTAAATATCTCTATATCCTCATTTAATATAGTGATTTAATAAAGTTTTACAAATTCATACAATTTGGCTACTAAGTTTATTTCTGGAGTAAGTTTCTAGCTACAAAGTGATCAAATTATTTCCTTTGAACAGTCACAGGGCTTTAAAATAATGTGTCTGAGACAATATATATATATATATATATATATATATATATATATATATATATATATATATATATCAGTAACTTTAAGCTTGGAAAAGAAAAATGCCTTTAATCTGAATTCCTTATTTCAAAGTAAGTGATTTCTGGGGCTATAGGGTGTAGCTCAGTGATAGATTATATGCTTAGCATGAGTAAGAACTTGGGTCTGATCCCCAGCACCAAATGAAACAACTAATTTGCCTTTGTATGGTTAAAGCAGATTCTTACAGCTACTAATAAAAGAAATACAAAAGGGCATGCTCTCGAAGATACATTTTTTTAAAGGAAGAAAATTATGAAGTCCTTGCTATATGCCAATATTAATTTTCAGAACTAATATGAAATGTATACTATTGTTATATACATTTTATAGGTAAGGAAAACTAAGGCTGAAAAAGACTAAGTAATTTGCCCAATGTCCCACAGTTACTAAGTAACAGTGTTAGATCTAAACTCAGATCTCATTGATTCCAAAACCTTTTTTTGTTGTTGGTTTTTCTTTTGCAGTACTAGGAATTGAACCCAGGGCCTTGTGCATGCCAGCTAAGCTACATCCTCAGATCTTTTTAAAATAATTTGTTTTGAGACACAGTCTCCCTAAGTTGCTCAGGCTGACTACAAATCTGTGATCCTTCTGCCTCATCCCCTGGAATAGCTCAGATAATAGGCCCATGCTACCATGCCCAGCTCCAAAGCCTGTTCCTAACTACATCATCTCTTAACTTAGAAAGTGATCCAATATTGTCTCTGCCACTTACTCTCTATATAAACGTGGCTGGGGCAGGGGATGTGGCTCAAGCGGTAGCGCGCTCGCCTGGCATGCGTGCGGCCCGGGTTCGATCCTCAGCACCACATACAAACAAAGATGTTGTGTCTGCTGAAAACTGAAAAATAAATATTGGAATTCTCTCAAAAAATAAAAATAAAAAAAAAATAAACATGGCTGGCAAGGCAATTCACTGACATTCTCTAGACTTACTTTATTCTCTTTTTTAAACAGTAACAAGACTATTTTTCACCTCTTCTTGGATTCTTTCATCATTAGCTAGCATGTAGTTTAGGCAAAGCTTAGAAACTCAAGAAAATACTGCATATGTGCTCTTTCACCCTTTTATTTAACATCTCAACAACTGGAATATAGCTTCTGCCTTCATCAATTTACTGGTGACAGTATTCTCATTTAGATTACTTGGTTTTTTACTTCAAGATTTCTATTAGGTTTAAATCTTCATTTTATTCACATCCATTCAGAGGAAACTAATACTTACTATTTACTTTTCATTCTAAAAATTCCTGTTACATTGGGCTCTTGGCTTTCCTATATATATCTGATTACTTTTCTCAGACTGCTTTGCTTGTTCTATCTCTTCTGTCTATAATTGTAGGATTCTATCTTTAGTCATCATAATGGTCTATGCAATTTCTGTGCCAGTTCATCTATCTCCACCTATCTAGTCTACCTATACCCTTCCGACTCCCAAATCTACATCTTTGGACCAGACTACTTGCTAAGCCTCAGGTGTTATTAATGCTGGGAACTTCAAACCAAACATATTCTAAATTGAATTTATCTACCTCTATGCCATGATATGAACTTATCCATTAAATTTCCTGAAAAAGCTGCCCATCTTCCAAGTTTCCTATTATGGTTAAGGGCATACTACATATACTGGCAGTCAGGCCATAAACTGAGGAGCCATTCTAACAACTCCTTTAAAACTCTATTTCCATCTTTTCTACTCAGTGGACTACAGGTCCCATAGATAGGTATTTATGTCAGCTTTTTTTCATTGCTATATGTTACTTTATAGTCTGAATCTCATATCCCTAGCCCTTATTTCTCCTCATCCTCCATAACCAGTGTAATATTTCTAAAACATATCTGATTACATTTTTCTCCTCTTTAAGCCAGTTAATGGCTCTCCACTGCCTTGACAATAAAAATTAAAATTGCAAGATCTGGCAAACAATGAGCTTTATAACCTATTTCAGTAAGCTCATTCACTACTCCCCACTTATCATATATCCACCTATATAAAGTCTTTCCCAATTCTATTGGTGACGAATGAAACAACAAAGGTAAAGTATTCAGTACAATATCTGACATTAACAAATAATTAAAAACAGTAATTCTTTATGTGGTTCCAGAGTTTTATACCCATGGACATATGAAAGACTATTTCAAAATGTTTTGCCACACTGTTGCCCAGTGGCTGGATGAACTTTCAATTATCAGTCAAAATCTAAATCAACTGCCTCCTCTCTCTGAAGCTTTCCATGACCTACTCAAGTAGACTTTTTAAAAAATTAAATTTATTTTTAATTGATACATAAAAACATAAAAATACACACATATTTATGGGATATATGGAATAGTCAAGCAGTCTTGATTGGCTTTCTTTTACCTCATCACATATAATTAACATTTACTTCTAGTATTTCAGTTATTATCTTTTGATACATTTCTTTGTTTACAAGTTTAATTTCTCTAATAGAATGAATTCCTTATGGATAGTAACTGCTTCTTAGGCACCTCTGTATTTCCTGTGCCTGACATGTAGGTTTTCCTGAAGTGTTTGTTTAAATTAATATTTTCTTAATACAAAATGCAATTCACTTGAGGAAGAAAAGCACAAGGTAGGATAGGATCAGAAGTGACTGGCTATCTCAAGTTATTAGGAAAAGGTTAACCATTAAAATAGTCACACTAGATCCAATGGAGTGGACAAATAGGAGGTAATATGTCCATTCATGATAAAAGTTAATTTTTCTCCATTGTTACTAACTAAATATTTACTTTTTGACCTTTCTTCCTTTAAAAAATTAAACATTACAAAAGTTATTTCAATTATAAGGAAAAATAACACTTGAAAACAAAGAAGCAATATCCGAAAATGAGATATTCCAATTATATGTAGAAACATTTCAGTTTGAACAGCTTCAAGCAAATACAGGAAGCAAAATGTTTTCTCCATAAACGACAAATTCATATGCTTAATCTGTTAGAGACAAATTATGACTTACTGTGGTTACTAATAAACTGAATAGAACTAGGATAAAAAGTAGATGGTAGTTTACTGAATTCTTCATCTTGAAACATTCAAACCTTAAAAAGAAAGAAAGAAACTTTCTTAAGAATATATAACAGGAACAAATAGATTGGGACTTTACCACTTACCTACATACCTTTGTGGTCTAGTAATACCCATCATTTCTTTCCAACCACATTCTTAGAAACTCTGCACTCCTATAGCCTATGAGAGGCTGTGGGAATAAGGAGTAGACAAGTAGGGACAAATGTTCTCTCCTGAAAGTCTGGAGTTGGGGATCCAGAAACCTAATCAATTAAATATAGAGATGATTTCAAAGTATGAAGTCAAATGGACTTAAGATCTGAGGCTGATATTTGGGGGTAGCCAAAGTGAATGAATAAGTGGATGAATGAGCAGAAAAATATTCCTCAGGGAAAGAAAAATAGATATAAAGATTTGAAGATAAATGGAGAGGAAGGAATGCAGAAAAGAGGGAAAGATGAAGAAGCAACCATTCCATTTCTAGTGATGTGAGTCTGTACTTCCTGCTGTCATGATCCATACAATTTCCTGATGTTCTTACAAAAGATAAACCTCTTAACTCAAGCTAGATTCAGTAAGTTTCTATGTCTTGCAACAAATGATCCCTAAAGAAAACTACTTTAAAAAATCACTTTTTATAACTGTCTCTTTTCTTATCTGTTTCCCCAACTAAATGGTGCATTCTTAGCATGCAGATATACAATCTTATTACTTTTTCATATATCTAGTCACTAGGATAGTATCTGATGCACAGGAGATACAGAGTAAATAAGGAAATATAAACATAATTGGCCATCAGTAAGTACCCAGTTTTTGAGGGCTGTCTTGGTATAGGCAATAGGAAGATTCTCTCAGTTTACTAATTCATTGTGGAAGTTGGACCCAATTCTTATTTCCTTATCTGTAAAGAAAGGTGGATTGCAATATCTGATTTTTAAGTTCCCTTTTGCCTTTAATTTCTATGAATTCATGGCTTGGAAAATGATGAAAATGTTAGGATGTCAGGTGGATTTTTTTAATATTTATTTTTCAGTTTTAGGTGGACAAAATATCTTTATTTTTATTTTTATGTGGTGCTGAGAATTGAACCCAGTGCCTCAAGCATGCTAGGCGAGCACGCTACCACTTGAGTCACATCCCCAGCCTGGATGTTATTTTTCTTTTAAATTATATGACTTTATGGCTTGAAAGTTGATTTAGAAAGTTAGGTAGGATATTTATGAATTATAATTAGCATTTTCATTCTGTCAATAGCTTAGAAATGTCTGTTTATCATTTTAGATGCCCTCAAAGCAGATTATTTATTAAGAAACCAAAGGTCTTTGGGAAGCCTGGCTTATATCTTACTTTATCATAGTCAGTTTCTTATCTATACCCTTTCTTTAGACAATGAGTTCTTTGACTCTCTATTTCTATAGGGCCCAGTCACACCTAACACAAAGATGCACCCTAACATACTAGAGCTTTCCAGTATGTGTTTCACAAATGAACAAGCATATGCACATAGAAGACAAGACAGGTTTAAAATGGTTAGTGATCTAATCTGCTTTATACACTTGATAAGTTCAAAGAAGGTCCTAAGGAATTAACAGAAAAACTGAGTAGTGAAATTAACAAGGTCATGGAATAAAACATTCATATACAAAAATCAATTGTAGGGCTGGGGATGTGGCTCAAGCGGTAGCGAGCTCGCCTGGCATGCATGCGGCCTGGGTTCGATCCTCAGCACCACATACAAACAAAGATGTTGTGTCCACCGAAAACTAAAAATTAAATTTTAAAATTCTCTCTCTCAAAAAAAATCAATAATTAACATCTGGAAAATAAAGTTTTAAAATTGTAATACCACTTAAAGTAAGTACCCCCAAATCATTAGAAATCTAGAGTTAGAGCTAGCAAAGTATGTGCAACAACTATGCACTGAAAAAACATAAAATGTCTCTGGAAGAAATTAAAGGAAACCTGAACAAATGGAGAATTATGCTACATTCATGGTTTGGAAGACTGAATATTCTTTCCTTCTTTCTTCCTCCTCCCCCTCCTCCCCTCCTCCTCCTCCATTCTTTCCTCTCTCCTCCTCCTCCATTCTTTCCTCTTCCTCTTCCTCCTCCATTCTTTCCTCCTCCTTCTCCTCATCCATTCTTTCTTCTTCCCCATTCCTTCCTCCTCCTCCTTCTCCATTCTTTCCTCCTCCTTCTCCTACATTCTTTCCTCCTCCTCCTCCTCCTCCATGTTAGGCAACCAGGTCTACCACTGAGCTACATCCCTAGCTCCAGCAGACTTTTTTTTAATATTCATTTTTTAGTTTTAGGTGGCCACAATATCTTTATTTTACATTTATGTGGTGCTGAAGATCGAACCCAGTGCCTCATGCATGCTAGGTGAGCAGTCTACACTGAGCCACAACCCCAGCCCCTCCAGCAGACTTTTTTCTTAGAAGTTGGCAAGCTGACTCTAAAATGAATACAAAATTGCAAAGGATTTAGGACATCCAAAGCTATACTGAAAAAGAACAGAATAGGAGGACTGTTCTGACTGATCTCAAGATTTACAATAAGGTGCAACTTAGGAGGCTGAGGCAGGAGGATTCATAGTTCAAAGCCAGCATCAAAAATTTAGTGAGACTCTAAGCAACCTAGAGACTCTTTCTCTAAAGAAAATATTTTAAAAAGGGGTGGGATGTGGCTCAATGGTTGAGCACTACTGGGTTCAGTCCCTGATACCAAAAAAAAAAAAAAAAAAAAAAATTAAAATAATGCTTGCTACAATTAAAAGACAACATGGTATTGACATAAGGACAGAACAGACTAGAAAAAAACTGTCATAATAATTTAATGCATGGGCTGGGGTTGTGGCTCAGTGGTAGAGTGCTCACTTAGCATGTATGAGGCACTGGTTCAATCCTCAGCACCACATAGGAAGAAAAAAAAAAGATATTGTGTCCACCTAAAACTAAAAAAATAAATATTAAAAAATAAAAATAATTTAATGCAGAAAGAATAATCTTTTCAAAAGATGGTATGCAGGGCTGGGGATATAGCTCAGTTGGTAGAGTGCTTGCCTTGCATGCACAAGGCCCTGGGTTCAATCCTCACCACCACTACACTACCACCACACAAAAAAAGATGTTACACAATAACCAGTTACTAGCAGGGGAAAATAGGGATTCAATCCTTACCACCACCACATTAAAAAAAAAAAAAAAAGAAAAAAAATGATGTTATGCAATAACCAGTTACAAGCAGAGGAAAATATGACCCTCAACTTTGCCTTACATTATACACAAAATTAACTCAAATGGATCATAGGCCTAAATACAAAAACTACAGTTAATAAAACTCCTGGGGAAAAAAGCAAACAAAATAGAAAATCTTTTTGACCATGGGGAAGGCAAAGATCTCTTCTGACTCAAAAGGTACTAGACATAAAAATTTTTAAAAATAAATTGGATTTCGTAAAAATTTAAAACTCTGTTCATCAAAAGACACCATTAATGGGGGTTGGGGTTGTGGCTCAGTGGTAGAGCGCTTGCCTAGCATGCATGAGGCACCGAGTTCGGTCCTCAGCACCACATTAAAAAATTAAAAAATAAAATAAAGAGACACTATTAAGAAAATGAAAAGATAATTCATAGACTGAAAAAATATTTAAGATAAATACTGGAGAGGACTTCAATCCCCCCCCAAAAATTGTACACTTCAATAAGAAGAAAAACAACTCAGTTTCTAACCAAAAAGCACAAGATTTGAATAGACACTTCTTTTTAGTTTTTTTCCTTCCTTCCTTTGGTGGTGCTGGAGATCACAGCCAGGGTCTTGTGCTTGCTAGGTGAGCACTCTATCACTAAGCTATATCTCTAGATGCTTGAACAGATATTTCTAAGACATACAAATGGCCAACTAGCACATGGAAAGATAGACAACATCATTAGTTCTTAAAGAAATGCAAATTAAAACACCAGAGACAGTACTCCATACTCCCCAGAAAAACTAAAAATAACAAGACTGGTAACACCAAGTATTACCAAGGATATGGAGCAATGAGATTCTTCGTATATTTGTTAGTAGAACTATAATAAAATATAATATGTTGGACAATAGTTTGGCAGTTTCCTATAAAGTGTAGACTTATACAACCCAGAAATTCCACTTCTAGGTATTTACCCAATAGAAATGAGAACATATATCCAATTAAAGACCTGTACACAGAATGTATGTAGTCACTTTATTCATAAGAGGCTCAAACTGGTAACAACCTTAACACGCATCATTGGTGAATGGTATATCTATATAATGGAATACTTACTACTAGCATTAAAAAGGAAGAATGAACTACTGATACTGATAATAACATAGATGAACCTCAAAAAATCATATTGAACAAAAGAAGGCAGACATAAAAAGGTACATATTGCATAATTCCTTTTACATGAAATTTAAGAGCAGATAGGACTAATCTATAAAAAAGCAGGGGACCGGGTCAGGATGAACTGTAATACAGAAGAAAGGAATGTTCTCAAGTGATCAACATGTTCTATTTCTTAATATAAGGGTAATGATGTAAGTACACATTTGTCAAAACTCAAATTATACAATGAAATATACTTTATATATATATAAATATAATTAAAATACATTTTATTATATGTTAATCATTCCTCAGTAAAATGATTTAGAAGGAAATTATTTCAGTCTTTTTGTTTCCTTCTAAGAGTCACTTAAAGTGTACTATGGCAGGGTCTGGAGATGTGACTCAGTGGTCGAGCACGTGCCTAGTATGCATGATCCCTGGGTTCAATCCCTCATATGGAAGGAAGGAAGGAAGGAAGGAAGGAAGGAAGGAAGCAGTGTACAGAAATTCCTTTTTATATACTGAGGTGGTAGAACTTTGAAACTTGTTCTATTCCCAGAGACAGTCGGGAGACCATGCTTCATTTTCATAAAGTGGCAAGTTCTATCCTTTCCTACCCTACTGAATTTTGCATATGTCTAAGGTAGAATATTAACCACATTACATGGAAGACTGCTTGGTTTTGGTTCTGTTTCTTCTACTGAAAACCTCAGATTTTCTGAGGTAAAAGCTCACTTCTTACTTTTCCAATTCCCAGTGCCCATCGCAGTGCCTGATACATCAACAGCATACAAGTTTATATTATAAACAAATAAATCATTTAATTTAATCTTCATGAGAAATTTGTAAGTACTACAACTTCCAATGAGAAACAAATGAAGAAATAGAAATATTGACTTACCCAGGGTCATGCAGGTAGTAATTACCAGAGCTAGAAACTGAACTATAAATTTTAATATCCTGTGTGTGTGTGTGTGTGTGTGTGTGTGTGTGTGTAGCTGTGGATCAAACTTGCAGCCTCATGAATGTTAGGCAAGTGCTCTACCACTAAGCTACATTCCCAATCCCCAGTCCTATCCTTATTTCTAAGTAATACCCTTCTGTTCCCTAACCTAATACACAAGTGTTTTCTGAACCCATTTTATATGATTATCTAGTATTTTTCCCAATATGGTCATCATTACTAACCCAAGAACATTTTCTTCTAAAGATATAAAAATATCAGAATAGTTTTTAAAATATGTTACTAAAAGGAGCTCATTCGCAAGTACTTTTTTAGACGGGGATAGCAAACTATAGCTTAAGGGCCAATTTCTCAGCCTGAGGTTTTTTTTTTTTTTTTCCTTAATAGTGGCACCTTGGATTGAATCCAGGGTTACTCTACTCCTAAGTTTCATTCCCAGTTCTTTAATTTTTTTTATTCTAAGTCAAGATCTCACTAATTTATCCAGGCTGGCTTCAAACTTCTGATCCTCCTGCGTTAGTCTCCTGGGAGACTGGGATTATAGGCATGTACCACCTTAACTAGTTCTGAGACTGTTTTTGTAAGTCACTCTCCTACAATGGCAAGGCTGAAAAGTTGCAACAGAGACCCTAGGCCCACAAAGCCTAAAATATTTACTATATGGTCCTTTACAGAGAAAGTTTGCCAATCCCTATATTTTTTTAATCACTATTCTTGAACTTCTTTTCACCTACCTTTGAAACAGGACAATAGGGTTTGATGCCATACAAATCTAACCAATAAATGGTTTGTTTCTGAGTTTTAGTAAAGGTTTAGAACTAAGGGTAGTATGGTTTATTACAGCAATAAAATCCCTTTGAGTTACTTTAGTATATGCTACTAACTTTTAGAAGTGGGGATAAGGAAGAGATAGATATGAATAGTGGGAATATAAGGTTAAGGAAGTAATACTATAAACTGGGCCCACTGTATTGATCCCCCACAAGCTTTCTCTCTCTCTCTCTCTCTTAAAGCAATTTTCCTGCAGCCCTATCTGGCTTAACTGGACACAATATGTTAATTCCTCAGCAAACAACCTGTTAGCTGCAGGAGAAATGCAGGCCCTAAATGCTGATACCCTAAGGGGATTTTTTTTTTTTTTTTTTACTTTTACACAGACCAGATTTCAGAATACAAGGAAATAAGGATAATTCTCCCTAACCATTAAACCTGTAAGAACTGTCTCCAATTAGCATTGTCAGTATGAGCTAAAGTTGTCATGTACAGGGTTGTGATGTACAGTGGGGACTTGAAAATCCGATGTAATCTTGCAGTCAGTCAAAAGTAAGAGGTGGACCTGGATAGAACTCTCAGGAAATTTTCTTGGGACCTCCAATAAAAAAGCTCACTTAAGTACTTAGTAAAGTTACTAAATCTCTCTGTGCTTCACTTTTTTTATTTACAAAATAAGGACAATACCCATTTATCTTGCACAACTGTGTAGAATTAGAGATGGTGTAGTATGCTGTCTAGTACAATACAAAGGCAATATTAATGCTTACTAATGTTATTTCATTTTATTTTTCAAGATTTGTCACTCAGGAAATAGAAATTACCTTGAGATTGAAATAAAAAATATGAACCAGAAAGGGAACTTTGGATTCAATATTCCCATTCATATTTGTAAACAGCCAATCAAAATAAGCACATCCTTGACAGCTTTACTGTGATTTAAAATAAGAAGAATTAAAAGGAAACAAATACTATTTAGTAAGCAACTTCAAAACAAAGAGATTAAAATGACACATTATTGTACAACTAGAAGTGCACTTCATTTTTCTGGTAAGCTTCTGTTAAGAAACTGTTAATGATATTATATATCGTGGAATAATAAATATAACCAGTATCTAAATTTGTACATTCTTTCCATAAGGAAAGGCAAATTGAACAACTTAAGTACAATTAAGATTTTATCTAAATTGGATACAGGGTTTTATATCACAAAAGTTAATAAATAACATTATTAATACTTCCAAGAAATTATTCTCTTAATTGATATCATAAAATTTCTAATCTTCTGCATCATTATAATATCCTAGTAATATAACTGAATTGTTATATTAATTCCTTGAGAAAAATATGAATTCAAAAGTATATCAAGCAACTGAAATCTAAATATAAGTACTTACATGCAGTATACAAATATGCAACAGCTGTAAATCATTGGGAGTTCATCCAATAGCTATATGAAATAAAGAGAGATAACAGGCTTGAATATATAGAGGTACAATTATACAAATCAAAATAAACATAAGAATAATTGAGATTATCATTTCTTGAGCTGGGGATGTAGCTCAGTGGTAGAATGCATGATTAGCATGCACAGGCCCTGGGTTTAATCCCAAGCTCCACATAGACATAAAAGATTGATGTCTTCTCTTAATTTCTTTTACTAATTTATATATTTATCATCATCTAATTTACTCTGTCTATAGTTTGTTGTTTTTGAACAAACAAGGTTATCCATCCATCTGTCCTAATGCACACATCTGAGTGACTCACTGTTTCTGGAAAGTAGCCTTGTAATTATGCTGCTCATATCACTTGGTATCACAAACTATGAAGTAATACTTCCAAGAAATGATGTAGAGCTTACCAGTATTCTTTTGTATTTCCTTCCTATAACACCTTAAACAAATACAATGTCCACTAACACAAATAAAAAGAGATATTAATGGTCAGGGAAATAATTTCATTAGTCTCTGTAATTTGTCTCTAAAAAGAACATTTACTATTATTTATGCAATAATAATAGTAATTATGACCATTATATATTAAACTGCTTACTGAATGCTAAGCTAGATATTGTATATAGGTTATTTATAATCCTCAAAACAAACTTAAAGAGTTCATTTATCACAGGATATACAACTAGTTCTTCTTTGTTTCCCCCTTTGGGTACCCAGGGGCACTTTACCATGGAGCCACAGTCCCAGCTATTTTTATTTTTTTATTTTTGAGACAGGGTCTCACTAAATTGCTTAGGGCCTCATTAAGTTGTTGGGGGGCTAGACTTGAACTTAACCATCCTCCTGCCTCAGCCTCCTGAATCGATTATTGAATAGTCTCCCAGCAGAGATGGGCAACTGGTGGGTCCTAGGGGTGCTTTGATCTACTCTCTCTAGAGCGGTCATCACCCAGAAAAGCATCTGGGGCCTGATTGGATCTAAGCTCACAACCACCATGGGAACTCTACCTAATGAAACTGCACTCACAGAACTCTACAGCAGCCCAACCCTGGGAGTGCATCAAATTGTTCTGTGTAGACCAAACTCTAGCTGACAGCACCTCCCATCCCATCCTACCACATACTGGTAAGAAGCAAAGCTGATAATTTTTTTTTTTGTCTAATACCACAGCTTTATTGAGGTATATGATAAATATATACCATAAACTATACATATTAGTTTTGTATAACTTATAAAATTACAGACCTATGAAACCATCACTGCACTCAAGATAATGAACATAAGTTTTACTCAAATGTTTTGTCATGTTCCTTGGTAATTCCTTTTTTCTCCTTCTTTTATCAAAATTTCCCTAATTTCTAAGGCCCGTTTTTTTTTGTCATTATATACTAGGTTTAATTTTATAAAATTTTATATAAATGGCTATATTTAATGTACACTCTTTTTTTCCTGGCTTTTTCCCCCACTTAACACAAAAAGCTGATAATTTTTGAACTCCAACTTACAACTTGGTGAGCAACACAAAAAAAAGGAAGGGAATAACCCTTGGCTCTTACTGTCTTGTTCAGTATATAACTCAAGTACGTAGCTCAAGAAGAAATGGAAAAAAAATAATTGGGCACAGACTGTGAACATATATTCTCACTGACTATTCTGACCACATCAGTGGAAACAATTCCTTAATTTTCATTAAGAATCTCTCTCTCTCTCTCTCTCTTGTTTTCTTCTTTAATTTTAGTTTTGTGTGTATGTTTATATTTTCTATGTATGTCTGCTGAATGCTTCATGGACATATACACATATACATATTGGTTTCTTTTTTCACATGTGTAATACTTTTAAAAATGTACTTATTTTTCCTTGCCTTGTCTTTTAGGGTTAGGGTTTTTGAATAGTATATTTTGATGTAGAGCCTACCAGTATTATATTGGTTTTTATTTGTCTGTTTGTTTCTCTTTCTTGCTTTTATTCTAACACCCAAAATCTACTATTCTTTCACTCTTCCTTTCCTTTTTTATTACTATTTTTTTCTCCTTCCTTATAACCATCACATCCTACATCTCTTCTGCATTCTCTTTGTTCACATTTTGGAATTATAAACTCTTTTCTGCCTTCCTATCACATTTTATTTTATCCTAATTAACTCTAATCTTACCGTATTTTAGCACTATTTTGGTTTATATAATACCTGCCCCCACCATTAATGCTACTGCAGTAATTACTGCTGTGGATGCCACAGTTGATACCTCTTGTTTGATTTAATGCCAGATATAACACAGGGTTACTTATTGTTTGTGCTGATGAAAATTGATGACCCTACCATTTCTGGGTTTTTTTGTAGCAATTAACATTGTAGATGTCATAGCAGGAATTAAGTATTTAGTTTAATGCTCTATATTGTTTGCATTGGTTGTTACTATTATTTCTCCCTAATCTTTGAGGTACTGGAAACCTACAGAGACACTACAAGTTCACAGGGTAGAAACTCTGTTACTTCAGAACCATACTGATAGATGTGTAAACATACAAACAATATGAAAAAAAACAGGGAACAAATCATCCCAAACAACTCCAAATGCCTAAACAACATCCTTCACTAACACCACAGTGGAAGAAATGCTAGAAAAGGAATTTAGAAAGTCCATAGTGCTCCATGAGGTGAAAGACAATATAAGGAGTGAAATCAGATAGAAAAAACAAGAAGTGAAAGATCATTTCAATAAGGAGATATAGATTCTGAAAGGAATCAATTGGAAATCCTCAAAATGAAGGAATAAACAAACCAAATGAAAAGTTCAATGAAAAGCATCACCAACAGACTAGACTACTTGGAAGACAGATTTTCAGGCATCAATGACAAAGTTTATGATCTTGAAAATAAAGTTGACCATAGAGAAAAGATGTTCAGAGACCGTGAAGAGAATATTTAAGAACTATGGGATAACATTAAAGGCCAAATTTAAGATTCACTGGGCTAGATGAAGGCTCTAAAATACAAATTAAAGTAATGCACAATCTTTTTAGGGGGGTGGGGGGTTGAATTCAGGGGTACTCAACTGTGGGAGACCAACCTTGCATGTGACTAAGTCACACTCCCTGGCTGGGTGCTGAGGCGTCAGGCAGCATTCTGCTAGACTTTCCCTACCCTTCTTGGGTTCGAGGGTTGGTGTCTCGTGCATGGGTGTGTCTGGCTACAGCCCCATGGGTGAAGCTATGTTCACCTATTCCTCTGTAATATTACCCCTTGCCCTGTTTGGGATAGAATGTTCCATGGAAACACCTTGTGTGTGTCCCCTTCTTTTACTGTACCCTTGGGTGTGGCCTACCTAGATGTCAGTCAACCTGCTGACAGTGGACATCATGAAGATAGACTCAGCCCCTTGAAACCTGACCCCTTGCCTCATTTGAATAGCTTCTCCTCAATAAAAGGGGTCAGCCTGTGCTCTCTCTCTCTTTCTATGGACCCTTAAGGTCAGAGGAGCAGTCACAACGACCCCCCCAAAAAAAAATTATTTCTGTCTTTTGTGTGGTTATTTTGCGCAGCCCAGTTAGCCCAGTTCCCCTGGAGTGATCCCTGAGCGTTTTAGTCGTGGAACAAAACCTGGCACTCAACCACTGAGCCACATCCCCAGCCCTGTTTTGTATTTTATTTAGAGACAGGGTTTCACTGTCTTAGTGCTTAGTGCCTCGCTTTTGCTGAGGCTGGCGTTGAACTTTCGATCCTCCAGTCTTAGCCTCCTAAACCACTAGGATTATAGGTGTGCGCCACTGTACTTGGTGGAATGCACAATCTTTTCAATGAAATAAATAAAAACAGAAAAGTTTCCAAACCTTAAGAATGAAATGGGAATTCAAACAAGCGAAGGTGTACAGGATTCCAAATATACAAAATTAAAACAGATCTACTCCAAGACATATTATTATGAAAACAACTAACATACAGAAAAAGGATAAAATTCTAAAAGCTGCTAGAGAAAATTAACAGCTCATATTTAGAGGTAAACCAACCTGGATCTTAACTGATTTCTTAACCCCAACCCTAAAATCTAGGAGGTTTAGGAATAATATATACTGAGCTCTGAAAGAAAATGGATGCCAAACAAGAATACTATACCCGGCAAAATTAAGATTCAGACTAGAAGATAAAATAAAAATCTCCACAACAAACAAAAGCTAAAAGAATTAACTAAAATATTTCATGAAGAAGAAATGAAAAATAAAAATGAAAACTAGCAGAGGAAGGAACTACACTAGAAGACTAGTCAATCAAGAGAGAATCAAATTCAAATTTAAAAAACCAGAGATAAATTAAAATGACAGGAAATAAAAATCATCTCTTCATAAAAACATTGAATGTAAATTTGCTAAACTCTTCAATCAAAAGACAAAGATTGGCAGATTGGATTAAAAAACAAGACTCAACAATATGCTGTCTCCAAGAGACTTATTTCATAGGCAAAGACATACACAGACTGAAGGCAAAAGAATGGGAAAAAAATACCATCCACATGGATCTTATAAACAAGTAGGGATTTCTACCCTCATATCAGATAAAGCAGACTTCAAGCCAAAGGTAATCAGAGGAGACCATGAAGGCCATTTCATACTGCTTACGGGAATCATACATCAGTAAGAAACAATGATTGTAAATATTTATGCACCAAACAATGGACATCTCTGTACATCAAACAAATCCTAAAATCAAACAGACCACAACCCAAAAATACTGGGTGAATTTAACATGCCTCTCTAAATAGACCATCTAAACAAAAACTAAATAAAGAAGCTACAGAACTAAAAAATTCAGTTAATAATATACATCTAACAGACATATATAGAATATTTCATTTATCAATGACTTTCTTCTGAGCAGCACATGAAACATTTTCTAAAACAGACCATATATTAGGCCACAAAACAAATCTTAGCAGATAAAAAAATAGAGGCAATGCCTTGTATTCTATCAGATCATGATGAAATGAAATTAGAAATCAACAATAAAATAAAAAATAGAAACAGGAAAGACAGTAGAATGAATCAGACATTACTATCTTATGTGAATATGTGATTATATGACCAACACATAGAGACTTTTGAATGACAAATGGATAATAGAAGAAATTAAGGAAGAAATTTTAAAAAAATCCTTAGAAGTAAATGAGAATAGTGATACAACATATCAAAATCTCTGTAACACTATGAAGGTGATTTTAAGAGAAAAGTTCATAGCATTGAGCTCATATATTAAAAGAATAGAAAGATACAAAATAAATAATCTAACATTACATCTCAAGGGTCTAGAAAAAGAACAAACCATTAGAAGACAGGAAATAACTAAAATCAGAGATAAAAATCAATGAAATTGAGATTAAAAAATAATTTTAAAAGATCAATAAAAGAGTTGGTTTGAAAGAACAAACAAAATTGATAAAACTCTTAGGCAATCTAACCAAAACAGGGAAAAAATACAAGTTATTAAAATCCATGATGAAAAATGAAATATCACCACAGACATGACTGAAATACAGAGGATTATCAGAAACTATTTTGAAAATTTATATTCCAACAAGCTAGAAAATCTTGAAGATATTGACAAATTCCTAGAGACATATGACCTACCCAAACTGAATCAGGAGGATATAGAAAATTTAAATAGGTCAATTTCAAGTAATGAAATTTAAGAAGCTATAAAGGATGGAGCTGGAGAATATCATGCTAAGTGAAATAAGCCAATCCCCCCAAACCAAAGGCCAAATATTTTCTCTGATATGTAGATGCTAATTTCATAGTGGTGGGGGAAGTTAGGGAAGAATAGAAGTATTTGGATTAGAAAAAGGGAAATGAAGGAAAGGAAGGGGGAATGGGAACAGGAAAGATAGTAGAATGAATCAGACATTATTATCTTATGTGAATATGTGATTATATGACCAATTTAACTGTATGTCATGTACAACCAGAATATGAGAAGTTATACCCCAAACCTGTATAATATGTCAAAATACATTCTATTATCATGTATAACTAATTAGAACAAATTTTAAAAATTGTGAAATTAAAAAAAAAAAAAAAAAGCCTGCCAACAAAGAAGAGCCTAGGATCACATAGATTCTTAGCTGAGTTCTACCAGACCTTTAAAGAGAACTAATACCAATCCTCCTTAAATTATTCCATGAAATAGAAAAGGAGTGAAATTAATTATTTAAATTAATTTCTCCAAACTGATTTTATGACACAAATGTTACCCTGACACCAAAATCAGATAATGACACATCAGGGAAAGAAAACTTCAGACCAAGAGTCTTAATAAACCATTGGCAAATCACACACAAAAACACATTAAAAGGATAGTGCACCATGACCTCATGGGTTTCATCCCAGGTATGCAAGATTGGTTTGACATAAAGGAATCAATAAATAATTACATTATTAAAACACCACAAAAACAGAATTAAATACATATCCATTCATGTTTAAAACCTAGAAAAATTAGAGATAGAAGGAACACACCTAAACATTGTAAAGGTTACATACAACAACCTAAGGCCAACGTCATTCTGAATGGAGAAAAACTGAAAGCTTGTTTAAGTAATGAAACTGAAGAAGCCATCAAAAGCCTACCTTGGAGTTTTTTCCTCTAATACAGGAACAAGACAGGGATGCCCACTTTTACTACTTCTATTTAACGTAATCCTTGAATCTCTAGCCACAGAAATTAGGCAAAAGAAGGAAATTAAAGGGGTATGAATAAGAAAAGAAAAGCTCAAACTATCTGTTTGCCAAAGACATGACCCTATATTTAGAAGACCCCCAAAACTCCTAGAACTTGGCCAGGCGCAATAGCACATGCCTATAATCCCACAGATAAGGAGTTGAGACACGAAGAACTTAGTGAGACCCTGTCTCTAAAGAAAATACAAATAGGGCTGGGGATGTGGCACAGTGGTTGAGTGCCCCTGAGTTCTATCCCTGGTACCAAATAAGAAAAGAAAAGAAACTTCTTGAATTCATAAATGAATTTAGCCTAGTAGCAAGATACATAATCAACACCCATAAATCAACTGTATTCCTATATTCCAATAATGAATTTGCTGAAAAAGAAATTAGGAAAATGATCCCATTCATAACAGCATAAAATAAAATAAAATACTTGGGAATCAATCTAGCAAAAGAGGTGAAGGACTTCTACAATGAAAACTATAAAACACTTAAGAAATAAATTGAAGAAGACCTGAGAAAATAGAAAGACTTCCCATTTTCTTGGATAAGCATAAGTAATATTGTCAAAATGACTGTATTACCAAAAGTGTGATATAGAATCCATGAAATTCCCATAAAAATTTCAATGATATTCTTCATAGAAATAGAAAAAGCAGACATGAAATTCATTTGGAAAAACAAGAGGCCCCAAATAGCTAAAGCAATTCTTGGTTAGAAATGTGAAACAGGAGGCATCACAATACCAGACCTTAAATTATACAACAAAGATATAGTAACAAAAATAGCATGGTATTGGCACTAAAACAGGCATGAAGACCAATGGAATAAAATAGAAGACACAGAGACAAAATATAATTATCTCATAGTGGACAAAGGTACCAAAAACATACTTTGGAGGAAAAATAGCTTCTTTAGTAAATGGTGCTGGGAAAACGGGAAATCCATATGTAGAAGAATGAAATTTGACTCCTCTTCTCTCACCCTGCACAAAACTCAACTCAAAATGGATGAAAGACCTAGTTTTCAGACCAGAAACCCTGCACCTGTTAAAAGAAAATGTAGGCCAAACATATCAGCTCAGAAACTCACTTCCTTAGCAAACCTCCTAAAGTCCAAGAAATAAAATAAAAGATCAATAAATGGGATGACATCAAATTAAAAAGATTCTTCTCAACAAAGGAATCAATCAAGAGCTTGAAATGAGAACCTACAGAATGGGAGAAAATTGTTGCCACCTGCACATCAGATAAGGCATTAATATCCAGAATATATAAAGAACTCAAAAAACTTAACATAGAAAAAAATTCCAATCAATAAATAGGCAAAGGAACTAAACAGATACTTCTCAAAAGAAGAAATATGAACTGGTAAATAATATATGAAAAAATGTTCAACATTTCTAGCAATTGAGAAATGTAACTACACTGAGATTTCATCGCACTTGTCAGAACAGCAATGATCAAAAATATAAGTAATAATAAATGTTGGAAAGGATGTAGGAAAGAATACACTTAAACATTGTTTTGTGGGACTGCAAATTGGTGCAACCACTCTGGAAAGCAGTATGGAGATTCCTCAAAAAATGGTGGTTAGGAATGGAACTACAATTTTACCCAATTATCCCACTCAGTGTATATCCAAAGGATTTAAAATTACTATAGTGACTAGCATACTATAGTGACATAGCACATCAATGTTTATAGTTGCACAATTCACAATTTAGCTAAGCTATGGAGCCAACCTAGATGCCATTCAACAGATGAGTGATAAAGAAAATGTGGAATATATACACAGTAGAATATTACTCAGCCCATAAAGAAGAATGATTTTATGACATTTACCTGTAAATGGATGGATCTTGAGACTATCTTGCTAAGTGAAATAAGCCAATCCCCCCAAACCAAAGGTTGAATGTTTTCTCTGAGATACAGAAGTTAACCCATAACAAGGGGTGGCAGAGATTAGTTCAATGGAGTAGACAAGGGGGAATGAAGGGGAGCGGGGGTGGGGAAAGGAAAGACAGTGGAATAAATCTGAGACAACTTTCCTATCTATATACATGAATATAACACAGTGAATCTCACCATCATGAATATCCATAAGAAATTAAATTTAAAAAAAAATTGATTAATTAATAAATGAAATATGGGAGAGGGGAAGGAGAAGTACTGGGGTCTGAATTAGAACAAGACATATTCCATGCTTGTATAATTATGTCAAAATAGATTCTACTGTCATGTATACCTACAAAGAACCAACAAAAAAGAAGTATATTATAAAGATTCAGCGTCCAGGCCCCCTCATAGCATCCTCACAACATATTTGAAAAGTGAGATTTGTTAAAATAATAAACTACTGAAATAATGGAAGATCAAAGTCAAAGTTATTTCTCTAGCAATATAGTTTTATCTGCTTGGTGCTTTGGTGCATGGCTTGGGCAGAAGCTAAAGTGTGGATTCACTGTGAATCATGGGAGCCCTCTACCATAGATGCTATAGTGGATTGAAAGATGGAGAATTCCAATTATTTAAATACTAACATTCAGGAAGAAAACAAGAACATCAGAAACTTGGCAACTTCTAGAAGGAAACAAAGGGGAAACAGCCCTGTGCTGGGCTGCTGTGGACCCCCCTTTAGATAACGTCTTCACTCTGCCCATGTTCCCATATCGTACATTAGGTTACCCTGCTGTGTATAAGTCACCTTCATCCTTCTAAGGCAATGAAACTCAGCACAAAGCTGCGCCTGCTACATGGCATCCTCCTTATCCCGCTCAGATTGTAACCATGTGCCCAATGATCTCCCTAGTTTGGGTGGACACCTTATTCTTCCCTGAGCTGCCATTTCTGCCTTTACATCCTTTTCACTATGGTCTCTGAAACCCTGATACGCATTGCCCAGCTGTTCAAGCACTCTTTTTCCCCCTGATTACACTCTGATACTCTACACTATCCCCTATGTGGATACATGCCTTGCATTATTCAAGGGCCAATGCTCTGTGGTGGTGGACTCCCAACTCATGAGAATACACTGTGTCTCTCTCAGGCTTTGACTCTGGGTCACCCCTCCCCGCTATGTGGAAACCATCCTTACCCCACTCAGGCTCTGATACCTCAGTCTGGGCCAGAACCTCCTTCCCTTAGTTTTAGGGTTTCTGATAATATTGCCAAAACGTCTCTAGAAAGGTCCTAACTTTCTTACACTGTCAAAAGATAAGGGAGATTAATCTGGGGATAAAAATTCAGGATTTAAAATCAGAAAAACTGATTTGGGGTTAGAATTTATAACCTGTGGATAATTTTGGTCAAATCAGTTAGTCTCTTTCACTTCTAGTACTAGAATGTGTAAAATATGAGTAGTAACTAAGAATTGTCTTGAGGTTTTAATAAAAAAAAGTACCTGGCTATTTGAGAACTGAAAAAAATTCCAGTTACTTTTTAAAAAAAATTTTCTTAGTTGTAGATTGACCAATACCTTTATTTTTTATGTGTGCTGAGGATCAAACCAAGTGCCTCACAAATGCTAGGCGAGCACTCTACCACTGAGCCACAATCCCAACCCCTCCAATTACTTTTAAATAAGATAACATGCAAAGTTCTATTTTCAGGGTTATTAATTAGCTGTGGCTCACTGGTATGACAGAATATTGCAATTGTTAAGTATTATGAATATCAATGATACCATTTCTTACTTTATGGTTTCTTACTTTATGGATATGAGGTGTCCCCCAAAAGTTCTTGTGTCAATGCAGGGATGTTTAGAGGTGAAACGATTACATTATAAAAGCTGTACTCTAATCAGTCCATCCGAATTTGAAGGAACTACTGTGCTGGATGGTAACTCTGGGCTATGGGAAGTGGCTGGAGGAGGTGTGTCACTAGGGCCACACCCTGGAAGGGTTCACCTTCCCTGCAGCACTGCATAGAGCCTCCCTCACCTACACCGCCTACTTCCTGGCCTCCATGTCCTGAGTGGCTTGCCTCTGCCATGCTCTTCCACCATGATGTTCTACCTCATCTTGGTCCCAGAAATATGGAGTCAGCCCACATGGACTAAAATCTTTGAAACTGAGCCCATAATAAACTTTTCTTTCTCTAAGTTGTTCTTATTGGTTGTTTTCATCACAGCAACAAAAAACTAACACACCATTTTTTCCTATATTTCATATTCTACCTTTGCAAGTATTGCTATACACACGACACATTGTAATGAGTCCCTGTATCTGCTTCCATCATAATGTAAATCTAGTAATTTCATTCTTTTACCACCTAAAAATTTTGAACTACTTCTTTCAGAGTCTGTTTTAATGTCTTTAACCTTTATAGATTCTTCCAAGCACCCCCATGTTGCCACAAATCATTTACATTTCCTTCAAATTAATTTTTACATTCCATCACTGTTTTCCCAACAAGAAAATGTAAAAATAAGTGTTTGTTCTATGCTTTACTAGGATTACATCTGTCTTGTCCATCTGTGTATTCCCCAAGTCAAGCAGAGCATGCTGCATAGAACATGACACCTTATATAAATATTTGTTGAATATTAGAATCAATTCTAAGAATTGTTATACATTTAATAACTATATTAATAATAAATAAGACTGTTGTATATGTACAATGTCATTGTCCAACATGATAGCCACCAGCCACTCCAATATGTCAAATAAGCCAAATCTGAACTGAAATATACTGCAGATATAAAATATACATCAGATTTCAGAACGTGAAGTACTTTATTAAATTTTTTTATATTGATTCTATGTCGAAGTAACACTTTTGTAATATTAATATATTAATTGCACCCATAGCTTACTTTTTTTAATGTGGCTACTAGAAAGTCTTCCTACATTTCAGCACTGGGGATTGAATCCAGGTGTGCTTTACCACTGAGCACTTTTTATTTTACTTTGAGACAGAGTCTCAGCAAGTTGCCCAGGATAGCCCCGAACTTGCAATCCTCCTGCTTCAGTTTCCCAAACTGCTGAAATTAACAGGCGTATTCCACCATGTCCAGCTGATAAAATCATAATTTCAGGTCCTATTTCTACTGGACAGTGATATTCTAGAAGTTCCTGGGTTAATGATGGTAAACCAAGTGGTCAAAAGCTCGAGCACTAGACATATGGCCTCCTTAGATAAAGAATAGGAACTAAAAATCCTTGCATGATTCTAAAATTTTACCAATTAGAAAGATATAAGACCATTCACACATGGACACCTTGGAGATATGAAAGAATGCAGGCATCTAAGAATAAGAATACATTGTTTTGGGGGCTGGAGTTGTGGCTCAGCAGTAGAGCTCTTGCCTAGCACATGTGGGGCGCTGGGTTCTATCCTCAGCATCACATAAAAATAAAATAAAGGTACTGTGTCCAACTACAACTAAAAAACAAACAAAAAATTTTAAAAAAGAATACACTGTTTTGGTGAACTGATTATGTCTTTTAAAAATGTCTCTACACAACTCTAGAATGCTTCTCTAAAATTATAATGCCTGAAAAGAGGTGGTATAAAAAATGATACCAATTTTACTTGTTTTCTTTATAAACAACTCAACTATTCACTACTTTACTCCAGTAGTTACAAATCCCATCTTTTAATTTTCCTTTATTTATGTGCTCTTTTCTCAAATCTGAAGTGTCTTTAGATTTAGAAAAATAAGCATTTAGTCAATTCTGTCATTACTAACCTGCATTTCATATTGCAGAGTCATGTGGAAGCACCAGGATCCCATTCCTACCACTGAAATGTAAACAAACAAACAAACAAACACAAATTAGCATAAAATTCTTTGGGAGTAACCAGAATGACTTAAGACAATAAGATATTTTCCAGCATTGAGTTGTTTTTTTATTTTTTAATATTTATTTTTTAGTTTTCGGTGGACACAACATCTTTATTTTATTTTTATGTGGTGCTGAGGATCAAACCCAGCGCCCCGCACATGCCAGGCAAGTGCGCTACCACTTGAGCCACATCCCCAGCCCCAGCATTGAGTTTTTTTAAACAATTTTTTTAATATTTATTTTTTAGTTTTAGGTGAACACAATATTTTTATTTTACATTTATGTGGTGCTGAGGATCAAACCTAGTGCCTCATGCATGGTAGGCAAGTTACCACTGAGCCACAATCCCAGCCCCAGCATTGAGTTTTAAGGAAAACAAAGTGTATAAAATCTTGTGGTAAGATATAGCTGACTCTGGATATGTTCAATAATTGAAATTTCATATAGAAGAAAATGAGTACAATATAAGTGCTTTTAAATTCCCTCCACTATGTGATTTACTAGATTAACAACATCCCATTATTCATAAATGGAGTATTATAAAATGTGTTACTGGATGCTCAGGATAAGCTTTAAATGTGCACAGCTAGTTTAATACTCTTCAGTACTACTTTGCACTTCTGATCCAAACAGCTGAGCTGTATGCTTAGAGTAAGGGCCAGTCAATTATGCTTGCTCCCAAATCTGCTAATGACGTGGTATTATCAGTAATACAAACTACAAAAAGAGAGCTTCTATTTCTAAAAGAACAATTTTTAAATGCTTAAAACACACTCTATAAAAGTGAGTTGCTAATAAAAATTTCTATTGAAGTGGGTATGTGTTAGATACCTAACAAAGATTGGGAAACAATGATAACCATCTAAAAAGATACTGTATTCATGTCTCAAGTTCTCCCCAAGTTTCTCCACCTTAAGTAAATTATTATTAAGTTAAATAAACTATTTTCTTATTAAACTTACTATCTTTTAGCAACTATTATCAAGTAAACTATTATCATGTTAAGAGTATTTTTAATGTTAGATTTTTAACAAGAAAGACTAAGTAGAATTAAATTTAGTCCCATATTCAAAGGTCATGCCCTTTTTCAAATAATAAGATTATACAACTAGGAGGTTTTCAAGATGGAGGAAAAGAGGAGGTCACTTTTCTGTCTGCTCCATGGAGTGAAACTAAGAAAGCAGACAGGCAGCTTCTCAGCAAGGTGGGTGAACAAAAAAAAGAGTAGGGCAACTTTACTGGAATTTAAAACTGGACATTAAAAGAAGAACAGGGACTCAGGAGGTTGATATAAAAATAAGGAAGAAATACCCAGCGGCACAATCACTGCCACAGGAAGCACCAGCCAGAGCAGTCCCTCTGTGAGCACAGTGGAAGGACAAAGGAATTAAAGGAACCCAAATTTTGGGGAGGCCCCAGCCGTGTCTGGGCACAAAGTGTTAAGAGATCAAAGACATTGCCTGGCAAACCTGAAAGATGTACTGCACAATATCTGCATGTGGGTAAAGAAGCTGCCATATCTCTAGGAGGCATGAGGAAGACAAAGGAAGTAACTATTTCATAGCTGCTGCATGGGGGCCAGTAGCTGATGGGGTTGATTCCTGGCAAACCAAGTTTGGATGGGGTTGATTCCTGGCAAACGGAGTTTGGCCTGAAATACAGGCCTGGTTAACACACAATGCATGACACAGAATGTGCTTAATTGACCAGGAGAAAATCAAACCTGGAAAGGTTTACACAGGGTTTAACTGGTTGTTGAAACCCACCTGCCTCTACCTCTCCGCCTCTATTCCAACTGCTTGCAGAACCAGCTGGGAGAGATAGATGCATCTGGCCTGGAACTCAGAAGGGCAGAGGCAGGAGAGATTGTTTGAAGACTGAAGCCAAGACCAGGAAACATGAGGTCTGAAGGTGACGTAAGGGACTAAGAATTGGGTCTCCCACCACGTGAATCCCTGGGGTACAGTCTTTCAGCATGGACCAGCAAGCACTGGTTGCTGGAGGTGCACTGATTTAAAAATCTCCAGACCAACAGGCATTCAGCAAAGAGCTTGGAACCCATCCTAGCCTAAACCCTGCCTCAGAAATTCTGACTAAGAGATTACCTCCCTTACTCCAGCAATCCAGAGGGTGGAGCATCACACTCCAGAAGATACCATCTAAAACTGCTGGGAAGAGAAGCTGAGAATATTTTGAACTCCAACAGAAAGTTCTTTAACTTTTCATCAAGATCTTTTTTTTTTAAAATTATTCTTTTTCTGTTTAATTGTGACCTTAATGGTACATGGACATTTATACATATTCATATTTGTTTATTTCCCATTTCTAGTATTTATGAAACCAGTTATTTTTCATGGTTTAGTTTTTTATTGTTGTTGTTGTTTGTTTGCTTGTTTGTTTGTGTGTATGTGTGTGTGTACTAGGATGTTTGATTAGTATATGTTAGTTTTTCATTTTTATTTTAAAATTTTTAAAAATTTTTACTTTATATATACATATATTTTTTTCTCCTGTTTCCCTTGATTCTCTCTTTTCTTCTGTTAACAGCCAATCTCTATTATTCTGTCTTACACTCTTCCTTTAATCTTTTACTTATTTTTATCCTCTCCTCCCTCCTAATCATCAGCTCCTGTATCACTTCTATTCTCTCCCTGTCCACTATTTGAAATTATAAACCCTGTTGCAAACTTGCTGTTTTTATTCTAGATAATAACTGATCATATCATTTCTGTTTACTGTGATAATTAACACTGTAGATGTCATAGTAGGAACAATTTGGTTTAATACTGAATATTGTTTGCATTGGTTGCTGTTATTTGTCTCCCCTTAAATAGTGAGGTACTGAAAACCTTCAGGAACACTATAAATCCACAGAGTAGAAACTCTATTGCCTTAGATCCATACTGTTAGATGGGTAGATGCATAAACAATTTCAAAAAGCAAGGGAACAAACTGTCCCAAACAAACCAACATTCCAATAACAGAATCCATTGACACCACAAAAGAAGAAATGCCAGTGAAGGAGTTTAGAATGTACATAATTACTCTGATCTGGGAAGTAAAGGATGGTATAAGAAATGAAATGAGAGAGAAAATACAGGAAGTGAAAGATAACTTCAATAAAGAGGCAGAGATTCTGAAGAAAAAACAGAAACAAAAAAACTAAGCAGAAATCCTCAAAATGAAGGAAACAATGAACCGAATTAAAAATTCAATAGAAAGCATCACCAACAGACTAAATCACTTGGAAGACAACTTCAGACAATAAAGACAAAATATATAATCTTGAAAATAGAGTTGACCATGGAGAGAATATGTTAAGAAACCAAGAACAGAAATTCCAAGAACTATGGAATAACATGAAAAGACCAAATTTAAAATTTACTGGGATAGATGAAGGTACAAAGGTATAAACCAAAGGAATGCACAAGCTTTTCAATAAAATAATATCAGAAATTTCCCCAAATCTCAAGAATGAAATGGAAAATCAAATACAAGAGCCTTAGAGGACACCAAATATACAAATTACAACAGACCCACACCAACACACATTATAATGCAAATGCCTACCATACAGAATTACAGACAGAATTTTAAAGACTGTGTAAGAGAAAAATATCAGATTACACATAGGGGGAAACCAATTTGGATCTCAGCTGATTTCTCAACACAGACCCTCAAAGCTAGAAGGTCCTAGAATAACATATACCAAGCTTTTAAAGAAAATGAATGCAAACCAAGAATCCTATTATCCAGCAAAATGAAGCTTCATATTTGAAGATGAAATAGAAACCTTCCATGATAAACAAAAGTTAAAAGAATTTGCAACTAGAAAGCCTGCACTACAGAACAATCTCAACAAAATAGTACATGAAGATGAAATTTTTTTAAAAAAGTGAAAACCAGTAAACAGAGGAACTACACTAAAGGAATAGTTGATCAAAGGAGAAACAAATTCAAATTAAAAACTAGAAATCATGGGGCTGGGGATGTGGCTCAAGCGGTAGCGCGCTCGCCTGGCATGCGTGCGGCCCGGGTTCGATCCTCAGCACCACATACCAACAGAGATGTTGTGTCCGCCAAGAACTAAAAAAAAAATAAATAAATATTAAAAATTCTCTCTCTCTCCCTCTCTCTCTCTTTCTCTCTTTAAAAAAAAAAAAAAAAAACTAGAAATCAACCAAAATGACCAGGAATATAAATCATATCTCAATAATAACCTTCAGCATTAATGGCCTAAATTCATCAGTCAAAAGACAAAGACTGGCAAACTGAATTAAAAAACAAGACCCAACAATATGCTGTCTCCAAAAGACAGACCTCATAGGCAAAGACACCCAGACTGAAGGTGAAAGGATGGGAAAAAACATATTGCTCACATGGATCATGGAACAAGCAGGAGTTCTATTCTCATATCAAAAAAAGGGGATTTTAAGTCAAAGTTAATCAGAAGGGACAAAGAGGACATTTCATACCACTTAAGGGAATTTATACATCAACAAGACATAACAATAGTAAATATTTATGTCCCCAAAATTAAAGCATCTACGTACATCAAACAAACTCTTCTCAAACTCAAGAATCAAATAGACCACAACATGATAATACTGGGTAACGTTAACACGCCTCTATCACCACTGGATAGATCCTCCAAACAAAAACTAAATAAAAAAGTTATAGAAGTAAAAAATACAATTGATAATTTAGGCTTAAGAGCATATATAGAATATTTCATCCATCAAAGACTGAATACACATTCTTCTCAACAGCATACAGATTCTTCTCTAATATAGACCAGATTATGTAAATGATCACATATATTGGTATACAATTGTAATACTACCATAATATATTTTTAGCATCTGTAAGGCTATTTTGATAGCTCCTTTTTATTGATATTAATTTTGTGTTCTTGCTTTTTCTTGATTAGACTTGTTTATTTTTAACCAAATTTTAGCTATATAATTTCTTCTCTCTTTCATATATTTCTGCTTCTACTCTTATTTTTTCTTTCCTACTACATCATTTGAAAATAATTTGATTGTTATTCTAGCTTCTTTCTGATACAAGTACTTTAAGTTAAAAATGTTATCTGCATACTGTTTGATCCAAGAGATCCTGATATTTTAAGCTTTTATTATCACTTAGTTCAGAGTACTTTTTATTTACTTTTTTTGTGATTTCTTTCTTAACCACTGAGATATTTATAAGTGTACCATTTAATTTTGAAAAAGTTGACATATGGGAGTGGGGTTATAATATATCTTAAGGTGATTGATTTTCAATGTAATAAATCATGGAGAAAACAGTCTGCATGATTTAAAATTTTAAAAAGTAATAGAAATGCTTTTTATACTGATTGTATTGTTTACATACATGTTAAAACTAAATAAGCTGTTATACTTCAAATATGTGCATTCTATTGTACTTCAATTTTACCTCAATAAAGCTATGGAAAAAATATCATACAACTATATGTGTTGACAAAAAATGAAACTTCTAAGATTTTATATATTTTCAGTACTTCAGTTACAACTTAAAAAAAAAACCTGAATGAATATCAGCACCTATAACATCGAATCATAGAAAAGTTCTCTGAAGAAGTCCACTTCAGCATTAACTGAGCACTTTCTACTTGCCAAAGAGTTATAGATCCTGAGTACAAAGAGAAGATCAAGTCATTAATGAAAATGTGGCGAAGACAGAAACACAGAAGTTATCAGAACATGGAGACAAGTGTAGAATATCAGGGGAACACAGAGAAGAGACACTTGTGAAGGAAATCAGAATGCAAGAACCAATGGCAGAGGCAACACTTAAGGACACACAGGAGTTAGCCCAATGAACATGCTGAACAGGGTGTATCAAATAATTTGTATAAAGTCATCTGGAAAATTTGTAACTATTTGTTATTCTTGCTTTTTAAAATATCATTGTATGCATTGTTATCGCGTTATTTTTACTTCTCAAAATGAGATGGGGGAAACGATTACTGCACTCATTTCACTAGAGCAATCATGAAATAGGCTGGGTAGTGTTTTATCTCAAAAGGAAAAATCAGAAGTTACAAAAGTGGATAAATTATCTAATGGTAGGGAAAAAAAAACCCTAAGAACTATTTTGATCTAAACCTGTTTAAAATGCTCTCATTACTGTTAAATTATATATCATTAAAAGTCTGATTTGGGGAACTGGGATTGCAGCTCAGTGGTACAGCACTCACCTAGCATGCATGAGACACTGGGTTTGATCCTTAGCAACCCATAAAAATAAAATAAAGGTATTGTGTTCACCTGAAACTAAAAATGCATATATTTTTTAAAAGTCTGACGTTTTTAGGTCTCAATAATTTATTTCCTTTCAATAATCTGGGCAACACATAAAATAGTACTCTGCTAGAAAATGTATTCTGGTGGCTATTCTGAGGTTTCAATTCCTTTCAAGGGAGAACAGCACTAGGTTTACTTCTTCATTTTATTTCCATTTCTTTTAAAAAATACTCTTCTACAACTGATATTTCTATACATTTAGAAAGCAAAGAGATGTAATAGGATAGCACCGCATTACCTTTGTTCATACAATATTTTATATTTTGTCCCTTTAAAGCAAACCACCAATTTTTGCTAAATTTTTGTTTATCAAATTTATTCAGATATTCACCTACCATAGAATTCATTTATTTAATGTGTACAATTCAATGGTTTTTAAATATGGAGTTATATAAATATCACCTTACCTAATTTATAACATTTTCATCACTCCCCCCCCCAAAAAAAATCCATCTATAAGTCATACCT
This sequence comes from Spermophilus citellus, assembly GCF_964194105.1. Taxonomy (NCBI): domain Eukaryota; kingdom Metazoa; phylum Chordata; class Mammalia; order Rodentia; family Sciuridae; genus Spermophilus; species Spermophilus citellus. The sequence continues at coordinate 191,029,572 of NC_138183.1, forward strand.
TTTTTTCTATAAACTTCTCCAGCCTTAGAGAATCATTAATCTACTTTCTGTCTCTATAGATTTGCCTATCTTAATAAAGCAAAGTTGTTAGAAAACTACACACACATCTACACACATATCTAGGGATTAACATGCTCGGTTTTGCATTTAAAAAACATCAGTCCTATTTATTATGTTGCAGAGCCCAAACTTGGACCTACATGGAGGAATGCTTAACTTGTTCATTGTGCAGTAGGGAAGTCCTAACATAGAATACTATGTTTTGGGACAAAGTGCTGTCAGAACACTAGCAAGCACTATTTCCTTGCTCCTTTGACAAGGAATTATTCCCCTGTTGGTGCAAGGTCAGCCTACGTGGCAGTTTCTCGACTCTTGGTATCTGGACTTCTGTAAGATAGGTTGTGTATCACCTCTGGTCTATCATGACTGTTATGTATAAATTGGCACATACCCACTATAAAAGCTATTTTTGCTGTGCAATAAAACAGACGCTGTTCTCTGAAACCATCTCCAGAAGGGTTTCTCAGAGCCCTCGAGCTCCCCACAGTTGATGCTGGAAGGGCAGGCCCCCTCAGCACTGTTACAATAAAGGAAAATGTCTAAAGAGGTAGTTTCGCAACTTGATAGCAGAAATATTTTTAAGCCACACACACACACACACACACACACACACACGTTTACAAATTATATATGTACTGTGGTGCTAATATACATATTTAAAAACCTAAAAAACATAAATTTAGTAAAATAAAGAAGACATACACAAATAAAAGTTAAAGAGGTGTTCCTGCATCCCAACAGATAATCCTTCTTATTCCTGGAGGTGCGAGCATCCTACATGTTTTTTTTGTGTGCGTGGGGGGGGCGATTACCAGGAATTAAACTCAGGGGCACTCAACCAATGAGCCATATCCCTAGCCTTATTTTGCATTTTATTAGAGACAGGGTCTCATTGAGTTGCTTAGTGCCTCACTAAATTGCTGAGGCTGGCTTTGAACTCTCGATTCTCCTGCCTCTCCCTCCTTAGCTGTTGGGATTATAGGCGTGTGCCACAGCACCAGGCCCTATATGGTTTTTATTTTGTTTTCATTTCATTTTATTTTTGGTACTAGTGATGGAACCCAGTGGCTCTACCACTGAGCTGTATATCTCAGTCTTGCTAACTTGCTGAGATTGGCCTTGAACTTGCAATTCTCCTGCCTCAACATCCTAAAATGCTGATATTTTGCATATGCTACTGTACCCAGTTTATTTGGCTAGTATAAACAGTAAAGCATGAATTCCTTGAAAGGCATAGGTGGGGCTTCCTCATCTGGTTCTACCCATTTCTTCTTCTGCAACCTATAGTTCAATTACATCATACTGCTTTCTGTCTCTGGCCTCACAATGTCAACTCTAGTCTAGAGTAGTGTAGTGAGCTCCTGTTCTACTCATATTGACCAATTTTTAACATTTTGCTAATTTTTTTCTGAGTCATTTATGAGTAAAATGGCTACATCATGTCCTTTTATTCTGAATACTTCAGTGTGTATCCATATTGTTACCTCCTAAGTAAAATCCTCTCTGCTTCCTTTTTATTTAAGTCTATCATACAAGGAATCTCAGAAATAATGTTTGACTAAGTCAGTAGTTATCAGCTTTTGGTGTACACTGGCTTTACCTATACGGCTTTATAAATGCCAGGCCAGTTCAGACAGTCCTGATTCAATGTGTGCCTGTTACTTGTATTTTAAGGATATGTCAATGATTCTGTTGCATATCAAAAGCCAAAGATTCCTGTTAGATTCTAAGGTTCCTAAAGGAGCGCATATATATAGTGCTTTTAAAATTTTTGCATCAAATAGTAGCACTATGCATGATACTTTGTATGTTCTATCTCCAAACATTTCAAAAATCCTACAAGCCCCAATAAAATTCACCATTATTCCCATTTTGTGTAGCAAAAAAGCAATGCTCAGAAAGGTTAATTAACTAAGGTCACATAACTGGTAAGAGGCAGAAATAAGATTAGAAACAAAGACTGTCTGGCCCTAAAGTTCTTTTCTACATTTCACTGCCCTTGGGAGCAAAGAAATTTTAAAATTTTGGTAAGATTGGGGGAGTGTCCAAAAATTTGAACTTTTATTTAGACTGTCTTGGTGTGCCATGCTTCCATGAGGTAATAAGTCCAGGTGAGATGGGCATAATGTCACACTGCTGAGATGCTGAGGCAGAAGAATTTCGAGTTCAAAGCCAGCCTCAGTAATGGCAAGGCTGCTAATAAGCAGCTCAGTGAGACCCTGTCTCTAATAAAATACAAAATAGGACCGGAGATGTGGCTCAATGGTTGAATGCCCTTGAATTCAATCCCTAATACCAAAAAAAAAAAAAAAAAAAAAAAAACCAAAAAAAAAAAAAATCCAGCTGAGAAAACAGCAACAAAAAACTAGGTCTCAGTTACTGAAGACAATAAAAATAGAAAGAGGCAGATTCTAGAAATCACAAAGATAGAACCTAAATATTTGGCAAATGAACGTATATGGAACTCCAAAGAGGAGGAGAGTCTAATTTTCAGATATATTTGTATGTAAAAATTTTTAAGCCATTTATGATACATCCTTTTATGATTTTATCGGTATATATTCTAGATCCTTAATAGAGGACTATCAAGCATGAAACTGGTTTGTGCCCAGGATCTAAGAAACCAGCAAAAGAAACAAGGGCAGGAGGTGGTTTGCAAAGGGAAGGGAGAAATAAACTAGGATGCTTGAAATCAGCTCCCTAAGGTAAACTAAATGGAGGAAACTCAGCTGTATCTCTACATTTCATTTCACAAGTAATCAAAGAAGAGTTCAGAAAGAATTTTGGACATTTCCTCTCCAATCAGTGATTAAGAGATGGTCATGTAAGTAGCTTGGTAGAATTACCTAAGGCAGAAAGTGTGACAGCAAATTCCTTTATTTTCTGTTTTATTGACTGTTTCATTACTAAGTATAATTGCTAAGATTTAAAAAAATATTAGTCCAGTATGCAGTATTCTAAAGCATCCACTCAATTTCTCCTTGATAGGAAATATAATATTAAGATCCTTCCAGATGATGCTGATCTAGTCTGGCAGTGACAGGTATGATCACATGAATTCAATTAATGGTCCTCTTCTTAGTAAAATGACTTTGCATCACTGACATTTTTCCTTCTTGAAATTTCTATTTCAGATAAAGAAATAAAAACATTTTAGACTTTTTTTTCCCTACTCCACTGTTGATGTTGTGATTGTTTTATAACTTATTTCTTGTTACCCATTACCTATTCATTTAGATAACTGCATAACTAGATTTTGTTGTTTTTGCTTATTTATTTGCGTTAATCTCCCATCACTTTAACATTAAACTCTCTAGGGACAAGGACCTTATCTTTGTTTTTTAATTGACCTAATTTTATCTTTTTCTTATTAGATCTTAATGGTTATACACAGATAATAGTTGGATTCATTCTGACAAACTCAGACATGCCTGGAAATTGATTTCAGTTCACAAGTATTCCTTTTCCTCAGGTCCTCCCCTCCCTCTCTTTCCTCTACTCTACTAGACTTCCTTTCACTCATCTATTAATTTGTATTTGATTGGTTCTTTACATGATCTTATCCTTCCCTCCTCCTTTCCTTTATTTTACTCTAGCTTCCACATATGAGAGAAGACATTCAACCTTTGAGTTTCTGAATTTGGCTAATTTCACTTAGCATGATATTCTCAATTTTCATCCATTTAATGGCAAATGCCACAATTTCATTCTTTTTAATAGCTGAGTAGAACTCCATTATACACATAAATGCCACAATTAATCTATTTATCTATTGATAGACATCTGGGTTGCTTCCATAATTTAGCTGTTGTCAATTGTGCTGCTATAAACATTGATGTGGCTTTGTCACTGTAATATGTTGATTTTAGAGCTTTGGGAAAATATCCAGGATTGGGATAACTGGGTCATATGGTGGTTCCATTTCAAGTTTTTTGAGGAATATCCATACTACTTTTCAGAGTGGTTGTACTAATCTGTAGTCCCATCAACAATGCATGAGTGTCACTTTCCCCCCACCTTCTCACTAGTATTTATTATTATTTGTGTTCTTGATAACTGTAGAACTGACTGGAGTAAGATAAAATCTTTTTTATTATTTTTTAATATATTTTAGTTATAGGTGGACACATATATTTATTTTTTTATTTTTATGTGGTGCTGAGGATCAAGTCTGGTGCCTCATGCATGGTAGGCGAAAGCTCTACCTCTGAGTCACAACCCTAGCCCTTATTATTTATTTTAGTTAGATATATATGTCAGCAGAATGCATTTTGATTCATTGTACACAATAGCAGCACAACTTTTCATTTCTCTAGTTGAACATGATATAATGTTGATATGTACAGTCATACATGTACCTAGCAGAATGATGTCCATCTCATTCCACCATCTTTCCTGCCCCCAAGCACCCTCCCTAACCCTCCTTTCCCTTTGCCTAAAGTTCCTCCATTTTTCTCATGCCCCGCACCCCCTTTATGGATCAGCATCCACTTATCAGAGGGAACATTCGGACTTTGGTTTTTTGGAATTGGCTTAATTCCCTTAACATGATATTCTCCAATTCCATCCATTTATAAGCAAATGCTGTAATTTGGTTCTCTTTTAATGCTGAGTAACATTCCATTGTGTATATATTCCACAGTTTCTTTATCCATTCATCTATTGAAGGGCATCTAGATTGCTTCCACAGTTTAGCTGCTATGAATATTGATAAGATAAAATATTAAGAGTGTTTTTGATTTGCATTTCCCTGATTGCTAAGAGATGTTGAACATATTTTCATATATTTGTTGGCCATTGTTTCTTCTTTTAAGAAATGTCTGTTTAAGAGGGCATTAACTATGGCCCTTGGGCCTAATCTGGTTGGTTCATGGCCTTTGAGCTAAGAATGACTTTTACATTTTTAAAAGCTACCATTTTCAAATTATTCACATACTACATAATATTATTAATGTTGCTTCTTAGCCAGGAAAACCTAAAATATTTAGCATCTAGACCCTTAAGAAAAAAAAAATTGCTGACCCTTTTTCTAGAGAAACTCTCATAACTAGGGAAATTTGTACAGTAATGCTCATAAGCATTATTGTTAACAATAATAGAAAAATGGAGACTTAAAATATCCATTAACAAGCAAGTAGGATATAAAATATTTTGCTAGACTATTATAAGCAGGGAAACAAATGGACACAAACTTTGCATTGTAAAGAAATAAATTTTCAGTACTGTACAATGTAATAAAGGTGTTACAATATGTTTCTGTTTATATGGAGTTTAAAAATCATGAAATATAAAACTATTTACAAATATACATACACTTTCTGTGAAGCCACAAAAATGTGCATGAAAAAAATAAAGACAATTTTACCATATTTTTCTATGAAATGAAGACAGGGGCAATTTAGGTAGAATAAACATGTTGCTTAAACCATCTCTGTTACATATGATTCTAAGTTACATTTCCCAAGACTAAGGATCTGAAATTGATATGTTGCTATTCATTAAATGCATGGTTTTTGTTTGATTTAAAAAAAAAAAAAAGTCTGTTTAGGCACGCCTATAATCCCAGTGGCTTGGGAGGCTGAGGCAGGAGGATCACAAGTTCAAAGTCAGCCTTAGCAACTTACTGAGACCCTGTCTCTAAATAAAATTTTTTTAAAAGGGCTGTGGAGTGGCTCAGTGGTTAAGCCTGTTTAGCCTTTGGACCATTTTTGATTGGGTTATTTGCTTTTTTGGTGTTAAGTTTTTTGAGTTCTTTATTATTCTGGATTTTAATCTCTTGTCAGAGGAGCAGCTGGCAAAGATTTTTCTCCCATTCCTTAGGCTCTCTCTCCACATGCTTAATTGTTTCCTTTGTGGTGCACAAATTTTTAAACTAGATGGCATCCCACTTATTAATTCTTGGTCTTATTTCTTGAGATTTAACGTTCTTGTTAAGGAAGTCGGTGCCAGCATCAATATGAACTGAATATTAACTCTATGTTTTCTTCTAGTAGTTGCAACATTTCTGGTCTAATTCCTAAGTCTTTGATCCATTTGATTTTACTTTTTGAGAGATAAGGATCTACTCTCATTCTTCTACACATGATTATCCAGTTTTCTCTAATTTATGTTTTTGGCAACTTTGTCAAGTATCAGATGGCTGTAAGTATGTGGCATTATCTCTGTTTCCCCCCCCCCATTCTATTGGTCTTCATGTCTGTTTTGATGGCAATACTATGCTGTTTTTGTTACTATAGCGCTGTAATATAATTTGAGATCTGGAATTGTGATGTCTCCTACATTGCTATTTTTGCTCAGTACTGCTTTGGCTATTCTGGGTCTCTTATTCTTCCAAATGAATTTAAGGATTGCTTTTTCTATAAAAGTGTCACTGGTATTTTGATGGGGAGTGCACTGATGCTGTATATTGCTTAAGTACCTACTCATTTTAAAACTTATTTGTCTGTTTCCCCTGCTACATCATCAGCTCCAATAGTTTGAGAACTACACCTAGCACATAATAGTGTCTTGGTAAACATTTATTGGAAAAAATTTTAAATGAATAAATTCTTAATGAATCTGAAACCAAGCCAGGACAAAATGGTCCTCATAAATTTACTAAAAGTCTGTCACTAAAATACTTCTCCACAAAGCCAAAATCCCCAATTCTTTCTGCAAAATATTCCTCAATTCCAAAAAACCAAAACCCGAATAGTTAAGCAGTTAGTATGTACTATGTAGAGTGATATTAAGTGTAATCAAAAAAGCAAGAATAAGGTTTAGAAGTAACTGTTATTTTTTCCAACTTTGAGAGATGAGAATAGAGGAACTGTTAAGTTAGCAAAAACATTCTTCTATCATCACTGTCTACTTCTGTTCCTACCTTTATTTACTTCAAACCTCTTGCTCAAAAGATCACATGGTATACTATTATACAGACTGTCGGTCTCAATAACTTTTTTTAATTTACATATGACAGTGGAATGCATTTACAATTCCTATTACACATATAGAGCAAAATTGTTCATATCTCTGGTTGTATACAAAGTATATTCACACCAAATTGTGTCTTCATACATGTACTTTAGATAATGATGTCCTTCTCATTCCACCATCATTTCTAACCCCATGCCCCCTTCTCCTTCCACCCCTCTCTTCCCTATCTAGAGTTTGTCTATTCCTCCACAGTTCCCCCTCCCTACCCTACTATGAATCAGCCTCCTTATATCAGAAAGAAAATTCGGCATTTGGTTTTTTGGGATTGGCTAACTTCACTTAGTATTATCTTCTCTAACTCTATCCATTTACCTGCAAATGCCATGATTTTATTCTATTTTATTGCTGAGTAATACTCCATCGTGTATATATGCCACTTTTTAAAAAATCCATTCATCTACTGAAGGGCATCTAGGTTGGTTCCACAGTTTATCTATTATGAATTGTGCTGCTATAAACATTGATGTGTCTGTGTCCCTGTAGTATGCTGTTTTTAAGTCCTTTGGGTATAGATGGAGGAGAGGGATACCTGGGTCAAATGGTGGTTCCATTACCAGTTTTTCAAGGAATCTCCAAACCACTTTCCATATTGGCTGTATCAATTTGCAGTCCCACCAGGATTGTATGAGTCTACCTTTTCCCCTACATCCTCGCCAACACTTATTGTTGTTGGTATTCTTAAAAGCTGCCATTCTGACTGGAGTGAGATGAAATCTTCGAGTAGTTTTGATTTGTATTTCTCTAATTGCTAGAGACGATGAATGTTTTTTCACATCTTTGTTGATTGATTGTATATCATCTTCTGAGAGGTGTCTGTTCAGGTCCTTGGCCCATTTGTTGATTGGGTTATTTTTTTTGGGGGGGGTTTAGCTTTTTGAATTCTTTTTATATCCTAGAGATTAGTGCTCTATCTATGTGTGAGGGGTAAAAATTTGCTCCCAAGAAGTAGGTTCTCTATTCACCTCACAGATTGTTTCTTTTGCTGAGAAGAAACTTTTTAGTTTGAATCCATCCCATTTATTGATTCTTAATTTTTAAAAAATATTTATTTATTTATTTTAGTTTTAGGTGGACACAATATCTTCATTTTATTTTTATTTGGTGCTGAGGATCGAACCCAGTGCCTCACGCAAGCTAGGCAAGTGCTCATGCTGAGCCACAACCACAGCCCTTGATTCTTGATTCTTGCCCTAAAGGAGTCCCTTGATTCTTGATTCTTGCCCTATAGGAGTCTTATTAAGGAAGTTGGGGCATAATCCAACATGATGGAGATTAGGGCCTACTTTTTGTTCTATTAAACACAGGGTCTCTGGTTTTATTCCTACATCGTTATCCACTTTGAGTTTTGTGCATGGTGAGAGATAGGGGTTTCATATTTTGTTGCATATGGATTTTCAGTTTTTCCAGTACCATTTGTTGAAGAGGCTATCTTTTCTAACTCTTTTTTAAAATTTAAACTTTTTATTTTAAAAATATTTTAAGATAGTACAGAAATTACAAAAATACTACAATGAACTCCCATATAACCTTTAACCTAGATTTATGCATTACAATTTTGTCATATTTTCTTTTCTTTTTTTTTTCCTAGTACTGGGGATTAAACCCAGGGATGCTCAACCTCAACTACTTCTCCATCTCTTTTTATTTTTCACTTTAAACCAAAATATTTGTGATTCTCTGGCCTTAGCCTCCCAAGTAGCTGGAGTATAGCATTGCCATCTTCTATTTCCCTCCATATATATAAAAATGTATATTGGCAAATAAAATAGAACAAACAAGCACTTATTGTTATTTTGATGTACCATTTGAGAGACCATGATCCTTTTCCTTAAATACTTCCACATGTACAGCCAGCCCTCTGTGTCCATGGGTTCTGCGTTTGTGGATTTGAACCACCACAGATCAAAAATATTTGGGAAAAAATTTTTACCTCAACTGAACATTTGCAGATGATTTTTGTCCCATCATTATTCCCTAAACAACACAGTATAATAGCTACTCATATATTAGGTATCATAAGTAATCTAGAGATATTTAAGGTACATAGGAGATATGCATATGTTATATGCAAATACTACATCACTATTCAAGTCACTTAAGTAGCCCCTTAAGTCACTTAAGAATCTGAGGGGAAAGACTGTGACCAATCCCCCATGGACTGATGGATGACTATATTCCCTAACTAGGGACCATCTCTTACATGATCACAGTGCAATGATCAAATTCAGAAGATTTCTTCTTCTTCTTCTTCTTTTTTTGTTTTTGTGGGGGGGGTACTGGGGATTGAACTCAGGGGCACTCAACCAATCCCCAACCCTATTTTGTATTTTATTTAGAGACAGGATCTCACTGAGTTGTTTAGCGCCTCAATAAATTGCTGAGGCTGGCTTTGAACTCGTGATCCTCCTGCCTCAGCCTCCCAAGCTGCTGGGATCACAGGTGTGTACCACCACACCTGGCTTCCCCCTTATTTTTTTAAAGCACTTTCTTACTTTCTGTATGACAAGATGTTCCAGACTCATTTTGTACTTTTCCTGCTTCAGCCCAGAAATTAGCTACTTCTCAAAAGAGTGTTCATTTCTTTTAGTGAGGAAAGAGTTTTATATACAAGACCTGGGCATTAGGTATGTACATTGCTATCAAAGGGTCACAGACTCTATCCAAAGATAGAACATTTGAAATAGTTTGAAGAAATTATGGTTGATACTTCTCATTCCAGCCCATTACCACAAAGTTCTTTGCCTATTCTCTCCCAAATATTTCTCCTTCACAGTGAGAACCCTAGCTCCTAACAATATTGATATAGATTTCATTTGCTCAGTTCAAAAATGCATATAATAGCAGCGTCAGAATTGTTATACCTGTATTACTACCAATAAACATGTAGTAAGTAAACATAGAAAAGTGAGGTTCAAGAAAACTGAATTTTCTATTGTGTAGACACTGGGGATATGTAATGAGAATGCTATGTCTAAAGTTATATGGAAGTGTGACTACTTTGTCAAGGATAAATGCATATATAGTTTTGTTAAATATTGCCAAATTCACTCACAAAAAAATTTGCATTCTCACTGGTAATATATGAAGAATGCCAAATTCTCTCATTGCCTTGTTAAAATAGGATTTGTTAAGTGTTTGACTTTCTGCTAATTTGATAAATGATAAATAATATGTGTCAGTGTACTTTTCATTTGAAATTCTCTTATTATGAGTACACTAAATATTTTGCCTTGTACTTGTGACTTTTATATCTCTCTTGGAGAATTTTCTGTCTTTGACCATTTTTTTTTTCCTACTGGATATTTGGTCCTTTTATATTCAATATTTTAAAATTATTTTATATTAAGAATATTAGATCTTTTATTGTGGTATGTTACAGACACTTTCACCATTTGGCCTTTTACTTTTAAGTTTGTTTATAACATTTTTTTTATCATGCAGAAGTTTCTATTTTTATATAATTCAATCTGTCAACCTTTTATTTTGTAATACTGGGGATTGAACCCAGGAATCTCTATCACTGAGCTATATCCCCAGTACTTTTCTTTTTTTTTTTTTTTTTTATTGTGAGACAGAGTCTCACTAAGTTGTTCAGACTGGCCTTCAATTTCAGATCCTCCAGCTTTGGCCTCCCAAGCAGCTGGGATTACAGGCACGTGTTGTTGTGCCTAGCTAATCTTTTCTTTACATACACATATAGATTTTGAATCATAGAAAGTCTTTCCCCAAACACTAGATATATAAACATATCACATGTATTTTCTTTTAGTACATAAAATATTTTATTTTCTACATTTAGGTTTCTAATCAATTACAAATTTATTCTTGGGATTATGTAAGGTACACATTCTTTTTTCCAGCATCAATTATTAAAACATCATCTTTACCCCAGTGACTAGAGATGGTATTTTTATCAATACTTGGTAAGCTGATTGTATCCAGGAATTGATATATTTCTTCTAGCTTATCCAATTTGTTGCCATATAACTGTTTACAATAATCCTTCATGCCCCTTGTAATCTTGTGGTATCAGCTATAATAGATTATTTTTCATTTCTGATTTTGAGTCTTTTTTAATCTCTCCAAAAAGCCAATTATTTATTTCATTGATTTTTTCTATTTTTTATACTCTTTTTCTGCTTTGATATTTATTATTTCCTTCCTTCTATTACTTTCAATTTGTTCTTGTTTTTCTTCTTCTTTGCTGAAAGTTGTTTATTTGCAATTATCTTTCCTTTTTGATGTAGACATTTACAACTATAAACTTCCTTCTTTGAACTGCTTTCTTGTATCTCACAAGTTTTGGTATATTGTGTTTCCAAAAATTTCATTCATTTCAAGAAAATTTTAAATTTCCCCTCTAATTTATTAACTCATTGGTTGTTCAGGAGCATGTTCTTTAGTTTCTATGTATTTGTAGTTTTTGAAGTTATTCCATTTACTAATTCTAGTTTTCTATCTTTCTAGTCAGAAACGGTACTTGAAATTATTTAAATCTTCTAACTGTTAAGGCTTAGCTTTGTGACTTGACATAATCTATCACGGAGAATGTTCCATATGTTGTTGAGACAAATGTATATTGGCTACCTGTTGTGGAGAATGTTCTGTAAATGTCTGTTAGGTGTACTTGGTCTAGAGCACAGTTTAAATCTGCTAATTTTTTGTTGATTTTTGTCTAGATGATCTGTCCCTTGCTGTAAGTAGGGTGTTGAAGCCTCCTTCTATTATTGAATTGTAGTTTATGTCTCCCTTTAGATGTACAACATTTGCTTTAATGTGGATATATATATTTACAATTCTTCTATCCACTTTCTGAATTGACCCCTTTATAATTATATAATTACCAACTTTGTCTCTTTTTACAATTTTTGCATGAAAGTCTTTTTTATATGACATTAGTATAGCTGATCCTACTCCCTTTTGGTTTCCATTTGGATAGAATATCACTTTGCATCTCTTCATTTTTATTCTCTGTGTTATTCAATCTGTCAACCTTTTATTTTCTTTTGTAATACTTCGGATTGAACCCAGGATGCTCTATCACTGAGCTATATCCCCAGTACTTTTTATTTTTTTATTGTCAGACAGAGTCTCACTAAGTTGTCCAGACTGGCCTTCAACTTCAGATCCTCCAGCTTTGGCCTCCCAAAGAGCTGGGATTACAAGCATGTGCTGCTGTGCCTAGTTAATCTTTTCTTTCCACACACATATAGATTTTGAATCAAAGAAAGTCATAGGTGAGGTGAGTCTCTTGAAGGCAGCATATAGTTGAGTTTTGTTTTTTCAATCCATTCAGCCACTCTATGTCCTTTAATTAGAGAATTTAATCCATTTACATTCAAGGTAATTATTGATAGGTAAGGGCTTACTATGGCATATTGTTATGTTTTGTAGTTGTTTGGTATGTCCTGTCTTCCTCTTACTGTCTTCCTCTGTAGTTAAGTGATTTTTCTCTAGTATTATGTTTTTATTCCTTGCTTTTTTCAATTATAGGTTTTTGTTTTGTGGTTACCATGAGGTTTACCAAGAATACTCTGTAGTTATATATTTATATTAAGTAAATAAAAACTTAAGTTTGATAACATAAAACCAAAAAAATCTTTATACTTTAACTCCTTTCCTTGACATAATTTAAATTTATGATGTCATAATTACATAATTTTATAATGTATATAACTATTATTTACTACTATTTCAATAGTTTTGTCTTTTACCTTTCATTCTAAAGATGTGTTTATATCCCACCATTTTTTACTTTAGAGCACTCTGCATTTGATTCCATACTTAGTATTTAATGTGAGTTATATGCCTTCAGATAATTTCATGTTACTCATTGATATTCTTTTATATCAGCTTGGAAAACCCTTTCAGCATTTCTTGCATAGTGGGCCTAGAAGTGATAAATTCCTCAGCTTTTTTTTTTTTGGGAAGTCTTTTTCTCTCCTTCATTTCTTTTAAAAAAATATATTTTTAGTTGTAGATGGACATAATACCTTTATTTTATTTATTATTTTTTTTATGTGGTACTGAGGATTAAACCCAGTGCCTCACACGTGCTAGGAAATTGCTCTACCATTGAGCTACAACCCTAGCCCTCTCCTTCATTTCTTAAGGACAGGTTTGCTGGGTACAATATTCTTGGCAGGTTTTTTTCTTTTAGTACTTTTAATATATTATTCTACTTTCTTCCAGCCCATATGGGTTCAACTGAGAATTCTGAAGCTAGGTGTGTTGAGAGTCCTTTTTTATGTTATTTGCTTTTTTTTTTTTTTCTCTTGTTGCCTTCAGGATTCTTCTTTGGCTTTGACCTTTAATAATATGATTATAATGATTCTTGGTGAATTCTTATTTGGATTTAAGAATTTTATGCTATCATTTCTTTAAATAAACTTTCTATCCCTTTATTTTTCTCTATTGCTTTTTAAATTCCAATGACCCATATATTTACTCTTGATGTTATTCCATTAAATCCCTTTAGATTTCTTCCTTCTTTTTTATTGTTTTCTACTCTGACTGTGTATACTCTAATAACCTGTCCTTGGGTCCACAGATTCTTTCTTCTGCTTGATGAGTCATCCTGATGAAGTGCTCTATTACATTTTTCATTTCATTCACTGTATTTTTCAACTCCAGGATGTGTTTGAATTTTTAAAATACTATTTCAATCTCTGTTAAACTTCTCTGATAAATTTCTGAATTATTTCTGTGTTTTCATAAAGTCTATTGAACTTTGTTGTAGTAAGCTCTTTTGAATTCTTTGTTTGACAGGTTGCATATCTCAATCTTACTAGGGTCAGTCACTGGCACCTTATTCTATTTGATGAGTAATATTCTCCTGCTTGTTTTTAATGCTTTTGAATGTTTCCAAACTGAAGAATTAAGGGTTTACTCCAATCTTCATAGTCTGGCTTTGTCATCATCCTTCTTCACTATGTCTGTCGATAAGTTCTAGGCATTCTGATTTGGATTCTGTAAGCCTGTGACTGATGAAGTCATTTTAGCACTAGAGGGTGCCTTAAGACCAGATTTGCCATGAACCTTATGAGGGCTCTAAGGCTGGTGTAGAGCCTAGTTACCTACGTCTATGGAAGAACCAAGGAGTTACCTAGGCTATGTGGAAAACCTTGCTAGGGACTAAAGCCCAGAAAACCTTCCAATTCCTCACACAGGTGTGACAGATGCCCAACTATGGCAATAGGGACTTGAGCTAAAATTGGACCAATCAGGATTTGCTGTGGGACAGAGGATGGTAAGCCCATCCTAACGGAGCACATAGGCATGCATCTCCCAGCAGTTCCTAACAGAGACAAGCTATTTTCCTGACTGCAATGAGAGAGACCAGAGCTAAGAGCAGGCTATCTCAGTATCTGTTGTGAGATGGAGGCTAGCAAACATGTCACAGAGGTTCTGACAGATGGGTAGCTGATGGACTGTTAAAGATGGGCAAGTCTCCTTCTATGTCCTTGTGTGAGTAGTCCTAAGTTAGGACCACAATTGAGGGGAATTGGAGACAAGCAACAGGGTAGCTTTTAGATCTGCTGCCAAAACCAATGTCAGCAGGTAACTGAACCTCTCTGCTAAGGCACTAGAAATTTATGGTTCTTCCTGGACCCCTTGGCAGATGGTATTGATTGTGGGCCCAAGGATTAAATCAAGCCTTTAGGGGAACAGGGCTCTTTCTAGGTTTGAACTCAAGAGCAATATTAGTATATCTGCTGCCTGGTTTTGGGTCTTCATTCTCAAAAGACTCTCCACCAGGATCCCATTCAAGTCTCCTACTTAAATCCTGAGTCTTTTACAAAGGAACTTTTGTCTGTGGGTGGATGCAGACTTCTTGGTGTTATAGGAGATGGAAGTGGGCAACCTTTTTCATTCTATCATTTTGCCAGTCTACCTTTTAAATTTTTTATTCATTTATTTGCTTGAGGCTATTTAATTCAATTAGGAGGAATATGTTATGGTTTTCTTCTGTTTCACAGTTAGTTGTGGAAGGAACTTACATTGGCCAAAATATTTTGATTCTGTTTTCCTTTTAGAGTAATTTTGTATGAAAATCATTTTTTTCCTGTCCATTTTATGTACAGAGTAAAGGTTTTGGGTGAGTTACAAGTTTTTTAGTTTAGGACAGCTCCCTTTGGTCAGACTACTGAAGTTTTTAATATTCTGATCTGATTGTATTTTATAAACATTCTTAAAACAACCCAGGATACAAAGTTAAGGCCTAAGGTCACGGGTGTCTTCTTTTTGAGATAATTCAAGTTCCTTTCTTATAACTCCATGTATATGAATAACAGATTC
The DNA here is from genome assembly GCF_964194105.1 of Spermophilus citellus. Lineage (NCBI taxonomy): Eukaryota > Metazoa > Chordata > Mammalia > Rodentia > Sciuridae > Spermophilus > Spermophilus citellus. Next base: position 191,044,905 of record NC_138183.1, read on the forward strand.
TGAAGTCTCACAAATTCTATGATTAATTATGGTAGAATCTCACATGATATACTAGTTTATAATTGTGGTAACTGGAAGGCCTTTCTGTCCTTGTATAAATAATACCCCAAGTGAGCTAAAACAAAAGAAATTGTGTTTAGCATTATACAAAACAAATGTTTAGAGTGTTAAATTTAAAACAATAAACTAGAATCCACTTCCTTCACTGTTTTTGTTTTGTTTTGTTTTGTTTTTCCTTTATTATGATGATGTAAGAACATGACACTTTAGGCCCTGGTAAAGTTGATTCATCCATCCATCCACCACTTACTGTGGACCATGGGGGTACAAAGATGACTAAACCATAGTCCCTCCCTCACAGACAAGTGGATAAATTGCAAAAGGTTAGATAAAGTAGGGCATTATTTATTATTAGATAAAGTACGGCATTATTTCCAAAAGTATGAAACTATGCAAAACCATATTATATGTACTTTTTAAAATGTTACATATATTTTAAGAGTACATATGTATGCATATATACATAAAAGCATCTGAGAAAGTTATAATAATCAAAAAATGTCACAAGGATCAAATTCAGGATAAAGGTTAGGTCTTGGGGGAGGAGTTAGGAAGCTAAGGGGGAATCAGGCAGAAATACAAAGGAAGTTTCAATTTTATCTGCACTAGTATAGTCCCTTGAAGTAGGAAAAGTTAAGATCTGAAATAAATATTCCAAACTGTTATGATTTGACAAAGCTGGGTGGTAAGAGATATTTTATGTTAATTATTTTCTGTATGCTTGAAATATTTTATAATTAAAAAAAAGTTCATTCAGTGTGTAGTTCAATTCATTGGAAAGGTTTATGGAGTTTTAATTTTGAAGTTTCAGGATATGTTGTGTAATAACACAATATTGAAAACTACTTTTAGAAATGAAAAAGGAAAATAGTTCACCAGTACATTATATATATATTTTTTTTCAGATGAAATGTTATACATACCTGTGAGTGCTAAATAAGAACCAATGTACCGCTTTTCCAGTCCATCTCTAATACTCTGAATTGCACCCAAAATTGGAGGTATGATCATAATCAGGTTACTCACTGTATTCCCTAGAGGAGAAAAATACAAGAAGATATTTAAATTAACCAATAATACTTTTTAAAAAGACATAATCAATTGGTCCTTAACAACAATTAAATGGGTAACTTCTCAAAAAGACAGTGGAAAGGTTATTTTCAAGATGCCAAAAAATAATAATTTTGTACTCAACAAAAATTTCTTTTAAGAATTCAAGTAAAACAAAGATACTTTCTGACAAATGAAACTAGGAATTTTCCACAGCATATCCACTAATGAAAATTCTAAATTCTAAAAGCAGGCAAGAAAAGGATCTCAGAAAGAAAAGAGATACAACAATAAATGAGTTAGAGAAGGCAGTCTGCATCCATGCTGCTGAAAGTGTAGTTCATGAAAATATACAGAACTGAGTTAATTTTGTATATGGAATTGAAAAGCAACAAACTGGAGTCTACATTTTTCATGTCTTTTTAAAATTTCATTTTTCTAGTAATGCTTTTAGTTTTGAGTAAAACATAAAAGTCAATGAACCTTATCTGATTTTTACTTTCTTCTTTACAAAACAAAGTTCAAACACAAATAACAAAGGAAAAATATAAACCTCAATAGTGGAAATAAGTAGGTAAAATGGGAAAAGAAATGGCTAAAGGATATTTTATAAATTTGATTGTGGGTAGAATAAAGTGCCACAATATCTTCAAAAACCAAATTTTTTCAACATAGGTTCTCATATCAAGACAAATTAACAATTGAGAGAATAATAAAAACATTTTAAAATAATCAAGAATCAAAAAATTATACTTGCAAAGATGACATGAGATCTAAGAAACAGGTGCTGCAACCAAGGAGAAAGTAAAGGCAAGGCCCAAGATCACGTCTGTACAAAAGAAACTAGACCACCCAGTCCAGGTCAGAGTAGGAGAATCAAGAACTGCAGTAAATTCATAGGAAGAAAATTTTTTTTTAAATAACCAATTTTATATGTTAATGTTTGGAAAAAAATGTCAATGGGCACTAGATAGAAATGTTGGAAAATCTGTACTATAGTTTCATGAAACAAGCCTCTATTGCTGTATATTTAGTTCATTTCTCCAATTCTTACCATTACATGCAACACTGTAATGAAAAACCATATATTGTTAGTCTTTCATATCCATGAACTCTGCATTGGTAGATGAACCATCCAGGGATTGAAAATATTTTTAAACATTTGTGTCTGGAACTCTAAACAGGGCAAAGGGGAGGGACGGAAGGGAGGGGAGCAAGGAATGTAAAAAAGATGGTGGAATGAGATGGACATCATTACCCTAAGTTCATGTATAAAGACACGAATGGTATGAATATACTTTGTATACAACCAGAGATATGAAAATTTGTGTTCTATATGTGTAATATGAATTGTTACACATTCTGCTGTCATATATAATAAATGAGAATAACAAATTTGTGTCTGTTCTAAACATGTACAGACTTTTTTCTTGTCATTATTCCCTAAATGATACACTATAACGACTATTTACATAGCATTTACATTATATTAGGTATTATAAGTTGCAGATGATTTAAATATGTGGGATTATATTATCATAGATTACATGCATATACCATTCCATTTTAAATAAGGTACTTGAGCATCTGCAAATTTTGGTTTTCCACTGGGGGATGATCTTAGAACCAATGTAAACATTACTGTGTATGTACGTGTGTGTGTGTGTGTGTGTGTGTGTGTGTGTGTGTAAACATGTATAGTTTCATCTGTAAAACAGACTCTCAAAAATGAGACTTCCAAGTCAAAGAGTAAATCAATCTACTGACCAAAAAAGTATTAAAAGAGTATATAGATGCATTATCCTCTCTCTCATGCATGAGCATAGGGAGCATTTTATATGCCTAAGGACTATTTCCTTTCCTATGGACTAAATATGCCTATCATTTGCCATTTTCTTTACTGGTCTTTCCTTTTTCTATAAGAAGGAGCCCTTCTAGTAAATAGAATATTAGCCTACATTACAAATTGCAATCTCTTTTTTTTAACTTATGACATCTTTTGCTACAAACAATTTTTAACTGTTCTATGCAATAGAATTTATTAATCTCTTCTTTTACTGCTTTTAGATTTTTGAGTTAGTTTTAGAAAGGCCTTTCTACTATAAGATTATAGAGAAATTTGCCCATATTTTCTTCTACTGTTTTTTCCATCATTTCACATCTTTAAATATTTACATTTTAAAGGTTTTGCTCATGTGCTGTATGAATATCACTCAACTTTATCTTTTTCCAATGACTACACAGTTGTGCCAACATGATGCAATTATTAACTATAAAGAATAATGCCTACATATGTTACCAAGAATGTTACCAATGTGCACTATTTGACTCAGTAGCAAATATTATTTACATAGCCACACTGATATTATTGATATTACATCCTAACTATGTAATAAAAATGTTAAGCTCTGATTTTTTTTGCTTTTACTTTTATTTTCTAATTAGTTATACATGACAGTAGAATGCACTTTGACACACTGAAAATAAATAGAGTACAGCTTCTCCTTCCTCTGGCTAAACATGGTGTAGAGTCATATTGGTAGTATAATCATACAGTATATAGGCTGATAATGTCCGTCTCATTCCACGGTCTTTTCCATCCCCACAACTCTTCCCCTTACTCCCCTCGGCACAATCCAATGTTCCTTCATTCTTCCTCACCCACTCACCCCCCATTATGGATTAGCATCCACTTATCAGAGAAAACATTCAGGCTTTAGTTTTTCGGGTTTGGCTTATTTCGTTTAGCACGATTCTCCAGCTTCATCCAAATGGCAAATGCCATAATTTCATTCTTCTTTAAGGATGAGGAATATTCCATTGTGTGTATGTACCACATTTTCTTATCCATTCATATGTTGAAGGGCATCTAAGTTGGTTCCATAGTTTAGCTATTGTGAGTTGAGCTACTATAAACACCGATGTGGCTGCATCACTGTAGCATGCTGGTTTTACATTCTTTGGATATAAATCATGGAGCAGGATAACTGTGTCAAATGATGGTTCCATTCCAAGTTTTCTGAGGAATCTCCATACTGCTGCTCAGAGTAGTTGCATCAACTTGCAGTCCCAACTTTTTCTCCACATCCTTGCCAACACTTATTGTTGCTTGTATTCTTGATAATTGCCATTTCTGACTAGAGTGAGATGAAATCTTAGAGTAGTTTTGATTTGCATTTCTCTAATTGCTAGAGATGTTGAACATTTTTTCATATGTCTGTTGATCGATGGTATTTCTTCTGTGAAGTGTCTGTTTAGTTCCTTCGCCCATTTATTGATTGGGTTATTTGGGTTTTTGATGTTAAGTTTTTTGAGTTCTTTATATACCCTGGAGATTAGTGCTCTATCTGAGGTGCATGTGGTAAAGAATTCCTCCCATTCTGTAGGCTCTCTCTTCATGTTATTGATTGTTTCTTTGCTAAGAAGCTTTTTAGTTGAATCCATCCCATTTATTGATTTTTGATTTTACTTATTAAGGTTAAGCTCTGATTTTAATGAGAAAATGTAGTGGGGTAAAGTAGGTGGTATAAGAAAGCTAAATCCATGGACTGGGGATATGGCTCAAATAGTAGTGCGCTTGCCTGGCATGCGTGAGGCACTGGATTAGATCCTCAGCACCACATAAAAATAAAATAAAGATATTGTGTCCACCTAAAGCTAAAAAATAAATATTTAAAAAAAAGAAAGCTAAATCCCCAACCACCAAAACTGGAAGACAAGAGACAATATCATTTTTTATTGATTCTCTTTAGTTATACCTGACAGTAGAATCAGTTCTGATAAAATTATACATGAATAATTATATATTATTCTAATTAGGACACCATTCTGTGGATGTACACAATGGTGGGTGTTGAGAGCCACAGCCGAAGGGGCCCCAGCAAACTTTCAGACTGCCAGCTGATGATTGGCTCATAGTGGCCCCAGCAACTTCTAGCTGATTGGCTCCTCTGCGGTGATGCTCATTGGGCTGTTTCCCCGCCCTTTCAGACTACGGAGCTGCTCATTGGGGGACTTGTTTTGGCTCCGCCCACGCGACCCAGCCAATCAGCCTCAAGAGCAGGAGGAGTGGGGGAGGGGGAGAGGCTTGTGGGAAGCCGGTGGTGGCAGTTGGGCTCTGAAGGTTTTCCTGAGGAGCTATTTTGTTTGGCGTGTGTGGTTCTAAAAATAAAGTTCATTTCTTTTGACAAGTGGCTCCTGAATTGTGCCCAGCCAGACTGCGGCAGGTGGGATTCGCTTAGTTTTTTTCATATATGTAATTAGAAAAATTATGTCACATCTTTTATGATTTCACATCTTCAAATATTTAAATTTTAAATATTTTTGCTCAATGCTTTATGAATATCACTCAACTTTATCTTTTTCCAGTGACTCTGCAGTTGTAACAAGATGAAATTATTAACTATAAAAATTAACAAAAATGTAATACAAAGATAAAAATCACAGTGTCTAGTATTCATTCCACTGTCTTTCCTATTCCTAGCTGGCCTCCTTCCCTTCATTCCCTGTTGTCTAATGTACTAACGTTTTCTTCTCCGCCCCTTATTGTGGTTTATTTTTCGTGTATCAATGAAAACATTCGACCTTTAATTTTGGGAAACTGGCTTATTTCACTTAGCATGATAGTCTCCAGATTCATCCATTTACTATTAAATGAACAGACAAAATCTTAAATTTACAGATCCAGAAATAGAATAAGCAAGTTTTTAGAAATGTGGAGCCAAAATTCTAGGGGAAAAAATGTGTTAAAAGATTATTGCTAGGGCTGAGGATGTGGCTCAAGTGGTAGCGCGCTCGCCTGTCATGCGTGAGGCACTGGGTTCGATCCTCGGCACCACATAAAAATAAAATAAAGATATTGTGTCCACCTAAAACTAAAAAATAAATATTAAAAAAATATTATTGCTAGACTTCCATTTCCATATAATATAAAGAAATAAGAACTAGATATATCCTCTCACATAAAATAACAACAAAAAGGACAAAATATATGAAATACATCAAGCATTGAAAGCAACAATTCCTGAGAAACAAGAAACAAATGGTGAAATTTATGACTGTCCTAGCCCACTGCCTAGTGTATTCAGGTTGTAGCATAGGGAGGAATACCCAAGGGGAGCCTGGCATACTCCCAGAGTTGAGGAAACAGAGCTAAGAGTTCAGGAAGATCAAGGTGACTATGAGAGTAGGTGAGAGAGAGGTTCACGGAGAAACAACTCTAAGATCTATAAAGGTACCCCTTACTATTCAGCAGAAGACTGATCTGCATACACATATAAGGAAACTGCCTCAAAGCCAGTAAAGAAGAATCTGAAAAGACTGGAGGAACAGTACGTGGTACTCAGTATCTGTTGAGAAACAGTATCTGTTGCCACAAGCCAGATAGTAGAGTTCTTATTTACCTGGCATTGGATAATCAAGATGGCCTTTCTCTCAGTATTACAGAATCAATTAACATCAGACTGAGTTGTCTTCCAACCATACCTAACAAATCATATAGGCAAAATTCAAAAGGATCAACTCTTTCCAAGTAACTTAACTGATTCTCAGAATAAAACTCAGAAGTATTTGGTATGATATGCAGAAGCTAGTCCAAAATAAGGGAGGAAAAAAGAGAGAAAAAGATAAAGGGAAAAGGGGAGAGGGGACTCTGTGAAAATAGAAGAAAGATCAGTGGAACAGATGAAGGAGGTGGGGGATGCGATAAGGGAAGAACTATGGAATGAAAAAAAATGACAGCAAAAAGATCAGCAGAGGGAAGGAGGAGGGGAGGAAAAGGGGAAGTACTAGGGACTAAATTAGAGCAATTATATTCTATGCTTTTATAATTATGTCAAAATGAATCCTAATGTTACATTTAACTTAAAATAACCAATTAAAAATTATTTGGTGATCCAAAAACATATCCAGTATAAAACAAGATAAAAATCACAATGTCTAATATCCAATCAAAGACTGCCAAGGCAAAGCTGGGTATGAAGGCACAGGCTGGTAGTCCTAGCTATACCAGAGGCTGAGGCAGGAGGATCACTTGAGTCATGAGTTCTAGACCAGCTTGGGTAACACAGAGATCCCCATCTCAAAAAACAAAGATTATTACCAAGTATACAAAGAAGCAACAAACATGACCCGTGGGGAAAATGATCTATTAAAATTGATCCAGAACAGACACAGATGTTTGAATAGCAGACAAGGATTAAAACAGTTCATGTAAAAGCCTAGAAAACGCAAAATAACTTATAGTGACAGAAAGCAGTGCATGTGGGGGAGGGTGAGAGGACAGTGCAATGGAAGAGGGCTTACAGAGGGACACAAGAAAACTTGGAAGTGATAGATATGTTCACTATTTTGATTGTGGCAATGGTTTCATGGGTCAAAATGTAAGGTATACATTTTCAATAAGTACAGCATATCATACGTCAATTATACCCCAATAAGGCTATCTTTAAAAAAATTGCCACCAGGGAGAAGAATTAGAAGCCAGAGAGGGAAAGAAGGGAAGACCATTGTTTTCTGGTTTGTTCCACATCTTTTAAAACTATCTATGCTTTTATTTAATTTTAATGTATTCCTATGATAAAATAAAAATTGATTTTAAAGAATTTAGGAAAGGAATTAAAATAATTGGAGGTAGTTTCATAGATGTGGTAAGACTTGAACTAGACCCTAGAAAGAGAGAAAAGAACTAAAATCTACTAAGCCTATTAAGTTATTGGACTTTACATTTTATATATGTTAACTTATTTGCTTCTCATAACCTCATGAAGTATTATTTTCTCCATTAAATCAACAATAAAAGCAGGCTAAGAGGTTGTATAATTTATCCAAGTTTGCAAATGATGGAATCAAGAATTTATTCTAGGCCTATCTGTACTTAAAGTCAAAGTTCTTCCCACTAGATGCAGCAGTACATTTGCACAAAGAGGTACAAATTAATATTCTAAAAATTATATAAAAGGGAATATATTAAGTAAATTCCAAATTATGCAAATAACAAAGAAATTTGCCAAAATGGAACATGAAAATGTAAGGTGAGGAGCCAGGCTGAAAGTTAGATAACCAAATAACAGTTATCAATGGCTTTAAGTAAAACTGTATTTGTTGTATATTTTTACCATTCAGTAGAGTTGTAAGACTCACACTAATGAAAATCTTTACTGATGACTGATATAAATGAATTGAAACTTAAACACACCCAAATAAACATATAATATTAAATTTAGCTGAGACATCAACAGTATGGAAATCACGAATATTTTTCAAATGACCTTGAGGCCAGGGATGAAGGGAGGGTCCTAATCACTATAAGGTCCTAAGGACAACACAAAGTTTTAAAAACTTAAAAGAGGAATTACAAATCACAAACAAAGGCATTTGAGAGACAGAAGGACTATCCAGAAGAAAACATCTAAAGATAGAAAGATGGCAGCAGGCTATTCTGTGTATGGAAAAAGAATATCAACATGCTACCTAACAGAGGTAAAAATGAAAAGAGCTAGATAAGGATCATTCAACTTCCCTCTGCTCCAATTTGGCTTCCCTTTGTAATGTTTGCTTTTTGTCTGTTTATGGCACCATACTTTAAACAAATCAGAGATACTAAAGCATTCAGAGAAGAAAAACAAAGGAATAATTTACTTATTATTAATTAAAACATGTTATATGAAAAATGGCATGACTATGCCCTCAAATATCTGAAAGATTATTAAACTAAAGGTGATAGAGCTGGCTATATTTCTAAAATACCCAAATTAAAAAATCAATGGCGTTGCAAGAAAGAAGATTTAAGGCATTTGATATTCCATCATTTAAGCCATATAGTTTTTTTCAAGGATTTATAGGTATATATTCCCTGAATTCTCAAGAAAATTATTGTCTTTTGTCTTTATGCTTAAAAAATGACTTAGCTATAAATGTTCTGGTCACTCTTTCCTTCAACAATTTGTAAGTTCTGTGCTGTTTCTTCCAAACTGATTGTGACTATGGAGAAGTTAAAAGAAGCCTAAATTTTCCCTTCTGGATGACTTGCTTTTTCTATCTGGGTCTTTCTTTGTACTTAAAGCTACATATTTGGGTAGCTAATGGGCTTCCAGATCAGATGAAGATGCTACACTGGTTGTTTCTCTGTATTAAAACTAAGTCAACACGGGATTACTCTAAAAACATCACTCTTGAGTCAGGGTGACAACTTGAACCTAAAACTCCAGAAATAATTTACAACATATCAAAGCATGTCTCACGCCTAGGAATAAATCTAACAAAGATACACAAGACATAACAAAACTCTCAACAGGTTTTGGGTATAAATTGATAATCTGATCCTAAGGATTATATGAAAATGCAAAAGACCACAAAGAGCCAAATCAATCTTATGTAACAAAAAAAATGATGTATTTACCCTGCTAGTTATCAAGATAAATTAGGCAAGGATAAATAGAAGAGATAAGATTCCAAGACCAAACTAACATTTACAATCACCTGATTTACAACAAATGTTATCCTGCAATGTAGCAGGGAAAAGATGGTCTTTTCAGTAGAGGGTACTAGATGAACTGAATGTTAATATGAGAAAAAAATGAATCTGGACCCTAAGCTCATATTCCTTACACAAAAACAATTCCAGGTATACTACAGATCCTAAATGTAAAACGTTAAACAAAACTTTTAGAAGATATGGAAAAACATGTTCATGACCTTGGCATAAGAATAAAAAGCTGTTTTTTAAAAAGCTGATTTAAAGACTAATAGATATAAAATTATTTTGTAATTAAGAGACCATATAAATGATAGCTAACTTAATTTTACTTAAAAAAATAATATTATACATATAGGGTTGTGAATGCAGTTCAGTGGTAGAACATTAGTCTTACATGTGTGGGTCCTGGGTTCAACCCCTAGCAGCACTAATAATAACAACAATAATAATATACATAGAATAATTAAGAAGAATTATTAACTATAAGAGGGAATTTGAGCAATTAGGGACTAGCTAGTAAGACTTCTAGGTATAGAATCATATCATCTGCAAAATAGTGATAATTTGAGTTCTTCTTTTCCTATCTGTATCCTTTTAATTTCTTTTTGTCTGTCTCATTGCTCTGGCTAGAGTTTCATTTTAAGTTTCATGTTAAATAGAAGTGGTGAAAGAGGGCATCCCTGTCTTGTTCCAGTTTTTAGAGGGAAAGCTTTCAGTTTTTCTTCACTTAGAAATGATGTTGGCCAGGGACTTAACATACATAGCCTTTACATTGTTGAAATATATTATTGTTATCCCTAGTTTTTGAACATGAAGGAATGCTGTATTTTATCAAACGCTTTCTCAGCATCTATTGAGATTATCCTATGATTTTTATCTTTGAGTCTATTGATGTGATGAGTTACATTTATTGATTTCTGTATGTTGAACCAACCTTGCATCCCTGGGATGAACTCTACTTGATCATGGTACGCTATCTTTTTGATATGTTTTTGTATTCGATTTGCCAGAATTTTATTGAGAATTTCTGCATCTATACTCATTAGAGATATTGGTCTGAAGTTTTCTTTCTTTGATGTGTTGTTTTGTCTGGTTTTGGAATCAGGGTAATATTGGCCTCATAGAATGTGTTTGGAAGTGTTCCCTCTTTTTCTATTTCATGAAATAGTTTGAGAAGTATTGGTGTTAGTTCTTCTTTAAAGATCTTGTAGAACTCAGCTGTATATCCATCCAGTCCTAGCTTCTGATGGTGTCTTCTATTTCCTTACTTGAAATCGCCCTGTTTAAATTTTGTATATCATCCTAATATGCCTCTAGAAATATGTTGATGCCTTCGATATTTTCTATTTTATTGGAGTACAAATTTTCAAAATAATTTCCAATTATCTTCTGTATTTCTGTAGTGTCCATTGTAATATTTCCTTTTTCATCATAGATATTAATAATTTGAGTTTTCTCTCTCCTTGTCTTCATTAGCATGGGTAATGGTTTATCAATTTTATTTATTTTTTTAAAGAACCAACTTTTTGTTTTGTCAATTTTTTTTCAATTGCTTCTTTTGTTTCAATTTCATTGATTTAAGTTCTGATTTTAATTATTTCCTGTCTTCTACTGCTTTGGGGTTGATTTGTTTTTCTTTTTCTAGGACTTTAAGATGTAATGTTAGATTATTTATTTGTTGACCTTTTCTTCTTTGAAGGAATGAACTCCATGCAATGAATTTTCCTCTTAGAATTGCCTTCATAGTGTCCCAGAGATTTCGATATGTTGTATAGATGTTCTCATTTACCTCTAAGAATTTTTAAAATCTCCTCCTTGATAACATTCCACCAGAAATCTCCTAAAACTAATAAATGAATTCAGCAAAGTAGCTGGATATAAAATCAACATCCATAAATCAAAGGCATTTCTGTACACCAGTAACAAATCCACTGAAAGAGGAAACTAGGAAAACCACTCCAGTTACAATAGCCTAAAAAAAAAAAAAAAATACTTGGGAATAAACTTAATGAAAGAGGTGACAGACCTCTACAATGAAAACTACAAACACACTAAAGAAATAAATTAAAGGAGACCTTAGAAGATGGAAAGATCTACCTGCTCTTGGATAGGCAGAATTAATATTGTCAAAAGACTATACTACCAAAAGCACTATACAGATTCAGTGCAATCCCAATCAAAATCCCAATGACATTCCTTATAGAAATAGAAAAAACAATCATGAAATTCATCTGGAAAAATAAGAGACCCAGAATAACCAAAGCAATCCTTAGCAAGAAGAATTAAGCTGGTGGCATTACTATTCCAGACCTTAAACTATAATACAGAAAAATAGTAACAAAAACAGCATGGTATTGGCACTAAAATAAACCTGTAGACCAATGGTACAGACTAGAGGACACAGAGTCTAACCCACATAACTACTGTTATCTTATATTAGACAAAGCCACCAAAAATGTACATTGGAGAAAAGATAGTCTCTTCAACAAATGGTGCTAGGAAAACTGGAAATTCACATGTAACAAAATGAAATTAAACCTCTATCTCTCACCATGTACAAAACTCAACTCAAAGTGGATCAAGAACTGAGGAATTAAACCAGAGACCTTGCACCTAATGGAAGAAAAAGTAGGCCTAAATCTCCATCATGTCAGATTAGGCCCCAGCTTTCTAATAGGACTCCTATAGTGTGAGAGCTAAAACCAAGAATCAATAAATGGAATGAATTCTAACTAAAAAGCTTCTTCTCACCAAAAGAAACAGTCAGTGAAGTGAATAGAGAGCCTACAGAACAGGAGCAAATCTTTACCAAAAGCACATCAGATAGAGCACTAATCTCTAGGATATATAAAGCACTTGAAAACCTTAACACCAATCAATAAATGGGCCAAGGAACTGAACAGACACTTTTCAGAAGAGGATATACAATCAATCAACAAACATGAAAAAATGTTCAACATCTCTAGCAATTAGAGAAATGCAAATCAAAACTACCGCAAGATTTCATCTCACTCTAGTCAGAATGGCAGCTATTAAGAATACAAACAACAATAAGTGTTGGTGAGGATGTGGGGGAAGAGGTACACTCTTACATTAATGGTGGGACTGCAAATTGAGGCAGCCAATCTGGAAAGCAGTATGGAGATTCCTTGGAAAACTTGGAATGGAACCACCATTTGTATCCCACTCCTGAGTTTATACACAAAGAATGCAAAAACAGCATACTGCAGGGACACAGCTTTATCAATGTTTATAGCAGCACAATTCACAATAGCTAAACTGTGGAACCAACCCAGATGCCCCTTCAGTAGATGAATGGAAAGGGAAACTTTGGTATATATACACAAAGGAACATTACTCAGCATTAAAAGAGAATAAAATCATGGCATTTGCAGGTAAATGGATGGAGTTAGGAATATAATGCTAAGTGAAGTAAGCCAATCCCAAAAAACGAAAGGCTGAATGTTTTCTTTGATAAGAGGATGCTGATTCATAATGGCAATGGGTGGGGGGAAGGGGGAGGAATGGAGGAACTTTAGATAGGGCATCTGGGTTAGTAGATAGGGCAAAGGGAAGGAAGGGGAAAGGAGGGAGGGCAAGGGGATAGGAATGATGGTGGAATGAGTTAGACATCATGTAAAAAGACACAAATGGTGTGAAAATACTTTGTGTATAATCAGTGACTTGAAAAATTGTGCTTTATATGTGTAATATGAAATGAATTGCATTCTGACACCATGTATAACAAATTAGAATTAATAAATAACTTAATAAAAAAAGATGTAAAGGGAATAAAAGAATAGCAGGTATGAAGGAGAGCCACTACCTCATAAAACTGTGAAAGGGCACTAAAGGAAGAGGGAGGCCCTCCATGACTGAGATGCAGACCTTGTTGGAGAGGGTATCCATCACTCATGGTTCACTGAACGGTGAAGCTGCTGAGCTCCTATGCCTGGAGAGCTTGCTGAAAATCCATACGCCAGAGCCTATCAGAAATCTGCCCTTGATCCCCAAGATGGCCGCAAATAGAGTGCATCACACTCCGTGTACCGCGCCACTGCGTGGGTGAATAACGAGTTAGAATGACAAAAAACTATCTTGTTAGGAACTTATAGCAAAATGGGGGTGCACCGAAACCTAGAGGAAGGATTTCCAGCACCGAGGTCCGGTAATTGAGTCTCATACACGAGCCAACTGTGCGACCAGAGATCCGGGCTGACTGATCCTCGCGGCCCGTCCCGAGGCTACAGACGGCGGGGAGCCGCCAAGAAGTGACCAGCAAGCAGGGAGATTGCTGCAGATTCTGTGGAATCCTGCCGCCTGAGCACTCACGGAGCCCCGGGCTGAGTTTGGGATTTCAGACGGGGAAGGAAATGGGACAATTCTATCCCCCACAATGGAAACTCCACCAAGGAAACCAGCGGCCACCATCTTGGAGAGCTGAAGTAACCACCACCACTCTCCGACAGATTGCAACAATAAAACAGGGGCGTGTTACTCAGCTCATCTCCCATACAGCGGGGAATTCGCATAAAATCTCTCCTAGGCTCTCCGGGGGAGGCATTATCAGAGCAAGCCTGCATAAAGACACGGGGAAAACTAGAGACACCCGACCTTCAACTCCCCCTCCCATCAGTGGGGAAAACGAAACCTGTACTGCCAGCGCGAGGGGAGGAAAAAATCAAAACAATAGAGTGCCGGGGGGGGGGGGGGGGAAGGGGGGTTCTCAATAGCCACCCTCCACGCCCAACAAACGGCAGGCCCAGAGTACAGTTTGAACTGCCGAGAGGCATCACTCAGGGGAAATCTGGTCTAGCAGGAGAAACCAGGACTAGCAGGAGAAACCAGGGGACTAGAGGCCAGGCCCTCGCGGGTGGAGAACGCAAGCCCGCCGGCGAAACTCCACCCGCCGCCCGCACGACTGGGCGGCTGGAATCTGCCCCTCGCCGGCGACCAACCGCACGACTGGGCAGCTAGAGATTGCCCGCCCACCAGCAACAGCCGGCCCATTGCCCCTGCGACTGAGCAGCTGGAAACCGCACGCCCGACGGCGACCAATCGCCCGCCGGCTGCCCGTGCGACTGGGCAGCTGGGGACCGCCCGCCCGCCTGCGACACCCGGCCCATTGATCCTGCGACTGAGCAGCTGGAGACCACATGCCTGCGGGCGACCGATCGCCTGCCGGCTGACCATGCAACTGGGCAGCTGGAGACCGCCTGCCCACCGGTGACTGACCGCAAGACTAGGCGGCTAGAGATCGCCCGCCCACCAGTGACAGCTGGCCCGTTGCCGCTGCGAATGGGCAGCTGGAGACCGCACGCCCACCGGCGACAGCCGGCCCATTGCCCCTGCGACTGAGCAGCTGGAAACCACACGCCCGCTGGCGACCAATCGCCCGCCAGCTGCCAGCGTAACTTGGCGTCCGGGAGCTGAAACCAACCAGAGACAGTCCAGTCCCACCCCTCCATTTGGACACCCCAGTAAGGAGCCTGGGGCCCGCCATAGGAGAGAGGTGACGTCACTGGAGCTCAACCGTCGGAATTCCTTCCCAGCGAAATCCACTTTAGCAAGCATAGTCTACCAACACAAAGGAGAGACAACAGAGATATAAAAAACCAAAACAAATTTATAGAAGAGAGCAGAAACACAAGAAGGCATAGAGAATCAAACCAAAGGAATGGACAACCTATTAAATGAAATAATTCTAGAAAACTTCCCAGAGATGAAAGATGGAATGGATTGCCAAATCCTGGAAGCCTACAGGACCCCAAACATTGAAAACCGTAATAGACCAACTCCAAGACATATAATTATGAAGATAGCCAACATACAGAACAAGGAGAGAATATTAAAAGCTACGAGAGAAAGGAGGCAGATTACATTCAGGGGTAAACCAATTAGGTTAATGACTGATTTTTCATCACAGACTTTAAAAGCGAGAAGATCCTGGAACAATGTATTTCAAACGCTGAAAAATAATGGTTTCCAACCAAGAATACTGTATCCAGCAAAATTAAGCTTCAGATTTGAGAATGAAATTAAAATCTTTCACGATAAACAAAAGCTAAAAGAATTCGCAGCCAGAAAACCAGCACTGCAAAGCATTTTGAGCAAAATACTATAAGAAGAGGAATTGAAAAATAGTGCCCAAAACTAACAGCAGGAGGTATCTCAGTAAGGGGGGAGGAAAATAACCAAAAAGTAAAAACTAGCCAAACTAAAATAAACAAATAAATAAACATGACTGGAAATACAAATCATATTTCAATTGTAACCTTAAATGTTAATAGCCTAAACTCACCAATCAAGAGACATAGGCTAGTAACCTGGATCAAAAAAACAAATCCAACAATATGCTGCCTTCAGGAGACTCATATGATAGGAAAAGACATACACAGGCTGAAGGTAAAAGGTTGGGAAAAATCATATCACTCACATGGCCCTCGGAAGCAAGCAGGAGTGGCCATACTCATATCGAATAAAATCAACTTCAAACCTAAGTTAATCAAAAGGGATGAAGAAGGACACTATATACTGTTAAAAGGAACCATCCACCAACAAGACATAACAATTATCAATTTGTATGCACCAAACAATGGAGCTGCAACGTTCATAAAACAAACTCTCCTCAAGTTCAAAAGTCAAATAGATTACAACACAATAATTATGGGTGACTTCAACACACCGCTCTCACCATTAGACAGATCCTCTAGACAAAAGCTGAATAAAGAACTATTGAACTCAATAGAACAATCAATAACCTAGACTTAACCGACATATATAGAATATATCAACCATCATCAAGTGGATACACATTCTTCTCAGCAGCACATGGATCCTACTCAAAGATAGACCATATATTATGCCATAGGGCAACTCTTAGTAAATACAAAGGAGTGGAGATAATACCATGCACCATATCTGATCATAATGGAATGAAACTGGAAATCAATGATAAAAGAAGGAAGGAAAAATCCTACATCACATGGAAAATGAACAATATGTTACTGAATGATCAATGGGTTACAGAAGACATAAAGGAGGAGATAAAAAAAATTCATAGAGACAAATGACAATATAGACACAACATACCGGAATCTATGGGACACAATGAAAGCAGTTTTAAGAGGGAAATTCATTTCTTGGAGTTCTTTCCTCAAAAAAAGAAAAAACCAACAAATAAATGAACTCACACTACACGTCAAAAACCTAGAAAAGGAAGAGCAAAACAATAGCAAATGTAGTAGAAGACAAGAAATAATTAAAATTAGAGCAGAAATCAATGAAATTGAAACAAAAAAACCATTGAAAAAATTGAAAAAACTAAAAGTTGGTTCTTTGAAAAAATAAATAAGATCGACAGGCCCTTAGCCATGCTAACGAAGAGAAGAAGAGAGAGAACTCAAATTACTAACATACGGGATGAAAAAGGCAATATCACAACAGACACTACAGAAATACAGGAGATAATTAGAAAGTATTTTGAAACCCTATATTCCAATAAAATAGAAGATAGTGAAGATATCGATAAATTTCTTAAGTCATATGATCTGCCCAGATTGAGTCAGGAAGACACACACAATTTAAACAGACCAATAACAAAGGAAGAAATTGAAGAAGCCATCAAAAGACCACCAACCAAAAAAAGCCCTGGACCAGATGGGTATACAGCGGAGTTTTACAAAACCTTCAAAGAAGAATTAATACCAATACTTTTCAAGCTATTTCAAGAAATAGAAAAAGAAGGAGCTCTTCCAAATTCATTCTATGAGGCCAACATCACCCTGATCCCGAAACCAGACAAAGACACTTCAAAGAAAGAAAACTACAGACCAATATCTCTAATGAACTTGGATGCAAAAATTCTCAATAAAATCCTGGCAAATCAAATACAAAAGCATATCAAAAAAATTGTACACCATGATCAAGTAGGATTCATCCCTGGGATGCAAGGCTGGTTCAATATATGGAAATCAATAAATACTATTCACCACATCAATAGACTTAAAGACAAGAACCATATGATCATCTCGATAGATGCAGAAAAAGCATTTGACAAAGTACAGCATCCCTTTATCTTCAAAACACTAGAAAAACTAGGGATAACAGGAACTTACCTCAACACTGTAAAATGCTATAAATGCTAAACCTCAGGCTAGCATCATCCTAAATGGAGAAGAAAAACTGAAGGCATTCCCTCTAAAATCTGGAACAAGACAGGGATGCCCTCTATCACCACTTCTATTCAATTTAATTCTTGAAACACTAGCCAGAGCAATTAGACAGACAAAAGAAATTAAAGGCATAAAAATAGGAAAAGAAGAACTTAAATTATCGCTATTTGCGGATGACATGATAATATATTTAACAGACCCAAAAGGGTCTACAAAGAAACTGCTAGAGTTAATAAATAAATTCAGCAAAGTGGCAGGATATAAAATCAACACGCATAAATCAAAGGCATTCCTGTATATCAGCAACAAAACTTCTGAAATGGAAATGAGGAAAACCACTCCATTCACAATATCCTCAAAGAAAATAAAATACTTGGGAATCAACCTAACAAAAGAGGTGAAAGATTTATACAATGAAAACTACAGAACCCTAAAGAGAGAGATAGAAGAAGATCTTAGAAGATGGAAAAATGTACCCTGTTCATGGATAGGCAGAACTAACATCATCAAAATGGCGATACTACCCAAAGTTCTCTACAGGTTTAATGCGATGCCAATTAAAATCCCAACGGCATTTCTTGTAGAAATAGATAAAGCAATCATGAAATTCATATGGAAAAACAAAAGACCCAGAATAGCAAAAGCAATTCTAAGCAGGAAGTGTGAATCTGGAGGTATAGCGATACCAGAGTTCAAACTGTACTACAAAGCAATAGTAACAAAAACAGCGTGGTACTGGTACCAAAACAGGCAGGTGGACCAGTGGTACAGAATAGAGGACACAGAAACCAATCCACAAAATTACAACTCTCTTATATTTGATAAAGGGGCTAAAAGCATGCAATGGAGGAAGGATAGCATCTTCAACAAATGGTGCTGGGAAAATTGGAAATCCATATGCAACAAAATGAAACTGAATCCCTTTCTCTCGCCATGCACAAAAGTTAACTCAAAATGGATCAAGGAGCTAGATATCAAATCAGAGACACGGCGTCTGATAGAAGAAAAAGTTGGCTACGATTTACATACTGTGGAGTCGGGCTCCAAATTCCTTAATAGGACACCCATAGCCCAAGAGTTAATAACAAGAATAAATAAATGGGACTTACTTAAACTAAAAAGTTTTTTTCTCAGCAAGAGAAACAATAAGAGAGGTGAATAGAGAGCCTACATCCTGGGAACAAATTTTTACTCCTCACACGTCAGATAGAGTCCTAATATCCAGAATATACAAAGAACTCAAAAAATTAAACAATAAGATAACAAATAACCCAATCAACAAATGGGCCAAGGACCTGAACAGACACTTCACAGAGGAGGACATACAATCAATCAACAAGTACATGAAAAAATGCTCACCATCTCTAGCAGTCAGAGAAATGCAAATCAAAACCACCCTAAGATACCATCTCACTCCAGTAAGATTGGCAGCCATTATGAAGTCAAACAACAATAAGTGTTGGCAAGGATGTGGGGAAAAGGGTACACTTGTACACTGCTGGTGGGACTCAAATTGGTAAGGCCAATTTGGAAAGCAGTATGGAGATACCCGGGAAAGCTGGGAATGGATCCACCATTTGACCCAGCTATCGCCCTCCTCGGACTATTCCCTGAGGATCTTAAAAGAGCGTACTATAGGGATACTGCCACATCAATGATCATAGCGGCACAATTCACAATGGCTAGACTGTGGAACCAACCTAGATGCCCTTCAATAGATGAATGGATAAAAAAAATGTGGCATCTATACACAATGGAGTACTACGCAGCAATAAAAAAATGACAAAATCATAGAATTTGCATGGAAATGGATGGCATTAGAGCAGATTATGCTAAGTGAAGCTAGCCAATCCTTAAAAAACAAATGCCAAATGTCTTCTTTGATATAAAGAGAGCAACTAAGAACAGAACAGGGAGTAAGAGCATGAGGAAACGATTAACATTACACAAAGACGAGTGGGGGGAGAGAAAGGGAGAGAGAAGGGAAAGCATATGGAAATTGTAGGAGACCCTCAATGTTACACAAAATTACATAGAAGAGGATGTGAGGGGACGGGGGGGGGGAGAATTGAACAACAGCAGATTAGGTAGAGAGGGATGATGGGTGGGGAGGGGAGGGGGGATAGTAGGGGATAGGAAAGGTAGCAGAATACAACAGTCACTAATATGCCATTATGTAAAAAATGTGAGTGTGTAACCGATGTGATTCTGAAATTTGTATTTGGGGTAAAAATGGGAGTTCATAACCCAATTGAGTCAAATGTATGAAAGATGATATATCATGAGCTTTGTAATGTTTTGAACAACCAATAAAAAAATAAAAAATAAAAAAAAAAAGAAATCTGCCCTCCACTGTGCCAGCAAAAGCTGATCACATAAAGGTATGATGCTGCTGACCAAACTTTTGGAGTTGGGATCTAGGGAAGCCTGTGCAATGTAGGAGCCATATACTGTCTGTTTGGACTTCAAGGAAACTGGCACCCGAGAAGGTTGCCAGCCAGCACACCAGAACGGGAAAAGAAAATCTCTTCCTGCAATGTCTGTCTAGTGCCCTCTACTGACAAGGTTTAATATCCTGCTAGCTTTCAAAGGAAAAATAAGTCACAGGTCCATTTTGGCAGACTATATATATGATATGGAGGAAAGAAGTAATAAGTTCATAACTAATGCAACTATAAGACTATGTTTTTAACCAAACATGACTAAAATTATTATTGGTGACAGTTCCCTAATCACCCAAATAATGATGGTTGTTTAAGATGATGAATTTTTTTTCTATATTTTCTACAATGTGGTTATATTGGGGTTTTTTTTTTGCATTTTTATTGGTGCATACTAATTATACCTAATAGTGTATTTCATAGTGTATATGTACATAACATAATTTTCCTATCTCACTTCTCAACACCTTCCTTTACCCTCCCCTCCTGCTTCTGGGTAACTCCCTTCCTCTATTCTAATGGTCTCTCTTATGCTTTCATGATGTCCTTTTGTCCCCCTCTAGCTTCCACATATAAGAGAAAACATACAATACTTGTCTTTCTGTGTCTTGCTTACTTTGTCTAACATGTTACTCTCTGCTTCCGTCAATTTTCCTTCAAATGACATAATTTTATTCTTTATTGGTGAATAAAACTCTGTTGTGTATATATACACCCCATTTTCTTTATTCATCATCTGTTGATGTACACCTAGGATGATTCCATAAATCAGCTATTGTGAATTATGCTGTAATAAACATGGGTTATGCATATATCTTTGAATATGCTGACTTTAATTCTTTCAGATAAATACCAAGGAGTGGTATTACAGCTGGATCATGTTATTCTAGTTTTAGTTTTTTGAGGGACTGCCATACTGATTTCCATAGTGATTATACCTATTTACTTTCTCACCAACAGTATATAAGAGTTCCTTTTCCCCACATCTTTACCAGTGTTTATTCTTATTTGTATTCTTGATGATTGCCACTTTGGGGTGAGATGGGATCTCAATGTAGTTTTGATATGCATTTCCCTGATGGCTAAGGATATTGAGCATTTTTCATATAATAGTTTACAATGTGTACTGTTCATTCATCTTCCCACTTAGTAAATGGGTTATCTGTTGTTGTTTGGTACTGAGTTTTTTTAGTTCATTATATATTCTGGATATTAATCCTCTGTTGTAAGAGTAGCTGGCAAAGATTTCCTCACATTCTGTAGGCTATCTCTTCACACTATTAATTGCTTCCTTTGCTGTTTTTAATTTGGCGCCATCCCATTTATCAATTCTTGTTATTAGTTCCTGAGCTATAGAAGTCATAGCCAGGAAGTCATTGCCTGTGATTACATACCAAAGTGTTTCCCTTATGCTCCCTTCTACCAGTTGTGAAGCTTCTGCCTTTATAACCTAGGTCTTTGATCCATTTTGAGTTGACTTCTGTACAGGGTGAGAGACAGAGATCTAGTTTCATTCTTCTACATATGGTTATACATTTTTCCCCAGCAGCATTTTTAAAAGAGGCTGTCTTTTCTCCAATGTATGTTTTTGGCCCCTTTGTCAACAATCAGATGACTAGCTGTGTAAATTTGCCATAGTGTCCTCTCTATTATTGTTTTCTAATTTATAATTAAAGTATCTTAAAGATAAATGATAAGTAATAAAGGTAAAATTACATTTACTAATTAGGTTTGGGATTAACTGCTCTCAGAAAATCTAATTAAAACAGTTTTTCTGGAAATGAAAACTAGAAACTAATTCATATGCCTCAAAAGTAAAGCATTTTTTCTAGAGGGTGACCTTTATGGATACAGATTTAAGGATTGAAAATCTGAAAAGTATAACATTTTTACACCCTCCAAACACATTCTCCTATTTATATAATACAAAGTATAGGCCATATTGAAAACATTCCAAGTGATTTCAAGATTTCTTAATAGGTAAAATCATATTTCAGCAAAAAATACAAACTCAAATATTACAATATGGCAGAGAAAGTCAGGGGGAAAGCACAATCAACATACAAAAGGAAAAATTTAAATGAGAACTCTGAATGAAGATACAGAAGGAAGATGTTTGCCTCAGCATGGCAGCAGGTAGAGTCATTATGTTTAACAGTCTAAATAGTTCTCTGATATTTGGCAGAATATGTAGAGCCCTAAGGTGACTGGATAAACAATTTGGAGTTCAGTTGTATTTACAACGATATAATCACTACCCAGAGTTAGGGATCAAAAATAAAAGCATTAAAACCTGGTGAAGCTGAAAAGTTAGTTTATGCTACTTCACTGCCACTGTGAAGAGCCCTCCTGCAGATCAACAAATGAGCTAGATAACAGTTATAACAGTTTGGGCCTGAAAAGCAACCTAGCACTTTCCCCAAAGCAAGTTCATTTTGTCAAGATTATTTAACTTATTATGCAAATGGTCAAATAGGGTGTTAAACATTCACAGAACTTAAGAGTCTTCAGAGCTGGAAGAAGTAGAGAGATTATCTAATTTAATCACCCCAAATTACAGCAAGCAACATTTTGTTCATATCCATTATCACTCTTTGGTGGTAGGCAATTTAGTTATACTGAAGTTTGCCAACCCATAGAAGGGAAAAAGCAATGTTTAAATTATTTATATAATTAAGTATGAAATAATAAATATGATCAAATAATTCTTAGAACGATCATTTTTTATATCAGAAAGAGCCGTTATTATACAGAACTTCCAAAATCTTGTTCTGTGAAGAAGTAGGTTCTACTGAGAATAGTCTTGGTACTTGGACAGGCTCAAAAACCTTATCACAGGGGCTGGGGATGTGGCTCAAGCGGTAGCGCGCTCGTCTGGCATGCGTGCGGCCCGGGTTCGATCCTCAGCACCACATACAAACAACGATGTTGTGTCCGCCAAAAACTAAAAAAAAATAAATATTGAAAAATTCTCTCTGTCTCTCTCTCTCCCTCTATCACTCTCTCTTTAAAAAAAAAAACAAAAAAAACAAAAAAAAACCTTATCACAAAGGAAGAGATTCACCTTCCTATCTAGACCAGTAGGAGAAAGTTGTAATGTATTCTGCTTCACCTTAAATTTAAAAACAAACAAATCATCTTTTTAAAATGCATTTTACCATATTAAGTACTCCTTACAATAACTTTTTATTAGGACAAATATCAGAATTAAAAACAAGAAACCAAAACAAATGTGTCTCGCTTTTAAAAACATAAAGGGGTGCTGTATTTTGTCAAATGCTTTTTCTGCATCTTTCTAGATGATCATATGATTCTTTTTTTTTAAAGAAAGAGTGAGAGAGGAGGGAGAGAGAGAGAGAGAGAGAGAGAGAGAATTTTTAATATTTATTTTTTAGTTCTCGGCGGACACAACATCTTTGTTGGTATGTGGTGCTGAGGATCGAACCCGGGCCACACGCATGCCAGGCGAGCGTGCTACCGCTTGAGCCACATCCCCAGCCCTGATTCTTTTCTTTAAGTCTATTGATGTGATGTATTACATTTATTGATTTTTGTATGTTGAACAAACCTTGCATCCCTGTGATGAATCCCACTTGATCATGGTGCACGATCTTTTTGATATGTTTTTGTATTCAATTTGCCAGAATGTTATTGAGAATTCATCACATCAATAGACTCAAAGATAAAAATCATATGATGATCTCAATAGATGCTAAGGAAAGCATTTCATAAAATACAGCACCCCTTCATGTTCAAAACACTAGAAAAACTAGGGATAACAAGAACATATCTCAACATCATAAAGGCTATCTATGCTAAGCCTCAGGCCAACATCATTCTAAATGAAGAAAAATTGAAGGCATTCCCTCTAAAATCTGGAACTATAGCCAAAGGACTTAAAAACAGCATACTACAGGGACACAGCCACATCAATGTTTATAGCAGCACAATTCAGAATAGCTAAACTGTGGAGCCAACCTAGATATCCTTCAGTGGATGAATGGATAAAAAAAAAAATGTGGCATATATACACAATGGAATTTTACTCAGCATTAAAAAAGAACAAAACCATGGCATTTGCAGGTAAATGGATGGAGTTAGAGAAGATAATGCTAAGTGAAGTATGCCAATCCCCCCAAAAAACAAATATCCAATGTTTTCTCTGCTATAAGGAGGTTGACTCATAGTGGGACTGCGAGGGAGAGCATGGGAGGAATAGATGAATTCTAGATAGGGAAGAGGGGTGGGAGGGAAAGGGAGCCGACAGGGGATTAGCAAAAATGGTGGAATGTGATGGACATCATTATACAAAGTACATGTATGAAGACTTGAATTGGGTGTCAACATACTTTATATACAGAGATATAAAAATTATGGTATATATGTGTATTAAAAATTGTAATGCAAAGGGGCTGGGATTGTGGCTCAGGTAGAGCGCTCGCCTAGCATGGGAGGGACCCTGGTTCGATCCTCAGTACCACATAAAAATAAAGGCATTGTGTTCTGTCCATCTACACCAAAAAAATAAAATATTTTTTAAAAAGAGTTAAAAAAAGAATTGTAATGCAAAAAAAAAAAAAAGAGAGAGAGAGAGAGAGAAAATAGCATTACCTTAGATTAGGTAGAGGGAAGTAAAAGGAGGGGAAGGCAGGGGATGTGGGGATAAGAAAGACAGTAGATTGAAACAGACATTATTATTTTATGTATGTATGTGATTGTATGACCAATGTGATTCTACAATATGTATAATCAGAAAAATGAGAAATTATATCCCATCTATGTATGATATATCAAAGAATATAAGTGCATTCTGCTGTTATGTATAAATAATTAAAACAAATAAAAAATTTTTTAAAATGATAAACACAAATTCAGCTCAATTTGACAAACATTTATTAAGTATTTTCTATGGACAAGGGCACTAAACATGGAAGCTAGGAAGAAAAATTAAGAAGTGAATAACATTGATTTTCATCCTGAAAAGTGTATTTACAAGATGAATGAAACAACTAGCAAAGAAGAAGGATAGGGCTGAAGAGCATAAACTACAGTACTCAGGGTAAGGGTAGAGAGGGAACCCTAGATGGATTTAAAGAAGGTAAAACTTGAGCTGTGCGTTGAAGTTAGAGAGATGCAGGATTTTCATCACTACTAATATAAGTCATCGTATTTTCTTTGGAATGTATAGAGTAGCTTAAATATATACATATTAAGTTTATTAGCTTAAAATTGGTTTTTAAAATATACATTATATTTTCACTTTACTACATGTAATTTATAACTAAAAATATTTTTAAAGCAAATATTGTAAAAATTAAATGTACATATTAAATTCAAAAGGAAGTATATTTTATGATTGGGAAGAAAGTAAGTACATGATAGTAAAGAGAAAAGAGCTCAGGAGCTCCAAATCAGTTATGGCTCAGGTTAACTCTGGCTAACAAGATGGAAGTTATAGGAGAGGGAAAAGTCTCAGCAAGAAGAGCACTGCAGGTGTAGGACCTTGGACCTTTGAAGTACAAAGAGGCACACTGAACAGTCTTTTAATAAAGAAGCATGACAAAGATGATATGGGCCAAAGAACAAGGGAAATAAAATGGTCCTGAACACTCTGGAGAAATATTTAATGAAATGAAGATTTCAGATTTATCCAAACAGCAAAAAGGGAAAATTTCCAAACCATGCTCAGGAATGTACAGTTAATATTGAAATGACATACTCTATTTTGATAACTTCTATTTTCTTCTTCATTTTTAACTGAAACTTCCCTTTCAGGGACCAACTCAAATCCTACTTGTATTTGATGAAGATTTTCCTAATCACCCTACTGAAAATGACCACTCCCCTTATAGCACTTATTATTTAACTTCTTGCCTGGCACTCAGCACAGATGGCCTTGCACAGAGTTTTCACTAAATTAGGTCAATATATGTTTCATCACCTCATTTATGGCAGTGAGCTTGCATTCATTCACTCATTCAATAACAAATACTAAGCAACTACTACTGAAAGGCACTACATGAAGGAATACAAAAAAAAAAAAATCAGACTGCTCTCACGCAAATTAAACTAGTAGCAAATTTACAAAATGGTTAAGATATTTAAAAGCTAAGATATTTTTCTTATTTTTGCTGGGGTAGAACTGGGCATCAAACCCAGGGTTGCACTAGCACTGAGCTACATCCCTAGACCTTTTGAGACAGGGTCTCATTAAAGTTGTCCAGACTGTCCAGAAACTTGTGATCCTCTTGCCTCAGCCTCCTGAGTAACTGTCATGTGGTAAAGAGTTCTTTCTTAAAATAGACACAGAGGGATTTTTTTTTTTTTTTTTTTTTTTTTTTTTTTTTTTTTACTATAGTACTGCCTCTAAATTACTCTTTAAGGGACAGGGGTTTAGTTCAGTGGTAGAGCACTTGTCTAGTCCTGAGTTTGATCCCCAGGACTGCAAAATAAAAATTTAGCTGAGTGTGGTTTCAAACACCTGTGGTCCCAGATAATTTAGGAGGTAGAAGCAGGAGCCAACTTGAACCCATAAATTTTGAGATCAACCTGAGCAATATAGCAAGACCCTGTGTCCAAAAAGAAATCCTCTCAAGGATCTTCAATGATTACTGTGATTTCAATTCTACACACTTACTCTCTAGATCTTTAATTATATCTGCAAAAATCCTGTTTTCTAATAAGGTCACATTCTGAGTTTTCAGGTGGAACATGGACTTTGGAGAGACATTCAACCACTAAAACATCCATGACATATTTTTTTTGTTCATATATTTTTATTCAAAGTCCACAGAAGAATTTCTGAGAGTACAATATGCTCTTGGAAAAACTACCCAGCAACTTATTTTTAAGAGTTTACTCCTCAAAAAACTAGGAATAGAACCACCACATGATCCAGCCATCCCACTTCTTGATAGGTATCCAAAGTATCTAAAATCAGCATATTACTGGAATGTACCCACTTCAATGTTTATAGCAGCATAATTCACAGTAGCTTTCATGGAATCTCCCAGATGCCTGTCAATTTATGAATGGATAAAGAAAATGTGCTACATACACAGAAAGGGATTTTACTTAGTCATAAAAAAGAAAGAAATTATGGCATTTGCTGGTAAATGGATGGAACTGGAGAACATCATGCTAAGTGAAATAAGCCAGAATCAGAAAGTCAATGGCTGAATGTTTTCTTTCATATTCAGAAGCTAGAGTAAATAAGGAAAAAAAAAAGCAGGGGATCCCATGAAAACAGAAGAGAGATCAGCAGTGAAGTAAAGGAAGGGGATTGAGGGGGAGGGAGGATGGATGAGAAACAGTAGAACAGAACTGACCAAACCATCCTATCTACATATAAGAATATACCATAGTGAATTTCACCTTTACATTATTATAAATTAATTATTACTAACTTAAAGAACTGTAAATAAATAGAAGAAATACTGGTAGAATACAGGAAAGAGAATAGGGAGAGAGAAAGTGAAGTACTAGGGATAATATTGGAGCAAATTATATTCTATGCGTGTATAATTATGCCAAAATGAGCCCAAATATTATGGATAACTATGACGCACTAATTTAAAAAATTTTTTTAAGAGTTTCCTCCTTAGTTGGGACAGGCAGCAAGTTAAAAGATCTTCTTCATCCCTACATTAGTGTGGCAATTCTCACACTAATCCTAGATTCTTTGTCTGAAAAATTAAGAATTAGGACTCAAATTTTTAATAAGTACTCTTTTGGATACTTGTACTGTGGTACAATGGTAAAGATGAAGCATCCCTATTTAGGCTAAGTGTACTATATACTGAATCAGAGAAAGCTATTTTCCAGAGAAACAAAAAGGCAGATGCGGCAGATAGTGGCAGACATGAAACACTATATGGTAGAAGAGACTGTAGAGACTAAGGATTATGATTTTCCTGACCTAAGAATGATCATTGCTTTTATAAGTTTAAAAAGCACTATTGTGCCCATTGAAGAAATTCTGAAAACACAAATACAAAATCAAAATCCCATAAGCTCTCCACAATACCATTAATACTCTCATATTTTTCCACCTAATATTTAAAATATTTAGGATTATACTATATTTAATATGAATGCTGAATTTTCCTCTGAACATAATCACAAATATTCATCTATGTAATTTAATGATCTTTGAAAATAATGTTTTGATGCCAGCATAATGTTCCACCATATAATAATCATTTACGTAATCATTTCATTTGTGGGCACATTATATAATCAAACTGCTTTCTTGGATGGCTAGACCAACAATACTTCTATAAGCAGTGTATAAGGGTTATTGACTAGTTCTTACCTCAGTAAAATTGAGAAATATAATTCCTTATTTAAAAGGTAGTAAATTATTATCATTATTGTTTTAATTTATGTATTTTTCAGTTACTGAACTATTTTGTATTTATTAATTTTTCTTTGTGTTTATTAATAGTATATTCTTTTTTGGAAATGTTTATTAAAGTTAACAACTTTGAGCCATGAATTTCTTATGTACAGATCAGACACAATATCTATTTTTGTGATGATAAAATCCTTTAAAAAAGTAAATTGAGTAAATGAATAACAAATGTTAATTCTTTAAGATTTTGTTACAGTCTAATAAAGTGAAATATCTTAGAAAAATATGTTTATGTCACAGTTTATAATCATTTGTTTCTAACAGATTCATTGGAATTGTATGTCTTTAAAAAAAGCAGTAAGAAATGATTACTCTATGATCTATCTGTGAAAATTACAGATAAGCAGCAATAGTTTCATAAATTGAAGTCTCTTGGCTTATTTTATTCAACTCAAAAATAATCTGGTGATTCTAAACAGTTAAAGATCAAGGTGAAATCAAAAGTATTCAAGAAAGTCAGCTACATGTACATTATTTAATGTCCATGTAAGTTTAACAGTCAGTCATCCTTGTTGCCAAGAATATGAAAGAAGAACCACAGAAACAGATATAACACCACCAACAGCACATCCACTAAAAACAAATTAGCTAAATAACACAGGTTTCATAATAAATTCATTTGAAATAATGCCTAGAGATTGCAATCTACAGAAGACTTTCAACTGTAGCAATCAGTGGATAATGACAATGATAGGAGTCAATGCTATTCCTCTTAACTCATTCTGTCCCAAGTGTTCAAATTCTGCAAATATTTCAACAAAACTGACACACGCATTAAAATACAATGGAAATCATAATCTAGACCTCATATATTATGTTAATATTATATAACTATGTTCCTATTATTATTAAAACATAATTATATATTAAAGTTTTTATAGCTATTCTACATCTAGGACTATGGGATAAAATGGGTTAATGCTAGGAGCCACAAGCAAAATATATGATGTATGGCACCTTTGGTTGTAAAGCCAGCTAGCCACTGAGGTATTATTATGCTAAGATTTACATTCATATGCAAATTGGGCTCCTGCTGTTCACCTTGGCCTACTACTGGACTCATGTTACGGGGACTCATGGAGAATTCCCATTGGTTGGGGAAGGATAGTAGGAGGAAATTCCGGGGGAGGTCCGGGGGACCCCGGGTCCCGGGAGACGGCGGTTCCGGTTAGACGCCCGCGTGGGAGGACCGGTTTTTGCTTGCTGGCGCTGAGAGTGTTGGCGGCTTTTTCAAAATAAAGTTTTGTTCCTGCTTGAGTGGCTCGTGATTCTGTGCCCAGCCAAGACTGCGGCATTTGGTGGCCCGTACGGGGAACGCCTGAAACTTAGAGGTGAGTAAAACTACTCGCCCCTGAGGGAAGGCGACAGAATGGGTGAACATTTAGAAAAACAATGTGTTCTTGTTTTGATTTATTTTGTTTTTATTTCAAGCTCCCTAGCCCTAGAATTTTCTCAGGCGAACTGGGAAAAATGGTTGGCTCAAGGTTTGAAGTTATTCGGCCCTGAGAAAGAGAAAATTGATACAACCATTGTCTGTTCCGTTTTTGTTTCATTCTGCTTCGGCTTTGTTTTATCCTATCTTATTGGGTTACGTTACCTTTATAGTAGATTAGAATCCAGTAAAAAACAAACCGAAAAACTGCTAAGTAAATTGTTAGAGGTCCAAACTATGGTAGAAAAAACGCTAGGTCAAGCAAAAGAGAAGGTCTCTCAAGCTAGTCAGACAGAGGAGAATTTAAAAAAAGCAAGCTTAGAGGAAAAGCAGCCATCAGGTGGAGAATTACAACAGGAGGTTGCTACTAACTCCGTTCTATCACCAGAGGGCGTAACTCAACCAACAGCTCCATCTACCGCTGAGCGGCCCTCAACTCCCGTAGTTGATGGACGGAATTCTGAGGCAGGACCCCAAAGATTAGCATGCCCTGTACTTGAGCAGGCAGGAGGGCAACGAATTCACCGTGCTTTAGATTTCAAAACAATAAAGCAATTAAAGGAGGCTATAACGACCTATGGGCCGCAAGCTCCCTTCACAATAAGCATGGTCGAATCTGTTACCAACTTGGACATGACACCAGCAGATTGGGCTAACATGTGTCAATCTGTGCTAAACGGAGGACAATATTTGTTATGGAAGGTTGCCAATGAGGAATTTTGCATGGAGACAGCTAGGCAAAATGCAGAAGCTGGTTATCCTCAAAGAAATATGGACATGCTATTGGGAAAGGGACCATATGAGGGTCAAAGACAGCAAATTGAATATGACCCTGGCGTATACGCACAAATTGCTGTAGATGCAGTTAGGGCATGGAAAACTTTACAGGGGCATGGAGACTTACAAGGTCAATTATCTAAGGTAATACAAGGAACTAATGAACCTTACGCTGAATTTGTAGATAGACTTATTCAGTCAGCCTCTAGGATATTTGGTAATACAGAACAGGTAATGCCATTTATAAAACAACTGGCTTATGACCAAGCAAATCGTTGCTGCAGAGAGGTCATTAGACCATGGAAACATGAAGATTTAAACACATATATTAAATTATGTAGAGACATTAATGAACAAGGGCAAGTCTTAGCAGCAGTACAACAGGCTTTAGATGCCAGGCCAAAAACATGCTATAATTGTAATCAAACAGGACATTTTAAAAGGAGTTGCCCCATAAGAGGAGGGTTTAACAAAGCTGGATATCAAAGGAATAGAATACCGGGTATTTGCCCACGATGCCATAGAGGGAAACATTGGGCTAATGAATGCCGTTCTCAAACCACCATAGAGGGTATTCCGTTATCAAAAAACGGGCAAGGACCAAGTGTTTACCCACTATATCGTGGAGAAAGGTATCAGGCTCCAATGCCAAAAAACGGACTAGAGGGCCCAATGCCCCGGGGCCCAAAACCACAAATATATGGGGCAATGGAGGAACCCAACAGCACCATCAAGGTAGTGCCCAGGACGCATTATCCATTAAATCCCTCATCAGACAAACTAGAGGGAGCGCAAAGCTGGACATCTGCGCCTCTGCCAGAGCAGTACTAACCCCAGAGATGGGAATTCAAATCATTCCCACAGGAGTAAAAGGACCTCTTCCCCAGGGAACAGTAGGCTTATTATTGGGACGCAGTTCTTCTACACTAAAAGGACTTATGATAAGTCCTGGGGTAATTGATCCCGATTATGAGGGTGAAATAAAAATTATAGCTAGTTCTCCAAGAGGTATATCAGTAATTTCACCAGGAGATAGAATAGCACAGTTATTAATAATACCCAGCCTGCATGATAAATTTTCCAGTTGTAATGTAGAAAGAGGTTCCAAGGGATTAGGCTCCACAGGTGTAGATTGGGCTATGCTGTCTTTGAATTTAGATTCTCGCCCAATGCTAAAATTAAATATTCAAGGACATGACTTTAATGGGCTGCTGGACACAGGAGCTGACCTTAGTGTCATCTCTCGTCAAGAATAGCCAAAACATTGGCCATTACAACAAGCCACTCAAACGCTTCGAGGCCTAGGAGTGGCAACAAATCCCCATAGAAGTGCTATAGTATTAGATTGGAGGGATCCTGAAGGATGTGAAGGAACTATACAGCCCTATGTATTAGATCATCTTCCCGTAAATTTATGGGGACAAAATGTCCTAGATCAATTAGGATTGACATTAACAAATAACATCAATCCTAACGTGCCCACTACTAGGGCTAAACAAGGCTTTAGGAAAGAAAAAAGATTAAGAGAACAAGAACAAGGTATGACAGCACCTATTCAAATAGATCAAGAAATAAATAGACATGAATTGGGTTTTCAGAAAGGGCCACTGAGACAATCAAAATTACTTGGAAATCAGAAAGACCAATGTGGGTTCCTCAGTGGCCCCTGACTAAAGAAAAGATACAAGTAGCCCATGACTTGGTCAGACAACAATTAGCGGAAGGACATATACAACCTTCCGTATCCCCCCATAATACTCCCATTTTTGTCATTAAAAAGAAATCTGGTAAATGGAGATTATTACAAGATTTAAGAGCCATTAATAATGAGATGGTTATTATGGGACCTGCTCAATCAGGGATTCCTCAATTGTCTGCTTTACCAAAAACCTGGCATGTTTTAGCTATAGATATTAAAGATTGTTTCTTTTCAATTCCAATTCATCCCGAGGATAGTCCACATTTTGCATTTACTATCCCTGCACTGAATCATGAAGGTCCTGATCAGAGATATGAATGGAAAGTACTCCCTCAAGGGATGGCTAACAGCCCAACTATGTGTCAAATTTATGTTAATAAAGCAATCCAGCCACTTAGAAACCAAAATCCTGAACTACAAATATTTCACTATATGGATGATGTGTTATTGGCACATAAAGATAAAAACACATTGCTAGAATGTTATGCCACACTTACAAACTTATTGAAAAATTATAATCTAGAGATAGCAATAGATAAAGTACAATTAAATCTTCCAATTAATTATTTAGGAGTTCTATTATCCTCAACCATGGTCCGTCCACCAAAAATTCAAATACGAGTAGATCAACTCAAATCACTTAATGACTTTCAAAAATTATTGGGAGACATAAATTGGATAAGGCCTTATCTAGGCATACCAACAGGAGAGTTAGGACCTTTATTTGATATTCTAAAAGGTCCATCAGATCCAAATTCACCCCGCATGTTAACGCCCGAAGCAAGAAAAACATTAAAAATCATTGAAACATATATGGAAAATATGCATTTGGATAGAATTGATATAAGTTTGCCTTTATTATTTATTGTACTACCAACAAAAAATATTCCTACAGGAGTATTTTGGCAGGAAGGTCCATTATTGTGGATACATTTATCTTATTCTCCTAACACTATTCTTACTAGATATCCTGAGGCTGTAGGACAATTAATACTCAAAGGAATAAAAGCAGCTAAGGGAGTATTTGGGATTTCTCCCAATAAAATTATCACTCCATATACTATGGATCAAATTGATGAGTTAGCTAATGAGTTAAATACTTGGGCAATAATCATGTGTAAAACTAGTGTTTCATTTGATAATCACTTACCATCTAATCCTTTGTTGTCTTTTTGGTCTAAGCATCCTGTAGTTTTTCCAAAAATGACAAGAAAAACCCCTATCATAAATGCTCCAAATATATTCACTGATGGGTCAAACAATGGTACAGCAGCAGTAGTTACTCCTGATCAAACTTTTACATTTTTAGTTCCCAAACAATCAGCTCAAAAGGTAGAGCTTAATGCAGTATTACAAGCTTTTATGATGTTTAAAGATTCTGTATTTAATTTATTTTCTGATAGTCAGTATGTAATTAATGCTATAATATCCCTTGAAGATGCTGGTAGGATTTCACCTTCTTCTACTGTTTTCTCTTTGTTTTCTGCTATACAAAGTCTAATCTAGGACCGAAAAGATCCATTCTTTATAGGTCATATCAGGGCACATACAGGATTGCCTGGAGCCCTTAGTATGGGCAATGAACTAGCAGATAAATCTACACATGACATACATATTTTCTCCACAATAAAAGAAGCTATAAATTTTCATAAAAGGTTCCATGTCAATGCTAATACTTTACAAAAACGTTTTAAAATAACTAAAGAACAAGCCAGACATATAATAAAACAATGTCAAAATTGTGTGACATTTTTACCACAAGTTAATCTTGGAGTCAATCCTAGAGGACTGATACCTAACCATATTTGGCAGATGGACGTCACACACTTGCCAGAATTTGGAAAATTAAAATATTTACATGTTACAATTGATACCTCTTCCGGATTTTTGATGGGCTCCCTTCATGCCGGAGAAAAAACTAAAGATGTTATAGCTCATTGCTTACAAAATTTTGCCACTGTGGGTGTTCCAAAACAGTTAAAAACGGACAACGGTCCTGGTTATACTTCCTCCTCTTTTAAACAATTTTGCTCATCATTTGGTATTACTCACATAACAGGAATTCCATACAATCCACAAGGACAAGGCATAGTTGAAAGAGCTCATCAAACTATTAAAATGTACTTATTAAAACAAAAGGAGGGAATTGGAAAGGGGTATATATCCCCCAAAGATAAACTTAAAATAACCCTTTTTACTCTAAACTTTTTAAATTTAGATTCATCGGGACTTAATGCTGCGGAAAGACACTTATACCCCAAAAATGTACATAAGCCTAAGGTACTTTGGAAAGATATTCTAACAGGACAATGGAAAGGCCCGGATCCAGTGATAGTCTGGAATCGGGGCGCTGTCTGTGTTTTCCCACAGGATGAACAGCAACCGATTTGGATTCCAGAGAGATTAACTAAAACAATTTCTACAGAAAAAGAAGATGATTTGACTCAAATCCATAACAGCTGACATCCAGAGCTCCAGCTTGGCTATTCTTACATCTGCGACAGTGATTAACCAAGGTGTTTTTTTCAATATCTATTTTATTATTGCATTTTTCCACATCATAAAGTTCTATTTTATTTTTGAGCTCATACAAACCTAGGTTAATGTTTTTCTGATCAGTTTTATTTTTTGACTGTGTTTTATTTTTTGACTGTGGAATTTTTAAACATTGCAATGGAGATTTCACCTAGGTATAGTTACAAGGCCTTTATTTACTATTGTCTTATGTGTTGTATGTTGTGTGCACACTTCTGTTTTGTGTTGTATGTCTGTATGTGTGTATGTCCATATTTCTTATATGAGGAGCGCTCATGAAAAAATGGATCCGAATTTTTTCTTTATTCACGTGATTTATATAGTTTAATTTAAATTAGGTAAACAGCTGTTAATGATTGTTTTTAAAGATGGTTAACAGATCTGTTTGTTTGCTAATTTAAATTTGGTAAACAGCTGTTAAGGATTGTTTTTAAAGGAGTTTAACAGATCTGTTTGTTTACTTTCACCTTTCCTTTTTATTATATTTAATAATTCTGTTCAGGATAATGTCTCTTTAACATCATTGCCAGAATTTCCATCTCCATCCCAATTCCAGTGAAGACTGAGATAAAACCAAACTACAGCTTCTATGATAGCAATCACAATAAACTGTATAAACTGATGCATCAATGAATATAACTCAACAAGTAATGCTATCAAGGACTTGATTTACTTTGGGAGGAAATGGACATATTGATAGACTCCTCCAATTTGAACTGCTTGCAGAACTTGCCTGGACTATATATCAGTTACATACATTGTGAAATATCATCTGGTGCACCAAATTGTGGTACTGCTGGCATATCTTTGCTGATGGTGTCACCAGTGATGCAATTTCCTTGCCAGCTCACCCCATGTTTATTGTGGTAATACTGGCATATCTTTGCTGATGGTGTCACCAGTGACACAATTTTTCCAAGGAGCCACCAATTGGCTTGGTGTCATGGCATTTCTGTATCCTCCTCCCTTCTACTAGTGATGGTCTAAAATTTGGGGGCCAACAGAGGTGAGGCAAAGAACCTTACCCCCCCACTGGCACCAAGGCAAAATTTGGGGGCCAACAAAGGTGAGGCAAGAACCTCACCCCCCCACTGGTGCATAGGCCTATCCACAAGCATGGCTGAATGCTGGACCGGTAGTCAGCGACGGGTTGCTCTGATTACAGTGGATTCAACCTAAGACAGGAAGCTGACGCCTAAAGGTCAGTTCTCCCATGACGGGTAAGAACCATATGTTAAATTGGACAACCTACCAGGCACGGTCCCTAGCCACATTGCTTGTTACTTAATTAAACAGAAGGGGGCAAATGCTAGGAGCCACAAACAAAATATATGATGTATGGCACCTTTGGTTGTAAAGCCAGCTAGCCACTGAGGTATTATTATGCTAAGATTTACATTCATATGCAAATTGGGCTCCTGCTGTTCACCTTGGCCTACTACTGGACTCATGTTACGGGGACTCATGGAGAATTCCCATTGGTTGGGGAAGGATAGTAGGAGGAAATTCCGGGGGAGGTCCGGGGGACCCCGGGTCCCGGGAGACGGCGGTTCCGGTTAGACGCCCGCGTGGGAGGACCGGTTTTTGCTTGCTGGCGCTGAGAGTGTTGGCGGCTTTTTCAAAATAAAGTTTTGTTCCTGCTTGAGTGGCTCGTGATTCTGTGCCCAGCCAAGACTGCGGCAGGTTAAGAACAGGTTCCTGGTCCAATATATCATCTATCTAATATAAAGAATATTTGTTTCCTGAATTTGTACCTAGTAAGGTAGGAGTCACTTTAAAATGATGAGGCTTTAAATCACTGGGGTATTAAACTGATTATCTAATAAAATTACTGATCCACTCCTGTAGAAAATGGTGGGGAAAAAGCACTGGAACATGAATTAATTAAATATGTTTTTGTTGCTATGCAACATGACCATTTGAGAACTATAAAATTCAGTAAAAAGAAAAATGCAGCAAATACACCAGCACTTTAGAATTTGATAATTGTTTACATTTTGTATGTACAGATCAGACACAATATCTATTTTTGTATTCTGTATCAAGTTTCTTGTTTTCATTTGGTAAGTAAATTATTTCAGATAAAGTCAAAGTCACCCATCTTTCTATTTCTAGTTCAATTCCTTCATACATACCCAGAAGCGATGGCTAGTGTTAATTTGTGTGTGTTACATTTTGGACATGGTTTATTCCCTAAACATTTTATGTGCTAGAAGCTTGGTCTCAAGTGCGGTGGTGTGGAGGTGGTGAAACCTTAAAGAGATGAGGCCTAGTGGAAGGTAATTAAATCATGGGGTACTGCCCTCAGAAGGAATTAATGCTAGTCTCAAGGAGTGAATGAGTTATTATAAAGAGGGGATTATTATGAAGCAAGCTCACCTCTCACCTTTGGCCCTGCTGCACACACCCATTTCCCTTTCTGCTTATCTTATGCTGTTATGTAGCCAGAGGGCCCACACCAGAGGCTGAACACATGGACCACATGATCTTGAACTTTTAGACTCCTTAACTGTGAGGTAAATAAACTTCCTTTCTTTATAAATTACACAGTGTCGGGTATGTCATTGTAATTCAATAAAAAACGAGTTTACATAAATGTGTGTCATAAACACATAGCTTTTTTATTTATATATGACAGCAGAATGGATTACAATTCTTATTACACATATAGAGCACAATTTTTCATATCTCTGGTTGTATACACAGTATATTCACACCAATTTGTGTCTTCATACCTGTAGTTGGGATGAATGTAAGGACATTACTCCAGTGAGTATTTCTGTTGTTGCTTGACCTTCTGCCTCCTATGATAGCCCAGGACCACTTTTGGATAATAATGATTATCACAGTCCACCATCATTAATAACTCCATCTCCCCTCCCTTCCCCTCCAACCCCTCCTTCCCTATCTAGAGTTCATCTATTCCTCCCAAGCTCCCACTCTCTATCCCACTATGAATCAGCCTCCTTATATAAAAGAAAACATTTGGCATTTGGTTTTTTGAGATTGGCTAACTTCACTTAGCATTATCTTCTCTAACTCCATCCATTTACCTACAAATGCCATGATTTTATTCTCTTTTATTATTGAGTAATATTCCTGTACGTATATATGCCACATTTTTTTATACATTCATCTATTGAAGGACATCTAGGTTGGTTCCTCAGTTTAGCTATTGTGAATTGTGCTGCTATAAACATTGATGTGGCTGTGTCCTGTAGTATGTGTTTTTAAGTCCTTTGGGTATAGACCAAGGAGAGGAATAGCTGAGACTTCTCAGAAGATGATGTACAATCAATCAACAAATACATGAAAAAATGTTCACCATCACTAGCAATTAGAGAAATGCAAATCAAAACCACTCTAAGATTTCATCTCACTCCAGTCTGAATGGCAGCTATTATGCATACAAACAATAAGTGTTGGTGAGGAAGTGAGGGAAAAGGTACAATCAAACATAGCTTTTGCACATACTCTGCAAACAGCTTTTATCAATAAAAATTATAATTAAGAGATCTATTAGATAAGTAGATAATATAGTTCATTTCTTTTTATTTCAAGATATTATGCTATCATTGGAATATAAACCACATTTTATTTATCCATTCCTCCACTAATGAACATTCTAGACTGCTTCCTATGTTTTTTTCTGTTAAACAATATTGCAGTGAACATCCCTACTTATACTTCTCTATGTACATTTACTCAAGTGTCTTGCTGTATTATGCATATAAAAGAGTACTCCTACTTGAAGAAGGAAAGAAAAAGAATAAAGAAATGAAAAGTGGTTCTGGGCTATCATAGGAGGCAGAGAAGGTCAAGCAACAACAGAAATACTCACTGGAGTAATGTCCCTTACATTCATCCCAACTATTACTGCACTATTTATTTGTTTTTCCTGGGGACTGGCTAACTTCACTTAGCATTATCTTCTCTAACTTCATCCATTTACCTACAAATGCCATGATTTTATTCTCTTTTATTGCTTCTTATCTTGACTTCCAAGATAAAAAGAAAAATACTTAGAAAAAAGAACAATACATGCTAAATGTATTATTGTTACATGTGTCAAGAGATAGTGTCTTTCTTTTTTTTTTTCCTTAGAAAAAGAAACTTTTTTTGTAGTTGTAGATGAACAGAGTTGCCTTTATTTTATTTATTTTTATGTGGTGCTAATGATCAAACCCAGTGCCTCATACATGGTAGGCAAGCACTTTGCCACTGAGCTGCAGCCCAGCCCATAGTGTTTCATTTTTTGATACAGAAATATATTTTTGATAAGTTCAATATATTTTTTAATTTAAAGGTAAGTTCGCCAGGCATGGTGGTGCACACCTGTAATCCCAGAGGCTTGGGAGGCTGAGACAAGAGGATTCCAAGTTCAAAGCCAGCCTCAGCAAAAGTGAGGTGCTAAGCAATTCAGTGAGACCCTGTCTCTAAATTAAAATTTAAAAAAGGGATGGATGTTGCTCAGTGGTTGAGTGCCCCTGAGTTCAATCCCTGGTACCCCCCCCCAAATTTTTTTTAAATAAATAAATAAAGGTAAGTTAATACACAATAAAAGGTTTATCTTCTAAATTACATTTTAAAGACATGAAAGTGTTATGTTCACTGAGCGATCACAAAATATTTTATAATATAATGCATAATCATGTTTTCACTTAACAATATATGTATATGTAGATATACAGCAAGAAGACAGTCTGGAGGATATATGTAAAATAACTAACTGTTCATAAGGAACTTTCCATGAGGCCACAGGTATGGACTGAGGGACAGGCAATGAACAGTAGGAGCCAGTACCATGGAGACCATCCACCTGTCTGTGCTGTTTAATTATGCCCATGGACCTGCTTGGGCCAGGCCCTATTTTTACAAATTTCATTTTATAATGGAAATTGAGGAAACAAGCATTTTATAATGGGCAAAATAATCACTGCTGATTTTCATTATTCTTTTTGTTTCTTGGGCATTTTCTGTATTTTCCCTTCCCCAAAAATTCAAAGAGATGAAATTTACTTAAGTACTTCCCCCAAGTTTAAACTATGAGCTCCATGAAGACTTAACCTGTTTCTGACAGGCTTAACATTAACCTGACATATTGAGAGCAACCAATCAGTATTTTCTAACTGATTCAATGTGCTTTACAATAAAGAAGTAATTACTTTTTAAATAAGAAAAACAATAACAACCAATAAAAAAAAGAAAAAAAAATAATAAAAAAATAAATAAAACACTTACTTAAAAAAATAAAAAAATAAAAGCTACATTATCATAAAGGAAATCCATGTGAACATAACACCAGTTTTTAAAAAAACAGCATACTATAATTGAGGTTGATATAAAATGATATTATAAGAAGGGAGATCAGTAAAGTAGAGCAAGCTGGTGAGGGAGAGGGAGGTATAGGAATGCGAGAAAGGGAAGGTACTGGGGAATGAGACTGATCAAATTATGTTACATACGTACAAATATAGCATAATGAATCCCATTATTATACATAATTATGATACACCAATAAAAATTTAAAATGGTATTATAATAACACTTGATTTGGTATAGATGGTAAAAATTTCACAGAAGAGATATTTAAGTATGCCTTAGAGAGTGACTAGAAATTAGACAAGTGCAGAAAATAGTATTCAAGACAGACAATGTATTCACGTTCAAAGGCAAGAAGGAACATGGTGTGCCTAGGAAACCATGAGAGATAATTTACATTATGCTTAGGGACAAACTGTGTTGGGAAATAAAGCTATTAAGATAAACTGCAAGTGCCAGGGAAAGTGGCATATGCCTATAATCCCAGCTACTTAGGAAAGTGAGGCAGGAAGATCACAAGTTTAAGACTGGCCTAACAATTTCCTAAGATTCTGTCTCAAAATGAAAAATTAAAAGAGCTGGTGATATAGTTCAGTAACAGTCCCTAGGTTCAATCTCTATGGTGACATAGAGAACCTGGGTAGAGGGGGGATGTAGAAAGTGAACCATGAATAAGGCAATCATGAAGCTATAAAATAATTTGTTAAAATAAGGCTGAGAGTGCAGCTTACAGGTAGAATGCCTGCTTGGCATGAGTTTAATCCCCAGCACCCCCAGCACATACACAATCATTAAAACAATATGATACTGAGATGAGAGAGTTAATAAAACAGGTTGGAAAGTTCAGATATATACCCAAAATATATATAGGATTTAGTATATAATAATGCTGGCATTTCAAATCATTGAAAGTAAAGAGGAAGTATTTAGTAAATGATAATAAGGCAACTCGGTAAAACCATCTTGAAAAAAAAATTAAGTTGAATTCTTTCTCCACATTTCAAATACAATGTTATATTCTGAATACATTTTTCAATGTGTAGGAATAAAGTATTAAAAGTACTAGAAGGAAAAAATACTATCTGATCAGAGCAACATAAAACATCCCACTGGGAATTTCCACCTTGAATTCCTGATAGAGATAAGATTTACTACACAGATCCTAATGGTTCCATTCAGAGATGAGGCAGGCCTGTGTACAAATTAGGCTACTAGTGAGTTTTTCCCTTGATGTCTTTCACATTTTCAATGTTTGCCTGTCCATTCTTTCTCTTGCTGTACCATATCCTCTGCCTTTAAATGAAACTCTTAGATAGATATGCACTGTGAAAACACGAATCTTTTTTAAAATACCCAAACTTGTGAAATCATTACAATAATATTTTCTAAACACTTTCATAAATATAAAAATCAGCTCCATGCTCAGCCCAAATTCTTGTTAATAAAATTTTTTAAAATTCTATACTTCACACTGCTTTATGATTTATAAATACTTTCACATCCATTTACAGTTAATGACCCTGTAAGGAGGTAGTCTTCACCATTGAGAAATTGAGGCTTAAAAAATTAAATGACTTGTCCATAGTTGCTCAGCCAGTAAGAAGCAGCACTAGATTCAAATCTAGTTATAAGCATATTAGTTGTACTATGCTCCCAAATCTGCAACATTTTGCCTATGATATCTCTACAATAACTTTGTGGGTTTAAGGTAATACTTTTGTATTCTTATAAGGTTGATGGAAACAAAATCACAAAGGTATCTGTATTATTCAAAGAAGCAATTTCTTTCTTTCTTTCTTTTTCTTTCTTTTTTTTTTTTTTTTTTTTTTTTGTACTGGGGATTGAACTCAGGGGCACTCCATCACTGAACCACATCGCCAGCCCTGTTTTGTATTTTATTTAGAGATAAGGTCTCACTGAATTACTTGGCACCTCACTTTTGCTGAGGCTGGCTTTGAACTCATGATCCTGCTGCCTCAGCCTCTTGAGCCTCTGGGATTATAGGCAT
Organism: Spermophilus citellus; assembly: GCF_964194105.1. Taxonomy (NCBI): domain Eukaryota; kingdom Metazoa; phylum Chordata; class Mammalia; order Rodentia; family Sciuridae; genus Spermophilus; species Spermophilus citellus. The sequence goes on from NC_138183.1 coordinate 191,087,292, forward strand.
GGGCTACTGTGCCCAGCAGCAATTTGGCTTTTTTTGTTTGTTTGATTTTTAGTTGTAGTTAGACACAATACCTTTATTTTATTTATTTATTTTTATATAGTGCTTAGGATTAAACCCAGGGCCTCACACATGCTAGGCGAGCACTCTATCACTGAGCTACAACCCAAGTCGGCAATTTGTGTTTTTTTTTAAATATTTATTTTTTAGGTGTAGATGGATACAACACAATGCCTTTATTTTTTATGTGGTGCTGAGGATCGAATCCTGATCCCACCCGTGCTAGAGAAGCGCTCTACCGCTGAGCCACAATCCCAGCCCTGGCAATTTGTTTTTAATAGTAATATATGATGTTGAGATTAAAAGATTGAACATGTTTGTTCCTTCACTTCACAGCCATTTAAGCTCTTGTTTTAGGGTTTAAGCACTGTGTTAGGTAAAGCTTACAGTTTTGTTAAAAAAACAGACATTCTAAAGCAGAAAAATAACTTTTCAATTCATGAAAAAAAGAAGTTTTAATTTAATTGCATAATCTGATGTTATAAATTCTTAAGAATGCCATTAACCAGCATTTATGCAATGTTTGTATGAAGTCATTACTTTATCTAATTTTTCAAAACAAACCTATGAGTTATTTTTAATCCAATTTGACACCTGAAGAAAAATTAGGCAATTTATCTTTACCTATGGAAAATCTCAAGTTAAAGTCAGGATTTAGATACAAGGATACTGATTATATATCTCTATTTTCTTTCCATTTTAAAAGCTACTTATCCTTATGTTGATCTAAATTAAATATCTTACTAAAATTTTTGGTTAAAAATCCAGAAAATGGAAAAATTCATAAAAGATTTGCTTATGTTATCATTTTTTTTATTTTAATATTTTATTTTTTAGTTCTCGGCGGACACAACATCTTTGTTGGTATGTGGTGCTGAGGATCGAACCCAGGCCGCACGCATGCCAGGCGAGCGCGCTACCACTTGAGCCACATCTCCAGCCCATTTATGTTATCATTTTAACTACTAATTTAGAATTTTAGTAAAAACTTAAATGTCTTAGTGGTGATTTTTATTTTCTCCCTTATTGACAGATAAAAATTTATTGAATTACAGCTGGGCGAGGTGGTGCACACCTGTAATCCCATTGGCTCAGGAGTTTAAAGCCAGCCTCGGCAACAGGTGAGGTGCTAAGCAACTTCAGAGACCCTGTCTCTAAATAAAATACAAAATAGGGCTGGGGATGTGGCTCAGGGGTTGAGTGTCCCTGAATTCAATCTCCCTGGCACTCACCCACCCCCTAAAAAAAGAAAAAAAATATTTAATTACAGATCATTAACTTCCTTGTGATTTAAAATATATTTCAAAGAGTGTTTGTTTTAGCAAATGAAATAAAAATCAGTAATTTCTTTTAGTCAGCCATAAGAATCAATGTGAATAATGAAACAAATAATTTAGATATACTTAAACATAAAATCTTAGTTGTGGATTCCTATTGAAAATGTATAATTAGTTGTTTATGTTTAGCAGTATTTCATTCTTCAACATTAAATGAAATATATTCAATAAAAAATAGTGGAGCTGGGGTAGAGTGCTTGCCTAGCATGTGTAGGGCACTGGGTTCAATTCTCAACACTGCATATAAATAAAGGTCCATCAGCAATTAAGAAAAATTCTTAAATAGTTTTATGAATTTATTTATGTTCTTTGACAGTGTTTAATCAAATTTTAAAAGTAGTAAACAAAAAATTAAAGACTCTAAGTTGAAGTTTTAAACTTTTAAAAAGTTCCCAAATCTTTCAAATGAACTATGCTAGTTCTACCAGAATTCTTTAAGCTAACCTGCACTGAAACAAGATACTTTTTTCCAGGTATTCATTGCCCAAGCATTAGCTTTTAGTAAAGATAAAGAAAGAAAGAAAGGAAGAAAGAAAGAGAGAGAGAGAGAGAGGAAGAAAGAAAGATGGATGGATGGAGGGTAAAGCAGGCAGGCCAACTGCTTTGAAATAAACCATAGAAAATGGAATAGGTCAGCCAAGACAAGTGTGCCATGGTACCAAACAGAAGCTTCTCTGTGATCCAACTTGAAAGGGTAGTATTGTTAAGCCTCCCCCAACCCCGCCACACACATATCTAGAATATTTCCATGGTCTTTCTCATTAAGCTTTAATCTAGATACTGAATTTGTTATTTTAAAACTTTGTGGTCATTTTATTTTTTAAAAAACTTTTTTAAAAATAAAAAATAATGAAAAGTGGAAAAAAAACAAATTAGATAAAAAAAGATGAATCAAATAGTAAGGTACTAACATCTATTGAGTTTATATAGACTAGTGACTTTATTCATACAATGTCTTTTCATATAAAATGTCACCTGTGAGTCTGAGTGTTATTACACTCATTTTACATGTCAGAAAACTTGAGACCCAGCAAGACTGGAATTTGCTCAGTGCTACATAGCTCCTAAATGAGAATGTCTGGATTTAACCTCCTGTCATATCTCTTGACAATAAGCTGTGTCCTCTGACCACATCAGCTAAAAAATTGAAGGAAAAAAAAGAAGACACAGGACAGAAAAGATACAATCAAGAGTGTTAGTCTATATTAATAATTCCCAAGAGGCAAGCAAACCATATAACTCTGGCAATTATACTGTACTCATCTGAAACTCTACAAAAATTTATTCATTTGTATTTTATATGATTAAGGAAATGATACTATTTCAAGACAATTCTTTCACTGCCATAATGAATCATTTATATTCTATGCTATTTACCTGTTTTTTTATTTTTAAGTTTATACCCTAGCTAGCACAAGGGAGAAAATCTATTGTACAACACTAAAAATATATACAGTAAGTATTTAGTACATATTTGTTTGTATATATTTGAATACTTTGTATACTTACAATGCCTTGAAATAATAAGTACTTGAATAGCTAATGTGGTTAGGCTTCAGTGATACTGAATTTTTTTATGGATTTAATATATTTTATTTTTTATTAATTTTATTATTTTTTTAAATACATGACAACAGTGGAATGCATTACAATCCTTAATACACATATAGAGCACAATTTTTCATATCTCTGTATATAAAGTATGTTCACATCAATTTATGCCATTATACATGTACTCTTTTTTTGCATTACAATTTTTAATACACATATATACCACAATTTTTCATATCTCTGTATATAAGGTATGTTGACACCCAATTCAAGTCTCCATTCTTGTACTTTGTATAATGATGACCATCACATTCCACCATCCTTGCCAATCCTGTTCCCCCTCCCTTTCCCTCCCACCCCTCTTCCCTATCAAGAATAAATCTAATCCTCCCATGCTCTCCCTACGAGTCACCCACCTTACATCAGAGAAAACATTTGGCATTTTGGGGGGGAATGGCTGACTTTACTTAGCATTATCTTCTCCAACACCATCCATTTACCTGCAAATGCCATGATTTTGTTCTTTTTTAATGCTGAGTAATATTCCATTACGTATAAATGCCACATTTGTTTTATCCATTCAAGTGATACTAAATTTAAAGTTGTTTTGGGGTTTGGTCTGGAAAACAGTTCTACTTTAGTCAGATATTTGGTCAGCAAACATTCACTAAGAACTCAATTTATATAAAATAAAATGCAAGGGACATACAGTTAAAACTAAAAAGTTTTTAGCTTGGGATATTATCAACATAGTGGAGAAAATACATTTTTTCTTTGCAGTACTGGCAATTAAACCAGGGCCTTGTGTATACTAGGTAAGTGCTCTGTCACTGAGATACATCCCCAGACATTTATTAATTTTTTTTTAATCTTACCAAATTTAATTGTTACCTGTAATCAGGTCAGTATAGACCAGTTTTCTTGTTTCTCTATGCTAGAGAGTGGTTGCTTTTTTTTTTTTTTTTTTTTTTTTTGAGAGAGAGAGTGAGAGAGGAGGGAGGGAGGGAGGGAGAGAGAGAGAGAGAGAGAGAGAGAGAGAGAGAGAGAGAGAGAGAGAATTTTTAATATTTATTTTTTAGTTCTCGGCGGACACAACATCTTTGTTGGTATGTGGTGCTGAGGATCGAACCCCGGCCGCACGCATGCCAGGAGAACGCGCTACCGCCTGAGCCACATCCCCAGCCCGGTTGCTTTTATATTTAATTTATCTGCTGACTAGGTAGCACCCACAAGCACCTCAGCTTTCTCTAAGGGATTTCAGATCCAGCATACATTCAAGGCCTCATGCCCCTGAGTGAAACTCAGCCTCCTGTGGTAGAGACAGGCAGCTTGCTGCTCTACTACTTGCCCTCTGTGCAATAGTTATAACCAAATTGATCCTACCAAATGCTAGGCTACCTCAAACTTGCAATCCTCCTGCCTCAACTTCTCGAGTAGCTGAGATTATAGGAAGGAGTGTATTATCATAGACTAGAGAAAATACACATTTTTATAATTATAATATCTGAAAAGTACAGGTACATAATTCATTCATTCAGAGAGCCTCATGTACTAAGTACTGTAATAAACCCTGTGATACAGCAAAACAAGGCCACAGGACTTCTTCCCTTGAAGACTACACACTTCAACATGGCCTCAAAGATTCCCTACATCTCCAAAAATAAATGAACTCTTGGTAGAAAATCACAAGCATACACAAGGAAACATGTGGCCATAAGCAAGAATCAGCAAAACAAATGATAATTAGACAAATAAAAATGTAAGATATTGAAAGCTATTGGATATAAATTATTAAATAAGTACTTTTGAAGTATATAAAGAAATAAAAGAGCAACAAAAAATAACCAAGGGGAAAAATTATCATAAGTAACCAGGTAGATTTTTAAAAAGAAACAAACAAAACCTCTAGAAATGAACAACATTTAGTTTTTTCTTTCTTTTTTTTTTAAAGAGAGAGGGAGAGGGAGAGAGGAGAGAGAGAGAGAGAGAGAGAGAGAGAGGGGGGGGGAGGGAGGGAGGGAGGGAGGGAGAGAGAATTTTTTTAATATTTATTTATTTAGTCTTCGGCGGACACAACATCCCTTGTCCGTATGTGGTGCTGAGGATCGAACCCGGGCCGCGTGCATGCCAGGCGAGCGCGCTATCGCTTGAGACACATCCCCAGCCCCGACATTTAGTTTTTTCAAAAACTAAAGTGAAACTGACTTTAGAAGAAAAAACATAGGCTGTATTAATTAGAGAGAGAGAGCAAGGATAAAGCAAAAAACATTCCAGACAAAAAGGATGATGCATGCAAATACACAAAACTACAAAGCTGAATTCTGCTCAGCTTAGCTCTAAAAAAAACTAAAGATCTGTGTGGAGAGATCAGAGGAAATTGAAAACTAATAAGGTGACTGGGTTATGACTATTCCACAGAGGGCAGGTAGTAGAGCAGCAAGCTGCTTGTTTCTACCATAAAAGGCTGAGTTTTACACACAGGGGCATGAAGCCTTGAACCACACATGAATATATGCTGGATCTGAAATCCCTTAGAGAAAGCTGAGGTGCTTATGGTGCTACCTACTCAGAGATAAATCAAATATAAAAGCAACCACTCACTAGCACAGAGAAACAAGAAAACTAATCTATATTGACCCGATTTTATAGGTAACAATTAAAAATAAAGGCGATAATTATCTCACTTGAGGATACAAAAACAAGGTGTAGAGGCTGGGATTGTGGCTCAGCAGTAGAGCGCTCGTCTAGCACGTGCGAGGCCCTGGGTTCGATCCTCAGCACCACATGAAAATAAATAAACAAAATAAAGGTATTGTGTTCAACTACTTCTAAAAATTAAATATTAAAAAAAAAAGGTGTATAACAAACAGATTCAAGTGGCCCTCGTATTCCTTGTCCCTGGTGTCCATAACATTCTGTAATTTTGTGGGTATAGACAAAACCTGTTTCTTGCTGCTAACCAGCAGAATACAGCAAGGTCCAACATATGACCCAGCTGTACAACTCCTTGATATTTATCTTTAAAGAATTAAAATCATCATACTATATATAGTAATACATGCATACCCATATTTATAGCAGCACAATTCACAATAGCCAAACGATGGAACCAGGCTAGGTGTACATCAATAGATGAATGGATAAAGAAAAGGTGGCATATATACAATGGAGTTTTATTTAGCCATAAAGAAAAATGAAATTATGTCCTTTCCAGAAAAACGGATGAAACTAGAGACCATTATATTAAGTGAAATAAATCAAACTCAGAAGTCATATGTGGAAGCTAGATAGGGAAAAGGAAAGGAAAAGGTGGACAGGGGGAATCTCATGGAAATCAAAGGGAGATGAGTAGAAGAAATGGTACAGGGAGTGGGAGGAGGGGAAAGGGGAAGTGCTGGGAAGTGAGATTGGCTAAATTATATTGTTATATTGTGTGCATGTACAAATATGTAGCAACAAATCCCATCATTGTGTGCAACTATAACGCACCAATAAAAATATGGGAAAAAAAGAATCCAGCAAGGTGACAAGACATAATTGACTATGTATGTATATACAATATTACTTAAGAATATACCATCTTTCTGGGGTCTCTCACTCTTTTGCTGGCGTGGAAGAAGCAAGCTACCAAATTGTGGGCTGTACATCTTGCTGGTTCCATGTAGGAAGGAACTGGGGACAGCCTCCAGAAGCTAAGGACAACTTCCATCCAAAAGCTAGCAAGAAACTGAAGCTTCCGTTCAACAACCACAGGGAAACTGAATATTGCTAATATAGTCCCTCCCTCTTTAAGATTCATATGAGACTACAGCCCCAGCAACATCTTGATGGCTGCGAGCAGACTTTGAGACCCCAAACTAAGGACCTAACTAAGCTAAATCCAGACTCCTAATCCATAGAAACTAAAATTATAAATGTCTGATGCTTTAAACCACTAAGTTTGTGGTAGGTAGTTATGCAATAAAAAAGACTAATACAAGGTGAAATTAAATACAGGACTGTTGAGAGCCACAGCCGAAGGGGCCCCAGCAAACTTTCAGACTGCCAGCTGATGATTGGCTCACAGCAGCCCAGCAACTTTTAGCTGATTGGCTCCTCTGCAGTGATGCTCATTGAGCTGTTTCCCCGCCCTTTCAGACTACGGAGCTGCTCATTGGGGGACTTTTTTTTAGCTCCGCCCATGCGACCCAGCCAATGGACCTCAAGAGCAGGAGGAGTGGGGGAGGTAGAGAGGCTTGTGGGAAGCCAGTGGTGGCAGTTGGGCTCTGAAGGTTTTCCTGAGGAGCTGTTTTGTTTGGTGTGTGAGGTTCTAAAAATAAAGTTCGTTTCTTTTGACAAGTGGCTCCTGAATTGTGCCCAGCCAGACTGCAGCACAGGATAGCAGCATGTAAGTTGGGAGGAGGGTCATCAGGGTTAAGTAGATTCCTTGAATTGTTTTTAAAAAGGGGAAAAATATTAACTTTATACTTTAAGTCATATATGCATTTTAAAAATTTCTAAAGTTGGGCACAGTAGTACACTGTGTAATCCCAATCACGAAGGAAGCCGAGGCAAGGAAGACTGAAAGCTCAGGGCTCACTGGGCAAAACATTAAGACCCCCATCTCAAACAATCAATTTAAAGTAACCAATAAAAGACTATAACTAGAGTAAACCAGTAGCTTCCAAACCACAAGGGGAAAAGATATTAGAAGGAAAATTTAACCAATAAAAAAGAAGGCAAAAAAATATAGGGAAAAAATTCTTCTAAATGTAGGATAAATAAAAGCATTACAAATGATAGAAATAAAAATCTATTAGTAATCACAGTAAATGTAATAGAAAGTCAAAGAGGGCTGGGGATGTGGCTCAAGCGGTAGCGCACTCGCCTGGCATGCGTGCAGCCCGGGTTCGATCCTCAGCACCACATACAGACAAAGATGTTGTGTCTGCCAAATACTAAAAAAAAAAACATTAAAATTCTCTCTCTCTCTCTCTCTCTCTCTCTCACTCTTTAAAAAAAAAAAGAAAGAAAGTCAAAGAAATGAGACTGGATTTAAAAAACAGAAACAACTATATGTTATTTACAAGATAAATACTTAAAATGTAAAGATTTTTTAAAAATTGCTGAAGGTAAGAGATTAGGGAAAAAATTTAATTAAGCTGGGCATGGTAGCACATGCCCATAATCCCAGTAGCTCTGAGAGGCTGAAGTAGTAGGATCACAAGTTCAAAGCCAGTCCCAGCAACTTAGTAAGGCCCTAAGCAACTTAGTAAGAACCTGTTTCGAAATTTAAAAATGCAAAAAAAAAATAATAAGACTGGAGATGTGACTCAGTGGTTAAAGGTCCTTAGGTTCAATCCCTGATACCAAAAATTAATTCATTTTAGTCCTAATATAGTCTTAATTAATTAATTAAAAGGGCTGGGGATGTGACTCTGGGTTCAATACCTGGTACCAAAAAAAATTTAAGGCACAAATCAGTATGTTGAGAGCCACAGCCAAAGGAGGCCCCAGCAAACTTCCAGCTGCCAGCAACATCTAGCTGATTGGCTCCTCTGCGGTGATGTTCATTGGGCTGTTTCCCCGCCCTTCAGACTGCCAGCTGATGATTGGCTCACAGCGGCCCCAGCAACATCTAGCTGATTGGCTCCTCTGTGTTGATGTTCATTGGGCTGCTTCCCTGCCCTTTCAGACCACGGAGCTGCTCATTGGGGGACTTCTTTGGCTCCGCCCATGCGACCCAGCCAATCGGCCTCAAGAGCAGGAGGATACGGGGAGGTGGTGAGGCTTGTGTTGGGGTGAGAGGCTTGTGGGAAGCCGGTGGTGGCAGTTGGGCTCTGAGGGTTTTTTCCTGAGGAGCTGTTTTGTTTGGCGTGTGTAGTTCTAAAAATAAAGTTAGTTTCTTTTGACAAGTGGCTCCTGAATTGTGCCCAGCCAGACTGCGGCATTTGGTGGCCCGTACGGGGAAGCGACAGAGGGTAAGTAAACTGCTCGCCCCTGAGGGCAGGGCGACAGGATGGGTAGCCATTTTAAGATTCCTCTTTTGTTTTGCTTCACTTTTGTTTTAAGTTGCCTGTCCCTGGAGATGAGTGAGACGGAAGAAAAACCGCTCACATCTGAGGAACAGATAGGGAGAAAGGCTATAATGATTTTTTGTTGTTCCATTTTTATTTCATTCTATCTCAGTTTTGTTTGGTGTTATCTTGTTGGGTTGTATTATAGTAGAAATATGGGATCAGAAATTAGTAAAAAACAAACCGAAAGAGTGTTAAGTAAATTGTTAGAGGAAGGAGGCATCCCAGTAAAATCAAGAGCAGTCAGGGCATACATTGATACAATACAAAAATGTAGCCCATGGCTTTTTAAGGAGTTGTTAAATATCTCACAATGGAACCATCATGGTGAAGATTTAAAAAGAATAGAAAAGAAAAGCCCAGGGACTCTGCCAGTTGGCACGTTGCCATTGTGGACGTTCATATCTTGTTTGCTTAGTCCAAAGCCTTCAGTTCAGACAATGGTAGAGGAAGGAGAAGACATATTGATTCAAGTAAAAGAGAAGGTCTCTCGAGCTAGTCAGACAGAGGAAAAGATTCAAGTAAAAGAGAAGGTCTCTCGAGCTAGTCAGACAGAGGAAAAGATTCAAGTAAAAGAGAAGGTCTCTCGAACTAGTCAGACAGAGGAAAAGATTCAAGTAAAAGAGAAGGTCTCTCGAACTAGTCAGACAGAGAAAAAGATTGAAGTAAAAGAGAAGGTCTCTCGAACTAGTCAGACAGAGGAAGGAAGTTTAGAGCAGAAAAAGCCATCAGGGGGAAAGTTACAAAAGGAGACTGCTACTAACACCTTTCTATCACTAGAGGGTGTAAGGGTCCAACACAAGCCTCACCACCTCCCCATATCCTCCTGCTCTTGAGGCCGATTGGCTGGGTCGCATGGGCGGAGCCAAAGAAGTCCCCCAATGAGCAGCTCCGTGGTCTGAAAGGGCAGGGAAGCAGCCCAATGAACATCAACACAGAGGAGCCAATCAGCTAGATGTTGCTGGGGCCGCTGTGAGCCAATCATCAGCTGGCAGTCTGAAGGGCGGGGAAACAGCCCAATGAATATCACTGCAGAGGAGCCAATCAGCTAGATGTTGCTGGCAGCTGGAAGTTTGCTGGGGCCGCCTTTGGCTGTGGCTCTAAACATCAGTATAAAGCTTAAAATTGTCCTTAGCGTAAACAACTTCTTTTTTTTAAATTTTTTTTTTATTACAGGGATTGAACCCAGGGGTACTTAACCATTGAGCCACATCCACAGCCCTTTTAATGTTTTATTTTGAGACACAGTCTCACTAAATTACTTATGGCCTCACTAAATTGCTGAGGCTGGATTTGAACGAGTGGTCCTCCTAGTGGTCCTCAGTCTCCAGAGCTCTTGCGCCACCATGCCTGCCTGGCTAGCTTAAAGTTCTTAAATTAGTACCATGCTTTGTCAAGAAGCAAATCATTTACTGATTATTCACAATGGCTTTGTAATAATCTCACAGCTGGTAAAGCAATTTGATGAAGATATACACACAGCAATGCTTACCATGTAATTTATAAAAACAATAACAAAGCAAGGTAGGCTATAAAAATGGCAGGATTGAAAGTAATGCACCGTCCTTCCACCCAAGATGGAGTAACACGAAGCAGATTTACTTTCCTGAAACATCATAATATTCATGGTGGTGATGAATATGTTAATTTCTTGATTGTAGTGAGTTTCATGAAAGTACATGCATCAAAATTTATAAGATGATATTTTAAAAAGACCAAATTTTTATGTCAAATATGTCCAAGTTTTTAAAATAAACTGAAAAATGTAAAGCACAAATATTCACGTAATCTTTCAGTAAATAGTTATTGAATGCCTACTTGTGTCAAGCATTGTTGGTACAAAATAATACAAAGATAAATAGAGTTTTGAAAAATTGTTAAGACCAGGGAAAAGCAAGAACATAAACAAGTCAGAAAATAAAACATTATACATGAAGAATTGAGGGAGCCCACAGGGTGGAAGAGGAAGTCCATCTGGAAGAACCAATGAAGATTTCAAGGAGCAAGCAATATTTAAGGAGGGCTCTAGAAGGCTGAGGCTGAACAAGAGTAACTGAAATCATTAAAAAAAAAAAAGTTGTATGTGTGTTGGGGGTCAGGTGTAGGTGTAGTATGTGGAAGGTGTTTAAGGCCTGATTCCACAAAACCACTAGAGGGTTTTCTCACAAAAAGAGTAGATTCACCAGTGTTACTTTATAAATTTAGGAGAATCACACAGACAATGTTAAAGTTTTTGGTTTGTTTCTTTGCTTTTTACCATGCTGGAGATCAAAAGGCTGCACAATACACACAATACACAAGATCATGCTAGGCAATATCTCATGTCCCACTATTTTCACTTTCTACTCTCCCATTACATCTTCTATTTAAGACCAATTCACTCATTTCCCATTTTCAATGCTTTTCTGCTTTTATTCTTACTGTGTATAATACCTGTATTCTCTTACAAAATTCTACAAATCCTTAAAGCCCAATTCAAATTACATACTCAATGAAGACTTCGCTAAGATTGACAAAATCAATTTTTCTCTTTTCTACTTTCTGATAACTTTGCCCATACAGTCATTCACTGCTTTATAAATAATGAGCTTTTTTGCTTATTTGTATCATCAACCTCCTTACTGTCAGGATACTCTATACGAAGTATCCTGCCAACCCCAAGTTAAGATTCACTATATGACTTGAGAAAATCACTTTACTTGCATATGCAAGTGCCACAGTTCTCACACATTTAAAGCATAAAGTTCATTGAAGGTCTAAAAAAATTGCAGGAACATGTCATGGCATACATAATACTAGGAGTATTTTGACCATAAATATATAGTCAGAAGTACTAAATATTTAAGATAGAAAATTTATTTCTATTAAAGCCAATCAGCATACTCTCCCAGTTAGATGATTATAATGTGAAGCATATGAAGTATTTTTAATTTTCAACAAGTCAAAAGTTTATATTTACTGTTTTCAATTATTTTTTTTTTAGCTTTAAATGTTGCCTATAGTAATTAGCCTCCACAGAATCCAATAGCTTCAATTAACTACAATAATGCCTAGACGTGCAGGAAAAGATTTTTGCAATTAGAGTATACACTTGTGTAATTTAGATATATTTCTGAATGACAGCACTAAGGCAGGACAAATATTTTATAACAATGTCTTTTTTTTTTTTTTTTTTGGTGCTGGGGATTGAACCCAGGACCTTGTGCCTCTTGAGAGGCAAGCACTCTACCAACTGAGTTATATCGCCAGCCCCACAGTGTCTTTTTTCTAACATTTTTTTTTTTAAAGTGACTTAAGATCCCAGAGACTTTATCACTCCTACATCAGTGCTTCTGCCTTTTCTTCAGGAAAGGTTTTGAGGAATAACAATTTTTAGATTACTTATCAGTGATGAAATGCCATATTAACTAATTCCTTCTTTCTCTCAAGACTTAAAGACTAAGCAAATAGCTTAAATAAATTAAAGATATTTGTGAAAAGGGCATTTCGTATAGGCAAAATTTGTTTTTATACTTACTGTAATGCCTCTGAATTCACTTATTAATTTTTCTCTTCATCTTAAAGGGATTAAATAAATATCCTTTTATTAAAATGGTACAATCTAAAAAGCATATAGAAATCAGGATCCAAAAAATCATTTCTTTTCCTTTTCTGAAATAAAAGTTAATTCTAAGAAACGGACAAGAGTACATGCTGTCTATGGCAGGTTAAATGCTTAAAGCTATAATATGCTAGCTACCAAATATGATTTTCTTTATCAAGATGGTTCTCTCTCTTTTTTGGGGGGAGGTGGGTACCAGAATTGAACTCAAGTACATTTGACCACTGAGCCACATCCCCAGCCCTATTATGTATTTTATTTAGAGACAGGGTCTCACTGTGTTGCTTAACGCCTCAACATTGCTGAGGCTGTCTTTGAACTCACGATCCTCCTGTCTCAACCTCCCATGCTGCTGGAATTACAGGCATGCACCACTGCTCCCAGCTCAAGATGGTTCTCTTGCTTGTTTTCTACACTGCCATATCACAAGACCTAGAACAATGCTGTAAATAACCACATTTTGGTTTCAGTATTTGATGCTTAGATATCTGGGTTTTGCAATAGAGCTCTAAACTTAACAACTGTAATAGCACACAGGCCTGGAGATCTTTATGTTGTGACTGCACATAATAGAGATCATACTGAACACTTAGAGAATACTCTTGGAAAAGAATGTACTTTTCATATGGAAACAGAACAATCCACAGCCCATATTCCCTTATCCCCTTTATCAAGCTCCTATATATCAGACTACTATTCTCCCAATCCTAATCACCTCAGGGCCAGGCACCAGAAAATTAGAGACAGCATTTACATCTGTGAGCTCACTAGCTCATTGGAATTACTCAAGCTATCCAATCCTAAACCTTACTTACACCATCTCACCCATTCCTTCCTGCAGAAATCACAATAAAGGGGTTTGCCCATGATTCTCTGTCCCCGAATGACACTAGCACTTCCCCATGTGGCCCTGCATGGTGTGCCATGTCTCCTGTGTTTAGAAAAGTGTGAATATAAAAACTTCCTACTTTATGACAATCGTGTCTGTGTCTCTTACCATACCTTATTAAAATAAATCCCAGATACTTTTAAAATACATGCCTAGCATATACAGCATGCTCAACAAATATCTGTTAAAATGTATCACCTGAAGAATTATCTGTCTTCAATTCCTTGTAAAGACTAGGGTTACTCATATTATTTCATAATAGATTTTAATAAAATAATTCATAAAACATGTATTCTTTGCCCAATAAATTACAACTACCAAGCTAAGTACAAAGGATGCAAAGAAGAATAAAATTAGATATTTTCTGTTTGTAAGCATTTCAACTAAGATTTGAGAATGTGGAAAGGTTGAAAGTTAAAGAATGAAAAAATCATACTATATCAGTACTACAGAGAAAAGCTGGTATAGCAATTATACTATTTTATATAGTATATACTATACTATATTTATTTATAAAATAAATATCTAATTCACCAGGAAGATATCATAATGCTGAATAGATTAGGAAAACTCTTTACAAAAATAAATATCTAATTCATAATCCTAAATACATTTGTACCTTATTGCAGTTTCAAGCAATCATATAGGCAAAATAAGTCCACAGTGGAAGATTTTAACATACCTATGCCCTTTTGTGGGGAGAGGGTACAAGGGACTGAACTCAGGGGCACTCAACCACTGAGCCACATCCCCAGCCTATTTTGTATTTCATTTAGAGACAGTGTTCTCACTGAATTACTTAGCACCTTGCTTTTTCTGAGGCTGACTTTGAACTCGGGATCCTCGTACCTCAGCCTCCCCATGTATATTTTAATGTCTGATAGATGAAGTACCTTTCCCACACTCCACACCTCCTGAGACAGTGGGGTACAGATTTTAACATCACAATTGGCTTGATACAACACACAATAGAACTAACAGATATAAGAATACTACAATTATTTGAGGGACTTCTACTTCTAGAGATTATAGAGTAACTGAGACTGGACTTTCCCTCTTCCATTAAATAGTAGAAACAAGGGCAAAATGTATTTATATACATATGTGTATGTATGTGTGTGTATGTATATACATATATACTATGTTCATATATATGTGTATATATGTATATGTATGTATGTGTGTGTACACACACACACACACACACACACACACACACACACACATCTTTACAGACACTGAGCAACAATGTAGTAGAGAAATGTGACCCCTGAGAAAAGGGAAACAAAATAAACTTTATGATTACTTCAGCTTTCTGGATGAAGCACTTTCCAAAAATTGAAAAGGAATCCATAGCACAACAGTCTCACTAAATTGAGACATGATTAGATTTAGAAGACTGAAATAGTAGTGATTTACAGAATGCAAGAATACAAAGGAGGTAGCTATACAGAGAAAGCTTTAGAAAATCTGCAAGGGATCCTCTTAAGTCTATTGTGAACAAAGTTAAGACTTTATTAGGTTGAATAAAGAACTATTGGAGAAGGGCTTGGGGTGTTGCTCAGTGGTAAAGTTTGTGCTTAGCATGCATGAGGTCCTGGGTTCAATCCCCAGCACAAACAAAACAAAACTACTGGAAGAAAAAAAGTAACTGCAATAGAGCTCTAAACTTAACAACTGTAATAGCACACAGGCCTGGAGATCTTTATGTTATGACTGCACATAATAGAGATCATATTGAACATTCAGTTGAACCCAGATGGTCATGTTTAGTAAAGAAGCAAAATTAGAAAAAAAAAAAAACATAAAAAAACAACTCTAGACCCATGCCCCAAAAATATGCTTTTCAACAATCCTTGAAAGGATCAACTGGTCAGAAATTTAATAGCTGGCCAGAATAAAGTCCAACACTCTTTAAAAGAAGATAACAAAATCCAGTCACTCAACAATGTAAGATTGCAATATGTGGCATCCGAACAAAAATTATCAAACAAGTTAAAAAGCAAGAAAATCAGTCAAAAGGAACTTGCAGAACCAGTCATGGTGGTGCACACCTGTAATCCCATCAGCTTGGGAAGCTGAAGCAAGAGGATCAGTGAGTACAAAGTCAGCTTCAGCAATGGTGAGGTGCTAAGCAACCCAGTGAGACCCTTTCCCCCCGAAAAAAATATGAAATAGGACTGGGGATGTGGCTCAGTGGTCAAGGGTCCCTGAGTTCATCCCCATTACCAAAATAAATAAATAAATAAGGTTAGGGATGTGGCTCAGTGGGTAAGTAACCTGAATTCAATCCCAGGTACAGAGGGAGGGAGGGAGGGAGGGAGGGAGGGAGGGAGGGAGGAAGGAAGGAAGGAAGGAAGGAAGGAAGGAAGGAAGGAAGGAAGGAGAGAAGGAGAGAAGGAGGGAGGGGGAGGGGAGGGAAGGAGGGAGGGAGGAAGAAAGAAACTTGCAGAGATGATAGTGATGATGAAATTGGCAAAGATTTCACAATTATTCTAACTATAATCAAGAATGTAAAGGAAAACATGAACATAATGGGAAGAGAAATGGAACATTTACTTAAAAGGACCAAATACACTTCTGCTTCCAGAATGAAGATCCTATTTGTTAGTTTCCTCTCTCTAAAAAAAAAAATGGTAACATCTAGAACCAAAGAGGTTACTGAGAAGCACTGAATAGTAAAAGAGACGCAGACAGGCTCTTAACAAGGAGTACACACTTGAAGAAAGGGAGTTACACAAAATAAGTTCCCATTTCCACAACTTTTAGCCTTTGGTCAAGGGCAGCTGACAGCACACAAGTAGTAGGGAAAAGTAACACCACAGGCTTGTGTGCTGTCAGTTGCCCTTGACCTAGGAAACCAGAAAAGTGAAGCCAGGAAAAACATAGCCACTGAGAGAATGGAGAATTCCTGAAAGGCAACAAGACAAGGAAGAGATCCCCAAATTCTGTCTGCCCATATCCCTGATTGAACTCTGAACCAACATGAATCTAACTGACTAAAACATGTTCAGCTAAAGATAGAAGAGAAGCTGGCCAAGAGATGCTGGATCAGAAGTGCTGGCCAAGTAAGAGTTTATAGGTCAAGTCAAGTCAGCCAGGATGACTGCCAGTAAAAACAATAGAAATAATGCTTACCTAACAATAGAATCTCCAAAATTAACATTCATTATATCCAGAATAAAGCTTAAATTTATCCAACATATGAAGAAACAGGAAAATGAAACGCATTCTCAAGAGAAAAATAATACCAATTAAGATTGATCCCAAGGGATCACCCAGATGTAGGGAAAAACGAAATAAGGATTTTAAAGTTTTTATAACTACCCTCAATGAATTAAAACAAAATATGATAATAATAAAAAGATAGAAAAATCTATGAAGAAAAATAGAAATGATAAAAAAAGAACTAAGAGAAAATTCTAGAACTGAAAAATATAATATCTGAAATACTGCATCCACTAGATGGATTTACTGGACAAATGTGAAAAAAGTAAGTGAACTTGAAGACAGATGAATCAAAATCACCCATTCTATACATGTACAGAAACAGAGAAAAAAAGATTTTTCATTAAAAAAAAATAAACAGATCCTAAGAAACCCATTAAATTACATAAAACTTTCTAACATCCTGTAACTAAAGCAAAAGAATAGAAGAAAAAAATGAGACAAAATATTTGCATGTATGTTAACCAAAATTTTTCAAAATGAAAAAAAAATGTATAGATACAAGAACTTGAACCCAAGGAAACAGATAATATCTGGATAATAACACTGGAGAGGAATTCAGATATTCAAACAAACAACAGTGAAGAGCACCAAAATCGGTAAACTGCAGAAGACAATTACTTTGTCTCTTACCTTTAAATTTATTTATAACATTAACTTTTAATATATAAATGTTCTGAAGTTTATAACACATGTAGATGCTATAACAACTATAGCATCAAGATCAAGGTAGGTAGGATATACACTGTTGTCTTTTCCTTCAAGCATCTACAATTAAGGATGTATAATGTAATCCCTAGGAAAAGTTAAACGGAATTTTAGGATTAGGTGGTAATAATACAATCAATGTTCATTTTTTTATTTTAATTATTGTATTGTGGTTAATAGGACAACATTCTTATTTGAAGAAAATACACAACAAAGTATTAAGGGTAATAGAAGACTTTGTTGGTAATTTACTTTGAAATGATTCAGAAAAAATATTTTGAATTGTACTACAACTATTCTTTTCACTGCACACTATATGAAAAGAATCAGGAAAATGTCACCCACTTCCCAATGAAAAAAAATCAGATTTTGAAATGAGTATAAGGGTGGAATTAACAGATAATAATGATTTTTAAAAACCCTCTTATCAATATATGTTCATGGCTTTAAAGGAAAATATGAATATAACCCAGAGAAAAATATAAACAATAAAAAATTAACTTCTAGAGTTTAATAATGCAGTATCTAAAGTGAAAATTTCACTGCATGTGCTTACCAGTAGATTACATATTTCAGAAGAAAAAGATCCATGGCTGGGCATGATAACACATGCCTGTAACCCCAGTGGCTTGGGAGGCTGGGGCAGGAGGATTGAAAATCCAAAGCCAGACTCAGCAACTTAGCAAGGCCTAAACAACTTAGCAAGAGCCCGTTTCAAAATAAAAAGGTGGGGTATGTGGCTCAGTGGTTAAACACTCCTGGGTTCAATCTCTGGTACCAAAAAAAAAAAAAAAAAAGGAGGGGGGAGGGGGAAGGGGAGGAAGTGGAGGAGGAATAAGAAGAACCATGAACTTGAACCCAAGGAAACAGATAATATCCAAACTTAAGCTGGCATAAAGTGGGAGAGAGCAAAATGACAGATAAGATACAATATCAGACTACTTAATATAATGCTAATATATGTATAAATGAAGTACCAGAAAAAAGAGGAAACAGAAACAAAGTAGGATAAATAATAAAGCCAGAGTACTTTCAATCTTCCAGATTTTATTTTTTTTAATAAAAATCAGTTCAAAGATCTAAGATTAAGAAAGTCCAAGAGAGATATCCATATATATACTACCACCCTATCACCAAGGAACATCACAATAAAACTACTCAAAACCAAAGATAAAAATAATATTTAAGAGCACAGAAAAAAAAAAGGGCAAGAGAGTAAGAGATAATTAAAAATTATAACTTTTCAAACAAACAAAAGCTGCAAAAAGAGACAATGGAGCAAGTTTTTAAGTAGTAAGAGAAAATGACTATCCAACAAAAATTCTACAGCCAGCAAAAAGATGCTTCAAATATTGAGGTAAAACAAAGATATTTCAAACAAGTAAACTGACAAAATTTATTCAGGTATACTATTTTCAGTATTTTCAAGAAAAGTTCAGGTATACTATTTTCAGGTTCTAACATCATACATGAAATGGTATGATTACTTGAAAATAGACTATAGTAAATTTAAAATATATACTACAAATTGATAACAACCTCTAAAGAAATGAGAGATGTAGCAGAAAACACATAGAACACATGTAGCAGAAAACTCATTTCCATCTTGATATAGACAAGATGAAATGAAACATTAGATGCAGCTAGGTGAGTTGGTGCAAGCCTATAATTCCAGCTACCCAGGAGGCTGAGGCAGGAGGATGGCAAGTTTGAAGTGAGCTCTAGCAACTTAGCAAGACCTTGTTTCAAAATAAAAAATAAAAGAGCTAGAGATGTAGCTCAGTGGGAAAGCACATGTATGAGACCCCAAGTTCAAACCCCCAGTACTAGAAAAAATAACAAAAAACTATATGCATACACACTCTTCTAAATTAATTAAAAGAAGGCAGGAAAAGAGGGAAAAAGTAAAGAAGAAATGAAAAAAATATAAGATAAATAGTAAGACAATAACCCAACTATACTGATATTATATTATCTAAAAATATACAATATATGCCAGTTAAGCAGCACAGATTGTCAGACTAGACCAAAACAAAAGGCAACCCAATTTTACAAGAAAAGCACAATAAATATAATGACATAAATAAGCTAAAATTAAAAAGTTAGAAAAGAAGAACCATACAAATACAAATTCCAAGAAAGCTGGGTGGCTACTTTCATGTCAGAGAAAGTACACTTCCGAAATGAAGATATTACCAGAGATAAGGGAAGATATTTCACAGAGATAAACAGTCAATAGTTTAAGATTAAACAGGTTGAGTATACTTTATCTGAAATGGTGGGACTAGAAATGTTTCATTTAGATTTTTTTAAGATTTATCCTTATGTCTGCTTTAAAAAAAAAAAAGAAAGGGGAAAAAAGGAAAAATTGTAGCATAGAAACTGTAATGCTTCATTTTAGGAGCATCATTTTATCTAGGCTCTTATCATTTTGTATGTGTAAATAATAAATGGAAAGTCATAACAAGTTTTTATAGTTATATTTTAATACACATAATTCTGGAGTTTAGTTTTTGTCTTCTGACTCTATCCCAGTCATTCCCACTTGTTATTAAAAGCAGCTTGCTCTGAAGCTGGGTACAGTGGCACAAACCTGTAATCCCAGCAGCTTGGGAGGCTGAGGCAGGAGGACTAGAAGTTGGAGGTCAGCCTCAGCAACTCAGTAAGGCCCTAAAATAAAAAGTAAAAAGGACTGGGGATTTAAAGCTCAGTGGGGTGAAGTGCCTCTGGGTTTAATCCCCAGTAACAACAACAATAACAACAAAGCAGCTTACTCTGAAAAGTTAAGGAACATATATAAATTGCAAGAGTAATACTCATGATCAAAGATTTTTTTCCCAGTTCTGCAACAAAATTATTTCAACCTTGAGGTACTTATTTATTTTCACTGGATAAAATACTCTTTTGAGTCTTATGAGTACTTTTTGAGTCTTATAAGTAAAAAATGTTTGCAGGGCATGGTGGTGCATACCTATAATCCCAGTGATTCAGGAGGCTGAGGTAGTTCAAGGTCAGTCTCAGCAACAAGACTCGGTCTCAAAATAAAAAGTAAAAAGGACTGGGGATATAGATCAGTGGTAAAGTGTCCCTGGATTCAAACCCCAGTACCACACACATACATACACACACACATATACACACACACACACACACACACACACACACACACATGCTTATAAAATTCCTTAAATTTTCAGATGAAAGGGTCTACAAAAGTAATAAGTTTATTATTATTATTTTTAAAGTCTCATCTTCCAAGACTAACAAGTATAATGTAATTTGGTGTGGCCAGAGATTATACAACAGGAAATAAAAATTCCTCAAATTCAAGACACTACTTTCAATTATTTATTGTTGAATAACTACCACCAAACTTCATGATTTTTAAAAAAAGTTTATTAAATCTCTCATGGGAACAATACAAACACTGAAAGGGGCACAAGATCCTAATGTGTAAGTAAATGGCCTTTTTCAACAAGAGGACAATGTAGGGCAAGAAAAAGGAGGAAGAAAGACTAAAGAATTAAAAGAATAAACTAGATACCACAATGATATAACTACACATCCATCAGAATGGATTAAAACAACTGACATCAACTGTTGTCAAGGATGTAGATCAAATCATATAACTACTTTGGAAAAAGGCATGGCAGTTTCTAATAAAATATACACCTACCCTAATATCCAACTATTACAATCCCAGACATTACCTATGAGAAATGAACATATACATCCACAAGAAGACTTGTTCAAAAACATTCATAGCAGTTCTATTTAAAATTGTCAGAACCTGAAAACAGTTCGCTTTCCATCAACAGGAAAATGGATTATCAAACTGTTTTAGATTTATACAATGGAATACCATCACATAGCAACACAGATGGATTTCAAAAATAATCTTCTGAGAGAAACAAGGCTTATTATACCAAATAGTTAATAATAAGATAATTCCACCTGTATACAGTCTAAAAGAGACAAATCTAATCTATAGTAGGGGAAATTTTCAGAAAATAGTTGTTATACTGGAAAGAAAGGGGAAGGGGAAAGGGAAGGTGAGAGTTAACCAAAAAGGGGCATAAGGAATATTCCTGATTAAATAGCAAAGCTTACCTTTTAAATTTTTTTTATTTTTATTTATTTTTTTGCTGCTACAGACTGAATCCAAGACCTTGAGCATGCTAAGCATGTCTACCATTGAGCTAAACACCCAGTCCAAATTATCACATCTTGATAGGGGTTCAGTTACACAGGTGTACATAATTATCAAAATTCAGCAAATAAAAACTTAAGATTTGTGCATTACATTGAATGCAAATTTTACACCAAAAGAAAAAAACATGGGCTGGGGACATGGCTCAAGCGGTGGCGTGCTTGTCTGGCATGCGCAGGGCACTGGGTTCGATCCTCAACACCACATAAAAATAAAATAAAGATATTGTTTCCACCTAAAACTAAAAAATAAATATTTTTAAAAAACATTAAAAAACTGAACTTCAGTTAATGATATGAATGCTGAAATATTTAGGGGAAAGAATACTATGTCTTCAATTTACTTTGAAGTGCATCAAAAAATAAAATAAATTGATGGACAGAGAGGAATGGATAAATTAATAGACACAAGATAAAACAATTCCAATAAAATCTTAATAGTCAGGGATTGAAGATGGCGGCGAAGGGAGTGCATCACCCCCGTGCGCCGCGTCACTGTGCGGAAGAAAGACGAGGTGAAACAGCTGAAGGCTGTCTTGTTGGGAAATTCCAGCGAAATTGAGGTGCTCCAGAATCTAGTAGAGGGATTTCCATCGCGCGAGGTTCGGCTGCGGGGGCTCGGACACGGGCAATTTCTCTGCATGGAGGGTCGCATTGCCTGATCGGCGGATCGCCCCGCGGCTGGAGTCTGTGGCGCGCGCTGGGAAGCGGCGAGGTGCCGGAGCGGGTGTGCAGCGATGCGGATTCTGGGGGCTCCTGCCAGCGGCGCAATGGCCGTGCTTAGTGCTGAGTTCTGGCTTTGAGACAGAGGAGAGAAGCGGTCCAGTTTGGTTCTCAACACCGGTCGGACCACGGAGGAGGACAGCGGCCACCATCTTGGAGAGCTGATGGAATCATCCCTGTTTTCTACTGATCTCAGCTCATTCAGCTACGGAACAGGTGATTTCAGGCTGGCATTTGCCTGCGTCTCGCAGACAGATCGCTCAGGCTCAGGGCTAGAGAACCTGTGGAGAATACTCCTTGGGGCTCTCTCCTGGAAAAGCGTGCACCAAGCTCTGAGCGGCTGGGTTCTGGTTCCCGCAGCTGCTTTGGCCCAGGGCTGGGGAAACCACGGAGACTGCATATTGAAGCCAGCTCCTAGTGGAGCGTGCATCGAGCTCGAAGCGGCTGAGTTCTGACCCCCGGAACAGTTTTGGCCCAGGGCTGGGGAACACGCGGGGACTGCGTCTTTGAGCCTGCTCCCAGCACAGCGTGCACCGAGCTCGGAGAGCTTGGAGCGGCCGGGCTCTGGCTCCCTGAGCTGCTTTGGCCTAGGGCTGGGGAACCCGTGGAGATCGCTCCTTGGAGCCTGCTCCTAGCGGAGCTTGCACCGGGCTCGGAGAGGCCGGGTTCTGGCTCCCGGAGCGGCTTTGGCCCAGGGATGGGGACCCCGCGATAACTGCTTCTCGGTCTGGGTCCTGCTGGGTGCAGTGGGGGCCAAAGGGGCAGAGGGGAGCTGCCGCCTACGCCCAGAACAGGCCAAGTGACCCGCCAGCGTGGTATCACGACACCCCAACTGCAGCTGGGGCCGAAGAGAGTAGCCGCCTATGCCTGGAACAGGACCAGCGACCCGACGGTGCGGTAGCCAAGTCACCCCATTTGGAGTAGGGGCTGTGTAGAACCGCCATCTGAGCCTGCAAGGTAGGCAGACCTGCGACCCACTGGCAGGACAGGCCCGGTAGCCTGCCAGCGTGGTGGACACATAGCACCGAGGCAGTCACGTCACACTGGTTGGAGTGGGGGTGGAGCAGAGCCGCCACCCGTGTCCGGAAAAGGCCCAGCGACCCATTGGAGAGGCAGTCAGGTAGCCCCATTTGGAGTGGGGGCTGAGCAGAACTGCCGCCCGAGCCCGCAAGGTAGGCAGACCTGCGACCCACCGGCGGAACAGGCCTAGAGGCCTGCCAGCGTGGTAGACACGTCACACCAATTGGAGTAGGGGCGGAGCAGAGCTGCCGCCCACATCCGGATCAGGACCAACGACCCAAGGGCGTGGTAGTTACGTCACCACAATTGGAGTGGGGGCAGAGCAGAGCCACCACCCACGCCCGCAGGGTGGGCAGACCTGCGACCGACCAGCGTGGTAGATAGATCACCCTAATTAGAGGAGGAGCACAGCCACTACCCGTCCTGCAAGGGAGATCTCCCAACTATACAAGAGCAATATAAATAAATAGGGGGAAAATTTAAAAAACACAACAGTTTCACCAAGCAGAAAGAAACGCAAGCAGTATGAAAAGACAAGGAAAGAAAGGACCACAAGCAATGCAGGTCAACTCAACTTTAGAAGAGGTAATAGCTGCAACAGATGGAATGTCAGATAAAGAGTTCAGGATATACATGCTTCAGATGATCTGGAGTCTCAAGGAAGACATGAGACAGCAAAATCAGACAATGAAAGATCACTTTGACAAGGAACTACATAAACAAATCCAGGAAGCAAAAGATCAATTACACAGGGAGATAGAGGTAATAAAAAACAAACAAATAAAATCCTAGAACTGCAGGAAGCAATAAACCAACTTAAAAACTCAACTGAGAATACTATCAGCAGAGTAGATCACTTAGAAGATAGAACATCAGACAATGAAGACAAAGAACATAGACAGCTCAGCAAGACTGCTTGGATGAGCAGAACATCCAAGAAATATGGGATCACATTAAAAGACCAAACTTAAGAGTCATTGGGATACAGGAAGGCACAGAGGTCCAAACCAAAGGAATAAACAAACTATTCAATGAAATAATATGAGAAAACTTCCCAGACTTGAAGAATGAGACAGAATCCCAAATCCTAGAAGCCTACAGGACGCCGAATGTGCAAAATCATAAGAGATCCACACCTAGACACATTATAATAAAGATGCCCAACATACAGAATAAGGAGAGAATTTTAAAAGCTACAAGAGAAAGGAAGCAGATTACATTTAGGGGTAAACCAATCAGGATAACAGCTGATCTCTCAACACAGACTCTGAAAGCTAGAAGATCCTGGAATAACATATTTCAAACACTGAAAGAAAATGGGTTCCAACCAAGAATCGTGTATCTGGCTAAATTAAGCTTCAGGATGGAAGATGAAATTAAAACCTTCCACGATAAACAAAAGTTAAAAGAATTTGCAGCTAGAAAACCATCTCTTCAAAAAATCCTTGGCAAAACATTACAGGAAGAGGAAATGGAAAATAACAATGAAAACCAACAGTGGGAGGTAGGACAGTAAAGGGGGGAAAGTAATCAAAGAGGAAAACAAATCAGGTTTAGTAACATTAATAAACAAATATGGCTGGAGGAACAAACCATATCTCATAATAACCCTAAATGTTAATGGCTTAAACTCACCAATTAAGAGACACAGGCTAGCTGAATGGATCACAAAACAAGACCCAACAATATGCTGCCTACAGGAGACGCATTTGATAGGAAAAGATATATAGAGACTGAAGGTGAAAGGTTGGGAAAAATCATTCCACTCATATGGACTGCGGAAACAGAGTGTCCATACTCATATCTAATAAAATAGATTTCAAGCCAAAGTTAATCAAAAGGGATAAAGAGGGACACTACATACCGCTCAAGGGAACCATATACCAACAAGACATAACAATCATAAATATATATGCCCCAAACAATGGTGCAGCTATGTTCATCAAGCAAACTCTTCTCAAGTTCAAGAGTCTAATAGACCACCATACAATAATCATGGGAGACTTCAACACACCTCTCTCACCACTGGACAGATCTTCCAAACAAAAGTTAAATAAGGAAACTATAGAACTCAATAACACAATTAATAACCTAGACTTAATTGACATATATAGAATATACCACCCAACATCAAGCAGTTACACTTTTTTCTCAGCAGCACATGGATCCTTCTCAAAAATAGATCATATATTATGTCACAGGGCAACTCTTAGACAATATAAAGGAGTAGAGATAATACCATGCATCTTATCTGATCATAATGGAATGAAACTGAAAATCAACGATAAAAGAAGGAAGGAAAAATCATGCATCATTTGGAGAATGAACAATAGGTTACTGAATGATCAATGGGTTTTAGAAGACATCAAGGAGGAAATTAAAAACTTCTTAGAGTTAAATGAAAACACAGACACAACATATCGGAATCTATGGGACACATTAAAAGCAGTTCTAAGAGGAAAATTCATTGCTTGGAGCTCATTCCTTAAAAAAAGAAAAAACCAACAAATAAATGATCTCATACTTCATCTCAAAATCCTAGAAAAAGAAGAGCAAAACAACAGCAAAAGAAGTAGAAGGTAAGAAATAATTAAAATCAGAGCTGAAATTAATGAAATCGAAACAAAAGAAACAATTGAAAAAATTGACAAAACTAAAAGTTGGTTCTTTGAAAAAATAAATAAAATCGACAGACCCTTAGCCATGCTAACGAAGAGAAGAAGAGAGAGAACTCAAATTACTAGCATACGGGATGAAAAAGGCAATATCACAACAGACACTTCAGAAATACAGAAGATAATCAGAAATTATTTTGAATCCTTATACTCCAATAAAATAGAAGATAGTGAAGGCATAGATAAATTTCTTAAGTCATATGATCTGCCCAGATTGAGTCAGGAGGATATAGACAACCTAAACAGACCAATAACAATAGAGGAAATAGAAGAAACCATCAAAAGACTACCAACTAAGAAAAGCCCAGGACCGGATGGGTATACAGCAGAGTTTTACAAAACCTTTAAAGAGGATCTAACACCAATACTTTTCAAGCTATTTCAGGAAATAGAAAAAGAGGGAGAACTTCCAAATACATTCTACGAGGCCAACATCACCCTGATACCTAAACCAGACAAAGACACTTCAAAGAAAGAAAACTACAGACCAATATCTCTAATGAACCTAGATGCAAAAATCCTCAATAAAATTCTGGCGAATCGGATTCAAAAACATATCAAAAAAATTATACACCATGATCAAGTAGGATTCATCCCTGGGATGCAAGGCTGGTCCAATATACGGAAATCAATAAATGTTATTCACCACATCAATAGACTTAAAAAGGGGCTGGGGATGTGGCTCAAGCGGTAGCGCGCTCATCTGGTGTGCGTGCGGCCTGGGTTCGATCCTCAGCACCACATACAAACAACAATGTTGTGTCCGCCAATAACTAAAAAATAAATATTAAAAAAAAATTCTCTCTCTCTCTCTCTCCCTCTATCACTCTCTCTTTAAAAAAAAATAGACTTAAAAATAAGAACCATATGATCATCTCAATAGATGCAGAAAAAGCATTCGACAAAGTACAGCATCCCTTTATGTTCAAAACTCCAGAAAAATTAGGGATAACAGGATCATACCTCAACATTGTAAAAGCAATCTATGATAAGCCACAGGCCAGCATCATTCTGAATGGAGAAAAATTGAAGGCATTCCCTCTAAAATCTGGAACAAGACAGGGATGCCCTCTCTCACCACTTCTGTTCAACATAGTCCTCGAAACACTGGCCAGAGCAATTAGACAAACGAAAGAAATTAAAGGCATAAAAATAGGAAAAGAAGAACTTAAATTATCACTATTTGCAGATGACATGATTTTATACCTAGCAGACCCAAAAGGGGTCTACAAAGAAACTATTAGAGCTAATAAATGAATTCAGCAAAGTGGCAGGATATAAAATCAACACGCATAAATCAAAGGCATTCCTGTATATCAGCGACAAATCCTCTGAAACGGAAATGAGGACAACTACTCCATTCACAATATCCCCCCAAAAAATAAAATACTTGGGAATCAACCTAACAAAAGAGATGAAAGACTTATACAATGAAAACTACAGAACCCTAAAGAGAGATATAGAAGAAGACCTTAGAAGATGGAAAAATATACCCTGTTCATGGATAGGCAGAACTAACATCATCAAAATGGCAATATTACCAAAAGTTCTCTATAAGTTCAATACAATGCCAATCAAAATCCCAACAGCATTTCTTGTAGAAATAGATAAAACAATCATGAAATTTATATGGAATAATAAAAGACCCAGAATAGCAAAAACAATGCTAAGCAGGAAGTGTGAATCAGGCGGTATAGCGATACCAGACTTCAAACTATACTACAGAGCAATAGTAACAAAAACAGCATGGTACTGGTACCAAAACAGGCAGGTGGACCAATGGTACAGAATAGAGGACACAGTAACCAATCCACAAAACTACAACTATCTTATATTTGATAAAGGGGCTAAAAGCATGCAATGGAGAAAGGATAGCATCTTCAACAAATGGTGCTGGGAAAATTGGAAATCCATTTGCATCAAAATGAAACTGAATCCCTTTCTCTCACCATGCACAAAAGTTAACTCAAAATGGATCAAGGAGCTTGATATTAAATCAGAGACACGGCGTCTGATAGAAGAAAAAGTTGGCTATGATCTACATACTGTGGGGTCGGGCTCCAAATTCCTCAATAGGACACCCATAGCGCAAGAGTTAACAGCTAGAATCAACAATTGGGACTTACTCAAACTAAAAAGTTTTTTCTCAGCAAAAGAAACAATAAGAGAGGTAAACAGGGAGCCTACATCCTGGGAACAAATCTTTACTCCACACACTTCAGATAGAGCCCTAATATCCAGAATATACAAAGAACTCAAAAAATTAGACAATAAGATAACAAATAACCCAATCAACAAATGGGCCAAGGACTTGAACAGACACTTCTCAGAGGAGGACATACAATCAATCAATAAGTACATGAAAAAATGCTCACCATCGCTAGCAGTCAGAGAAATGCAAATCAAAACCACCCTAAGATACCATCTCACTCCAGTAAGATTGGCAGCCATTATGAAGTCCAACAACAACAACAAGTGCTGGAGAGGATGTGGGGAAAAGGGTACACTTGTTCATTGTTGGTGGGACTGCAAATTGGTGCAGCCAATTTGGAAAGCAGTATTGAGATTTCTTGGAAAGCTGGGAATGGAACCACCATTTGACCCAGCTATTCCCCTTCTCGGTCTGTTCCCTAAAGACCTAATAAGAGCATGCTACAGGGACACTGCTACATCGATGTTCATAGCAGCACAATTCACGATAGCAAGATTGTGGAACCAACCTAGATGCCCTTCAATAGACGAATGGATAAAAAAAAATGTGGCATTTATACACAATGGAGTATTACTCTGCTTTAAAAAATGACAAAATCATAGAATTTGGAGGGAAATGGATGGCATTAGAGCAGATTATGCTAAGTTGAAGCTAGCCAATCCTTAAAAAACTAATGCCAAAAGACTTCTTTGATATAAGGGGAGTAACCAAGGACAGGGTAGGGATGAAGAGCTTGAGAAGAAGATCAACATTAAACAGGGATAAGAGGTGGGAGGGAAAGGGAGAGAGAAGGGAAACTGCATGGAAATGGAAGGTGATCCTCAGGGTTATACAAAATTACATATAAGAGGAAGTGAGGGGTAAGAGAAGAATAATACAAGTGGAAGTAATGATTTACAGTAGAGGGGGTAGAGAGAGAAGAGGGGAGGGGAGGGGAGGGGAGGGGGGATAGTAGAGAATAGGATAGACAGCAGAATACATCAGACACTAGAATGGCAATATGTAAATCAATGGAAGTGTAACTGATGTGATACAGCAATCTGTATACGGGGTAAAAATGGGAGTTCATAACCCACTTGAATCAAACTGTGAAATATGATATATTAAGAACTATGTAATGTTTTGAACGACCAACAATAAAAAAAATCTTAATAGTATAATCTAGGTAGTGAATAAGTGAACATTAACTGCAGAATTCTTCCAACTTTGTTATATGTGTAAAAAATTTCACTTAAAAACCAATCAAGGGCTAGGGATTTAGCTTTGTGGTATAGCACTTGCCTAGTATGCCTGAGGGCCTGGTTTCAATCCTCAGCACCAGAAATTTACAAAAAAAAAAAAAAAAAAAATCTTATTTTATAGAAAACTGATACAGAGAACAATTAAGTGATTTGCCCAAAGTTACAAACCTTAAGTGAAGCAAAGTCCAGATAGGAAACTGATTCTGACTTGAAGTGCAGCAATCTTTCTGTTATACTATGTACTTTCCCCACAGTAAAACATCTAGGATTTTTGTGCCACCATAAATTACTTTTGTTATCTCTGGTGAGTTCTTATCATTTTGCTGGGCCCTAAAATGTTTCTTCATGCCATTGCTCTTCTGCAATACCTAAAAATCTTCATCTAAGTTTTCCCTACTGACTAGGATACACCTAGCAAAGGAAAATGGCAGAACTCAAAAATCAAAGAAGTAACTTAAAATTTTAACCTAAAATAATGTACTGGAAAGACTTTCATAACTACTATTCTATGTATCCCAGCTCAGTGAAGTTCTGCAAATTGCCATTTGAGGAATCATTCTATTATTCTTAATTACCCACATACCAATTACTGTTCTTCTTTTTTAAAATCATTTTTTTTCCAACATGTGCTAACAAGTGACAATTCTTCCTAGCTAACATCTTGGAAGAACTAGATAAACACTAAGGTTAGATTTCAAAATAAACTCCACCTTCAAGCACCTACTATCTCTAATTGCTAACTACAGACTTGAGTCTAAAAATTGGTTTGGTTTGAGCTTGGGAAAGGCATTAGAAGTAGATAAGAATAAAAATTATTTCAGAAATGAAAATGTTTAATTTAGCTCATAACCCAGGATAATCATTTTCAAGCTTTCCTTCAAGTGCAGTGTTTTCAGGAAAATCAAGCCTAGAAATCTAGGCTTCTGTACCAGTCCCTTGGGTCTTGAAGAAGTTGTTTTTGATTCCCCCTCCCCCAACCCTTGTTACTGGGGATTGAACCTAGGGGTGCTTAACCACAGAGCCATACTGCCAGCCCTTTTTTTATTTTGAGACAGGGTCTTGCTAAATTGCTTAGGGCCTTGCTAAATTGCTGAGGCTGGCCTTGAACTTGTCATCTTCCCTCAGCCTCCCAAATCACTGGGATTAAAGGTGTGTGCCACCACGCCTGGCATTATCTTTCTGAACTTGGTTTCCTTACATACAAACAGAGATAACACCTACAGTTCATGGGGGGAAAAGATGGAAAGTGCTCTATGAACTGTAAAGGCTTGCTTCTCCAAGTGCAATCTCTATACCAGCAGTACTGGAATCACTTGATAGCTTATAAGAAATGCAGACTCTAAGACCACTTTTCAGACCTACTAAAGTAGAATATGTGTTTTAACAAGATCCCCCAAGTAATTCACATGCACATGAAAATGAGAAACACTAATTAATGTACTGTTAGCATCTTCACCATAATAAAACAGTTCATTGAGAATTCTTTTTGTTCTGAGGAAGTCCTATGATTTGGTAACTCATTAAAATATGAAATCAACAATACTAATATTCTTCCCCTCCTCTCTACCATTTACCAGACTGAGAAACTACAGAATGTGGTGAAGTCTAGTCTTCAACACTAATTTGCAACAGAAGCTTGGCCAGATCAATTCACTTCTCAAAGTCTTTTCCTTACTTCTAATATTAGATCACTAGTTCCTTGTCTGAGGTCTCTGGATTTAGTAAGGTTTAAAAAATTGTATGGAGGAAGGCAGGAATAGTATGGTAGTCCATCATACAGCTCTGGAATTAAAGTGGCTTTTGGGTCACTTGGGCTCTGCCACTTAGTAATATGTGACCTTGGGCAATTTTCTTAATCTTCTTAAATTTCAATGTCCTCAACTGTAAAATTGGGATTATAATATTACCTACTTTGGAAATCAATCAGTATTAGCATATGATTAGAAAGGCATGCTCTGATAACTTTTCAGGGTAATAAAAACAGTTCAGACTAGGATTGTGACTCAGCGGTAGAGTGCTTGCCTAGCACATGCGAGGCCCTGGGTCCGATCCTCAGGACCACATAAAAAAATAAACAAATATATAAAATAAAGGTATTGTGTCCAACTTCTACTAAAAAAATTAAATAAATATTTTTAAAAAACAGTCCACATCTTGATTGAGATGGTAGTTACATAGGTATACACACCTATCAAAACTTTACAAACTATACACTTTAAATGGATGTGTCTTAGGGCTGGGGTTGTAGCTCAGTGGTAGATACTTGCCTAGCATGTGTGAGGCACTGGGTTAGAACCTAAGCATCACATAAATAAATAAATAAACAATAAAGGTATTGTATTCATCTACAACTAAAAAAAAATATTTTTAAAAGGATATATTTTATTATAAGTAATTTATAACTCACCTCCGGGGCCCCTGGGATGACAATCATGTGCCACCACATGCAACCAAAGAAATTGTTAATATTTAAAACATCCTCGCTTTTTTAGAAATTATGTGGAAGTAAAATGACCTGCAATCACTCCAAATGATATCACAGATGACCCCTGATGTGTGCTCTAAGATATTCCAGCAAAGAAGTCTTTTCGCACATTTAAAATTTTTCAAAATAACAAGAGCTTCTTCAGCCTGACCTGCTTCCTCTTGTCAGAATCCCAGCCCCAAGGCCTCAGCCACCCCAGCCAAGATATTTTAGTGAGAGAGAGAGGGAGAGAGAGATATGAATGTACTTTGGAGTCAGAAATGCATGAATTCAAGGGGCTGGTGTGTAGCTCAGCGGTAGAGTACTCGCCTAGCACGTGTGAGGCCCTGAGTTCAATCCTCAGAACCACATAAGAATAAATGAATAAAAAAGGTATTGTGTCCAACTACAACTAAAAAATAAATATTTAAAAAAAAGCAATGCACGAATTCAAATCTTCATTTTGTCCCTGGCAAAGTAGAAAACTTTAAACAAATTATTCAATCCTTCTCTGCCTTAAATTTCCAGATCTCTAAAATATGACTAAAACTTAAAAGAGTAACTTAAAAAAAACTGTAAATAGGGCTAGGGTTGTAGCTCAGTGGTAGAGCACTCGACTAGCATGTGTGAAGCACTGGGTTCGATCCTCAGCACCACATAAAAATAATAAATAAAATAAAGTCATTGTGGCCACCTACAACTAAAGAAATATATATTGGCCGGGCTGGCCCTGTTTAGGGTTTTCAGGAAATATGGAAGCAGAGGCGGTAGTTGGAGTCAAAGAACTCTTGTGACAGTCTCCGTGTTCTCTGAGACTCTAGGAGGATGCCACTGGAATCATCTTCCTCTTCAATGCCACCATCCTTCCCTTCTCCATTACCCTCAGTACCAGACAATATTACCAACTCTTCCCCTCCCCCCATGTCTTACATCACTTCCCAGGAGATGAAGTGTATTCTTCACTGGTTTGCCAGTTGGTCAGGTCCCCAGCGTGAACGTTTTCTACAGGACCTGGTAGCAAAGGCAGTGCCAGGAAAATTACAGCCACTGCTGGATGGTCTGGAGCAACTTAGTGTATCTGGTGTAAACCGACCACCTTGTATCTTTGAATGTCAGCTACATCTTTGGGATCAGTGGTTTCAAGGTTGGGCTGAGCAGGAACGCAATGAATTTGTCAGACAACTGGAGGTCAGTGACCCAGACTTCGTGGCAAAGTTTTACCAAGCAGTTGCTGCTACGGCTGGTAAGGATTGATAGACATTCAGATCAAAGAAAATAACCACAGCCAGTGGAGTCAAGACCATCTCTTCACAGTGACTCAATTCAAATGTGTCACTTAAAGATTTGGGGATAGTATCTCAATGAGCTGACTGAACTTACATATGAGTATAGGCATGGTTACTTCAACGTTACCAGCATTTCCTCTGGATTCCTAGTGAAATTGTTATCCATTTAAGCAGATCCAAATCAGTCTCCTAGTTTGCTTCCTTCCAAGAGATGTCAAAACCTCATAAATGTAAATGACTTTTGCAACTGTAACTGAAAGGAACCTTCATGTTACAACTGTTGCTGGCTCATGAAGGATATAAAGTAGAATCCTTCCATAGAAACAGGCGAGAAGAACAAGAAAAAGTGTTATTTGGGGGAAGGGTAGTGGGGATTAAACCCAGTGTTGCTCTACCACTGAGCTATACTCCCATTCCCCTCTCCCTTTTTTTGAGACAGAGTCTTACTAGGTTGCTGAGGCTGGCCCCAAACTTGGAATTTTCTTGCCTTAGCTTCCCAAGTTGCTCATTTATGGGCATATGCTACCATGACTAAGGAAAGATATTTTTATAGTTTGGTGGGATTCTGGTTTTACTACCCTTCCCATACTCTAGCATAATTATGCAACATCTCAACCACTGGGTCTCCCAGTGGAGATTTAGTGAAATTATGGAAAATCAGGAGAGGGAGATAATTAGTTACTCCCTCCTTCACACTGTTTGACCCCAATTAGCAATGAAAATTGATAAAATACCAAATTGTAATGAACTTTTTCTAAAGCACACATGATATTCTTGAAGTCTGTAGCAGATGTGTCTGTTGTTGCTCTACAATAGTATGTAAATAGCTGGATGTGGTGTTACACATCTGTAATCCCATCTACTAAGGAGGTTGAGGCAGGAGGATTGCAAGTTCCAGACCAACTTCAGCAACTTCTTGAGACCTTGTCCCAACAAGTAAAAAGGGCTCAGTAGTAAAGTGTCCCTGAGTTCAATCCTTAGTACCAAAATAACAAAAAAACAGTGTGAAAGTAAGTGATACTTTACAGGTTAGTTTATTTTTTTGTACCAAAATAAATTTTTATAACCATGAAAAAAAAAAGAAATATATATTTTTAAATTTGTAAATATTATAACAAGGGTTCTTATCATGTAATACACAAGAGAATGTTGCACATTAAGCCCCATAAGTGTTAGCTATTATTATTTCTATAGGCTATTTCCAATATTTTAAAAATCACATTTATCCACAAGAAGATTGCAATAAAAACAGTATGCTGTTTTGCTTTGGACTAGAGTTATATTAAAACATTAATTAGTAACTATCTCACACGGATCAATATAGTGTGGTAACAGTGACCAGCATTCATCTGATTGACATGTGCCTTACA
The DNA here is from genome assembly GCF_964194105.1 of Spermophilus citellus. Lineage (NCBI taxonomy): Eukaryota > Metazoa > Chordata > Mammalia > Rodentia > Sciuridae > Spermophilus > Spermophilus citellus. Next base: position 191,121,919 of record NC_138183.1, read on the forward strand.
CTAATTAAAACAGGGATAAAGTACAATCAAAACTTAAGTAGAATAATAATAAATTACAATTTATGTGAGAGTGATAATAAATTCATGGAGCCTATAACAAATAAGATGCTTCCTTATGATGAAAAATTTAAAATAGCTGCTATGTTACCACATGATCCAACAATATTACTATTGGGGCTTGAAGAGCTATTTGTTTACCCACATTCATAGCTGCACTATTCACAATAGCCAAGAGGTAGAAGTGACCCAAGTGTTCATCAATGGAAGAATGGATAAAGAAAATATGGTATGTACATATAATAGAATATTATACAGCCTTTAAAAAAAGAAATTCTCATACATGCTATAACATCCATGTTGTGAATTTTCAGGACATTATCCTAAGTGAAAAAAGACAGTCACAAAAAGACAAATATTATATGATTCCTCTTATATATCTGGAATAATAAATAGAGACATAAAATGACAGTTGCCAGAAGCTAGAGAGAGGAGAGAATGAAGAGCTGTTATAGAGTTTGAATAGAGTTTCAGTTTCACAAGATGAAGCATTTTGAAGATTTAGTGTACAACAATGTGAATGTATGTTAACACTACAGAACTGTATATTCTTAAAAATGGTTAAGATGATAAATTTTGTGTTATGTGTATTTTTCCACAATTTAAATAAAACATCAGTTGGTATGGTAGTTCTTGAGGCAGGGATATTGTAAAGCCTTTATGAATCTTTGTTTAAGTTTTTAATAAATACCATTTCCTTGTATTCCAACAAGTCACATATATATTCATCAGAGCATCTAAACAACTTACTGCCAGTCTTTGAGTTGGATATATTAAACCCATACCCTTTTGTACATTGAATCTGGCCTTTCACTTGGCCTTTCTTCATCAGTTGACTTATGATGTTTTTAGGCTATAAGCTGGAGGTACCGCTGCTTGCCTGTCAGAAACTCTTAGGGAAAGGATTATCTACCTTAAAGTTATCATCCTCTGCCAGCCCACAGAGCCCCAGAAACAAAAAAAAAAAAAAAAAAGCCAGAAGTGTGCTCACTTACTTGAGGCTTGCTATTCAAGGAAGATGTTAGGAAGAGAACCCAAGAAAAGGAAAGGAAAAGAAAAACAGCAAAGAGCTACAAGCAGCCAGAGGCCCTTTGGGGCATGTGTATGATAGAGGCAACTGGCTAAAATCTCTTTTGTCTTGTGCTGCTGTGATAAGAAAATAATATTTCTTTCCCCGTCTAAGTGAATTTCCCATAACAAAAGTATAAAGCCTGAGGGCTGCCCACTTTCCTTTAGCCTAGTTCCTAAGGACGGAAGAGGAGCAAAAAATTCACAAAAAAAGCTTGAATTATCCTAGCCCAAGAACAAAATAAAGATAGCTAGATGGTCATAACATAAGCTGCCATTCATTCTCTCCAACCATGGAAATCTTACCAACTAGGTGACTGTCTCAGACTGAGGTAGTCCCTATAAAAGCCATAATTAGAAATTTTCAAATATATTTATTAGCTTTCTGACAACCCCTCCCATAATGTCAATCCAGGATCTTCCAAATGCATTTTAGGAATGCAGTTCATTTGAAAGTAGGAGTGTACCTGTTGAATGTATCTGTTCATACTCCTAATTAGCCTCTCAACAACCAGAAGAGAAAATCTGTCTTCATATATACTTTAATAGACTGAAGCCTTGACAAAATAGGTACTCAGTAAATATTTGCTGAATAAATGAAACATTTTAAATAATTTTAACTGGATAATTAGAATTCCCCTTCATTTCCTTTTAGGTAATGTTTCTTTTGTTAGTCCAACAGTACTTGAAATTCCACTTTGGGAAGATAGTTTGTCTTAGTAGAAAGGCTTATGAGATCTAAATTGGAATACCATTTTCTGCCACTCAATAGCTGTATGACACTAGGTTTCTTAACTTCTCTAAAACTCAATTTCCTCTTCTTTAAAATGGGCTAACAGCCAGAAGCAGTTGGGTACACCTGTAATCCCAGTTACTCAGGAAAATGAAGCAGGCAGATCGCAAGTTTGAGGTCAGCCCTGGCAACTTACGGAGGCCCATCTCAAAATAAAATGGATGGGAATATAGCTCAGTGGTAGAATGAGCTACACTGGGTTCAATCCCTAGTAGCCCAAAAAGTGGGGAATGGGAGATGTAACATTAATCTCCTTAATAGGAATGTTCTGTACATTATTAATACATAGGCAATCTTTACTTTCTAGAGTTTCAGCAGGCACAAATTTCAGTTACCAGAGTTTAGTTAAATAATGCCAATCTCCCGACAACACAATTCAAATTGCAGTTATCACTGTTTATTAACTGAGAAATTGAATATAGTCCAAACTCTGCTGCTAGATCTTCATTCCATAAATCCCATTATTACATAAACACTAAAAGAATATTATGTGGCTGGAGCTGTGGCTCAGTGGTAGAGCACTTGCCTAGCACGCATGAGACACTGGGTTTGATCCTCAACACCATATAAAAAACAAATAAACAAAATAAAGGTATTGTGTCCATCTACAACTAAAAATATATTTCTTAAAAAAAAGAGTACTTTGTAAAGTGCTTGCCTGCTCTTCCCACAATTTATGGCATGGAATAAATTGCTGTGCCTCTATGAATCATTTCTAAATTTGAATTGGCTTACAACATTTTATTCTTTGTACTTTCAATGTTATGAAAGTACAATGTTATGAGCCACAACCTCAACCCACTCTTTTTTTTAAATTTTTTTTAATTGTATATGGACACAATGCCTTTACTTTATTTATTTTTATGTGGTGCTGAGGATAGAACCCAGTGCCTCACATGTGCTAGGCAAGCGCTCTACCACTGAGCTATAGCCCCCACTCCAAACTACTCTTGATAAGCTATTTTACAAAGAAATAAAACATTTTAATACCTGTGTTTTCAATTATTTAAGTTATAGTGTAAAAAATTTAGTTCTACTTCTTTCTCATTCTCCTACATATTTATAACCAACAATAAGAGGGTTTATACAATGTTTGACAAAAAAATTTAAAGGTTACAGAATAATTCTAACTTTTCTTATTGATTATGAAGACTGTTTTGTCTAGTTTTAATGTGCATGGCTATTTGTATGGTCCCATACTACCAGACAAAGTGAGGATTCCCATACTTAAAAAGTCTGGCATCAATCGGATCATTATTTCACAAATAAAGAGAGACCCTTTGCCCTTTTCCCTGGTTCTTACAAATCTGCTCAAATGAAAAGGAATTTAGATTGTTGTTGGTTCATGCTAAAAAGATAGTTTTTCAGGTGCTGAAAGTGATAAAGAACCATATATAAACACACAATTGCCCAAACTCATTATTATAACCCCAAAATATATACTCTATTGCTGAAAGAGAATTGAATAGTTGAAAGATACTAGAATAACTTGAATTGCTATTCAATTTATCTTTTGTGATAGAACAGGATTTCTTGTCTGTCCTATCCCCCTTGAATGTGTGATTGAAAGAATGAAGGGAGAGGCAATACAGTCTAACAGTTTTAAAGTCACATCTCAATTTGAATACTGTCTCTACACCATTTATTGTGACTGTATATAAATTAGTTCACAGAAACTCAATTTTCTAAACTGTGAGAGATAACAATACCTTCTTTTTAAAATTATTGTAAAGATCAAAAGAGATAAATTATATGAAATGCTTAGCAAGTTGTGGAACACAGCAAACATACAGGTAACAACTATTATTACTATCATCCTTAATGTTGTCATTAATATAAATATAATGATAAAATGGCATTTATTTTGAACACATATTTTAAACATATTATTATTAAACAGTATATTTTTCAAAGATCCATTTCTCTTATTTCAAGTTATAATAGACACCCACCACTTGCTGTGGTATTTGACCTCAACTTCCTCCAAATCATTTTCTCCCAAGGTACATGCGCAAAGGGCTGCCAACATATGCACTCATCCTCTTCTTGCAACCCCTCAGATTCCTGTGACAAAACCGTCCTGCAGTCTGCTCAGTTTCCTCTTCTGAGGACATTGAGAACTAAAGCCATTTCCTATTTCTCAGAGCTATCTGTCAGAATACTAGTATCTGCTCTCTTATAATTCACATGATAAACTGCCAGTATTCTCTTTTGATTCTAATCCAAAGCCTTGGTTCTAAACTAAAAGTCATTATACTTATGTAGACCAAAAAGGCTGCAGGGAATCTAAAGGCCAACTCAGGCTCCTTTCCTCTACTAGTTAATTCCTCCTCAGATTCTCACATTAGTTAGCTGAGCAATGTCTGCTGTAACACCTTTAGTGAAAGTCCTCTTATCCTTAAGCCAACCCGTTCTGTGTTAATATCATTAGAAAGATTTTCTTTATGCTGAAGTTATTCCTTATGTTAGTTTTCTCCATCCATTGCCCCAATTCTAAATTCTAGAGAAACTGGAAAAGTTAACTACTATATAAGAGAGTCCATCCAATATTTGAAACCACCAAGTAAAAGAAAAAAGTTCTACATTTCCAGCTCAGAGAGACTAGCTTTAAATCCTTTCTCTCTCTCATGATCATGGTCTTCTGGACCAGGTATGGGCTTGCCGAAGCAGTTTAAAAATTTGAAAAATGGGCTGGGGATGTGGCTCAAGTGGTAGCACGCTCCCCTAGCATGCGTGAGGCACTGGGTTCGATTCTCAGCACCACATAAAAATAAAATAAAGATATTTTTGAAAATTTCTGTATGTATATACGTGACTACATGACCAATGTGATTCTGCAACCTGTACACTCAGAAAAATGAGAAATTATACCCCATCTGATTCAAATGTATGTCAAGATCATTATACTGTCATGTGTAAATAATTTTTAAAAAATTGATAAAATGCTTCCTTAACCTATATTCGAACTGCCAAGTAATTACACTACAAATAATCCCTTTGCCCATATTTCTCCATTATTATGTAAAAATCTAATAGCTCAGGAAAAATGATTCTCAGCCCTATCATGGTCTCAACTTCCTCCAAATCAAGTCCCAAAAGCTACAAAAAAAAAGTTTTCTTTCTTTCTTTCTTTCTTTTTAATAGCCAACTACTGGGACAGAATAAAAGAATAAAGGAGGATTATTTGGTATGAAACTCTAGCCTCTTTTTTTTCTTTTTTTTTTCTTTTTTTTTTTTTTTTTTTTTGAGACAGGGTCTTCCTAATTTGCTTAGGCCTTGCTAAATTGTTGAGGTTGGTTTTGAACTTGTGATCCTCCTACCTCTGCCTCCCAAGTCGCTGAGATTCTGGCCTGCCACCAGACCTGGGATCTTGCCTCTTTTCTACAAAGCCAAACACACATGCCTGGGAGAAGGAGTCAGTAATAAGAAGGTTAGCTACCACGAGTTTTGCCTCATGTCCTGACAAAGTGGATTCAATTAAAATAAGGCAGTAATAACCAAAGAATTAGATTGTCTCTGCATCTTGCAGAAGCAGGTACCTGAAAGAAGGATGAAACCCTGTGCTCTTAAAACTTGACCAAAATAGGGGCTGGGGTTGTGGCTCAGTAGTAGAGTGCTTGCCTAGCATGCTAAGGCACTGGGTTCGGGCCCCAGCATCACATACAAATAAATAAAATAAAGGTATTCTGTCCATCTCCAACAACAACAACAAAAAGATCCATTTAAAAAAACAACATATTTTTTAATATTTATTTTTTAGTTATAGATGGACACAATATCTTTATTTTTTTTTTTATGTGTGAAGGCCAGCCTAACCAGATTCCGGCAGTCCTCACTCACCGGATACCCCTGTCCACTCTCCTGCTTCCCCCTCGGCCCTGGTGCCTCATGCATAGTAGGCAAGCTCTCTACCTCTGAGCCACAACCCCAGCCTGTCAACGTATGTTTTAAAAAAAAAAAAAAAAAAAAAAAAAAAAAAAAACACTTGACCAAAATAAACAATCAAAAATCTCTCAAGCCTGGCAGAAATGATTATCTAGGAAAACACACATACACACTCACACACACACACACAAAACCACCAACAACAACAACCCAGACCTGGCCAGCAATGCCTGTTAGAGCAAAGGCTTAAGGAGGACTCTTAAGTTCCCAGAAGGTGTGGTTAGTGGAAGCAGGGTTCTCAGATGACCATTAACCCCTAGGAAGTCTGATGAAGTTCACAGTGAAGCAATGACTTGGTTCCTCCTGCCCTTGGAAGGCTGGCACAAGCAGAAAGGTACTTGATCCTCGGCCTTCTACTTCTGGCGCAAGATGGAAGTTAAATAGTACTAGCAGATCATTTCTGGTACCCGAAGATATGGGAGAGGGAGTTGGATCTCTGAGATCATAAAACTGTTTCCTGGAGATGGTGAAGGGGGTCATATAAGAAAGGAGAAAGAGGGCTGGGGTTGTGGCTCCGCGGTAGAGCGCTCGCCTAGCGTGGGTAGGCGCTGGGTTCGACCCTCAGCACCACATTAAAAAAATAAATAAATAAAATAAAGGTATTGTGTCCAAGTACAATTAAATATACAGAGAGAGAGAGAGAAAGGAAGAAGAAAGAAGACTGGAAAGACCTTAAAGTTTTCCCAGACTTGGGGGAAGACGGAGCAAGGAAGTGTTCCACTCTGGCTGAGGAGGGGGTGACAACAATAGAACAGGTGTCCTGGGCTCTCATTCCAATAAGCAGAGACCTCCACTCTCCCGACCCCTTCTGGGCTGCCCGCTGCCTGTCTCCACTCCGCGGACAGGTAGGAATTCCCATTTCCAGCCCTGCTTCTCAGGCTGTCCCCTTAGGCTCCCCAATTCCCGTCCAAACCCAATGTGAAGGCCAGCCAAACCGGATTCCGGCAGTCCTCCCTCGACACACCGGACACCCTTGACCACACTCCTGCTTCCCCCGCGGCCCCGGACGCCAGGCCTGGTGCCTCCCCTCGCGGCCAGGTTCGTCCTCTGCCTTCTCCACACGGCGCCTCCCCTCAGCCCGGTGTCCCTACTCCCTCGCTCCCCGCCTCAGGCCACACTCACAGAACTCGGCGACGTACTCGGTCACAAAATAGTTCTCCTCGCACCAGTCCAGTGTGGAGGTCGTAGGGCCCCAGTAACCCTCCCGGTCCAAAGCCGGAGCCATCGCGTCGCCGCTGCCACCCTAGGGGCGCTCGGATCCGCGGCTCCCAGGCCAGCTTGGGCCCAGCTCGCGCGTGCGCTCGCGCCCCGCCCTCGGGCGGGGCCGGCGCCGTCACTAAGGCTGCCCTAGGGAGGCCACGCCCATCGAGGGCGTGGCGGTCACAGGGCCCACCCCGAGGGCGCCCTGTGGTCAGGTCCCTCTTTCTCTTGTGGGCAGACAGAGCTGAGACCCGGAAAGGAGGTGGAGAGCTGAGCTGTCTGGCCGGCCTAGACCACCCCAGTGGTTCCCGATACACCCGGAGGTTTTTTTTCTGTCCAGATGTGTCTGAGCCTCTATTTGTGTGGGGGCGGTTTGATTTATGGGGGCAGAGATGGAATGAAGCCTTCTCTACAAGCCCTTGCTTGAGCAAACCTGTGTGGCCAGGCACCTCAGGGTATAACTTTAGCCGCAGGCCTCAAACGGAAATCCAGAAACAGCATCCCCAGCCAGCCCCCGTGATTCCCACGAAATAAGTCGTAATTATCTAATAAAGGTATAAAGCGTCATGGGGACAAAGGGAAAGGGCAACAACTCCCAGGACCAAAAGAAAAAAAAAAAAAAAGGAGGAGGGGGAGGGGGAGGGGGAGTTAAGTGCTAAAATCCTTAAAAGAACTTTCTAAATAAACTACTAAAATGGTTTGACAGTTTTAGTTTGGGCTTCTGAGCACAGAGGTTTCTGCCTTGTAGTTATCTATAATTGTGCCCTACTCTTCAGGCAACCAACAACCTCTCTCTACTTTCAACTTCAAGACTCAAATACTCCACAGAATCTCCAGAGTGATCTATTGAAAACAGATGCTCTAGAAGGGGTGGCTGTCACCTGTAATCCCAGCTACTTGGGAGACTGGGGCAGGAGGATCTCAAGTTGAAAGCCATCATGAGCAACTTAGTAAGACCCTGTCTCAAAGTAAAATTCAAAAAAAGTACTGGGGATGTAGGTCAGTGATGCATAGAATACACAAGGCTCTGGGTTCAATCTCCAATACTGCAAGCAAACAAAACCCCACAGAGATGCAATCACCATTGCCTTTTGTGTTCAGCTCCACCAAATTTTCCCCTCGCTTCTCATATTCCTGCCTTTGCTTCTGAAGTCAGCTGGAATGGTCTTCCTGTCTTCATTTGGCTAACAGTCTACTTGTCCTTTAAAATCCAGCTCCCTGAAGCCCTCTCTGACTTCAATACCCAAGAGCTTCCTTTGATGCCACCCTGAATAGAGACATTGTTTTCAATTCTTTATGCAGGACTCTGCTTGACCAACGTGGTATGAAATGAAGAGTATACATTAAAGATGATAGAATCACTATTTTGTAAATAAATAAGTCAGATGAGGTGCAATCAAAGGTAGAAGACCTGAGAGATGAGGAACACACAACCTTCCACAAATTGATCCTAGCAGACAATAAACACAGAAACTTTACTTGCTAATGCAAAACCTAGAAATAGAGGTAGTGTTCTATAAAATAATAAAAATAGTAGGAGATCTGATTTTTTTTCTTTTGAAGACATGAGCTTCTGCTGTTTACAAGGACCTGTTTGGCTGGATGCTAGAAACACACACAGGTAAAATCCAAGAAGGCAGTCTACAGGGAGATTTAAAAAAAAAAAAAAGCCACTGAAGTGTGGGAAGACTTCTATTTCTAAGCATTTTTAAATCTCGTTCTCCAAAACTTCCATTTTGCATATGTTTTTGTTTTCATTTTTTGTTTGATTTTTGGCACCAGATATTGAACTGAGGGACACTTAACGACTAAGACACATCCCCAGCCCTTTTACTTTTTATTTTGAAACAAGATCTCACTAGGTTGCTTACATCCTTGCTTAGTTGCTGAGGCTGGTTTCAAATGTGCAATCCTCCTGCATCAGCCTCCAGAGCAGCTGGGATTGCAGGCATGTGCCACCACACCTGGCATGTATGATTTTAATATATAATAATTATTAGTGTATATAACTTATAAATGAATCAAAGAATATATATTTGTATACTTAAACTTAATGTGCAATATATATATATATATATATATATATATATATATATACACTCAAAGGTGATTGCTGAAGAGGTATACAGTCAAAACAGTGTATCAGCTATATCAATCACAACAAAGAATGTGATAATGCTTTGCTAGGAGTGTACGGGGGATTGTGAGAACCATGCTCCCCACTCCCATTCCTGTGGAAATAACCTCTGAGCATCAGGTGACTCAAGGTAGGAGATAAGGTCTTGTCTGATTCCACACTACACAGTGTTCATCAACAGTGGGCAACAAACAAACAGAAAACTACCATAACAAGGACAAAATCAAGGAGAAATTCCCCCACCCAGGAGAAAAGATGTGCTGCAGAGTAATCATTCAGAAATCAAAGTAAATCACACAGTTCCTTCAGCAATGTCTATCTTTCTTTCTTTCTCTTCTTTCTCTTAAAAACCTCCCCCCCCACCCACACACACACATAAAGAATAAAAGCAATGCATTGAAATGTACCGGACCCAGAATAGCTGACACTATCTTGAAAAAAAAAAAAACACCAAAATTCTCAATATGAACACTTACTACAAAACTGCAATAATCAAGACAGTGTAGTACCGGCATAAGAATAGGCATATAGGTCAATGGAGTAGATTTGAGACTCCAGCAATAAACCCTTGTATTTGTGGTCAAATGGTTTTAAACAAGGGTGCAAAGACAATTCAATAGGGAAAGAATAGTCTTTTCAACAAATGATGCTAGAGCAACTGGATATCCACGTGCAATAGAATGAAATTCGAACCCTTCTTGCCACAACAAAATTCAACTCAAAATAGATCAAAGACCTAAATGCAAAAGCTAAAACTATAAAATTCTCAGTAACTGTTTGTAACCTTAGGCTAGACAATTTTTTTATATAAAGCAATGAAAGAAAAATAGATAAATTGGATTTCATCGGAATTACAAACTTTTTTGTTGCAAATGACAGTATATCAAGAAAACAAAAAGACAATCCACAGAATGGAAGAACATATTTGCAAATCATATATCTGATAAGAGACTTGTATTCAAAATATATGAAGAATTCACAGCTAAAAAATGAAAAGACAAATAACCTAATTAAAGAATGGGCAAAGGATCTGCATAGACATTTCTCCAATGAAGATTTGAAAATGGCCAATAAACACATGTTCAACATCATTAGCATTTATATAAATCCAAATCAAAGTGACAGTGAGATGCCACTTCCACACATAGGATGCTATAATCAAAAACACAAACGATAACAAATGCTGGCAAGGATGTAGAAAAATTAGAACCCTCATGTATTGCTGGTATGTTAAATGGTGAACAACTTTGAAAACACTTTTGCAGTTCCTCAAAGTGCTAAACTAACTTATCATGTGACCTGGCAATTCTACACACCTAAGTAAGTATATACCAGGAGAATTGAAAACATAAGTCCCCAAAAAACTTGAACAAGAATGTTCATAGCAGCATTATTCATAGTAGCCAAGAATTGGAAACAAGCCAATATCTATTAACTGATGGATGTGTTGGAGTGTGGTATATCCATACAATGAATGACTTTTCAGCAATAAAAAGGAATGAAATATGCATATATGATACAGATGGATGAGCCTTGAAAAACTTATGCTATGTCAAAGAAGCCAGACACAAAAGGGCACATATTATGATGCCATTTTTCTTGAGCAAATCTATTGAAATAGAAAATAAATCAGTGGTTGCTTAGGACTGAGAAGGGAAGGAGGAATGGGCGGTGACTGCCAAAGGGTACAGGGTACCTTTTGGGGATGATGAAAGTTCTAAAATTAGGTTGTGGTAATGGTTGAATAACTCGAATGTGAAGAAAAGGAAAAAAAATCATGGAATTGTACACTTTAAATGACTGAACTATGTGGGTATGTGAATTATATCTTAATAGAACTGGATTTTTAAAAAATTAAGTCTTATCTTGGAAAATCTAGAAAGTAAGAAAACGGGGGGGAAAAAAGAAACCACTCAGAATCCCACCAACTGGCAATAACCATTGTGAAATATTATAAAAGGTACAGCCTGTGTATTAGAGAGAAACCAGAAAACACTATTAACCTAGAAGCCAAGTGATGAAAATGTTCAAAGAAGATCCTTTTGACTAGACTCACTTATTCTATGCATGGATTAAAAAGGTATACACACATATATTGTTGGTGGGACTGCAAATTGGTACAACCACTGTGCAAAGCAGTATGGAAATTCCTTAGAAAACTGGGAATGGAACCACCATTTGACACAGCTATCCCACTCCTTGATTTATACTCAAAGAACTCAAAATCATCATACTACAGTAATGCAGCCATATCAATGTTTATAGCAGCTCAATTCACAATAGTGAATTGATCTTTTTAACACCTTTCTAACAGTCCTATGAATTGAGTACTAACTATCTTTAGTCCTCATTTACAAATAATGAAACTGATGGAGTGAGTTGGAAATTTCACCCAAGGGTAACCAGATAAGCATCTGAGCCAAGGAATCCAGGCAGTGCAGTGCCAGGTCACATTCTTATCTTCTGTGCCAAGCTGGCCTTGTAGGAGTTCAGAGGAAGGGGATGTACTGAACAGAGAGAACTTACGGGCCAGCATCTGGAGTGTAAGAATGAGGCTTGAGAATTCTGCAGGGTAAATAGCATTAGGAGAGTAAACGGTTTGGGGCAAGTGATGACACAGGTAAGTTTGCAGAAGAGATGACAGAATGATTGAACTGGGGAAGACTGGAGGCTTAGGGTTAGGGTTAGGTTCCAAGGACTGTTACAGCGATCCTATGAGGAGCGGTACTGATGAAGAGGAAGAGGCAAATTTACAGGTGATTAACAGGAAGAATCAATAGGATTTGGAGAGAAATTTAGAAACAGAATTGAGGGAGAAGGAGGAGATGGATTTCTAGCCAGTCCCAGCCATTGGGAGGGCCAGAAAATTAATCTGGCTGCCCTGGTGGCTGGGGTAGCTGGTCAAGGCATGAAGCAAAATGGAGGAAGCATTTCTAGGCCGGAAAATAGCCTGCAAAGACTTGAAAGGGCAGGAGAAAGGCAGGCAGAATCAGACACTCAGAGGGACCAAACCTGCGCTCTGAGATGTGGGAGAAGTAAGGACAACTCCCCAGCTGATGGAAAGGTTGGCGCCTTGTGTACTGTACTGAGGCCTGTGGGGTTTATCCCAGGGACAGCGGGAGTGTTCAAGGAAGGAAATAAAATGCCCAAATTTGCATGTGAGGGAAAATAGGTTTTGGGGTTTGGTTTTTTTCTTTTTCTTTTAGTGGGGCAAGATGAGGAGAAAGATCAGGCAAATCCAATAGGAGGCTGTGGCAAATAATCTTGGCAAAGGCAGGAACAGACAGGTTAAATTGCAACGCAGGTCCTGGGCAGCCTGGCACCAGCCCTCCAGAGGAAACCAGGTTTCCTTGTTTTGTGAGAAACAGGAGGACTGAGGTTTACTGAGTCAGCTCCTGAGCCCAAAACATGTCACCCTGGGAGGTGACACCACATGTATGATTAGATTCACCAGCCCTTGCTTAAACATCTGGAAAGTTGTTACAAAATAAATTTCATGGGGATTGAATATTCTCTAAATAGCCTGAAACTGATTGTCTTGTTTTGAGTTATGGAAACATCAACAATAACAAAGTCCTCTAAAGACACTGCCCCTTGAACAGAAATTCCTTCTTTCAACATTGCTTATAAGTTAAGCCCTCTCTGTCCTTTAACTCATGAAAGTCATTCACATGTGTGCATGTTGGGGTGCCTGCTTCTCTCCTATCCACCCCAGAGCTGTCAGTTACCATCTAGATGCTGACCTGAATCTCTGTCTCTAAACTAGATCTGTCTCCAGAGCTTTAGCTCTTGAATCAGTTAGGATCATGTTTTGCTACAGGTGACAGAAAACCAGTTCCAGTGCCTTAACCAGATAAGGGTTTTGTTTTTCTCAGGTGGTAGACAGCCAGGACCATGGCTCAGCAGCACAATGCCAGAATCCTATCTTTCTGCTCTTAGTATTTGTCCTATGTCTGCTTCTTGTCTCAAGCATCTCAATCCTGTTTAGCCAAGGGAAGGAAAAAGGGCCAGGACAAAAGAATAATACCAGCTGGGCCTGTCCATTGTTATCAGAAAAACAGTAGTCCCTCCAGAATTCTGCCCAGTGATACATTTAGAGCCTTTTGGTCAGAACAGGGTTCTTAGGAGCAATCAGAGAGTCCGGGAAGACTGGCAAGAGTCTAGGAGAGTGAATATTTTTGCTGGGCCTATGGCCATCCCAAGCCAAGATTTCTGTTAGGAAAGAGGTCAGAAGGAAAGGATATTGAGTGAGCAACTGACAGGATCTCCCACAGACCTGCATTTCCAACTATCTTCTGAATAGCTCTGCTTGGATATTTCATAAGGACCTCAAATTCCACATGTTCTAAAGTGATTTCATCATTTTCCCTCCATACTAGTTTCTCTTTCAGTAGTTTCTTTACTATGGTGAAATTCACAACCATTGACCCAGTTGCTAACGTTACTTGACTCCCCCATCCAGGCACATCAGATCAGTTACCAACCCTCCAAGGCCTTCTGTCCACTTCCCTCCTTCCACAGCCACTGCATCCGGTAGCCCCAAGGAAAGTCTTGTCCTGTCCCATCTCACAACCTCTTTTTTTGTACTATGGCTGCCAGAGAACTCTTTCTTAAACTCGAAACTATCCACGTCCCCCTCCAAGTGAACAAATAATTTTCAGTGATTTTCCACTACCATGGGTCCAAACGCCCTGACACAACCAGCAAGGGTCTTAGACTTGGTTCTGCCCACCGCTTAGGCCTTGCTACCACATTCCAAAAATACTCTCTCTTCCCTATACTGCCTCTTCTGTTGATCCTGGGCTTTTGTAAACATTGTCCTTTCAGCTTGAAAGTCCCCTTTCCTTTCTGTCCAGCCAATCACTAACATCTTCTGATCCTTAGGTCTCTGCTCCGACCAGGCTTCTTCCAGAATCTCTTTCCCCATCTCTCATTGTGACTCTTATCACTCTGCCTCTGATCATCTGTTACTCCTCTTCTTTAGCAGCAGGCTCCCAAAGTTCACATCAGAATCGCTGCTTGTCATGTTCCACTACAAACCTGAAGAGGAAGACTCCCTAGAGCCTCGATGGAGTCTACCTATTGAGCAAACAGCTTGGTTCATTGTGAGTCAAGTGGTCCAATAATGACATCTTGAGAAATACTGAAGCAGGATCTGGACAGCTTCAGCACCAGAAATGTGTCTGGGTCCCCACTGTGTCCCTAGTGCCCAGCACAAAGCCAGATACTAAGTGAGTCAGCTGTCTACTCCAAATCCCTCCTCCTTCCCCTCCTCTACCTTGCCTTATCCACATAAAATAATGATTACTATTACAGGGTAGCACAGATTTTGATGTCATTGATAAATAGGTCAATCAGTTGACTTACCAGTGTCCATCAATTGATTAACTGGTCTCTCCCAGTGATTCTCCATATCTGAAAGATCTCCATATCTGAAGTCCAAACTCCATGACACGCCTGGGATTTGCCTCTTTTTATCTCTAAGACTTTGAACAATTTGTTTGAGCCTTGGCTCTATCACCTAAAAATTTTTTAAAAATATATTTATATTTCTTCTTAAGGTTGCTAATAAGAGTAAAACAATGCCTGAACCAATAGTGAGAACTCAAGACACATTAGCCATTTATCATTACTTCTGTTATTACTACAACTATTTATGGAGGGCTTGTTAAGTTGCAGCCAGGCATTTGAGCAAACATTTTTATATGCATTATTTCATTTAATTCACCCAGTCAACTAGCAATAAAAGGTGACTATCACCTAGCAATTACTATTCTCATTTTACAGATAAGACAACCAAGGCTAAGAGGCAAAGTGATTCATACTAGGAAAGGAGACAGCAAGTGGAAGAGATAAATTTTAAATTTGGTTAATAAGGAAATAACATTAATCAAGTTTAGCAACCAGCTGGAACAACATGAACTTTCACACATTGCTGATGGGAATGTAAATTGATATGCACTCTCTTTGGAGAATAATGTCTGGCAAAAGTGAAGACATGCATTCTGAATGATTCAATGAATATACTCTTAGGGATAGATCCTGAAAAATTCTCACCACCTATATATAAAGGCATGCACAAGAATATCTCATGATTTCTTATTGAACAGAATTATATTTAAATAACTGGAGTATAATCACAAAATAAAATAATATACGTCATTTATAATGAATGAATCTCAAAACACATTGAGAAAAAAATAGGCACAGTAGGACACCATTTATATAAAGTTTAAAATGTGCAAGACAAGACACCGATTTTATATAGGTACTACATAAAAACAGAGAATTTATAAACTACAAATTCAAGAAGATAACAACCTAAGGCTGGGGATGTAACTTAGTAGTATGGAAAAAGAAAAAAGGAAAAGGGGGGGAAAAGATAATGATCTATAGCGAAAGAATAATCGGAATTAGGAAGACTTCTGCAGAGACATTCAAGTGTGTATCTAATGCTTTGTCTCTTAAAAAAACAAATGGGCTGAAGCAAATAGAGTTTGAGTACCCATTATCCAAAATCTAAAATACTTGGGCTCATAAGTGTTACAGATTTCAGATTTTTTCAGGTTTTAGAATAGTGCATATATGCAATGAGATACTCGTCCAGGACCCAAGTCTAAACATGGAATTCCTTTGTATGTCATATACATCTTGTACACATAAGCTGAAGATGATCTTTGCAATGTTTTTAGTGCATGTACATTTTGAGTGCAACCCCTCCAATGCCCTACTTCTGTCGTTGCTCAGAATTTCAGACTTTGGAGCATTGCAGATTTTCAGATTAGGAATCCTCAAACTCAAGAGCAAAATATTCAGTTAGGACTGAGCTGGGTAATGGGTGTAAAGAGGTTAGTTATATTATCCCATTTTTGTGTGTGCTTTAAATAATTTGTAGAGATTTCATTAAGAGCACGTTTAAGAGGTACTGGGGGCCCAGAAATCTCCTTTGGGCCATCCCTTCCACATGCAGCCTGCACCCTGCTTCCTTCCTAAGCCTCTTGGCTCCCTGGGAGTCCATCCTCAAAAATTCTACCCGCTTGGAGTCTAGCAAGCCTTGGTACTAGCATGACCTAGTCTATAACTCCCCCAACCCCTGCCCCAATCCAGAACACCGGCTCCCAAGGGCCACTGAGCACTGGTCCAGAGCCGGGTTAGTGTCCAGGCCCACCCCTAGAGTTAAGCCCCGCCAGGAATCGCCTGTTCTCGAAGGTTGCCCCGCCCAGCTTCAGCCTAGGCAGAGGCGCTAGCGGTGGCAACAGCCGGGTCAGCAGAGCAGGCACCACCCGGATTGGCCGGCCCCGGGGTTCCCGGTGGCCGCTTCCCACGACCCAGCAGGCCCTGCGGTGAGTCGGCGCCACCCCCACCCCCAGCCTCTAGTCGCAAACCTCAGCCAAAAACTGGGGGTGCGCAGGACGCTGCAAATTCCTGCTTTAACTTTTTTTTTTTCTATTTTTTCCCCCGGTGCTGGGGATTAAACCAGGAACTTGTGCATAAGTAGGCAAGCGCTCTGCCGCTGAGCCACATCCCCAGCCCCTCAGCATTTGTGTAGCATGGAGAACTTGTAAAGCACCTGAACTCCATCGGTAGTGTCAGATCTGAAGTGAAAAGATGTAACGTGGCTTGATTATTGATAAGCACAAAAGGCAGGTTATAAAACAGTAATGTACATATAGTAAAAAAAAAAAAAAAAGCCAGAAATGAGTGCCTTTGTAAAATAGAATTAGGAATTATTTTTATGACAAGTTGTACTTGCTAAAAGTTCTACTGCTTTAATTAAATTTTAAAGCTGGGTTTTAACATGTACACAGGTTTTAAAATTCACCAAGTTCAAAAGATACTCAAACTCTTCCTCTTACCCGCTTCCTTGGCTTCCTCCCCAGCAGAGGACTTTCATATTGAAACAAAAGGACATTTGCATTTTGATATATAAATGAATAGAATGTTTGTTCCTGGGTTTGTTCCATTAACTGGAGACTGGAGATTCCTAGGATAAGGGGAGGAAGTCAACTTTGGAATCAGGGTTTTCAGCCCTAGCAGTGTGGCTAGGTGTGGTCTTAAGCAACCACCAAGCCTTTCTAATTCTCAGTTGCCTCTTCTTCAAAATAGAAGTTGTCCCTCTTACCAACATCTTATTGTAAAGATTAGATGAGATGGCTCTCTGCTTCCTGGTTGCCGTGTCCTGCGCTGCTTTTCTCCCCTATGCCCTTCTGCCCCCGAAGTTCTGCCTCATCTTGAGCCCAGAGCTATGGAATCAGCTACCATGGACTGAACCTTTGAAACCAGGCTCATTCTGAGAGTTTGCCTTGAGTCTCAGAGGAGATGTTGGACTTGGATTTTGGGGTCTTTGGGTCACACTGATGAAAAAGCTAACAAAAACAAAAGTGTTCCTGACATGTTTCTTATCTGTCAGACCAGTTTCCCTGAATGTATTGAGTAAAAAGCAAAGTTCCTGCTAGAGGAATGCAGATCTAGGGATAAATTCATCCTGGATCTCTGTTAATGCTGGAACCGGGTCTGAGAGATGTTGAATTTGGAAATGCAGTGGCACCTGGTTTGCAGGCAGAGTGGTGTGGAGTCTTCAAATTTCTGAGAGCTATTTCTGGCAGAACTTAGTTCAGTTAGAATAAGCCAAACCTGGAAAAGGGTAAGAGGAAGACTTTGAGTTTCTTTTGAACTTGGTGAATTTTTAAACCTGTGTATGTGTTACAACCTAGCTTTACAATTTAAATAAAACAGTAGAACATTTAGCAAGTACAATCTGTTCTAAAAATAATTCTTAATTCCATTTTACATAGAATTGAATAAGGGGAGATTTTTTGGACCCAAGTGTGAACATAAGGACCTCCAGATGTGCTTTGACTTGTTATGCTCGAATTCGGGACCCCCAAAAGACCACCAGAGACCAAGATTGATGTAAACAGCAAAGAGGTGTTTATTGCGAGCTAGCTCTGTCCTCCGCGCTCACACACAGCAGCTGGTGACGCTGAGAGGCCCCGAGCCCAGGGTTTGCAGCAGTTTTATACATTCTTTGGAGAAGGCAGGGACTTCACATACATCATAGCATCTCTTAGTAAATCATCACACACCGCGGGAAAATCAAATAACAACTCTAAAACATGATTAGCACATTCACTAGCGGGAACAAGTTGGGTAGGGGTGATTGGTTACTACAAGAGGGGGATTTATTTGAACTGATTGGTTTAAGCCAAGAGGGGTGTACATGCTGAACTACATGGTTTCCCAACATGTTATCAACCACCATAAACTCATGGGAGGGTCATCTGGCATCTCAGGTATTTTCCTGTCTCATTCTGATTGGTGACTGCTAGGGGGTTGCTATGGATCCCCACCTAGCCTGACTGAGTCAGGGACACCTGGCGCAGCAGATCTCTCCTGTTATTTGTAGATAAACAACTTAGCAGGGTGGGAATGTGCCTAGCAGTGCTCTGTGGGTCTTTCCTTGGACAGGCTTTGATCTGAGGTAGAGGCTGGTTTTTCAGACTGAAAGGAAAAGAAATTTTGATGCTGGGGAGTACTGAAGACAATGTACCAACAAGTAGATTGGGGATATCAAGCAAAACTAATTGCAATGGCAGCCTGGACCATACCTGGTAGGAACTTGGAAGAAATTTTACATGGTTGCTTTTTGGAGCCAGTGGTACTAGCTTCTTCTCAGGGGACTGAAGTAAAAGTGAATGCCTAAAATCCAGCTTCAAATCTGGGGACACACACAGGGTACCTCATGCCTCCTAGGTATTATTCCATGAAGTAATACCTTCTATGTCCTGGGTCTTCAAATTTGATTCTTGGTCTAGGGCTAGAAGAATCTACAGAGAATGGGCAAGCTTTTATGAATATCTCTGTATTTACATTTATGCATATTGTCAAGTTCCGTATGGTTATCTGAACTGAGCCCTCTAAATATGTGCCAGTCCATACTGTTAAAGGTATTCACTACTGGTCTGTCTGTTATCTGTCATAATAGTTTCCCTGTATGTATTGAGCAAAACAAAATTTTTTGAATAGGACTACAGAACAAGAGATGAATACATCTGGTAATTCTGTGTGTTTAGAAACACACAGAAATTCTGAGAAATATTTCTGAGAAATATTTCAATGATGATTGAAATAGAAAATTGATTCAGTGAATAAAGAAGAGACCAGAAAAAAGATTAGATGAGATAATATGTAGAAAGCATTTAATGCCATTGCATGAATACAGATGCCTAGTAAATGCCAGCTGCAGTCATTATGGTAATTATTATTACAAGTATGTATCACAGGAACTGGCAAGCAGTCTTCAGAAATGTCTGTTAGATGCTGGACTGATCATCCATTTACTTGGCAGGGGATAATTTCTGAGATGAAAAGCAGGTATAAAAAATTCTCTTGAAGGTGATATGGGCTTTAAGGAATCACAAATTCTTTTGTCATTGGGTAGCTGGGGGATGCAGTAAAGGGCTGAGATTATGCTCTGTAGCTAAAGCAGACCACATTAGGCTATGAGCAAACCCAGATATATCTGCTCTCAAAAGTCCCAGAAAGAGTAAGCCTCCAACCAACCAGAGGAAGATGAAGAGATGGGCCCAGGAATGAGAAAGTTAATGTGCATTCATCTCTGTTGAACTTGGTGTCCCTGTCTTCTGTGGGTGAACAGTCTCCTGCGTGCATGTGCTGACTCACGCTTTAGATTAGGGCAAGGAATGTGGAGTTCTTGGATTATCTGCACAGGGGTTGGGGGCAGGTAGAAGACAGTGGGACCAGGTAAGGGACTAATATTTGCTGAACGATGACTGAGTCTGGGACAATTTATACACATTTTTTTCCCATTGCATCTCTATACTTTTTTGAGGTAGATATTACTGCCCTGTTTGTATACAAAGTGACTTGATGATGGTCACACAGTTACTAAATGATGAAACTAGAACTCCCACTCAAAGGCTGACTTAAAAGCTCCCCCCAAACATATTGCCTTGAAGAAAGCAAGGTGCAAGTGGCTGAACGTAGTGGAAAGCAAGGGCTCTGAAATTAGAAAAGTTGAACTGAATTCTTTTAGGGTGAATCAATGATCTTGGTCCTTGGTTTTCTTTTCTATAAAATGAACCTTATGATACCTAAGGGCTGGATGCTTAGTTCAGATAGGTCTGGAAGTGTCTTTACAAAGAGCTATGTAAATGTTCATGTTGGTTGTTAGGAGCTTGAATTTGAGGATGTCTCTGAAGGAGACTGTGCCCAGCAAGGTAAGAGATGCAGGGTCAGTCTTCTGCTTGAACCTGGGAGATGAGAGGGAGGGATTGGCTAGGCTCAACCGGAGCAGAAGTGTTTTGCATAGTATTTGGTACTTCAAAGCAGATCAGTAAACATTAACTGAAATTAATCCAGACACTCCATGGGAAGTGGTTTGGATGACAATCGATCCTTTCATTAAATATTTGTCACTCACTCTCTGCAAAGTCCTGAGCTGGGCCCTGTGGAGATAAAGGAAAATGAAACAGGTCTTTTAGAACATGAGATAGAGGGTGCTGCACACTACTGGGTTCTCTGGGACTGCTGTAGAAATAGGGATGAAAGACCCTGGAACCCATAGCTGAAAAGGGCAGTGATCCAAGTCCTCACAGAGGTAGGGAGACTGTGGACCTACAGTGGCAGAGGTGGCAGAAAGATGCCTGCTTGGGGTTGAGAGAAGGAGAGATAGGAAGATGGGAGATGAAGGCCTGAGGCTCTTTGTTCCTCCTTGGTGGGTGTCAACATCATTTTGAAACAGGGACCTTGGAGGGGTTGAGGGGTCTAGAGGAAGGAGACAGGGAGGGTGAGGTTGAGAGGGAGACTGCTGGGATGCTATGAGAAATGGGATGGATTGGGGAAGGAACTGTCCGGAGAGGAGCTCTTTTTTTCTTAGGGTATGAGCCAGGTGGGTTTCTCTGCTGATAGACCACTTCAAGACACTTCAGGGAGATTCAGCATTGCACTTCTATAGACCCATATCTTTAGCTATTTATTCAGTTTTCTTTATCTGAGCTTCAATTACTTCATAAACTGATGCTGATTATACATACTTTATATGGTGGTTTGTAAGGAATGAATTAGATCAACACCATATACTTGTGCCTCAAGAAGCATATATGAGAATGTTCCTAGCCATGCTGTGTATAATGTAGAAACACTGGAACCATCTTAAGTGCCCTCGACCCAGTGGATAAATAAATTCTAATGTATTTATATAAAACAGGGTACTACACAGCCAAGAAAATGAATGAATTAGGACTCTATGAGTCAACAAAAATGAATTTCAGGAACATAACGTTGAATGAAAAAGTAAGTCACAGAAAAGCATATGTACTCTAACATATATATTTACATATATATATACATATCTATGTACTCTAAATAACACATATATAACATATATACTCTAAATTTTTATCTAAAATTTAAAAACATGAGAAACTAAGAAAAATACCCTTTAAGATGCAAATATATGGTAAAACCATAAAGAAGAGCAGGGGAATAAAACAGAAAATTCAGAAGTGTGGTTATCTTTGGGGTGAGAAGGAAGGAGATGGAATGGGGTCAGGGAAGGCACTGAGGTGATTGCAAAGGTCATGGTAATGTTCACCTTTAAGATTTGAATTTAGCTGGGTGCAGTGATGCACTCCTGTAATCCTAGTGGCTGGGGAGGCTGAAGAAGGAGGATTGCAATTTCAAAGCCAGTCTCAGCAACTTAGTGAGGTGCTAAGCAACTCAGCAAGACCCTGTCTCTAAATAAAATACAAAAAGGCTTGTGGATGTGGCTCAGTTGTTAAAGCGCCCGGGGTTCAATCCCTGGTACCCAAAACAAACAAATAAAAAAAAATCTGAATTTAGTTGCATGTGTTTTGTTGCATCATTATTTTTATACCTTACACATATTTTTATAGGTTTTTGTTTTGTTTGTTTACCTGCTTAGTACTAATACAAAAAAAATATTTCATTCTCAAACTCAGCATTTGTCTCTTTGGTCTCATGTGGGTTCAACATGTTGCTCAAGAAATGTTATTTCTGTTCAGACCCCATCTACGCTGGCTACAGGAGGACATTTGTCTGCAAGGACTGCAAGGTCTTCAGGTTCTGTAAACACAAATGTCATAAATATTTTTAAAAGAAGTGAAATCCTCACAAATTCAGGTGGACTAAAGCATTCTGGAAAGCAACAGGTGAGAGGCTGACTGTGGATTGCTGATTTAAATTTGAAAAACGTAGAAATGAACCTGCAAGAGCTATGGAATAAAATTACTGATGCAATGAAGAGAGTCTAAGAGATCAAACAGAAATGCCACGCTAAATTTATAATTAACAGGTTGGAGAAAAATAAAGAGCTGCGGAAAGTTCAGGACATCAAAGAAGTCAAGCAAAACACTCATCTTATTCCCATGCAGTCAAAGGGAATCTGCTGGGGGAAAAATTGTACAGCAATTACAACAAGATATGACACGAAGACGGATTCTTAAAAATCTCACTATGATCGCTTCTATGTGTGCATTTGAAAATCTCTTTGGAGACTTAGAACTTCCAATTTATTGATTTGTTTTTTAAACATAAGGTCACTCGAATGAAAAGTGATTAAAAAACACTTCTCTCCCACGTTGCTGCTGCAAATTATCAGATTATGGATGTTAGATTGTATCTCAAGGTTAAATCTTCAATGATAAATGTGCTATGTAAATGATTAAAATTCTGTTTGTAAATAACAGAAGTGAATTGTGGACATAAAATAGTTATGCCATTTGGGTAATGCCTCTAGGAAGCATTTATGTAACAATGACTTACAGAAATTCATTGCTTGGTGATAAGTAAAATACAATTAATAATATTTATGTGAGGTATCTACATGCTATTGGATTATACTAATTTAAGACTGGTTTATCTTATGTTGATTTGAACATTTTATCATTAAGATTAAAATAAGATTTTTCCTATCTCTTTAATTCTGGTGTGATGATTCAGAGAAAAGAGGAGACCAAAGGGCATCAGAAGAATATATTTATAATATTCATAGGAATATCAACATTCCAGAAAATATTTATGAATGTTTTATTCATAGCATGTGTAGAAGGAGATATCTTTCATTGATATCGAAGAATATATTCTTTTGGGGGAGGTTACTGGGGATTGAACTCAGGGGCACTCAGACACTGAGTCACATCCCCAGCCCAATTTTATATTTTATTTAGAGACAGGGTCTCACTGAGTTGCTTAGCACCTCACTTTTGCTGAAGCTGCTCTGAACTCACAATCCTCCTGCCTCAGCCTCCTGAGATGCTGGGATTACAGGTGTGCGCCACCATGCCCAGAATATATTATTAATAAATATATGTACATTAGAAGAATATGTTCTGGAATATTGGAATTTTTCTGGATATATTCTTTTTCTGCTCCTCCATATTCTTTTTCTTGCTTCTCTGTTCTCTGACCCCCGCCTTGCTGACCCTCAGTCTTCTCCTCCCTGGGCCCTGGCGTCCCCATCGTCTGCTGGTACTGACCCCTTCTCCGTCATCCTCCCAACAGAGGGTCCCTCTGTCTGCCTCAGGCAGCTCAGAACCAAGGACAAAGTTGAGACACCTGAGACACCAGGAATGCACTGCGAAATACTGTTACCAAGACAAAAGTAGACCTATCAACAAAAAGCAAATTCAAATCTTAAAAAGCTGTTAAAGCCATCTCCTCTACTGAAAAATCTCCATACATTTTAGAAAGTTAAAAGAAGTAAATTGGGAGCATTGCTCCTTGGGGAAGTGTCTGAGCTCACTGACCTGCTTCCCCAGGCAGGTCTCCTCCAGGGCAGGAATGGCTTTAGTTTATCTCTTTGTCCCTAGTTCCAAGCACAAAGGTGATGTCCTCAAAGCTTCCTTAGAGAAGAATGGGTGTATTGAGGGTTTCAACATGACACTGACACTGGGGCCAGAACTTATTTCCTGCTACCCTGGGGGTAACAGATCTGCTTTTGGAGCTGTGCTGGCTTCCTAGCAGCCTGTACAACCTGTCTGTTGTCCTGGCATTTGGGGGGCTGCAGGGAATTTCCAGAGGACTTTGCCACCGAGAGCCAGTTGGTGGGAGCTTGAGCAGGAGCCTCAGGAGTATCATTTTGTCATTGGTCATTAGGATCCTGGACTCTAAAACAAGATGCAAGAGACCATCCGCCTGAGCAAGATCTTCACAGATGGCTGTGCTTGTCCCCACTGGACCTCCTCCCTTCCTGTGCCCTGCATGCACTAAGGTTCACTGAAGGGTCTCCCAAATGTGTGAGCACTGCGTGTGGACTCAGGAGAACCAGAAGCAGGTTGACCTCTGGGCTCCTGGGCCAGGAAATGAGGCAGGTGGGAGCACAGTTCATGTTCACACAGGGTGATGTGCAATCACAGGAATCTGGCTGTTACGTGCTGCCTAGTGACAGGGAGTGCAGGGATGCTCATCTGTGAGGAGAAGTGCAGGGGGCAGGGGAGCAGTCCTGGGGTCTGGCTTCACTTCCTTTACAGAGGCAGCTGTCCTCAGAACTGGATTTGAGGCTTGTGAAGCTGTGTATCAGATGGCAAGGTGGAGAGGAGGTGGGGTATCATTTAGAAAGTAGGAAAGAGTATGGGACAAGACCCAGAGGTCAGAAACAGCACAGGTTGCCCGGCATTATGAGTAGCTTGGGAGGAGCGGGAGGAGGTTTCGGGGGACTGATGGGGGACAGGAAGATTAGGCTGAAGAGGAAGGCAGTTGAGGTTTTGTCTTATGGCGATGGGGAACTCCTGAAATATTTTCAGCAGAGGGAAGGCATGATCAGATTTTCATTTGACCAACATTGCTCTGTTGCGGGGTTTAGACAGGAAGAAGGACCCTGTAGGCGGCTATTGTCACAGACCAAGGGCAAGATCATTGGGGAGCAGGAGACCGATTCAAGACACCTTTACAAAAAAAAAGAGCAGGTAAGACTGAGGGACTCACCTGTGAAATATGTATTATACTCCTGCTGTGTTCAAGAAAACACGTGGGAGTGTGAGAGAAAAGAGAGGGAGGAAATGCAGGGGAGTAGAGAGGTGGACATGCATTCCTTACCATGGGTTCACTGCGTGTCCACCTGGCTCATGCACACAGCAAACACAAGGCCCAAAGCAGCAAGTGTGCAGGGAGCACCACTGTTCAGTGCTGTGGGAATCCAGGGGCAGGAGGGACCTTGGAATATGAGGTGTGCCATGCTGTAGGGAGGCCACCCCAGGCAGAGGGAATAGCATGAGCAAGAGCACAGAGATGTAAAGCCCCAGGAACTGTGGTTTGGGAGTGCCAGGCAGAGGGTTAGAGGGGGACAGAGAGATGCATGGCCAGGTCAGCCAGGGGTGGACTGTGGCGAGCCTCAGATGTCCACCTGGGAAGCAGGCATAGTTGGGTCAGACGCAGAGGGCACAAAGCCTCCTGAGTAAGGCAGAGGCATGGCCTGAGCTGTGCTTTATAAAGACAAATCTTGTACCATGTTCAGTACAGCTGGAAGGGACAAGCCTCCCTGAATGGAGATACCAGTAGGTGGTGGTTGGCATGGCTGCTGTGAGAGATGATTGTGCTCTAGAGGAGGGTTCTGGCAGAGAGAATGAAGCTAAAGGGGCAGTTATGACACATTGCAAAGGTAGCCCTGAGCATGTACACATTTGCTGTTTGTTCACCAGGCTGCGCTGGGCGTCAGCAGTGTGGGCAGATTTGAGCACAGTTAACAAGATCCTGAGCTTAGCACGTTCACAGGTCAGAGCGGGCAAGAGAGAAAGGAAGAAGATCAGTTGCCTTTGGATTAGGTGCTGGGTACTGCACCAGAAACTGATAGGTATGATCTCATTTAATCTTAAAGTTACAGTCAAATGGGATAGAATTATCCTCATCTCTCAGAAGGGAAAGAGGTTCAGATGGTCCAAGGTCAAGGTCATAACAATATTATTTGTTCAGCAGTTATTTTTACATGCAAAATCCAGGATTCAATGCACAGAGAATCAAGATCCCTAACACAAGGGCCTGCCCTCAGGTCTGGAGGGGAGACTCCAGCAAAAGTATGGAATGTGGGTGGAGGGCCATAATCAGAGCAGCAATGTGATCCAAATTCAGGCTTAATATGACCGTTCTGCTCACTGTGTAGACAACAAAACCATAGGAAGGTGAGGGTGAGAGTCAGACAAATGAAGGCTGTTGGAATTGATCGGGAGAAAGACACAGAGGTGGCCTGGTTGCACTGCCGCCCAGGTGTCCCAGCTTTGACTCAGAGCTCTGCTTTAACATTCTGAAGAGTTGGGGTTCCAGGGTTTTGCACATGGCTTCAGCACTAACTGACCCTGTTGGATCTCTGGATAGGTCTCTTCAAAGGAACCAATATGAGGTGCTTGGGCTCAAGTGTCTTTAAGGTTCCAGTCCTCTCAAGGATGGATGTCACTACTTGCTTATTTTCCCAATGACTTTGCCGTCTAAACTCCATGTCATGGCCCCGTATGATCCCACCTCCTTTCACATAATTTTCTGCTGCTCCCCATTTCTTTAATCTGCCCCAGACACATTGACTTCCTTTTTATCCCCCAAATAGCTAAGCTTGTTCCTACCACAGGGCCTTGGCACCTGCTATTCCTGCAGCTTCAGAAACATTTCCCATAGATAATTACATGACCAGATTCTTCTCAACCTTCTAGTCTCAGCTTAAATTTCGCCTTCTCATGGAGATTATTTCTGATTACACTAAATTATGTAGACTTCCAATTACACCACATCACTTCTCTGAGTTTGTATTTCTTCCAGAACTTTAACATACAATAATCACCTTATTAATAAGTTGAACTCATCTTGTTTATACTTTTTGTCTTCTTTTTTAACTATTTTTTAGTTGTTGATGAACATTTATTTATTTATTTATTTATATGCGGTGCTGAGAATGGAACCCAGTGCCTCACACATGGTAGGTAAGAGCTTTACCACTGAGCCACAATGCCAGCCCCCTTTTTGTCTTCTTAATACAATGTCAGTTCCATGAAGACAGCCACCTTGTCTGTATTTGTGCAATATGACGTATCCAGTACCTAGAATGGCATGGTCAGAATAAGATGTTATCCATTTCCTGAATCAGGTTTTTCTAAATATTTAAATTACTAAGAGTCAAGTTTTAAGAAAGGACATTATCATGCATTTTCCTGAATCAATCAATCAAGCAAGCAAGCAATTATTTATTATTTATTTATTTTTGGTAATTGCAGATGAACAATACCTTTCTTTTATTTATTTATCTTTATGTGGTGCTAAGGATCAAACCCAGTGCCTCACATGTGCTAGGCAAGCCCTCTGCCACTGAGCCACAACCCCAGCCCTCTTTTTTAAAATTATTAAATCAAGATGTTACAAACTGTCATGGTTGAGTGGAAACCATCTTGGTCTTTAGAGCCAGGCAGGCCTGGATTGAAGGGCAGCTCCACTGCTTGCTAGCTGCGGAGGCACACAGGATCCTAAGCTCTTGAGCCTGAGCGTCCCTGCAGTGATGTGGGGTCATGACACTTACCTTGGAGGAAGCATTAATCTAGACGTTGGCTATGAAGCGCCTGGGAGCCATTGGTGCTCAGGGGAGGCCAAGGAGTGAGTCTGCTTCCTCTCCAGGTGCAGCCTCCTCAGGGCAACTTTGCCTTCATCCTTTCCTCTGTGAGATCTGCGCAGTCCAGAAGACCAGCATGATGTTTGTTGAACAAATGGTGAAGTCTACTCCAAGGCCTTGTCTTAGTTCTGGTTGCTATTATAAAAAAAAAAAAAAATTAGACCTGCAGACTCGGTGGCTTATAATCAACAAAAACGCATTTCTACAATTCTGAAGGCTGGAAGTCTATGCTCAGGCTGCAGCATAATTGGGTGCTGCCTTCTTGTATCAGCAAAAGGAGGAAAGAGGGTGAGAGAACTCTTTGGGGTCCCCTTTATATGGGCTCCAATCCTATTCATGAGGGCTCTACTCATGACCTAATCACCAGCACCCCAGCCCTGCTCTTAACAACCGTCACCTTAGGGTTAAGATTTCCACATGCAGTCCATAACAACCTTCATTCTACAGATGAGGACCATGTAGCCCAGAGAGGCAAAGGTATTCTTCAGGTCGCATAGCATTTGAATGGCAGAGTGCAGCTTAAAAATGGATCTGAAGGAGTCTAGTGCTTTTAAACACCCACCATCCCCCACCGGGGGACTCTTCGGCTTTGGTTTCATTCATTGTTCATGCATAGCCTCTGGATCCTGTCCTGTTATGCTCGAATTCAGGACCCCCAAAGACCACCAGAGACCCAAGATCGATGTAAGCAGCAAAGAGGTGTTTATTGCGAGCTAGCTCGGTCCTCCGCGCACACACAGCAACTGGTGACGCTGAGAGGCCCCGAGCCCAGGGTTTGCAGCATTTTTATACATTTTTTGGAGAAGGCAGGGACTTCACATACATCATAGCAAATCATCACACACGGCGGGAAAATCAAATAACAACTCTAAAACATGATTAGCACATTCACTGGCGGGAACAAGTTGGGTAGGGGTGATTGGTCAGAACAAAAGGGGTATTGGTTTGAACTGATTGGTTTGAGCCAAGAGGGGTGTATGTGCTGAACTACATGGTTTCCCAATATGTTATCAACCACCATAAACTACTGGGAGGGTCATCTGGCATCCCAGGTATTTCCCTGTCTCATGCTGATTGGTGGCTGCTAGGGGGTTGCTATGGATCCCCACCTAGCCTGACTGAGTCAGGGACACCTGGGGCAGCAGATCTCTCCTGTTATTTGTAGATAAACAACTTAGCAGGGTGGGAATGTGCCTAGGAGTGCTCTGTGGGTTTTTTCCAAGGACAAAGGTCATGTCCCTTTCTTGGACAGGCTTTGCTCTGAGATAGAGGCTGGTTTTTCAGTCCCAGGATTCACAAATGTCCACATAACTCCCCAAGGCTCAGGGGGATTTTTAGGCTGCAAGGGAACCTGTACCAAGCTAGTAAACAAGGCTGAAACACAAGCTTTATAAAAAGTGTTTACACAAGTGCTTACTAACTGCCTTACAATGGTAAACTGTCTGTGGAGTAAATTCTCAATGACTGGAAGTGTAGGCAGAGGGTCACCCTCTCCTATCCACCAGCCTCCAGCCATGTTTCAGTATCATTCTGTGGGCTCACATACTTCCTGGTGCCACTCCAGTGCCTAGCCTTGTGCTGGGCCCCAGACCTCTGAGCGCCAGTAGACCAGGCTGGCAGGAAGGCATGAGGTAGACAATGAGCATTGCAGGAAGTTGGGGGAGCCTGTAAACCAGCCTGGCAGAAGCTGCAGGGAAGGCATCCTGGAGGAGAGAGCCTCTGAGTTTCACTTTTCCTTCTAAGTGAGAAGAATTTTCTTGTCCTGGTAACATGGCTTTTACCAAGCCTGGAAAACTTGTGATTAAGGAGACACAAACTTTCCAAAGGTTTTGCTACATGGGGTTGTATAATTTGGAATTGCCCATGGGATCTTGATGTGGGCATTTTCACCAAAATGCCATATATATGATCCTGAAAACAAAACCAAGTAAAATGAAATCTTTTTTTGCAAAATTCTATGGTGTAGAGAGTATAGGGCTTAACAATAAGTTTGGGGCAGACTAAAAACCAAATAGTCTTTTTATAAGCTCAGCTCTACCAAAAATAGCCCCCATCCAAATTCAGCAGCTGCAGAGCTGAATCACTACCTGCATCTGCTCCCAGCATCACAGTCACTGTCCCTGCAGCTCTCAGCCTGTGGTGTGTTTTCATTTTTGGTCCTGTGCATGGAGCCCAGGGCCTCACACATGCTAAGCAGGCACTGAGCCACACCCCAGCCCCTTTGAACCCAGGGTTTGTACTTTTCCCCAGAAGAGAGACCTTTATAGCATATACTTGTAATAGGGATTGAATGTATCAAAATGAGATATTTGAGTTTTGGTTTAGATTTCTTAAAAAACTAAAATAAAAAAATCTTGTTTCTTCATAAGTACAAGAGGAAGCATGTCCACAGCTTCTTCATCTGTACTTTCAGCTTCCCCAAAGAGCTGGACAGGGTGGACAGGGTGGTGGTTCTAGAAGCCACCAAACCAGCACCTATTCTTTTCAGAAAAAGTGCTTCTACAGGATTTTCGTGTGTGTGTGTGTGCGCGCGCGCACGTGTGGTAGTGGTGGTTTTAAGGTCTTAGAATGTTCCCAGTTCCATCAAAACATGAACTTGCTGGAAAATATTGCAAGTGAACCAACATGACTTTACATTTCAGTGGTAGAGACTTTTGAATCTTCCTTAGGGTGGGGGATTTAAAGTGGCTGGTTCCTCAAAAAGTTTTTACAGAACCTTAGCCCCCCCCCCTTTTTTTTTGCTAACCAGGCAGCCCTTTACCATGCACACTCTTGCACACTCTTTCTTCACCTGTCACAACAGTTTTGTGGATTAAGACATATAGACAGCAGATGCCGCACCCACCATTCCCTCTCCTGGGGTAGGGAAAGAAAGGAATCAACTGCCAAGAGCCCCCAGGCCACAAGCCTTGTGCCAGACACCTGCCATATGCCACCTAATTTCTTCCTCACAACAGCCTGGGCTTATTTCTCAGACAGTTTGATGCTCTCCTCACTTTTCAGCAGGAGGGGGAACATGGAGCTTGGAGATATGTAAGGTCACCTCACACAGAAGTGACAGGGTGGTGCCTCAGGGAACGAAACCTGCAGCCCCCAGCATAATGGATGAGATTTTCCTGTTGCAGAACAGCCCTTGCAAGCCCTTCTTGGCCAAGAGCAGGAAGCCCTTGCCTCAGCAGGACCGTGTGAGTAATGACTCCCACTTCATGAACATATATTATGAGCCAGGCACTGTGCCCAAAGCTCTGCGATGTTATCGCTCCAAACTTCTCTCAAACCCCATGAAGCAGGATTTTAAAGCTCAATTCACAGGTGAGGAATCTGAGGCAAAGAGAATCAACAGCTCACCCAAGGTCACAGGATT
The DNA here is from genome assembly GCF_964194105.1 of Spermophilus citellus. Taxonomy (NCBI): domain Eukaryota; kingdom Metazoa; phylum Chordata; class Mammalia; order Rodentia; family Sciuridae; genus Spermophilus; species Spermophilus citellus. The sequence continues at coordinate 191,153,108 of NC_138183.1, forward strand.
TACTAAACAAAGGGCTGGGATCTAAATCTACACCTGACTGACTTCCTGTGAACCTGAATGATGTAGCCTGATAGGGCTAAGACAGCTTCCTGTTTGACTCAGTGTCCACAGAGACACCAAAGATCAAGGGCAAGACAGCTCACAGGGGACACACTAAGAGACAAAAACCCCACCGTGAAGAAGGTGAGTCCTTGGAGGATTAAGAAGGGGATGATGAGCGGACAGTATTGTCCACCTCTGCCTGCCTACACCCTGTCCCAACCCCCGTGTGGAAGGGAGTTTCTTCCTCACTTGGCCCACTGAAGGGGGTTTCCAAGGAATCACGCAGAGAATGTGGGCCTGTGTGCCTTGACATTTAGTGCGTGGGGTCCAAACCCTGATCCATTCCTGAAGATGTCTATGTGTGAGAGTTTGGGCTAGGGTGGCCACAGCCACTCAAGTCATGAGATGAGGTGATCTGAGAACAGATTAGATTCTGACTGGGCAAGGATACTTGGGGATTTCCACAGCCCAGATGTGTCCTCACTGCAAGATGTTGGATTTTACAAGGGTCACAGTTCAAGAGAACTTTCTAGAAGAACAGATGACCCTCAGAGGGGATAGCCAAGAACTGGGCTGAGAGAGCCGGCCAGACAAAGCAAAGCCAAGTGAAGGGATCGTGATGGGAGATCCCTGGTGACAAGAAAGGGCTATGATGAACCCAGGGGCCCTCACACAGAACAAATGCCAATAATAGCTATCTTGAAGAAGGCTTCAATGCCAGTTATATCTGCAGTGATCCAAGTAGATCTTGCCTATTCCTTGTCTTACTGTCCATCTGCACCTGATGGGAATGACTAGGGGGATGAGAGCACTAGACAGTGGGGGTAGAAGTGCTCAGTCCACAGGGTGGCTCCTTCAGGACCACTGAGCTGGTTGTCACCCTTTTGGGTACTGCAATCGGAGGCCTACGAACAATCATCAAAATTGTTAATTTTCTTGCAGTGATGAAATACTCCACATGTGGAATTTATCACTTTTTTCCCTTTATTACATTTGTAAAGTTTCAATCTAATATCCCTTTAAATATTATCATCCCTCTAACCTTGTTTTACTTTGCCTCACTGTGACCTGGCAGGAACAATAGAGAGGAGGAAAAGTTATTCTGGTTCATGGTTCCAGAGGTTCAGTCAGTCCATGATCAGCCCTCTCCATAGCTCTAGGCACAAGGTGAGGCAGAACTTCATGGCGGAAAGGCCTGAAGGAGGAAGACAGCTCAGGATGTGGCAACCAGGAAGCAGAGAGCTTGGCTCATCAGGAACAAAATACAATCCCCAAAGGCAAGCCTCCAGTGACCCATCTCCTTCAGTCATGCCCTCTGTATTACAGTGACCACCTAGTTAATCCATATCAGTGGCTTATTCCACCAATTAGGTACAGCTCTTATAATCTAATCATTTCACCTCTGAAAATTCTTGCATTGTCTCACCCAGGAGTGAGAGATGCCTCTTGTTGAAATGAACATCTGGCCACAATGTGCCACCGAGTTCCACCCCTCCCCTTGTCTGAGCACAGACCCTCCTGCAGGAGTTGGCTCTGGGCAGGAATGCCTCGGACACAGGCAGCTGTGAGAAGAGCCCAGTGCTGACACCACCTTTGTGCCAGGAATCTTCCCAGGCCCCCGGGGAGCAGACTGGGGGCTGGTATATAGAGAGGAGAGGAAATGCCTTGCCCCTCAGGCAAGGCTCACCAGTCACAGTGTCTCTGCAAGGTCCCCAGGGCTGCTTCTTAGCTTTGTACTTTTTGTGAGTCACTGGTGTCAAGCCACCCAGGATCAACTGGGCTTAGGGGGACTTTCCCAACCTAATCAAAGGCCAAGGGAGATCCTAAAGCAAACATCCTTACTTTGGGATGAGGGTGGAAGATATATTGGTCTTACAACGAAAGCAATAAGTATTATTTTTTTTTCCATTGTCACATTCTTTGGTATCCACCACTGGCCAGGCACTGTGCCCATTCTGCACATAACCTGCAGATTAAATAAGAGCCTTTTGGGAAAACAAGAAACCTCACTTCACTAAATATCAATTACCAGATATGTGTCCATTTCAGAGAACAGCACAGGAGAATGAAAGGCATATCTTGGAGGTGGGAAGAGATGGCTGCTTTCAGGGATGGGATGGCCCTGGTGCCATCCTGGTTGTCACCAGGTCTCCCTCCAGGACTGGTCCCTGTATCCGCTTCCCTGACCTTGGCCAGGATCTGTTTCCAATGCTGCCGTGGACCCTGGGAGTCAAATGCTCAGGTTCCTGCCAAGGCCACCTGGGCCAAAGCCTGCATGACAGAACAGGTAGGGTCAGTGTCACCAGATGGCTCCAGTGAGTCGCTTGGTTTCTGAAAGCTGTGGGTGAGCCCTCTCTCACTGGCACACCAGGTGAGGGTAGGGGGCACTCCCAGGATTGCTGGGACTAAGAGATTCCAATGGGAGGCAAAATTTCAAATTTCTTTTTATTACACAAGTCATTTATGCTCCTAGTTGAAAAATATAGATAAGGAAAAAATATGTATTATATCCCCTGATTTTGGTCTGGTGTGTAAAAAACTGATCTACCATCCCCCTGCCTTCTAGCACACAGGCAAGACACACACACCACAGCCTGCACATGCGCACACACATGTGAGGAGATCTAAAGACTGAGTAAATTCCTTACTAGTATGGTCAATCTAAGTCCCTTGTTTATATGGTGGGTTTTTTTTTTTTTTTTTGTCTTTTTTGGAACTGGGGGTTGAACCCAGGGCTTTGCGAATGCAAGGCAGACGCTTTGCCTCTGTGCTACATCCCAGCCCAAGTCCCTTGTTTATATGGAGAGAACCAATAGGCAGAAATTCTTGAACCTTCCTTAACTCGACTGAAACTACCCAGGAACCCCATTAAAAACACAGATTTCAGGCTTCGCCTTGAGGATTCTGATTCAACAGGTCTGGATTAAGGCTTGAGCATTTTAGCAAGCCCCCAGATGACACTGACACAGGGGTCGAACCTCACCTAGTGAGATACTGAACTGAAGGGAGACAGAGCACCTAAATTCTTCTGGGGAATCTCAGTCAGAGTAAGACACAAGCAAAGCCCTCTCAGCAGGGCTGGTGGAGGGGTGGGGTGGCCAACTCCTACCTACTGTGCAGCTTAAATAACAACTATTTCCTCTCAATGTTTTTAGGTTGTGCTGACAATTGATTTCTCTCTGATGTATTGTGCTTATCCAGAAAGTTCCATGGTTAAAGACAAATGAATATCAGGGCTGGGATTGCGGCTCAGTGGTAGAGTGCTTGCCTACCATGCATGAGGCACTGGGTCTGATCCTCAGCACCACATAAATGTAAAATAAAGATATTGTTTCCACCTAAAACTAAACAAAATAAATATTAAAAAAAAAAGACAAATGAATATCAAAGAGAAAATCCTCCCCATGGTTTCTCCTTTGGTACAGCGGGAAATGTTAAGACCTGAATGAGGGCCTTGGATTTCTCAGTTGTATTTCCTGTTACGGACATCAAAAAATATCAGCTGGGCTGATACGTGCAGTGGTGTAGTTCCTGTGAACTATATTTGTGTCCTTTCAAAATTGATGTGGAAACTTAATCCCAATGCAACAGTGTTAACAGGGGGGCTTTTAGGGGATGATTAAGCCATAAAATCTCTGCCCTCATGGGTGGAATTTGTGCCTTATAAAGGGACTGACTGAGGGAACTAGCTAGGCTCCTTTTGCCCTTCTGTCCCTCCCGCCACGGGAGGACAGTGCTCCTCCCTCTGGAGGACTCAGCAGCCAGGCGCTATCTTGGAAGTGGAGAGCTGCCCTCACCAGACACAGGACCTACTGGCCCCTTGATCTCCTCAGCCTCCAGAACTGTAGGAAATAAATTTTTATTTGATGAATTATTCAGTCTGTGGTAAAAATTACCCAGTCTGTAGAATTTTGTTTATAGGGGCCCACAGGGACTGAGATACCATGTAACACTAGACGGCTCCACCTGTTGTGGGCAAGGCATTGCTCCCATTTGCATGAGGTCCTCCAGGGAAAATGTATGGGGTGTTGGGGGAGGATGGGTCCAGAGAGTGTGAACCTCCTCCCTATGGCTGGGCCTGGATTTTCATGGGATCAGAGAGGCTGGTGGAGAGGCATGAGGGAAGGAAGCTTCCTTGTCTTGGAGGAACAGAGGTGTAAATCTTGGGGCAAGAGAAAGAAGGTTAGAAACTGGGGTGTGTGGGGGGGGTCCCCTGAGAGAACCTCTCCACTGGTAAAGATCCCTAGGGTTTCCCCATCTTTTGAAATTTCCATTTGGTTCAAGCTTGAACCATCCCCTCAGACACTATAGCTCCTTTTACAGTTGTCCCAATCATCTGTGAAGGAGGCTTTCCCCTGCCCAGTTGCTGTGTCATCCTAGGAGCAGCAAAGGGACAGAGCAGAAAGGGGCATGGAGGCCTCTTCCTTGCCGTCTCCTCGAGGGCCCTGTAGGGGGGGGTCACCAGCCCACTGAGGGAGCTGCAGTCCAGATACCCAGGAGGCTCCTGCATCCCAGTCACAGTGGCCCCACCAGACAGGAGTATTTCTGGTAGATGACGCCAGAGGGGTGAGAAGACTGAACCCCTCTTGCCAATGCCTACAAGGGGTCTCCTTTCTGCAAGAAGATGGAGGGAAAGACAGAAGATGCCAGGCCACCTGTAGTCCCCTTGATGTCTTTCTGCAAATTAGAAAAAAGGCCCCTTTCTCAAGACTCTTGACATCTCGTGGTCAAAATTTCCACAACATTTTGTGAAAACAAGCATTTTGCTTCCATCCACTGGAGAACCATTAAAAGGTACACAAAGACACTTGCTGGTGAGGGGCACGTCCTCATAAGCTGTGTGGTGACATGCTGTGTGACTGTATATGACAACTGCTTACAGGTGTCTAAATTTCACAGAGGAGGATGCTGAGCCGAGAGAGGGTAAGTAACTCCACCAGGTCACACAGCGCTGTACCCTTGGGCCACTCGGTTTACATCAGCTGTGTTCTTTACTCCCTTATCTCCCTGACAGGCCCCTGGATATTGTCCTTAGAAGCCAGCTCAGACATCACTTCCTCGGTGATGACTGCTTTGACCTTGTCAAGTCAGATTGGCCTTCCCTCCTCAGTGCTTTCTGTTCCTGAACTTGATTGAAGCCTTCGCCTATGGAGTGGGTTTGGTGAGTTGCCAGCCAGTCTCTAGCCCCCACTGTGAGCACATTCTTCAAGGGCTGCTGGGAAGGCTGAGAAATGCCAGCTCTGTGCCCCCAGAACCTGGCACAGGGCCTGGCACAGAAGAGCAGCTCGGCAATGATGGATGAAACAAACAGACATGAATTTGTGCATGAGGGGATTGGACCAGTGCTCTCCCAGGACTCTAGCTCTGATTGAACTTCATGAATGCATTACTCAGTGTTTGATTCTTAGACTCTGCTCATGGTGGGGCAGAAATCACAGTGGTACAGAACAGAGGGACACAGGACAATGCCAGGAAATGGCAACAAGTTGTCTGTTTAGAAGTCCGAGTTGATTAGATGGGAATTGGTCTAGAAATAGTGGAGCTTGTTGGAATGCTCACATGAGCCCATTAAATCCCACAGAATGCCCAGGGGCTCCCCAGGCAGAGTGACTAGATGAGCTGTTAAGGTCATCACCAACTTTGAACTCCCCCAGATACTCTTACATTAGTAGGTTTTCAGGAAGGAAGAAAAAAAACAACAATGAGCTGTCATTCTGGAATCAGAGTGCATTAATAACACTCTCGCTGGGAAAAGGTCTAGGGCTTTTTGCCAATTTCAGTCGTCTCCAAGGACACCCTGTTTGTGCAGAGCTTCGAGTGGAGAAATGTGAGAATGAGCTCAGCTACAGGCCCCTGGACCATCCTTTTCTCTTCACTTTAACAGAATGTAACAAGACACCACTGTGGACTGGACCCTGCCACAGGGAAAGGGAAGGACCGCTTGGCTGCAGAACTCAGCTGGATTTCGAGGGGCCAGTGATACGTCTTGCCTGCTAGAACTTACTAGAACTGAGCTCTACGGATAGGGCAGCTGATATATCTTGATTAGCATGTGGTGTTGGGCATAGTATTCTCTTTATAATTCTGTTCCACTTACTCACTGTGAAAAAAGAATTCCCAATGAATCCATCAGATTCTCTAAGTTGATTCTCCTTCATTAACCAATCCAGCCACTCAGTAGGTTGTTATTAAACATCTACCATGCACTTCTGGCCAGTTCAACCCCACCTTAACTTCGTTCTTTTCCTCTTCCAGACTCTTGGCCTTGGCAGGTTGTCTTTACCCCACCTGGAGTGAGCTCCCTGGGCCCTTCTGGCCAGAAGTCTTGATGAAATTTATTGGTGGTTTGTGTCTCATCAAGGACCAAGAGGGATTGTGCCACCCAGAATCTAGAGAAGCAATTGCCCAGAAGATACTGCCTGAGCCCAAAGACCTCTTCCCCACATGATAAGACACTCAGGGTGGGCACCCATGACCTTCAGATTCTGTCATTTGCTGTAAGGGATTGTCTGTTCAGATTCCATTTCCTCTTCATAGTGGAGAACATAGATAAGTGATATTTATTGTGTTCCTTGGAGGAGAATACACAAAGAAGATAGTAAAATTCCCCTGTGATTCATTAAGCATCATGGTGTTTATAATTTACATTTAAAAAAATCCTATATGGACACATCCACCTATTTTTTTTTTAAATGGGATTTTTCTGCCATCCTTTTTGTGACCCACTTTGAATACAGACTCTTGTGACATTTTCCCACATCTTGTATTTCATAGTATTGCCTAGGAGACCAACCTTGCACGTGACTGAGTCACATTCCCTGGTTGGGTGCTGAGGTGCTCAGTCGCAGAAATGTGGCAGAGCTTTCGCCACCCTTCTTGGGTTCGAGGGTCAGTGTCTCGTGCATGGGTGTGTCTTGCTACAGCCCCATGGGTGAAGCTACACTCACTTGTTCCTTTGTAATATAACCCCTTGCCCTGTTTAGGAGAGAATCTTCCGAAAGTGCCTTGTGTGTGTCCCCTTCTCTTACTGTGCCCTTGGGTGTGGCCTACCCGGTGTCAGTCAACCTGCTGACAGTTGACATCATGAAGATAGACTCAGCCCCCTGAAACCTGACCCCTTGCCTCATTTGAATAGCTTCTCCTCAATAAAAGGGGTCAGCATGTGCTCTGTTCTCTCTTCCTGCGGACCCTTAAGGTCAGAGGAGCCGTCACAGCGACCCCAAAGGAAAAGGTACTTGTGTCTCTTGTGTGGTTATTTTGCGCAGCCCAGTTAGCCCAGTTCAACTGGAGTGACCCTTGAGCCTTTTATGCTAACAGAAACCTGGCAGCCTAGCATGGGTATAACAGTTTATTTAACTTACCTCTTTCCTCACTCTCCAAGTTATTTACAATTTTTTTTCTATTATGCAAAAGGTGAATTTTTTAAAGAGACATGGGCATTTCCTATGGACTCGTGTTGCATCCCTGTCCTCTGGTTTTTCCTGCTGTTTTCACCACCTACATGTCACCTCAGCCTGTCCCTGTCTCCAACCCCCACATCGGATCAGTCTCGGGCCTTTTAGGCTCTCTTCCTCACCTCTCTTTCTGGACCATCACAGAGGCCTGACTTCTAGAGGTCACCCTCCAAATTCCCCCTTGTCTCCACTTGGAGCCAGCTTGGAACCAGGATGATCTTCAGTTTACTTATCTACTGTCCTCAGCACAGAAACAGGCCCAAAGCTCCTAGTCTTGGCAGGGGAGAAAGGGAATTTTGCTTCATGGGGATCGCTGTACTGTTCTGTTTTGTTTTGGTACCAGGGATTGAACCCAGAGGTGCTTTACCACTGAGCCACACCCCTAGCCCTTTTTAATATTTTATTTAGAGACAGGGTGTTGCTGAGTTGCTTAGGGCCTCACTAAGTTGCTGAGGCTGGCTTTGAATTCACAATCCTCCTGCCTCAGCCTCCTGAGCCACTGGGATTATAGGTGTGCACCACTGCACCTGGCCACTGTACTGTGTCTTAAGGGGGCAGGTCTCAAGGAAATAGGGGAGAAATTGTTCACTAGGTGTCAGAAAGGGAAAGGACCTCTGTAGTGCTTGGGTGCTGGTTGGGAGTCCTTGGAGGTCAGTGTGCTGGCCATCTCAGCTGCTGAGCTCTCAGGGCTTAGCCATTAGCTAGCAGCCCTTCCCTTGTGAAAGATGGAAAATGGCAACCCCCAGGAAGAAAGGAGGACCCTGCGGCCGGCCGGGAGGAGGGAGTGGGGAAGAAGCAAACATTAATCCTTCCCAGGGACAATGGGTCCTTAAGGGAGGAGGCAGATACTGAGCGCTGGGCCCTGGACTTGTACCCTTTCCCATGGCCCCATAAGTCCTGGAAGGAGAAAAGCAAATAATGAAGCTCTGGGTAACCATGGGTTCTAGAAAAAACAGGTGAGCAATAAGCACAGGCTCTGAGATTTCATCCCTTCCCAGTAACGAGTTTTGGACATTTTGCAACTTTTTTCCTGACTGCCCAAACCGACGTTCTGCTTCAGTCTCCAGTGATTAAGCCACCCTCATTGTAAACTTTAAAACACTGAACCCGGTTCTTCCGCCCTCTTTCCTCCTCTTCGCCTTTTTTCGACCATTGTGGTGCGAGCACAGAATTCGGTCCCTCACCATGTCTTCTCACAAGACTTTCAGGATCAAGCGATTTTTGGCCAAGAAACAAAAGCAAAATCATCCCATTCCACAGTGGATTCGAATGAAAACTGGTACAATTCCAAGAGGAGACACTGGAGGAGAACCAAGCTGGGTCTATAAGGAATGACGTGAAATGGCTCACATATTTATCAAAGCTGTGATCATTTTGTCACATCCACCTGAAAATGTCTACCCTATCTGGATAGTGTCACAGAAGCTGTAGTACCGGTTTGGGTTGGTTTGCTAATAAATATGTGAAACATAAAAAAAAAACAAAAACAAAAAAAAAAAAACACTGAACCCTTCTGTAACCGGTGGCCTTTTTCTACCCGCACAATGTGCCCCTTCAATGCCTGATTGACTCCATGGCTTAATAAGCAGCATTGCTGAATCTGTTGAGGTCTGCTCCTGTCTCAGTTATTGTGCTTACACCCCACCATTCCCAAGCCCATGCAGTCTTTAACAGGTTCTCAGGGGGCCTAGGGCTCAGGCCCTCCTAGAGAATATCAGAATGAGATGCCAAAACCTTAATAAGGGAAGACAAGGCCTTTAGGAGCCAGGCAGCAGAGCTGTGCATGTTTGAGGTTGACTGCTCTACTACACACATCCCACTTGAATTTTATAGAAGAATGACTTTGGCTCAAGATTCTTCAGTCCTAGCTGGCACAGTGGTGCATGTCTGTAATCCCAGCAGCTCTGGAGGCTAAGGCAGGGGGACCACAGGGTCAAACTCAGCCTCAATGACTTAGTCACCAGTGGCCTAAGCAACTTAATGAGAACCTGTCTCAAAATAAAACTTCAAAAACAAACAACAAAAAAGGGCTGAGGAAGTGGCTCAGTGGTTAAGCACCCCTGGGTTCAGTACCTGGTACCAAAATAAAAAGATCCATCAGTCCTGAGACGTGACATACACGGCCTCTTGGAGACAGAGAGAGTGATCTCATGTTTTCTTTCTAATCAGGTTAACCCAGAATCTTGGACCTAAGAAAGACCTCCGATTCTCTACTTAATGCTCTCTCCCTAGAATGTTCCAAACAAAGCCACTACTTCACATGCCCTTTCTTCCCAGGAAGTCTTTTCTGTCTTTGTCCAGATCTTAGATTCCATTGTGCATGAAGGGGGAGCCCCTCTCCTGTCCACACCTTTGCTTTGTAAGTCTGCCAAGCCCTTCCCCAGGGTTTCCATCAGGGCAAACTCTTACTCTCTCTTCAAATCCCAGCCCAAGGTCAGCTCCTTCACGGAGCCTTCCTGTTGTCCTGCAGACAGAGTTGATTCCATTTCTCCCACTCCCATCCCCCTGAGCACCACCACAGGGATTCCTGAGGATGGCAATCTGCCTGACACATCTCTCCATCCCTTAGGCAAGAGAGGAGGCATGAATGAATGAATGAATGAATGCATGAACGAACGAATGAACAACAAGGAGGGAAGGAAGGAGGAACTCAGGCCACTTTATACAGCAATAGCCGAGTACTGCCCTCTATCATCTGACACAGGTCTCTGACTTTCTAAGCCTTTTCCTGTTAGCACAAAAGGACCAGGCTGGACACAAGCTCCATGGATCATCTCAGCCTTTTATTCAGGAATGAAGTTTCATGCAGGAATGGGGTGGTGTGTGTGGACCCACCTTCCTGGTGGAAAATGAGCCACTGAACAAAGGAGGGGACTGGGCTTATTTAGGTTACACTGAGAGTGATTTATTTAATGAGCATGTCAGCTTGGGCACTCAGGAATGTGGGGTCTGTTTTACTGGGCAAAATGGGAGGGAGTCTGGGGTCAATAGTAAGTGTCTGGGATTTATCTTACTGGACTAGCTGGAAGGCCTGGGGTCGGTGGTTGGTATCTGGAAAGGATTTGTTTAGGGAAGGATCAATGCTTTGGCCTCTTTCCAGAGACTGTCTTTCTAGGTTTGATGGATACCTCCTGCCCAGGGTTTGTTTTATCACTGGGAAAGGATCAATGCTCTCAATGTATGGCTTTTTTTCTCACTCCCTTTTCCCAGGCCTCACTATTTTGGGGTTTGTCATTTTCCATATCTAATATTTCCTATCCCTGATCTTACTGGATCTGCAGATCTGCATGTGGGCACTGACATAGTTTAGGATAGAGACCCACACCCCATTGGCAAATGAGGAAGCTGAAGTCCCAAAGGGAAGAGTGAATTACACAAAGTCACCTCAGAACTCCTGTGGAGACCAGGACCAGTGGAGACCTTCCTTCCTGAGGAGTATCCTTCCTGTTACTCTCTTCCATAGCTCTATCCACCTGCCTTAGTTCTCTGATGGCTGCAAGGGCACAGCTGGGATTCCTGTGCAACTGGAAATAAGTTTGGAGACTTGAAGGCCTCCTGGGTGGCGAGGTGTGAGGATGCAGTGCATGCAGGCTCCCTCGGTGTGTGTGGGGATGGTGATTTTGGACCCCAAGGCATATCTGGCACTGAGATATCAACTGTCTCCTTCCACACCCTGCTTCTGAGAGGGGGATCCCCTGAGTTCCCTCAATGTCCAAGGAGCTCCAGCCACATCAGCAGAATCCACAAAATGCTGGACCATAGTAGACATTCAATAATCATCTATTGATATCCAATTTAAGCTTGTTATAGGAATAACAGCAAGCAGCTCTTCTGAGTCTCAGGTTTGGATCTAGAAAATTAGAAACTTGGAATCCCAGCATGGGACAGGGGCAGGATTGCTGTCTTCCAAATTCTGTAAAGCTGTCACAAGGAAAGGGGCTCTATTTTCTATAGTCCAACAAACAATTTGAAGATGAATGAAGAAAGGTAAAGTAGGGGTGTTGGGTCTGTGGAAATGCTGAGTAATTTACTGAGAGCTGGAGCAGATCTAGAATGGAAGGAGGGGGTGAGTTGGAGGTGTGCAAACAGGGACCAGCTGGCCATTTCGGGTGTGATATAGAGAAAGTCAGGAATTGAACCAAAGAACATGTGAGGTCCAACTCAGAGAACTATGATGTTAGTTACCTTTGCAGTCCCCTTTGCACCCAGTATGGTGCTTTGCTCATGGCAGCAGGATAGTGATGGCCATGCTAAGGAAGGGAGCTGGGAGATCTTGAGACATAGGCTCAGATAATTGACTTAGATAAGAGACTCCCCCTCTCTGGTCTAAAGTTTTCTAATCCGTTTAATTGGAATGATAATCTTCATCCTGCTGATCTTTCTAAAAACATGGCTATAAAATACTCAGAAGCTAGGAAATCCCATAGCAATATCAAAGATCAGCATTTAAAATATTTTTTTTTGATATTTTGCCCCCCAAAACTAATGCATGGTTACCACAGCAAATACGGAAACATCAAAAAAAAGAATTTAAAGCTATCCACAATTTCACTAACCAGAGATGGCTATTACTACCATTTTGGTCACATGATGAGTGTAGTGTTCAGTTTTATGGTAAGCCGTCAAACTCTTTTCCAGAGTGACTTTCCTTTTGCAATCCAAACCAGCAGTGTGTGAGTGATCCAATTTCTCCACATGCTCGCCAATATTTGGAGGTATCATTGTTAGACACTCTGATGGGTATGTGGGGGTATACCACTGTGGTTTTAATTTGCATTCCAATGATGATCCATGATGTTAAACTCATTTTTCAAATGCTTATTTGCCATTTATTTATCTTCAGTGAAAAATCCATTCATTTTGGGGGGACCCATTTTCTATTTGGGGGAATAGTGGTTTTGATAATTCTCTATATATACTAAACACAAATCCTTTGTTGGATATGTGATTTTGCAACTATTTGGTACCTTATCTTCCCATCCTCTTCAAAGTCTTTCACGAAACAAAATTTTGAGTTGTAATGAGGTCCAATTTATCATTTTTTTCTTTAGTAGATTGAGTTGTTGTTGTTGTTGTTGTTGTTGTTTTTGGTACTGAAGATTGAACCCAGGAGTGGTTAACCATGAAGCTACATTCCCAGCCCTTTTTTATATTTTCTTTAGAAACAGGGTCTCACTGAGTTGCTAAGTGCCTCCCTAAGTTGCTGAGGCTGGATTTGAACTTGCAATCCTCCTGCCTCAGCTTCCAAAACTGCTGGGATTACAGGCATGTGCCACTGCACCTGGCTGAGCTTCTTTAAAAAAAAAATGTAGCTGTAGATGGACAGATGTTTATTTTTATGTGGTGCTAAGGATCGAAATCAGTGCCTCACACATGCTAGGCAATGCTCTGCTCCAGCCCTGGATTGAGCTTTTGAAGTCTAAATATCTGTATGTCTGGCCTTAGTTCTTAAAGATTTTATTCTATGCTCTTTCTTAAAAGTTTTATAATTTTATGTTTTACATTTATGTTGTGATCTGTTTCGTAATGTATCCAGTCAAGGGCTTGTTTTGTTTTGTCTGTTTTTACCTATGAACAGCTTAATTTTTAGTGGTTGGCCAATATCTATCCTTAAAAATACCATGAGTTACTTAAACAGCATGCTACTGATGAATCTTTAGATTGTTTTCCAATAGGTTTACTATCGGAAATAGCAATAATAAATATTCTAGTGGCTAAACTTTTTGTTTAGTTGTTTCCTCAGATGAGTATTTTAGAAGTGGAATCACTGTGGCGACTTTGGGGCGTTGGGCAGGTATTACTGAACTGCTCTTTGGCAAAGACTGCCAAATGTTCTCTCTTGAGCTAGATATAAACATCCTCCGTTCCCCTCCTGAAAACAAACCCAAAACCCAAAACAGAAACACTGAAGGGGATCTCCATGGCGTGTTTACATTTGTAGCTCTTTGATTACCAGGGACAAGTGTGAGTGAGCAGCCACAGGGGATCTTGGGCTCCCAGCCCCATCTCCTTCCCTCCTGCTGGGTGTCTTCTCTGACCACCGGTTTCCTCATTTGGGAAGGGAACCAGTGGTGTTAACAATGGCATTTCCTCATGAGATTTTTGTGAAGATCCGGACACATTGTGGACATACACTTGCTTTGAAACATGCCTTGCTGTTCTGATGGTACACAGCCATTACTGACTTATTGTTAGTTTTAGTTCCTTTTCCTTCCTAACTTCTGACTCCAGCTTGCATTGATTTATCAGCGCCCCCTGCTGAGTGGTCATGAGATAGTGACCCCATCGTAATTTGGGCCTGGCCTGGATGAGAGTCAAAGGATTTGAGTACTAGGGTCACGCCAGAACTAACCAGACAAAACCCGGATCCAGGACCCTTTCCTGTAGGGCAATAGAGGATAGGGTCCCGCCCGCCCATGCCAGGCCTTGTGATGGAGTCTCTACCGGATTCCCTTGGAAACTTTACCACCGGCTGTGAGCTTGTTGTGAAATTGTAAACCATGTCCTTGTCCCCACTTTCTGGTGAGGAAACTGGAGCTCAGAAGGTCAAAAGCCTTCATGGCAGTGATGCCCCTGGTTAGTGGCAAGAGGGGTTGGGATGTGAACTGCCTCAGGTTTCCCTGCCACCCTGTTCAAGGGGCAAAACACTTCCCCTCTGCCCTACCTCTGGCCTGCATGTCTCCATATCACCAACTTTTTTTAGTTGAAGCTCCAAGGTCTCCGTTAAAAAGCCAAGGACTCGGGGCTGGGGATGTGGCTCAAGTAGTAGCACGCTTGCCTGGCATGCGTGAGGCACTGGGTTCGATCCTCAGCCACCACATAAAAATAAAATAAAGATATTGTGTCCACCTAAAGCTAAAATAAAATATTAAAAAAAAAAAAAAGCCAAGGACTCAGCCAGCTGGCTGTGGTGGCACACACCTATAATCCCAGCAGCTTGAGAGTCTGAGACAGGAGGATTGTGAGTTCAAAGCCAGCCTCAGCAACTCAGTGAGACCCCGTCTCTAATAAAATATAAAATATTTAGGGACACTGATGTGGTTGAATGCCCCTGAGTTCAATTCCCGGTTCCCACACCCCCTAACCCCCCAAAAAAGCTAAGGTGGGTGGCCGAGGAGCAATTTTTGCTTTACTTTGCGCTGAGTAGTGCTCTGTGAAGGTCAGGGAGGAGGCCTGGACAGGAAGGTCAGAGGACCCAGGATTTAAACCAGCTGGGCGATGATCAGCTGGTTTGTCAAGGGAGGGAAGAGCGAACCCTGGGCTCTTGGGAGCTTTCTTTGAGAAGCTTCTGGATGGGAACTGCCCTGGGCTAGGAGAAGCTCCTAGTGGCTGTGAGCAGAACTTGCTCCCTGCTGATCCCTGGCCCCAGGTTGGCTGCCCTGGGCTGGAGCCTGGATCAGAGCAGTTGGGTCCTGTCCTGTGGGACCTCAAGTCCTTTGCAAGGCTCGGCTACCACCAAGTCACCATTGTCTCTCTTCTGGTTTAAGGCAACAACTTCTTTTTTTTTTTTTTTATTAGTTGTTCACAACATTACAAAGCTCTTGACATATCATATTTCATACATTAGATTGAAGTGGGTTATGAACCCCCAATTTTACCCCAAATGCAGATTGCAGAATCACGTCGGTTACACATCCACAATTTTACATAATGCCCTATTAGTAATTGTTGTATTCTGCTACCTTTCCTATCCCCTACTATCCCCCCTCCCCTCCCCTCCCATCTTCTCTCTCTACCCCATCTACTGTAATTCATTTCTCTCCTTGTTTATTTTCCCATTCCCCTCACAACCTCTTACATGTAATTTTGTATAGCAATGAGGGTCTCCCTTCATTTCCATGCAATTTCCCTTTTCTCTCCCTTTCCCTCCCATCTCATGTCTCTGTTTAATGTTAATCTTTTCTTCCTGCTCTTCCTCCCTGCTCTGTTCATAGTTGCTCTCATTATATCAAAGAAGACATTTGGTATTTGTTTTTTAGGGATTGGCTAGCTTCACTAAGCATAATCTGCTCTAGTGCCATCCATTTCCCTGCAAATTCTATGATTTTGTTGTTTTTTATTGCTGCATAGTACTCCATTGTGTATAGATGCCACATTTTTTTTATCCATTCATCTATTGAAGGGCATCTGGGTTGGTTCCACAGTCTAGCTATTGTGAATTGTGCTGCTATGAACATCGATGTGGCAGTATCCCTGTAGCATGCTCTTTTAAGGTCTTCAGGGAATAGTCCAAGAAGGGCAATAGCAGGGTCAAATGGTGGTTCCATTCCCAGCTTTCCCAGGAATCTCCAAACTGCTTTCCAAATTGGCCGCACCAATTTGCAGTCCCACCAGCAATGTACAAGAGTACCCTTTTCTCCACATCCTCACCAGCACTTGTTGTTTGACTTCATAGTGGCTGCCAATCTTACTGGAGTGAGATGGTATCTTAGGGTGGTTTTGATTTGCATTTCTCTGACTGCTAGAGATGGTGAGCATTTTTTCATGTACTTGTTGATTGATTGTATATCCTCCTCTGAGAAGTGTCTGTTCAGGTCCTTGGCCCATTTGTTGATTGGGTTATTTGTTATCTTATTGTCTAATTTTTTGAGTTCTTTGTATACTCTGGATATTAGGGCTCTATCTGAAGTGTGAGGAGTAAAAATTTGTTCCCAGGATGTAGGCTCCCTATTTACCTCTCTTATTGTTTCTCTTGCTGAGAAAAAACTTTTCAGTTTAAGGAAGTCCCATTTGTTGATTCTTGTTATTAACTCTTGTGCTATGGGTGTCCTATTAAGGAATTTGGAGCCCGACCCCACAATATGTAGATCGGAGCCAACTTTTTCTTCTATCAGATGCAGAGTCTCTGATTTGATATCAAGCTCCTTGATCCATTTTGAGTTAAGTTTTGTGCATGGCGAGAGAAAGGGATTCAGTTTCATTTTGTTGCATATGGATTTCCAATTTTCCCAGCACCATTTGTTGAAGATGCTATCCTTCCTCCATTGCATGCTTTTAGCCCCTTTATCAAATATAAGAGAGTTGTAACTTTGTGGATTAGTCTCTGTGTCCTCTATTCTATACCATTGGTCCACCCCCTGTTTTGGTACCAGTACCATGCTGTTTTTGTCACTATTGCTCTGTAATATAGTTGGAAATCTGGTATCGCTATACCGCCTGATTCACACTTCCTGTTTAGAATTGCTTTTGCTATTCTGCGTCTTTTATTTTTCCATATGAATTTCATGATTGCTTTATCTATTTCTACAAGAAATGCTGTTGGGATTTTGATTGGCATTGCATTAAACCTATAGAGAACTTTTGGTAATATCGCCATTTCGATGATGTTAGTTCTGTCTATCCATGAACAGGGTATATTTTTCCATCTTCTAAGATCTTCTTCTACTTCTCTCTTTAGGGTTCTGTAGTTTTCATTGTATAAATCTTTCACCTCTTTTGTTAGGTTGATTCCCAAGTATTTTATTTTTTTTGAGGATATTGTGAATGGAGTGTTTTTCCTCATTTCCGTTTCAGAAGTTTTGTCGCTGATATACAGGAATGCATTTGATTTATGCGTGTTGATTTTATATCCTGCCACTTTGCTGAATTCATTTATTAGTTCTAGTAGTTTCTTTGTAGACCCTTTTGGGTCTTCTAGGTATAGAATCATGTCATCTGCAAATAGTGATAATTTAAGTTCTTCTTTTCCAATTTTTATGCCTTTAATTTCTTTTGTCTGTCTAATTGCTCTGGCCAGTGTTTTGAGAACTATATTGAATAGAAGTGGTGATAGAGGGCATCCCTGTCTTGTTCCGGATTTTAGAGGGAATGCCTTCAACTTTTGTCCATTCAGAATGATGCTAGCCTGAGGCTTGGCATAGATAGCTTTTACAATGTCAAGGTAAGTTCCTGTTATCCCTAGTTTTTCTAATGTTTTGAACATAAAGGGATGCTGTACTTTGTCGAATGCTTTCTCTGTGTCTATCGAGATGATCATATGGTTCTTATCTTTAAGTCTATTGATGTGGTGAATAACATTTATTGATTTCCGTATATTGAACCATCCTTGCATCCCAGGGATGAATCCTACTTGATCATGGTGCACAATTTTTTTGATGTGTTTTTGTATTCGATTCGCCAGAATTTTATTGAGGAATTTTGCATCTAGGTTCATTAGAGATATTGGTCTGTAGTTTTCTTTCTTTGAGGTGTCTTTGTCTGGTTTTGGAATCAAGGGCAACAACTTCTTAACTGGTCTCTGCATCTACTCTGGAGCTCACAACATGGCCATCATTGTGAAATGTCCACTAAAGCCCACTACCCCTCTGCCTAACAGCCTCTTCTGGGTCTTCCCCTGAAATGGAGTAAAAGGCTCCTCCCCACAGTGGCACTCAGGCAGGCCCCCCCACCACCACCACCTTGGTTCTCCCCACAAACACTTTGCTCTCTTCCTGGCAGCCACCCACCAGCCTTTCGCCCTCCCTTGGGCAAGGCCCTAGCTTCCTCCATTCATTCAAGCCTTAGGTCAAACGTGACAGTGTGTGCCGCTGAGTCCCCTCTGTGACAACACCTCACATCCGCTCTGCCCTCTCTGGCCCGCCTGGTGGCATTAGCCATCGCCTCTCTGACTTCCATACCAGGCACTATCCTTCACAGCCACCTCCACATCCAGGGACCTTTTCTATGGTCACTTCTTTTTCCTTGGAATGGGTCCCTGGGTCTGAACCCAGGAGACACTTGAAACTCTTTATTGAGTTGAAAAACAAAAGCTGGATAGATTTTTAAAAATTTTTAAACTCAGAGGTTTAAAGTCTTCTATTGGGGGCTGGGAATGTGGCTCAAGCGGTAGCGCGCTCGCCTGGCATGCGTGCCGCCCGGGTTCGAGCCTCAGCACCACATACCAACAAAGATGTTGTGTCCGCCGAGAACTAAAAAATAAATATTAAAAATTCTCTCTCTCTCTCACTCTCTCTCCTCTCTCACTCTCTCTTTTAAAAAAAAATAAAATAAAATAAAGTCTTCTATTGGAGGGAACCATGTGAAGGCCACGGGGTCCCTGGGGTGTAGTGAAAACCTCTGCTCATGCAGACTTGTGCTTTTGAGTTTCCCTCTGCTTTTTTCTTGAGGGGGACATCCCCTGGCCCCTGGCCTCCATCCTAGGCCTGGTCTACAGTCAACTTCTGCAACAGAACAGGAAGAGAAAGAGCACAGGAGCCACCAGGAAATGAAGGGAGTGTGCCCCCTCCAGGCAGCGCCCCCTGGTGGGCACAAGCTCCAGGGCACAGAGAATGGATTCTGGGTCAAGGTTTGACCTGTCCCTCGCAGCCAGAGGGGAACTCAAGTCTGGCCTCTGCCTATGCAGTCCCTTGCCACCTTGTGTTGCAGTCTCCTTTCTGAGATGGAGAGCCACTTGGGCCAGGACTGGGCTTGGTCCATTTAGGTGCCCCATAGCTAGGACTGCAGCTTCTCTGCCAAACCTATGGCTTTGAAGTGTGTGGGGAGGATCCTGCCCCCGCCCCTGGGTTGCCCTGATCCGTGAGTCACTCCCTCAGAATCCTGTTGCCTTTGTCCTAGGGTTTTATTATTCTTGTCATCTCCTGCTTCTCTGTCCCCTAGAGAAAGGGCTTCCCACCAAGTGAGTTAGCTTCCTGCCAGGGCTACGTGAGTTCCTTTGGTGGGTCTGCCAGCCACGTAATTATATTGGTCCTTTCTTTTCTTCTTTTTCTTTCTTTCTTTAACTTTCTCTTTTATTTATTTGTCATTTCAACCCAAATCACTCCGAGGAGAACCGTTTGGAGCAGGGCCACGGAGTGCCAAGCCCTGGTGAGACGGGCTGGTGATAGCCTGCCCTGCTCTCTCCCAGAGGTTGCCAAGAGCAAATGGGGTATGGGTGTGACAAGTAAGACCTGAGGAAACTCGAAAGCCTTGCCCAGAACTAATTACATGGCAGAATCGGCTGGATTTGCTTAAAGACCTGAAAACTGCCACCCCACACACATGCAAATGCTTAAAAATGATGTAACATTGAAATAAAGGTGGGGAACATTTGGAAAAATATGGAGCTTTCTGGGCCTTGCTGGTACTTGTGCCACACTTCGGGCAGCGCACAGCTGGCTGTCGGCACTCCCCGTCTTTTGCACAGGGGTCCCCAGGCCCTCAGGGTGGGAAAGAACATCAGAATCTCGAGGTTGACTCATCTCTCAGCTGGGGAAGGCAGCAGCTCAGAAGGTGGGATTGACCCCTTCAGAGCCAGTGAGGTTGCAGTTGGGGCCACTGAGGCAGGGCACATGCTTAGTCACTGGGAGGACGTCAAAGCAGAGGTGGCTCCAGGACAAGGAGCCAGAGAAGCAGAGGGAACCTCACTGGGGACTCCTGACCCATCCCAGTTTAGGCCCAAGGGTGCACACACCTGGTAACTGTGGATCTTTGTACCTGCCCTGGGGTGGGGGTGGGGAGAGAAGTGAGGGGGAGAGGAAGAGGGAGGAAGAGAAGGAGATGGGGAAAGGAGGTTCCCCTGGCAGAGGAACTGGAAAAAACCTGGAAATGTTAAGAGCTGAGTTCTGCCACAAGTTTGCTGTGAGCAGCCTTGGGAAACTACTTAACCTCTCTGGTCCTCCATATAATCATCAGCAAAATGTATGTAAGAGAGCCATTTATTGGCAGATAACAACCTATATGCCAGGCACCAGTTTGGGTGCTAATGAGAAACTGCTGTGACACCATTTTTGAGAAACCAGCCTCTACCTCAGAGCAAAGCCTGTCCAAGGAAGGGGGTGTGACCCTTGTCCTTGAAAAGACCCACAGAGCACTCCTAGGCACATACCCACCCTGCTGAGTTGTTTGTCTGCAAATAACAGGAGAGATCTGTGGCGCCAGGTGTCCCTGACTCAGTTAGGCTAGGTGAGGACCCATAGCAGCCCCCTAGCAACCACCAATCAGCATGAGACAGGGAAATACCTGGGATGCCAGATGACCCCCCAGTAGTTTATGGTGGTTGATAACATGTTGGGAAACCATGTAGTTCAGCACGTACACCCCTCGTGGCTTAAACCAATCAGTTCAAAGGAATCCCCCTCTTGTACTAACCAATCACCCCTACCCAACTTGTTCCTGCCAGTGAATGTGCTAATCAACGTTAAGAGTTGTTGATTGATTTTCCCGAGGTATGGAATGATTTGCTGTGTGATGTTGTGACACATAGAGTATCCCCCCAAACCTACAAATCCTCACTGAACAAAGGACCAGGGCTCACTCCCTGGGACCGCTGCATCGGGAACGGTTGTGAGTCCAGGCTCCAGCTTGCAATAAAGACTCTTGTGTGATTGCATCAGATTCGGCTCCTGGAGGTCTATTGGGGTCCCACAAATCTGGCATAACACTGAAGACCTTTTGGGAGCAAGACAGTCATGGTTCCTGCCCTTAGTATAGAGTGGAAGCTAGAAAAATAAACACAAAATCAATGTGGTGATGACACTCTGCAGGGAAGACCAGGTAGTGGGCAGTCACAGAGGAGCATCTAATCTTGCCTCCATGGGATGGGAGGTGATCAGGGAAGGCTTCCCAGAGAGGGAGGCATGGAAGCTGAGACAGGATGGATAAGCGGGAGCTAAATGGGCTTGCCTCTCTGAGGGCCACCTTCCCTTAAAACAAGGTAGCCCAGGGAAGGTCTGTGTAGAGTCCCTCCTGAGAGCGCTCACCGGCCGGACTCCCGAGGCCACGCACCCATCCTGTCCCCACTCCCTCCACCTCTGGCAGGGCCTGGGATTTTCCTGGTGGGTGGGGCCAGCCCAGGGAATGACAGTGTCAGTTTCTGTGTGTATTTACAGCGGGTGCTCAGGATGACCCTGCTCTAGTCTGAGGGAAGCACGGACAATCACTGCCTTTCCCTGGGTCCCCTGGAGTGCCGCTGGGTCCTAGCCACTTTCCCCTACTGCCCTCCCAGCCACTTCCACCTGCGCCCCAGTAACTGGCTACTTGGCCTCAGTTCTCCTCACACCAGTCCCTCAGTTTGGGAAGGGAAAGACCAGTTAGAGGACAGTGAGTTCCAGTCTTTGTCTTCCAGTTCCCCATCCAGGTGAGAAGAGACCAAAGAATTTAAAGGCCAGAGGTGGGTCTAGACGCCTGGGGCTGGGGGCAGGCAGGCCTGGAGGAGGGTGCAGCCTGCAGGGAGGGGCCAAACCTGCTGGCAGATACAAGACAAAGGATGTTCCCAGGCAGAATGGCTGCTTGTAAACTTTAAATCACCAGGTGCATGTGTCCCTCAACCTGCGCCCTGCAGACAGGCCACCCTCCAGGAGGATGGCTTTTTCATTTGACATCTTTGCATCTCCAGCTGCCCATGCCCTATGACTATGTTAGCAACAGGAGTATGAACAAGGGGTTGGGGGAACAATAGGCTGTGACAGATTATTTTAGTTATTTGTTGCTGCGTAAGAAACCACTCAAAAGTAAAATAGTGTAGAACAATAACCATTTTACTTGTTCCTGATTCTGCTGTCAGAGCTGGGCACAGCTGGTTGGTTCTGCTGGTGTTGCTGTGGTCACTCATGGACATTAAGCTGGAGGTGGGCTGGCACTGCTATCTGCAGGGATAGTGGATGGTGGAGTTTCTCTTTCTCTTTATATAGTCCTGGGTCTCCCCATGTGGTCCCACCAGCTCAGGGCTTGGAAGACTACAAAAGCAAAGCAGCCAGGCCTTCTTAAGACCCAGGTCTGGCACTGGCACAGGCCGCTTCTGCATCATCTTGTGTTTAAAACAGGTCCTGATTGCAGGAACACCAGATCCCAGAGGAGTGAAGCCTGGGCTGTAACTTGTGAGGAGTGGTTTGCTGGGGTCACTGATGTCAAAGGAAAAGACACTAGTTGGTAGAGAGGTAGTGCAGAGACAAGACGCTGCCCTTCAACTACATTCTTCATGGGCCTCCCAGTCTTGCCTCTAGCAGAGTCTTCACAGTACCAACCATACTACCTCAGCAAACTTTTTAGGGTGTAACACTTTGAAAGTATGTTGGACACCTCGTGCTCTCTATGAGTTAGCAAATGCCCTACTCCTACACCCAGCCCAGACACCTCATCTCCATCCCCCAATCACACTCTTGGTACCTTGACCCCTGCCTATCTAGGAGGGACATCAGACAACCATCAAAGCTGAAGCCAAAGAGGAATGGTGGAACTTCAGGCAGAGGGCAAAGCTGTTTGGGAAAGAAGGCAGAGGGAAAGTTTCCCTTCATCTCCAATCCCAGCAGGTCAGCCACTCCATCTGCAGACCTACCCCCAGGCCTGGGGAGGGTGGTGGCAAACAGACCTCGGGACAGGGGTCTGAGGACATTTCCTAGGCACTGTATCTTTAAAAGTGTTGGGCCAGAGGCTGGGGTTGTGGCTCAGTGGTAGAGCCATTGCCTAGCATGGGTCAGGCACTGGGTTTGATCCTCAGCACCACATAAAAATCAATAAATGAAATAAAGGTATTGCATCTATTTACAACTCAAAAATAAAAACAAAACAAATAAATACTAAAAACTTTAAAAAAAGAGACTTAAGCCAGAGGAAGCTGTGTGTCTGGTTTGGAGTGTGCAGGGGCGGAAGGCACACTTTCTTCTCAGACTAATTTCTCAGCATCGCAGTTTCCATGACATCCCCCCGCTGAGAGCTAATGGCCCCTGACAAAAATCTGCCCGAGAATATTTTGAGCCATAGCAGGCTTACAAATCTGACAAAAGAATTTTTTTTTCAAAATAAAGATACATAATATTTCGCTTACTATAGGCACCATTCCTAAGTATTCAGCCTGCATTACTCACCCCCATGGCAGTCTTGTGAGGGAGAACAGTAGCCCCATTTTACAGGGGAGGAACTGAGGCTAAAAGAGGCTGGTGGCTTTCCAGGGATGGCTGTGAGTGGCAGAGCCGGGTCTCTAGCCCAGGCATCATTCCTTGTACCCTGGGACATGGCCGAAAGTTATGCTGCCTTAAGGTACCCCTGACCTTGGTGCTTCATCTCATTAGGGAACCTGACTTTTTCAGTCCAAAGCAGGGCCCTCTGTCCTTCTTCACACCAGCAGGAGAGTGGACCCCCTCAATTCATTATTTAACTTTGGAAAAGTTGTTGCTACCAAGAACCAACAAATAGAAAATTGTTCCTAAATTGATATGCTCATCCTTCATCCTCTTTTTCTGTGACTTCCTGTATCTTGTATTTAAATAATTCAACATACACGTTACAAATACACATGTGTATATGTCAAGAAACATAAATGTCTGCATGAACTCCCAATTCAGAACCTTTTGACTAATGAATACATAAGTGGTAAATAGCTTTGGGAATTAAAAAATAAACACAGGAAGAATTTCCCTCCAAACTCAACAAACACAATAATCTCCACAAATACAACCACTAGTACTTAAATAAATAAAAGATGAGAAACAAAAGAGAAGAATAAACACAAGGCGCGTGACTTAAGTGAACAGACATTTGCTGTTGCTGGAAGCTGAGCTATGGGACTACACCAGGTATTGATGCACAGAACAATTGTAATGGTAATTTGCTCCCCGACATTGAGCAATGGAACACAGAGAACACTGCCACCAGCAGACATTTTCCCTTCATGGATACTGGTCATTGGTGGAAGCCTACATGGACTCGATAAACAGCAGCTATCAATGGACATTTGCTCCCTCGTGAGCATTAGCCAACAAGGAGCACTGGACATGGATGGGCAAGGCCACATGGGCCTGTGAAGGCCTCTATTGTCATAGACATTGCCCTTGGTGGGCTTTAGGTTGAGAGGACTTCAGCACTGGTGGACTGTTAACTCTGTAGTTGCATCAAGTAAGCGGTGGGTAGGCCTCTACCTCCTAATCCCTGGCAGTCTGGCCCAGAGAAATGTCCCCAGAATGGGTTTGATGGAGTTGGGAGCTAGTGTCTGCCTCTCTGCCTGTCCTTTGCCACTGAAAGTCCTTTGACTGAGGTGTGAGAAAACCAGTAGGGTGTGTGTGTGTGTGTGTGTGTGTGTGTGTGTGAGAGAGAGAGAGAGAGAGAGAGAGAGAGAGAGAGACTGAGATATGGAGGGAGGGAGGGAGAACACTGATAGAAAGGAATTAACTGCATTTTTCTTATCCACTTTGTTCTGGAACTAGAGGGATTGTCATCCTGACCAACACTTTCTAGGCATTTGCCTCTTTCTTTTCTGTAAGCACAATGAACAAAGGCTCAGCAGGGTACTTTCTTTCACAGTGCGACCTTAGGACTGTGTTTGCTTTGCTCTTGCCAAATTGACATTTTAAATTTTTGAACAAGGAATCCCACATAGTCATTTTACATAGGGCCCCTCAAATTACTTTTCCAGTTCTGAAGACTAGAATCCCAGCCACATGTCAAGGAACTGAGGGCTGCTCTGAGGGGCCTCAATCTTCCCATCTTCCAAAAGGAGCCAGAAGAGGAAGGGACCTTGACCTTTGGCTTTTTTTAAAAAATATTTTTAAAATTGTCGATGGACTTTTATTTTATTTATTAATTTTTTAAAATTTATTTATTTATTTTTTAAAGAGAGAGTGAGAGGAGAGAGAGAGAGAATTTTTAATATTTATTTTTTAGTTCTCGGCGGACACAACATCTTTGTTGGTATGTGGTGCTGAGGCCGAACCCGGGCTGCACGCATGCCAGGCGAGCGCGCTACCGCTTGAGCAACATCCCCAGCCCCAATTTTTTAAAATTTATATGTGGTGCCGAGAATCGAACCCAGTGTCTCACACGTGCTAGGCAAGCGCTCTACCACTGAGCCACAACCCCAGCTCTACCTTCGGATTTTTTAAGGATCTAGAATCAATGGTCTGGTTGGAGATATTTAGAGCTGCATAACTTCCCCCATTTTATTTGCAATAAAGAAATAGATGGGATCCCAGTGCTCTTTGGAGTCTCAGAGTACCCCTACCCTCTCTGATTCCTGGGAGGTGCACTGGCCCAGTCCCTGAGGTAGTGAAGCCAGATTTAAAGTTAGGTAGTCAGTGTAGTTAGGTAAATCAGGTCTAATACCGAGTGAAATCTAAAATGGAGGCCATGTTGAGAAAGATTCCAGGAAACGCAGGACAACTCATGGAATGTTAATGAAGTCCTGAAAAGGCCCTAGGCCAAAGTCCATCCCAAAGAAGTGATAATGAAGTCCTTCCTGCCCAGATTACTTGTTTGGCCCACCTGTGTCCCAACCCTTCCCCCTTCATCAGCAAAACTATAAAAAGGGGAGACAACCGCACTTCCCCGGATTCCACCTCTTGGGTCCCCTTCTTCCTCCGGGAGAAGTCTTTTCTGCTGTCCTTTAATAAACTTCTAATCTCTACTCTGACCTTGCCTCGCTGTGCTTCTTTGGTGTTATTCTTCAACATCGGGGAAGCAAGGACAACAGCGGTAACAGTAGGACAGGAAGAATGGGGGAATGGACACCTAACAGATGAGGCAGGCCAAGCTAGGTTCCTCATCTGTGTGGTGACAAAAATACCTGGTACAGGTGTGAGGAGAAAACGGTGGCATGTACAAGTGCAAGGAGCATATGCCCAGGAAATGGAATCTGCATAAAATGAAGTGCAAGGAAATGTTTGTGACCCTGCTCGCCTCTTCCCATCTCAACTCCCCCACATGGACAAATGCCTGTCCCACATTAGGCACGTGAAAGCTAAGACAATGAGGATAGGGGTATCGTTCTGTGATTCTACAACCTAAAACTTTATGAAATTCTCCAGTTTTGAGTAAGTTAACAAAATACGGCTGGTAGGTTCCCTGGTTCTGTAAAGCCTCCATAATTCTGTGGTTGACTGAGGGAGGGAAAGGGCACTTCTGGGGCTTCTGTTTGTGGCAGCCACAGTCCTTGGTCCTTTACACATGTTCCGTCATTTGCTCCTCATACAATCCTGTGGACAGAGAAATTTTCATCCCCATTTTCCAAGCTCGGAGAAGTGACTATGCCAAAGTCACACTGGTGGTTGGCGATAAACCCAGGACTTTAACCCTTCCCTGTGAATTCAAAATTATTTATTTTCGTAGGAATCTCTGCGATTCCGTAAGGTTCGAACGCCCTCATCCTAGGTGCCGGGTGAGGCCCAGGCATTGGTCGACTGAGGGCAGGAGACCAGCCGCTCGAACTGCGCAGGTGCACTTCGCCTTCAGCCGCCCTCACATCCGCGTCCTGGCTCGAACTCTGGGGTGCTTGGCCCTATGTGGCCACAAGGTGGCGCTGCGAGCTAGGAACCCTTGTGCTGCACCAAAGGGACCTCGAGACGCCGGTTGCTAGGGTGTTCCTAGGCTACTCAAGGCAGGCAGGAGGAGAGGGCAGGAGGAGAGGGCTGCAGAGTGCAAGGCGATGCGCCTTAAGGACGGAAGAACCCGCAGTGTGATGGCGTCTGCTCCCAACCCTGCCGGGTTTTGCATCTGCAGAAGCTGCAGAAGCCCTTCCCTATTCTTTTCTACCTCCCCATGTGTTGTTTCTAACTTTAAGATCCTTGTGTTTTAAGGTTCTCCTTGAAGGACACCTGCGACAACATGGCTTTGGGAGACCGAAACACAGTGGGTGAAAGCACCTGCATTTGTGTCTTCTCTCCCCAGAGAATGCAGGTGGTTCCAGGAGGATGGATCCCAAATGGACCTGCGTGGGAACATCAGACTGTGGGGCCTGGGTTTCTGCACACGCCTCTTTCATACAGTATCTGCTGGGAATCAGCAACTATGGTTTGTAGGCCTCCCTAGGGAGACCTGATTGAAAAAGGCAAGCTTCCCACCGGCAGCATATCCATGGCCTGAATGCTCTAGACTCTGTGCAATTGACCCTTTCACCCATGACCTCTTCCAAGCCTCCCTTGTCTGGTCCACTTGTTCTGTGCTGTATGGATCTTCTACAAGGCTCTCACTGCCCCAGAGCTGCACCTACAGCCAGGGGTCCTCTGTGTGTCTCCACCTCTCCCATCCTAGGAATGGAAGTCCTCCTAGGGCAGAGATTGAGGTGAAGTCATCTTGCAGTCTAGCACAGGGCCTGGCACAGACCAGGTATCAGCATAGCTTCTCACTGGTGACCATAGTGATAGACACTCCTGCAGACCAGCCGGTTAGAAGAACTTGGTGAGAGAGCAAATGCATCCCAATGAGCTGAACGTGAGCCCCTGTGTGCAAATAGGAATTAGGGTACTGTGGCAACAGAAATGCCAAGGAAGGATAAACTGTTGCATTTAGAAGGGAGAAGAGGGGACTTCAGGGAAAGCTTCTAAGGTGAGATACTAACAGGGTAGACTGGGTGGGAAGGAGGTTGAGAGGCACGGATGGGGCAAAGGCAGAGATGGGCAAGGCTTGGTAAGCTCATAGCTTTGGCTGGACAGCTGATGGGTGGAGTGGGAAGTAGGAGGGAAGATGAAGGTGAGTAGGGTACAGGCTCCAGTGAAAGATCTAGTCCATCTGAGTGACTCTGTGTCTCATATCACCTCACTTCTCAAACTCTGGGAAATCTCCAGATTCCCTGGGGCTTTCAGGGAAAATAAGCCCTCCAGGGCAGAGCCTAACTTGATTCATCCTTGTGGCCCCAGAGCCCAGCCCAGGGATTGTCGGTGGACATTGGCTGCATGATGAAAAGAACTCTTTAGTGTTTATTAAATCATGGACCAGTCAGGTGCTGGGTTGGGCTGGTGGGGGAAGCCAGAGTTCTTGCTGCCCTTGGGCATCTCTGAGACCAGCCCCAAGATGCTCACAGGGCCACTGATGGCTGACTTCCCTGCAACCCTGCCAACAGGTGCCCAGGATAAAGTATTACAAAAGTGAACAAACATTCTTCTTCTTTTACAAATGACATTTCCATCCCCTGCCAGCAGAGGTGTGTATGTGTGGGTGTCTGTGAAAGTGACAGTCCATCAAAAAAGGCAACACTTTTATCAAATGAACACAAAGGAAAGAACCCAGGGCTGGGACACTGAGATGCTGCCCTAGGGGTGGAGTTTAAATGGCATGGGGAGACCCTGCCTCTTCCTGCTCTACTCCTGGGAGGGTGAGAGGAGCTTTGGGGTTCAGGCCCACGGGGACTGAATCCAGGAGCCCTGTTGGAGCTCATGGCCAGATGGGACTCCAGAATTGCATTGACAACTTGGGGAAGCATCTAGAGGCAGGGTCTCAGGAGAATATGGATTCATTTCCAGTCTTGATACTGGGGCCCCCACCCCAGAGTGAGAAACTTGCAGGCCTGGGACTGGCATGCCCCAAGCTTCCAGAGGCTCTGAAGGGGGAACTGACTTTGCTCATGCCACATGAATGACCACTGGACCCAGAGTCCCACTTCTGAGGCCCTTACCTGTCTTGCTACTGCTGCTGCTAGGGATGAAGGGGAAATGGAACAGGCAACAGCAAGGGGAGCCCAGGAAGGAAAGATGGAAGGGAAGACCTCACAAAGACAGGTAGGTGCAGAGGGCCTGGACTGGGCTCCAGTCCTGCCTCTGCCTGGACAGGGCTTCTCTAGGCCTCATTTTCTCATGGGTAGACTTGATTTTTCTCTCCAGTCCCTCCTATAATTAGGGTTCTACCCAACATTCTATGAAAAGAAAAATGATAAGATGGGCCTTGTGAACCCAGACCAAAGAAGGAGTATAATATAACAGAAACTCCTGCCCCTGAGTGACCAGACTGTGGGCCCAAGGGGATACAGCCCACTGGACCTGAGTCTCCTGCAGCAGTAGCTCCCACCCATCCTCCTCCCATCATGGGTCAGGTCAGCCCAGGCAAGAGGGAAGGCACTTAGGGGACGAGTGTGGAGGACAGCAGAAAGGGACCAGAATCTGGTTTGACATCCAAGCCCCTCTGCTCATGGTTTTGGGGAGAGGGTAAGAGAGTAATAGGGGCACTTTGTTCCCAGGTGCTATTCCCAGGAGCAAAGCCCCTCCTAGGCCACAGCTCTGCAGGGCATGGGCCTGCAGACTCCCCGCTGACACTGGCACATTAAAATATAAGTTACTTAGGACCTGAGCAAGCCCAGGGCAGCAGTCTGTCACATGGCCCCAGGCCATGCCATTTGTCACAAGATGTCTGGGCCCCTGGCAGTATATTCCCGGGTGTCTCCACAGTGCAGTGCCACCTTGGGGCTGGAGCCAGGCTGCCGTGGGTAGGCGCCCTCCCGTACCAAGCGCCGGCACCGCCTGTCCTGGCCCACGCTTACGCTCTGCAGAGCTGGGAGGTGGTGGAGCAGCACTTCTGGCAGAGGCACCAGGCCCGTGCCTGACAGGTCCAGTTCCTGCAGTGAGCCCAGGCCTGAGAACACCTCCGCTCCTGCCCATGTGAGCTTGGGGTTGCCTGACAGGTCCAGGACCTGCAGGCCTGGCAGCTCATGGAAGCTGTGGGGTGCCAGCTGGGGGAGACCCTGCAGGCTGGCTAGTGACAAGTGTGTAAGGCCTCCCAGCCCTGCGAAGGCATCTGGGCCAATGGCGGCTAGAGGGTTCCCATCTAGGCTCAGGTAGCGCAGGGGCAGGTCTCTGAGGCTGGGCACTGTGCGGAGCCGGTTCCAGGCCAGGTTCAGGCTCTGGATCGTGGGCACGGGCAGGCTGGCCCGAGCGGGGTGGGGGAGCAGGCGGTGGATGAGGTTGTGGGAGAGATCCACGTGCAGTGCACGGCCCTGGCTGTGTGTGGTGAAGGCAGATATGGAGACCTCCCGGAGCCGGTTGTGGCTAAGGTTCACATCACTCAGGGGGGAGCTGGTGAAGCTCTCGGCTGGCAGGGCTACCAGGCCATTGTGGCTGAGGTCAAGTGATTCCAGGTAGCGGAGGCGGGAGAAGGCAGTGGGTGAGATGCTGGTGAGCAGGTTGTGGCTGAGGTCCAGACCGGCCAGTGTAGTGTAGCCTGGCCCAGCCAGCACCGACTCATTCACCATCTCCAGCCGGTTGGAGGACAGGTCCAGGTGGGCTGTGTCCAGAGGGATGGGCACGGGCATGATGTGGGGGCCCAGGCCACTGCAGTCCACTCGAGTCAGGCTGAAGCTGTCAAACAAGCCGAAGGTCTCCACCTCACACTGGCACCCAGGGAAGCATGGCCGTGTCGTCTGGGCTCCACTCACAGCCAGCAACAGCAGCAGAGGCACCAGCAGCGGCCACGGCATGGTGGGGGCTGGAGAGAGAGCCACAGGTGAGGGCTGAATGCACCAAACAGCTTTTACCCCACCTCAAAAGATATAAGCCAGTGTGTTTGGACACAGCTAACATTGTCACTGGTCCCTATCCTCCTAGAGTACTGTCCCAGAATACTCCTCATAATTCCTAGTCCTTGTTCCTCTCTGGCTTCAGTCTCCCATCTGAACGGTAAGTGGTTAGGCCAGGTTGGTGGACTTTAAACCACAGGTGGCAGAACCCTTTCTTAAATAAGATCAGCAGAAGCAGGTGTGCCTGCTCTGGCTGGAGTTGGGGACCTGGAGCCTTCTAGGTCTGCTTGCCATGCCTGCCACAGAATTTAAGTAACACAGTTTGGAACTCACTGGACTTGATGGTCTCCTAGCTGGCCTCTCCAGCTCTGAGGGGTGAGGGCCCATGGACTGCCTGGACTCCCTAGGGAGTGCTCACAGTGTTTGTACCATGTGATGGGTACTTTACAGCATTACCTCATTGAACCCTCACAATCACCCTGCAAGTGTTGTGGCACTAAATAAAGACACACAAAGCAGGGCCCCTGTGGCTGTTTGGCAGTGGCTGAGCCCTTACTGCGGCCTTCCAGACTAAGGATTTCCCTATAACAACTGCCCCCACCTCACCTACCCCTTTGGCCTATTTTCCAGAGGCAATATCCTCCGGTCTAATGGGAGACACTGTTCCTAGACTCCTGCTTTAGGGATACCTGTCCCAAGCTTTTTCCTCCTTCCCCTGATCCCTATTCCCAGCTGACATAGCTATTTTACCTCTCTTGCCCTTCTTTTAATCTTGGGCAGGCAGATGAACTGGTTCCCCCATTATTATAGATGAAGAAACAGAGGTTCAATTAGCATTAAAAAAACAGGTTCAGAGAGGACAAAGGCCTTACCCCAAACTAGTACAAAGCAGGGCAGGATTAGAACCCAGACCTGCTCAATTCCAGTTCTTGCATTCATATCTGCCTGGCAGGGGATTGGTGGAGAGGCAGGGTGCAGGCGGGGCTTTTCCCATGGACATGCTACAAGTCAATTCCCCTCCCCAGACCTCAGTTTCCCTTGCTGTATAGTTGCAATAGCAGCTGCCACCTATGCCAGGCACTATGTATATCTCATCACATCTAAAGGTCACACACA
Organism: Spermophilus citellus; assembly: GCF_964194105.1. Lineage (NCBI taxonomy): Eukaryota > Metazoa > Chordata > Mammalia > Rodentia > Sciuridae > Spermophilus > Spermophilus citellus. The sequence continues at coordinate 191,184,842 of NC_138183.1, forward strand.
CCCATATAGGTCAAACTCAAGGCCTGTGTTCCTGCTCACAGGAGACCAGAGGGTGGAGGAGCAAGAGCTTCTAATGCATAGTTGGTGCAGTCTGAGTCTACTCCTCCCCTGCACAAGGGCCACTCTGCTGGGGGACAGAAGGCTCTTCGTGTGTGGCCCTGCTGTACCCCTGCTGTCATGCCCTGTCTCCTTCTCACTGGTCACAGGGGAAGAGGGTGGGAGAGGGGTCAGGAGGGGATGGACCAGAGACCTGCCCACCTTCTCGACTGGGGGGCAGTGGAGGGAGCTGCTGGATAACATTACCAGCCCTGCATGAAACTTTAAAGCGGTAGCCACTTGATCTGCACTCTGGCTCTGCGCAGGGCTGGTGAGAAGTGGGGCCCTTCTCCTCTGCCCCCACCCCAAGGGCCCTGCCTCTCCCACCCCTTTCTTTTGTAGAGGCCAATTTGAGAATTAAACCCTGCCCAGGTGCATCCTGGGCTTGGTCCCAGCTGAGGCAGGACAGAGTGTTCCAATGTCTGAACCAAAAGGAAAATATTAAGTTGCTTCAGGGCCCCTTTGTTCCCCAGTGAGCTCCTCACCGCAGAGTTCATTACCACCACAGGCCCCACCTCCCCTGCTAAGCCGATCTGCTCATACTCACCCTTCCTGGGGTTTAAACAAACATCACAAAGGGCCCCAAGATTACCCTTTGGTTCCCAGGGGTGATTATATGCTGTGTCCATGAAATGCCAAGTGGCTTCTCATGAGCGCCTGTTTATGTAATGGCAGCTCAAATGCAGCCCAGAAGCTGGCCCTCCAGGCCTCGGCCTTGTCCCTTGCACAATAGGACAGTAATTTCTTCTATGCCCTCCTCACATAAGTTAATTAACCCTCACTGAAGCACACTGCAAACTGTGAAGAGTTCTGCACATGCTCAGAGAGGCTTCCCCCTACCCCTGAACATCTGGAACTGAGCAAAGGTCATAATAGCCGGTGTAAGGGAGTGGGAGTATAGATGGAGACCCCTAGATAATGACTGGTAAATGCTCCCAAGGCACTGGGACAGACCTTTGCTTAGCTCTGCCCAGTGAACCTCTCCCAGGGTCCGTTTAATGTCAAGGCTAGGCCCAGGACTGAGCATTCACAGTGGAAGTACCCACGGTGACAGAGCCAGTCCTCATTGAATGCTAGTACTTGACACACCTCCTCTGGTCCGATCATTATAGACACCAGCAAAGCCAGGAGTGTCATCTCCATTTAGAGCAAAGGAAACTGAGGATTCACAGATTCACCTGCTAGCTTGTGTGACTCTGGAAGTTGTGGGGGAGAAGAAATGGAGAGAACAGTCCCTGCCTCAAGGAGGTTCTGTAAGGATTAAAGGTCCCAGGGGTGACAGGCCCAGCACACCAGGACAAAGACAGGTTCAGTTATGGGGTGGTCTGTCTCTCACAGGCTACACACAATGGTATCCCTTAGACAGGTAACCCAAAGACTATCCCAAGCTCCTTTACCATGTTCCAGGATGCTGACAGGGAGGAAACAGGGCAACTGTGCATGGTGGCAAGTCCTGGGGAGTAGTCAGGAGCCCTAGGTCTTCATCCCCCCTCTGCCCTGGACAGCCCTCATCATTGGTCAGGTCCTGCCCCTCTTTGAGCCTCAGTTTCTCCATCTGCGCAATAAGTATTTAGTCTAGATGAACCAACTCCAGAGTTTTAGGAGTTTAAAATTTAACAAAAGTGCTTACTAAAGCTCTATTAAGCACAAAGCACTGGGCAGGGTCAGGTTGGGGTGGGGGGTGGAGAGGAAACCAGGGACCTGTTCTCTTGGGGCTTATAGACCAGCAGTGGGGACAGAGACCCACCAATAGTAAGCCTGAGACTCAGAAGACTTGGATCTGTGTGACCTTTGTAGCTCTCTATTTCTCTGAGCAATTTCTCGTCTGTATAGTAGTATTAACCTGGTCTCCTCCTAGGACCCGTGTTCCACTCTTGCAAGAAAGGAAAAGGCAGACCAGTGGCCACCAAAGAAGGACAAGGGAGAAGAGGGATCTCTGGGTCAAGATCATCTCCCCCACCAAAACCTGACCTGCCGAGGTAGGCCTGGTAGGGAGTGTGTACCAACACAGGGCTGGATGAACCAAGGACCCATCTACTGATCAACCAGGTTACATAACACACGGGCAGAAAGTCAAGGGCTTAGAGATTACATTTGCCCCTGGCTTAGAAGATACCATGAAGTCATCCCTGACTGGGGCCATGAGTTTTTCACTGTTGGGCCATGGTGCCAAGTCCACAGTCACTCTAAAGATGTTTGCTGAAGTCCTAGGACAATAAGAGTAAATGGTATGGGCCTAAGAGCCCCAGGGAATTCTCCCTGCATGGCACTCCAGGCCTTTTATAAGCTGCTTCTCTAGAACAGCTTTGGCCCATCATGGCCCCCTTGGGGTGTTTTTAGCTATAGAGCTTGAATCCTCCCAGGCATGGAGGCCATCTGCAAATTGCGCCACCTTCTTCCTCCCTTGCCCAAGGTAGATTTGGACCTTCCTTGATAGCCAGAGTGGCAACAGCTGTCACCTTTATGGATTCTGAACAACGCTCAGTCTTTGTTCACTTTCCCAAGAATTCCATGGTCCCTTGGAGATCATGGGTGACTGAGGCCCAGTGAGGGGCAGCAACACCGAAGGAATGGCATGGCAGGACCCAGGAGCTGGGACGTGACAGATCATACTGCTGCAGGCATGGCACACATCCACACACCTGGCCCCACCAGCAGAACAAAGCCCACTCTGTCCACGCAGGCTGCAGGCCCCTCCCTCCTGGCCTACCAGTAGGCCTCCTTCAGAGGCTGCTGAGTGAGTTCTCTGCCATTTCAGACTTGAAGTATAAGCAGTAGGGGCAGATGCCAGCCTTCTTCATCTATGCATCCCTTCCGTCACCTGGGCAGCTCTGGTGGGGTATATGTACCAGCAGAGAGCTGGACGAGCCAAGAGCCCAGCAAGCAACGAGACCCAGACCCAGGTGGGAATCCAGCCTCGGCAAGTTTCAACCCTGCTGTGTCTCCGTGTCCTCGATGGAGATAAGAACAGAGGACTGTTAGAGGATTAAATGACAGCATGTGAAGCTGTTGCTCATTATCTGCCACATGGTGAGTGCTCGGTCCGAGTTAGATGGTGATGGGGATGATTTATGAAGCTTCCCACCCAGGATCCAGTGCAGTGCCAGGCACCCAGCAGGCCCATGGCTGCTTGTGCTGACTTCTCCAGTCACCTTGCTGGTGTCTATTGGCAACACCGCAATCTTCCTTCTCCTTGAGGGCATCTCTTGGGTTCGGGGTTTGAGCCAGGCCTTCCTAGCCCTAGTTGCCTGCCCTTGGTGCCCCACCAAATCATCTCTGGCTCAAAAAATTTTCCAACTGCCCCTAGCATCTTCCAGGAAGCCCCTGGCACAGGGGGGCAAGAGGCCAAGCTGCAGCCTGGCCCAGGTCCTAGCACCCACCAAAGATAGGCCTTTGCCTTGACCAGCTGCTCCTCCCCCTGGGTGGCCTTCCCCCAACTCCCCTTGGTCATGAGCAATCTGACACTAACCAACCAATTCCATAGGTAGAAATTTCATGAGTGTCCCATCCTCTGACTACCGATTCTGTTCTGGAAATGCAAGGCCAAACCTGGAGCCCTGAGGGCCAGCTCTCCCTGCAGAATTGCTAATGGTGTACGTCTGCACAGTGCACAGGCACGCCTGCTTGCCACGCTCCTTGCCTTGCTCTAGTTTCTGCCTCCCCACAATCCTGGAGATTGCTGCCGCTATTCTTCAGGCAAGGAATGGGACCTCATTAAGCTGGATATGGAGGAACCAGGACTCAAACACAGACATCTTATCTCCAAATCCAGGTCTCCTTATGCCACTCTTCTCCACTTGCGTGAACAACAGCTTACAACTTATGGCGCAGGATGGTAATTACATGTTTACCGGTCTGTCCTCCTGTGGGCAGAGAGATTCACTTTTATGTCTCTGGAGCTGAGCACTGGCCTGGCACAGAGCAGGTACTATATGAAGACACAGCAGGCATCTAGAATATAATTCGGGCACCAAAGGTCACTGCTGAACCTTTCCTATGCTTCCGTATCTGTTCTGTCATTTTGCAAGGTCAGCAAGTTAGATGGCATTGTACTTATGGCTGTTTAAAGAGGCACAGAAAGATTCAGTGAGTCACACAGCCAGTGGGGGGGATAAGAGCTGGACTCAGGACCCAGGTATTCTGATACCCAGCACCTGGCCTCCTCCATGACATCATCCCTGGTGTAGATGGGGTCTGAAAGCCTAGCATCCTTGCCCAAGGAGGACACTGTACAGGGAGATGGGCAAGGCTCACAGTGCTGCTTTCTCTTTCCACTGTGTTCTTCCTCAAAGACTTTCATATTCCCATTAATCAGAGAGCATGTGTGGACACTGTGGGAGAGAGTATGGCACAGAGGAAAGGGGCTCTGAAGCCAGGCAGCTGGACTCCAACACTCTAGGGCTTACCTGCAGCAAGCCTTGTGGGTGCCCTCACCCAAATCTGAGTGTTCTCTGTACTGTGTGAGAAGCCTAGTACTGCTCCAGCGAGTCACTGTGATGATCAGTTCTGGGCTGGCACGGACGGGTTCTCACTGCATGTTGATTCCTGCCCCCTAATGGGTGACTGCAGGGACCAGGAAAGAGAAAGGAACTGTAACACCAATAGATGCTGAGGCAGAGGATAGAGAAGAATCTAAAATTCACCCTCTGAGACCTTGGAGTCTCTCTCACTTCATCACCCAGAGCCTAACCAGGATCTGCCGGAGAACTGATACGGACTGATGGAAAGGTCTCAGAGGCCAAAGCAGGCTGAAGCAAGCAGTTGTGTTTTCTGTGACAGAATGAGGACTTGGTGTCAAACCAGAAGCCTCCCCTAAGCAGGTGGGTCTGCTTCTCTTTCCTTCTTCCCCAAGCTGGGTAGCCACCTTTCCCTGCCCAGGTAGGGCTCAGGGGCCTGCTGCAACAAGCTGGTGCCTGACCCCTGTTTCTAACTGCCAGTCATGCTGGGAGCCAGATTGCACCTCCCAACAGAGGACCAGGACACTATCATTACTCCCTGTTTAAACACCGGCTGGTTATGTGCTGAGCATGTGTGAAGCCCTAAATTCAATCCCCAGCACTGCAAAAAAATAAAATAAAAATAAAACCCATTGTGTAGAGACAGCTTTCCAGGCTGGAGGTGAATCAGTCCCCAGGAACCCTGCCTCTGCACAGGCTGTTCCTTTTGACAAAGATGACAAAGGGATCCTTCTTTTGTCTACTGCAGACTCTCACTTGTTTGAGTCAAAATCTACTTCCTTTGTGAGGCCTTCCCAGTCTAATCTTCCCCTTAATCACCAAAGGGTCACTCTCCCCCTGGGCTCCTGAGTTATCCCTAGTCTGTCTACAAATCTCTGTTCAGCTCCTCCCCTGCACAGGGCTTGGCTATGGGAAGTGGGTAAACCAAATGAATGAACTGTCAGGGACAGAGAGTTTCTTTCTGCTTGGAGATACTTGCAGGATGCTTAGAGCTTTGTGAATGGTGAAATCAGGTTTAGGACCAGGGAAGATGTGGTTTCTGTCTTCTATTGTCAGTGCAACCCAGCAAATGTCTGCACAATGTAATACATACTGCAAACCACTTCTCATCTTATTAGCATGTGTAATACATTGTCCTATTCACATTCACAACTGATCAGTAGAGCAGAAATGAGTATCCTCATTTGAAGGATGAGGAGACTGAGAATTGGATGGATAGGTGAGATTACTTGTCTCAAGCTACAGAGCCAGGAAGCAGGGGAGTAGGATAAAATCCAGGACCTTCTGACTCTAGGAGGCTGGAATACTTTGCCTCCAGATTGATCTTCCAGCCTCTAGTGCCACCCATAAGCCAGAGGAAAGTTTCTTAAAATTACCCATCCCACCCTATTGCACCTATTGAAAACTTCCAGCAGCTCTCCGCTATCTACAGGTTCAATTCCCAGATCATAATGATCCTCTGTGATTTGGCCCCTGCCTTCCCTCTCCCAGTCTCCAGTTCAACTCCAATTCCCCACCCTCTAGATCTTGTGTCAGTCTAAAACGCTGACCACCTTTGTGCTGTTTCTAGAACACATAGAGTTCTGCACATGCTGTTCCTTTTGTGGGAGACCCTTCTTGCCTCCCCTGTCTATTGATGACTTCAAAAACCTGAGCAGAGTCACCAGTTCTATCAGGCCCCTCCCCAAAGTACTTCCAAGAAAATGTCTTAGAACTTGCTTTGGCAGGGAACTTCTATGATGGGCTCAGCCCTCTTTAGGAGCACCCTCAGTGTACAGCCCAGCTGTGCCCTGTGAAAGGATGAGTGAACTTGTAAGTGTATCTCCCCTGTTTTGAACCAGAAGTTATGATTAAAAAAATATTGATCATTACTCTGTTCATCCATAATCTGTCATTTAAAAGCTATGAGAATCCAGGCTCCTGGCACATGCCTATAATCCCAGTAACTCAGGCAGTTTAGGCAAGGCCCTAAGCTACTTAGAAACCCTGTCTCAAAACAAAAACTCAAAAGGGCGGGGGATGTAGCTCAATGGTGAAGTGTCCCTGGGTTCAATCCTTAATACTACTACTACTACTACTAATAATAATAATAATAATAATGAATAAATAAAATACAATGGGGAGAGCCGTGTCAATGCCTTCCTTTCCCTCCATTTTTGACTGATCAGCTTTTGCCTTTCAACAGGTGGAGACAGTAGGTGGAAGCCCTAGTTTGCATTCCAGTCTGGGAGCAAATCAGTGCCTGGGAATTGAGCTAGCCAGAATGGAGGTGTATTACACATCAAAATATTTCCAGGTTCTGGGATCTCAAGCAGTCAGCCAGAAGAGCAAGGAGGGAAGAGGCTGTCCACACCTCTCCTCTCAAAAGGGAAACTAAAGGCCAGAGACAGAAAATAAAGTGACCACATTGCCTCCTTCTCAGTTTAATATCTGTGCCCCTCCGTCTTGTTTGCAGCACTTAGGCAAAGTTCTTGGGTTAAAGACTGGGGTGGGGGATGGGGAGGAGGACTTTGGTGTTATCTTTGCCACCAGGGACCAAAAGATCGGCAGGGCTGAGCCTTTCCTCTCCGGTCAGTCACTGGGTTCAGCAAGTCTAGACTTATCCGAAGGGTACAGCGCGCGGCGAGGAAGGATGGAAGTTTGAGTCACCTCCTCGCCGGGCCAAGTGTGGGCGGGCTCTGCTTTCAGCCGGGTTTCTAGCAAGCACTAGTTAGCCCGACCGCACGCTTCGGTGGTGAGGGAGTTCTCACTCCATCCATAACAGGGTGATGGCGACAGCAAGGCTTAGCAACACGTCCGGTGTCCTAAAGTGGGCCACTGACTGTTGCGTTCGAAATCAGTGTGTGCAAGGTTCCCCCTGCCCGCAACCCAACAAGGGGTCCTGGAGCCGGCGCTGCGAGCAGGCCTGTATCCCCACAAGCTGTGGCCTTCTCACCTACCGAATCGGAAGGCTGGTCCCCTCACCCGGGGGGCGGGCTGCAAACGCAGAGCGGATCTCAAAGCGGAACCCGGGCTGGAGCCTATCTCTCTGCCAAGCAGACAGGTCTCTGTCGGTCACACACTCTCTCCAAGAAGCACGGGGCAGGCAACGCCAGGAGCCTTCTCTCCTCTCCAGACTCAGGCCAGAGACCAGGACCAGCCGCTCCCCTCCCTCCTCCCAGCAGGGTCCGGTGCGGGTGTCCGGCACGCTCCGCCCAGTCCTGGCCCCAGCCCGTCCCCAGGCGCTGTCGATCCCCTACCACTCACCAATCCTATCCCATCCTCTCGCGGCCCTAAGGACCTCAGGAGGTGAAAGAGGGGCGGGCTGCCAGAGATCTCCCACCCCCGGCTCAGGCCGGGCTGCGGCTGCGGGGTCCGGGGCGGTTTCCCGAGGAACCCGGAGAAAAGTTTGAAGCCAAGTCGGGGTGGGGGGGGGGGTGCGGGTGGCCAGCAGGGGAACCAGGAGTCAGGCCGGCGTCCGGCTCTCAGCACGACACACTCCACCGACACCCAGCCCAGACACGTCGACAGCACAGACCACGTAAGCGGACACCCAACGGTGAGCCCACCGGTAGCCACCACCAAACGCAAGTCCACAAAACGTGGGCACCGGCGCAAAGCAGCTGTGCAGAGTCACCGACACACAAAGGCACAGGCGGATGCACGTCCCTGAAGCCAAATCCACAAAGTCCCACAACAGTGAGATGCACGTGTCCGCACAAAGACCCCACAGGGGACGGCCCACGCCCACGGCACCCGGGCAGCGCCTTTGTCTCCTGGAAGCCCTCTCCCCCTGGTCCGGGTTCCCCACTGCCGCCGAGTCCCGGGCGCCCGGCAGCGGCTGCTGTCGCCCTGGCTCCAGGTAAAGTTGAGGGGCCTTGGCGGGACCCGGGCGCCGTCCGCCCGGGAATGGCTAGGAGCGGTCGGGGGCTCCGGACCTTCGCCCGCCGCGCCGACTCCCGCTCCACCTGACGACCCGCACCCACCTGGAAAGCTACGCAGCTGCCTCCTCAGCACGCTCACCTAGGCGGCCCTGCGCTGGCCCTCGGGCCGGCGCTTTTCTCCGCGCCGCGCGGCCCGCCCCCAGTCCCCGCCCGCCGCGGGTCTCCGGCTGCCCAGCGCCCAGTGCCCAGTGGCGACTCCGGCCGGCGGCCCGGCGGCTCAGGGAGTGTCGCCAAATTGCCGGCCTTGCCCGGCGTGCTCCCAGCCCCGCCTCTGCCGGAGCCCGGGTTCCATCCTAGGGACCGTCTCAAAAGTGCGCAGCTCCCACCTACTCCAATCGGCGTTGCTCCCTGCTTCCTGCATTCAGGATCCCTTCCCCCTCCTCCCGCGCGCCAGAGCAATCTCAGCAGATGGCCTCACGGTCGGGAACATCTGGAGGTCGCTGGATTGTGTGTGTGTGTGTGTGTGTGTGTGTGTGTGTGTGTGTGTGCGCGCGCGCGCGCGCGCGCGGAGAGAAGGAGAGAAAATTATTTGTTGGTAAGAAAGAGATTGGGGTGAATGAGAGTTACCTCTCCTGGAATTCTCTGCCCGCTCCCCATTTCATTAGAAGAGTGAAAGGGATCCAGTGATGTTATTGAGAGACCAAGAATCTGAAGCAGAGAAAGACTTGCTGAAAGAGGAACCCACAGAGGGGACAGCCCGGCTTAGGCAGAAAAAGCTGGCAGACAAGGAGTGAGAAAGCCAACGTTCTCTTCTGGAGGGAACTATAGACTTCTGGCTGGATTTCTAGGAAGGGAAGCTGCTATGTGACTAGGAGCAGCTTAAGTCTGTCCCTCTGCAGCTCATCTTCTCCACCCCCCTGTATGCTAAAAAAGGGCAGTAGCCAAATAACTTTTTAAAATAGGGCTTGCAGAAATTACCTGATGAATGCATTCCCTGGAAGGCTGAGCTGGGGGCAGGAATGAGGCTCCCAAGACTACACACCCAGATAATGCCAGCCCCCTTCCAGGGAAGGGAGGGCAGTTCCCAGGCACTTGACAGATCCAATGAGGGGGTGGAGGCAGGCTTTGGTTTTAGCCCAGGACCTCCCAGGAACTTTTTCCCCTCTTGGAGAGAGCCCCTGGGTGAAGATATTGGGCAATGTTCCCCCTACGGAGGCCCAGACTTGTTATACTCGCCTTTTTGCTTCTTCTTTCCTTATTATGTAAAAATCAAAACTAGAATAAACAACAGAAAAGAAATGTTGCTCGAGCTTGTGAGGTGTGTGTGTGTGTGTGTGTGTGTGTGTGTGTGTGTGTGTGTCTGCCTGCCTGGGGAAGAAAGGGAAGTCAAAGTCAAACTTGCTACTCAGAGAAGGAAGTGATCTTGTAGGTCCTCCCCCAGCACGTATAGTCTGAGGGGGTCTAGGGTACTCACCTGAATTGAGTGGGGTGACCCTGCCAATTAGGGAGGTGTAAGGAGAAGGTTGGGATCCTGGTCTCCTCTGTGTGGGAGCTGGGAGAGACCCTTTCTCTTATCTGCCCATTGTCTTTCCTGGTTAGAATCTAGCCTCCAGAACTGGGATGCCCTCTCAGAGTCCTCATCAAACCTTCTGAAATGGTGCCAGAGGCTCCTTTATGACCAGGGTCCTCCTTAGCAGTCTGGCTTAGTAGATAGTCTGGCTCAATACAAGGGTCTGCTGGAATTTAACTTTGCACCACCTGGGGCACTTGAGGAGGAGTTGAACTGTCTTTCCCCCACCCCCCACCCAAAGACTCTCTGCCTAGATGGGAGAGAGACCTGAAATGAAAGGTCCGTAGAGGTCCCCAGCTTGGACAGACTTCAGGTTCCAGTCCTGCACTTAGCAGCTCTGGGTCACCTTAGGTAAGTCACACAACCACTGAAACAGTTTCTGCAATTGTAAAAGAGGTTGTGGTGAGGAGTAAACAAGTAACATAGGTAAAGCTTTAACCTGGCTCACAGGAAGCTTCATTGTGTGGTTGTAATTACTAAAATGTCTTCCAGAAGGGATTGGGGTGGAGGCTGAAAGTCTTGCAGGCTTAGGAGGGGAGGGACTGGGGGAATGATCCCTCCACTCTGACTTGTCCAGTGTCTGTGACTGCTGCCTCCTCTATCCTCATGGGGAGGTTCTTTTGGGAACCCGCTTGCCCTGGCCTGACTTTTGCCCTGGCCTGACTTTCACCCTCCCTTCCCTGGATGTGGAGTTGTGGAGTGAGTAGTACTCAACTTCCAGAAAACTTAGGGACACTAACTACCACTACACTTTCTTGGTGAGGGCTTCTCATTTAACATCAATGTGGTAAACAACTCCACTCCTTGCTGGTAGCTTGTCTTCCCTACCTGGAAGGTGGCCTCCAGGGAGAGTCTCCATCAGTTTACTTATCCCTCCCATCCCCGGGCCTCAGGTTAACCATCTCTCTGCCTTGAGGCTCTGCCCTCCTATCTGCTGTCCACACTGCTATAAGAGTGACCTTTTTAAACAGCAAATCTGCAAAATGGACCCTGACACTTGTTTTTAAAAGCTTACAATGGCAAAAGCCAAACAATTGGAGGCCTGTGGTCACCCCTATTCTATATCCCAAGCTCTAGTCATGTAGAAATAAAGGGAGGAGGGAGGTGAAGGGACAGTATAGTATCATGTATTCTTTAAGTCTCTGTCCAATGCTTCCTTCCTCCAGAAAACCCTCTGGCAAAGTTGGTCCCTTCTTCTATTACGTTTCCAGTCACTTTGTACCTAAGGACTGTCATTGTCACCATTCTTCCGCCCTCCCCTTTTGTGCTCATCCTGGCCACTGAGACATTCCAGTGCCTGTGCTGGGTACTTTGGGGTTGAGGATACAACTCGGTGATGGTGATTGCCTGGCATATGTGAGGCCCTGGGTTTGCCCAGCACCTGAAAAAAAGTCATTATGTCATTTCTATGTCAATAATAACCACCCTAGAATAACAGTGGAGAGGCCCTGAAAGGGCAAGTAACCTGACTGAGGTTACTCAGCACATTTTCTGTAAAGTTAGAAAAGAGGACTCCATTGATCTTTCTACTACCCGCAATCTCCAGGAGGAGCAAAGTACGGTGTAGTAGGAAGCAGGTATAAATTGTCACTCTGTTTCTGGCTAACTGTGAACCTTGGGCAAGTCACTTTTCCCCTCAGTCTCCTTGGCTATAAAATGGAGATAAACCCTAATTTGAATAAGTTATACTCCATGTATATATGTCAAAAAATATACAGTCATGTATATCTAAAAAGAAAGAAGAAAAAAATTTTTAAAAAATGGAGATACACAAGAAATCCTGCTTCCCAAGCATATTGGGAAGATCAAATGAGTTCATATAGATGCAAATGTGTTGGGAGCTGTAGGGTGTTGTGAGCTTTGAATAGAGGTACCTGCCCACTGTTGTGAGGCTGGGAAGGATTGTTTGAGGATCTTTTTTCTCTGTGACCAATGGAGGTTAAAAGCACTACTAATCCTTTGGCTGCTTTGCTCATTGTTTAACACTTTGAGAAAGATCTTTTTTCTCTCGCTTGTCAGAGCTATCAAGCCCTGACCAGAACACCCTCCAAACCCAATGCATCTCCCCAAACCTCCAGAATCTCTGTTTTTCATGCTACGTTTCCTTCTGCTGTCAGAAGTTGGCAGGTCCAAAGTCAACAGAGCATCAGACTACATGAGGAAAGAACAGAAAGGAGAGCATGGAGAAAAAGAACGTGTCTTCCACGGCCTTCGCGTCCTGCCGATCTGGGTTGGCATGTGGCATGTCATGTTTTTTAAAAGCCCCTCTGGTGATCTGACGTCATTATGAGGACTGGGGGACACAGCAGAATGCCTTAGTGTTGGCAAAGTTCTTCCACAACACATTCTCATTTTTAAACCTCTGCATGAACTTCTTAGGTAGCTGAATATCACCTTCATTTTACAGACGTGGAAACAAATTCTGCAGTGACTCATCCTCGGTCACACAGCTGGGACTTAAAACTGGACCAGTGAGATAACTGCAGCCATTCAGCTGCGGGGCAGGATTCTGTGCGCAGGCCTTTGCTGGTGTCTCAGCAGTCCCTAGATGAACGTTCCTCCCCTCCTGCCAAATCAAATGTGTCCCTAAATATTTCTCTCCCACTCTCCCACCCCCGTGCTTTTTCCCCTGCTGGGAATGCTTCCAGCTGCAGTCCTCCTCACTGGCATCCCAACCCTGCCACCTCCTTTCCAAAGGCGTGGCTGTTTCCCTCACTTTCTCTTCCTGGAGCCTGGGAGCACTTGGTTTGTGTCTCAGGACAGCCCACTTTCCTGCCCTGCGCTGCCTCCACGGGGTGCTCCAGCACACCCAGCTGTTAGGGCTTCCTGTAAAGTGTGGCATTTCCAGGTCTTTGCTCCTCTTTGCCGCCTACAGAAGTGCCCCTTGACCCACCCATCTCTTATTTATTCACACTTCAACGCAGGCATTGCCTCTTCCAGAAAGCCCCCCTTCCCCAGCCCCCACTCTACCATGGAGAGCCCTTCCTCGTGCTGCTGTGTGATACACTGAGGGAGGTTCTGTTTGAACAAGTTTGTTGGATCATTCATTTATTTATTACAGAAAGGTGTAGACTTTGGAGCCAGACTCCTCAGGTTTGAATCCCAGCTACTGAGTGGGCAAGTTCTTACACCAATCTCTCTCTGTGTTCTACTTTCCTCATCTACAAAATGAAGAAAGATAGAAGTGCATTGGATTAGACAAAAGGGAATGAAGGGAAGGGAGGGGGATGGAAATAGTCAGTAGAATGAATTGGACATAACTTTCCTATGTTCGTATATGAATACACCCCCAGTAAAACTTTACATCACGTACAACCACAGACTAGAATCCTAATTAGAATAAGTTATACTTCATGTATGTATAAATACGTCCAAACACACTCTACTGTCATGTATATCTAAAAAGACCAAATTTTTAGAAAGTAGTAAAAAATTTTAAATGGAGAAAGTAACTCCAACCTCAAAGGTTGTTGTAAGGATTAAATGAATGAATTCATGTAGAATGTGTAGAACAGTGCCTGGAATATTGGTGACTGCTCTTATGATTTATTAGTTCATTGTACAACACAGGAAAGATATTTGTAAAATTGGACAGAGAAGAGGATCCTGGAAAGATGGCAGAATAGGAAGCATGAGGAATCTGTCTCCCTGCTTAAGACAATTACACTAGCAGAAGTCTCTCTGCTATGGCAATTTTCGATAACCAGAGTGTACTGAAGGCTTGAAACTCCCAGGGGAAGTCTCAGACTACAAATTATTGTTAATTTCAGCTGGTGACACAGTAGCAGCAGCCCCCACTCCAGCCCTGTGCATGTGTTCCTGGAGCAGCCTGTGCACAGCTTGTAAGAGCCGAGGTTCCCAAAAAGGACCTTGTCCTAAATATTGAGGATCTGAGCTCTGATTCTGATTGTTGCTTTTGATCAAAGAGGTGCAGACAGAGAATCAGGTGGCCTTTGTTGTTGCACCTCTCCCTGTGTTTCAAGACCCTTGTCCTCCAGCTCAAGCAACTTCCAGGAATTTAAAGAGCTGGTACCCTTCCTTTTTCTTTTCCTCTTTTTCCCTTTGGGGAGCAGACATTAAAGTGTAGGCCATTCAAAAGCAACTGTTTATACAGAGAAAATTACAAAGTCTCTGTGCATGCCCATGGAAAGGCACAGGCTCAGAAAACACCCAAGAAGACCTCAAGTTTATACCTCAGGCTGGTCCTGGCACATGACGGCTTTCAACAAGAACAACAATGAAAGTAGCAAAAAGCAGCAAATCCTGGAGAAAAAGGTGAGTCTTAATTCCAGAGCAACAAAATATTAGCTTAGTTTTTAACAAAATATCACAAGGCACACAAAGAAATGGCAAAGTGTGGCCCATTCAAAGGAAAAGAGAAATGAACTGGAGAAGACCAGGGGACAGATATATTCTAAAAAGACTTTAAAGATGCTGTAACAACAAAGGGAAGATGTGGGAAAAGCCAAGAAAATGGTGGATGAAGAAAATGGAAATATCCATGAAGAGAGAGAAAACCTCAAAAGAAACCGAAAAGAAATTGTGGAGCTGAAAAGTACAATAACTGAAATGAAAAGTTCACTCCATGGGTTTAAAGGCAGATTTCAGGAGGCAAAAGAAAGAATCAGCAAATTTGAAGACAATGGAAACTGTTGAGATTGGGGAATGAAAGAAGATTAAAGAAGTGTGAACAGAGCCTGTGGGTCCTGTGTGACACCATAAAGCTGATGCACTATGGGAGTCTGAAAGAAGAAAAGAGAAAAATGGACAAAGAGGATATTTAAAGAAATAATGGCTGAACACTTTTCAAATTTTCAAACATAAATATAAAAACCACCCAAGGGGCTGGGGATGTGGCTCAAGTGGTAGTGTGCTGGCCTGGCATGCACAAGGCACTGGGTTCTATCCTCAACACCACATAAAAAATAAATAAATAAAGATATTGTGTCCACCTAAAACAAAAAAATAAATATTAAAAAAAATTTAAAAATAAAAATAAATAAATAAAAACCACTCAAGAAGGGGCCGCGGCTGGGGCTCAGCAGTAGAGTAATTGCCTGGCACATGCAAGGTACTGGGTTTGATCCTCAGTAGGACACTGGCAGACATAAATATAAATAAATAAAATAAAGATATTATGTCCAACTACAATTATGTGTGTGTGTTTGTGTGTGTGTGTGTGTGTGTGTGTGTGTGTGTGTATGCCACCCAAGTAGCTCAAAAAACTCCAGTAAGATAAATTTGGGGACTGGGGATTTGGCTCAGAGGTAAAGTCCTTGCCTATCATGTGTGAGGCCCTGAGTTCAATCCCCAGCACTGCAAATATAAAATAAAAAAACCTTAAACTCAAAGGTGCCCACACTGAGATGCATTATCAAATTGTTTTTTTTTTTTAAGAGAGAGTGAGAGAGGAGAGAGTTAGGAGAGAGAGAGAGAGAAAGAGAGAGAGAGAGAGAGAGAGAGAGAGAGAGAGAGAGAGAGAGAGAGAGAGAATCTTTAATATTTATTTTTTAGTTCTCGGCAGACACAACATCCTTGTTGGTATGCGGTGCTGAGGATCGAACCCGGGCCGCACACATGCCAGGCGAGCGCGCTACCGCTTGAGCCACATCCCCAGCCATCAAATTGTTTAAAGCCAGACATTGAATCTAGAAATTTTTAAAAGCAAGAAGAGAGTAGCAACTTGTCACATATAAGGGATTCTCAACATTATCAGCAGATTACTCATCAGAAACTTAGGAGGCCAGAAAGCAGGGACTGGCTAATATGTTCCAATTGCTAAAACAAAACAAAACAAAAAACCCTGTTAACAAGAGTCCTATAGCTGGCCAAACTGTCCTTCAAATGTGAGGAAGAATTAAGGCATTTCCAGATAAACAAAGGCTGAGGAAGTTTGTTCCCAGTGGATCTGCCCTGCAAGAAATGCTCAGGGGAATTCTGCTGGGTGAAACCAAAGAAGATAGAGAGTAACTTGAAGCTGCACAAAGAGAAAAGATTTCTT
Organism: Spermophilus citellus; assembly: GCF_964194105.1. Taxonomy (NCBI): domain Eukaryota; kingdom Metazoa; phylum Chordata; class Mammalia; order Rodentia; family Sciuridae; genus Spermophilus; species Spermophilus citellus. Next base: position 191,200,829 of record NC_138183.1, read on the forward strand.
TTAAAAAATTTTTTTTAATATTTATTTTTTAGTTTTCAGCGGGCACAACATCTTTGTTTCTATGTGGTGCTGAGGATCGAACCCGGGCTGCATGCATGCCAGGCGAGCGCGCTACCGCTTGAGCCACATCCCCAGCCCAGAGAAAAGATTTTAATAAAGATAAATACATAAGCAATTATAAATGCTAGTACTATTTTTGTAACAATGATTTTGTAACTCCACTTTTTGTTTCCTATATAATTTAGGAGACTAATCATTTACTAGGATTATTAGTTTATGCTTTGAGGCACATAGTGAATAAAGATGTAATTTTGTGACATCAATGACTGAAAGGAGTGCAGACAGAACTGTTAAAGGAACAGAGTTTGTGTATGTTCTTGAAGTTAAGCTGGTATAAATTCAAATTAGAGTGTTACAACTTTAGAATGTTAAGTGTAATCCCCATGGTTACCACAAAGAAAATAGCTATAGAATATGTACAAAAGTAAGTGAGAGAGAAATTTAAATGTTTCACTACAAAAAAAAAAAAAAATCAGCTGAACAGAAAAGAAGACAATAATTCAGGAAAGGAGGGACAAAAACACTGTAAAGCATACATAAAATGACTAGCAAAATGATAGAAGTGAATCCCTTCTTATTAGTACAATTGCCCCCTCTCAGCTCTGGCAGGTATGTTTCAAGACCTCCAAAGAATGCCTAAAACTCCAGACAGTACTGAAACTGCAGATAGTACTATATATACTATGTTTTTTTCATATGTATACTTAGTTATGGTAAAGCTTAGTTTGTAAATTAGGCATTGAAAGAGATTAATAGCAAAATTGATATAAAAAACCAGAACAATTATAACAATATACTACAATAAAAGGTAGGTAAATATGATCTATCTCAACTGTCACAGGGCAGGTATCATAGAAATCACAGATAAAGGCTGGGGGTGTGGGTCACTGGTAGAGCACTTGCCAAGCATATGTGAGGCCTGGGGTTTGATCCTCAGCACTGGGGGGAAAAAAGGCACCAATAAACTACACAAAGGAGTGATTCATGTGCTGGGTGAGATGGGTTAGGACAGTGTGAGATTGCATCATGCTAGTCAGACCAACAATTTAAAACTTATGAATTGTTTATTTCTTAGATTTTCCTTTAATATTATTAGACTTTGGTTGACAACAGGTAACTGACACTACGGAAAGCAAAAGGGAAAGGAAAACTATTGTAATTACTTTAAATGTAAATGGATTAAACTCTGTAATCAAGGCAGAGATTGGCCTAATGGATTTAAAAATACATGATCTAACCACAGATGCTCCTTGAGGTTATAACCCAATAAACCCATTGTAAATTGGAAATATCATAAATAAAAGATGTATTTAATACACCTAATCTATTAAACATCATAGCTTAGCAGCACAGCACAATATAGGGTGTTGGCTGTTTGCCCTTGATCACATGGCTGACTAGGAGCTGTGACTTGCTGCTGCACCCAGCTTTGAAAAGCAGTATCAGACTGCATATTACTCTTTAGTTTGGCAATAGATTAAAACTCGAAATTCAAAGTACATTTTCCTCTGAATGTATATTGCCTTTGCTCCATTGTAAAGCTGAAAATTAAGCCACACTATTTAAAGTCAGGAACCATTTCACTTTACAACCAAAAACACGAATAGATTCAATTTGAAGGATGACAAAAGATGCAGATAGGAACCAAAAGAGAGCAGAAGTGGCTATATCTGATGAACAGCCTTTAAATATAAAAAGATTACAAGAGACCAAAAAAGAACATGAACAAAAGTTTCAATATAGGAAGAACCTAATGAGACCATCAAAACATACGAATCAAACACTGACAACTGAAAGGAGAAATAGATAGTTCCACAATAACAGTGGGGAATTTCAATACCCCATTCTAAATAATTGGGTAGACCAATCAGGTGGGGAAATAAGTAAGGAAACAAAGTACTTGAACAATGCAACAGACCGAACAGATCTCAGAGACATGCACTTAATAGCATGGTATCAGTTTGATCAGATAAAAAGGGTTGTGGAGATGGACAGAGCGATGGCTGCATAACATTATGAATATTTAATACTACTGGAGTACACTTAAAATAGTTAAGATGACAAATTTTATTTTATTTTTTTCATATCAGTTAAACAACTTTTACTAATAGGCAAGTGTTCTCCCACTGAGACACAACCCCAGCCCTCCTCTACAATCTTTTTTTTTTTAATTTTAATATGTATTTTTTTTAGTTTTCGGCAGACACAATATTTTTGTTTGTATGTGGTGCTGAGGATCGAACCCGGGCCGCACGCATGCCAGGAGAGCGCGCCACCGCTTGAGCCACAACCCCAGCCCCAGTCCTCCTCTACAATCTTTATGTTGACTTTTCTACTCCTTTTCATTTGTTAATTCTCACCCTTAAAAAAAAAGCAAATCTAGATGCCCTTCAATAGATGAATGGATAAAAAAATGTTTCATATATACACAATGTAATATGACTCAGCAATAAAAGACAATACAATCATGGCATTTGCAGGTAAATGGATGGAGCTAGAGAAGATAATGCTAAGTGAAGTCAACCAATCCCCAAAAAACCAAATGCCGAATGTTTTCTCTGATGTAAGGAGGCTGATTCATAGTGAGGTAGGGAGGGGGAGCATGGGAGGAATAGACAAACTCTAGATAGGGCAGAGGAGTGGGGGGGAAGGGAGGGGGCATGGGTTATAAATGATGGTGGAATGTGATGATCATTGTTATCCAAAGTACAGGTATGAAGACACGAATTGGTGTGAATATACTTTGTATACAACTAGAGATATAAAAAAATTGTGCTCTATATGTGTAATAAGAATTATAATGCATTGGGAACAAATTTTTACCCCTCACACCTGAGATAGAGCCCTAATATCCAGAATATACAAAGAACTCAAAAAATTAAACAATAAGATAACAAATAACCCAATCAACAAATGGGCCAAGGACCTGAACAGACACTTCTCAGAGGAGGACATACAATCAATCAACAAGTACATGAAAAAATGCTCACCATCTCTAGCAATCAGAGAAATGCAAATCAAAACCACCCTAATATACCATCTCACTCCAGTAAGATTGGCAGCCATTATGAAGTCAAACAACAATAAGTGTTGGCGAGGATGTGGGGAAAAGGGTACACTTGTACACTGCTGGTGGGACTGCAAATTGGTGAGGCCAATTTGGAAAGCAGTATGGAGATTCCTGGGAAAGCTGGGAATGGATCTACCATTTGACCCTGCTATCGCCCTTCTCGGACTATTCCCTGAGGACCTTAAAAGAGCGCACTATAGGGATACGGCCACATCAATGATTATAGCGGCACAATTCACAATAGCTAGACTGTGGAACCAACCTAGATGCCCTTCAATAGATGAATGGATAAAAAAAATGTGGCATCTATACACAATGGAGTATTATGCAGCACTAAGAAATGACAAAATCATAGAATTTGCAGGGAAATGGATGGCATTAGAGCAGATTATGCTAAGTGAAGCTAGCCAAGCCCTAAAAAACAAATGCCAAATGTCTTCTTTGATATAAAGAGAGCAACTAAGAACAGAACAGGAAGGAAGAGCATGAGGAAAAGACTAACAGTAAACAAAGACGAATGGGGGGAGAGAAAGGGAGAGAGAAGGGAAAGCATATGGAAATGGTAGGAGACCTTCAATGATACACAAAATTATAAGAGGTTGTGAGGGGCAAGGGGGAGGGAAAAAAAGGGTGGAGAGAATTGAACAACAGCAGAGGAGGTAGAGAGGGAAGATGGGAGGGGAGGGGAGGGGAGGGGGGATAGTAGGGGATAGGAAAGGTAGCAGAATACAACAGTCACTAATACGCCATTATGTAAAAATGTGAATATGTAACAGATGTGATTCTGCAATCCGTAATTGGGGTAAAAATGGGAGTTCATAACCCAATTGAGTCAAATGTATGAAAGATGATATATCATGAGCTCTGTAATGTTTTGAACAATCAATAAAAAATAAATAAAAAAAGAATTATAATGCATTCTGCTGTCATATTACTAAAAAATAAAACAAACAAAGAAAAGAAAAAGAAATGCTGCAATAAACTCTTGATCATATACAGAAATTATTGCTGCTCTAGTTCACTTCGAGCAAATTTTACATTATGTATATTTTACCACAATAAAAAAAACTGAATAACAGCAAATGAAAAGGGAAACCAACTCAGGAGCCTGATTGTAGAGCCCAGGAGAACACAGTGTGGGGTGTGGAAGATTTGGAAGACATCAGGAAAAAAAAAAACGTAAGGAGTTTTAGACCTTCCGGGAGGGGAAAAGATAACACTAGAGAGGGAGGCTCCCTCAGCAGCTCCCGGAGCAGGTGACTGTGGCTCAATAATGGTCCAAGTCAAATCTACTAAGGCTTCAGCTTCCACCCGCACCCCCCCCCCATGTGGTGGGGTAGTAGGAGGCAGGAGCTAACTGTCTCCTGAGTAGCTGCCAAAGCTGCAGTAAACTCTTGATCATAACAGAAATTAGAATCACATCCAATGAATCACAAATCTGTGTCCTGTAAATTCTTCTAAAATCTCTCAAGAGGCCAGATTCACACCTGAAGCTCTGTTCTCCATTGTGCCTTCTAGGCTTCCCCTGGCCTTCGAGCCTCCCTCTGTTCCCATCCCTACATCCAGGAGCTAAGCTCACCTGCCTGTTAACAAGGATGCGACGATCCTGCCACTGCAGAGTCAGCATGGGAGCTGGAGGGCCTGGGGATCAGGTGTCAGACATTTTATCCCACAGCCTCCCCACTTTGCAGGTGGGAGATGGAGGGCTAGAGATAGGGAGTGACTTGTTCAAGGTCACAGAGCCAAGGAGCAGGAAAGCTTCTAGACTTTCAGCGGAGGGCTCTTTTTACTTCTCCATTGCCATTGTAACTAGGTATTCCCCTAGCCCATTCTGTTCTTCCATTCCCCTGTCTTACTGCCTTTTTTCTCTAACCAACCAACAGACATTAACCTGATGAGTCTGACACCAAGTCAGATTTTGTGCTGGACTGTGAGAGCTCACAGGTGGGGTGGACACACTGACGCAGAAAGGTCTTAGTTCTTGAAGCATTTTGGACGCTGCTAGAAATCTCTGAGGAGCACATGGAGCAGAGGCAGGCCAGAGCACTCAGGAAAGACGTTGTCCTGGTGGGTGTCCTGTTGAGATTAGCCAAGAAGCTAAGGGCATTCCAGACAGGAGGGGAGAGCAAGGGATTCAGGATGACTGGTGCACAGTGAGGGACAAGTCTGAAAGAAGGGGAGCGAGTTGCAGGATAAGAAGCCCTGTGAGCAGGCTGAGGTGACAGGACTTTGTGCCACATGCATAGGAGGCCATAGATGGTCCCTACATTATCAGGTTCCCACTGGAGAGAATCCCAGCAAAGGCTCCCAAGGGAGAGAGGAGAGCCTCTGGGGACCTTGTTCCTCCCCACTAGCCTGTTGGTCTCCTCAGAGAAGCCTGAGAGCTCTCTGTTGCCATCCCTGCCCTCCCCACCAATACATATCCTCTCATTCCCCTCCTCAGTCTGTCTGTCCTCTGTCCACTTGTCTCTCACCTTTAAGCCTAGCAGTTCTTACCAATTAGTCAGACACTCCCCTGTTTTTCCCTTGTTCTGTCTTCCTGACAAGGACCTGAATGGATCCTACCACACACTCTGCAGGCACAGAGCCCTGGACATGGGATTCCTGGCTTTGCCACTGACCCTGCATGGGCAGCTTATCAGTGACCACATATCTGCAGGGTGACTTCCAGCCCACCAAGTCCTTCTTCCCGTGACTGCATTGGCCCCTCATGAAAGTACCCTCGGTAGTGGAAGATGTCTTGTCTGCACCATGGCCCAGAAGCTTCCTGACAAGATCAAGTGTTCCAGACGGCCGATGAACCCAGGGAACTGCATTATTACAGCCTTGCGTGCAAAGGGCTGTGTTCGTTCATTACCTTCAGTACCAGGACAAACAGAACTCTGGAACGTTAACCCCACAGAAGTTTACTCTCAGAGCACACTCAAATCAGTGCCAGCCATAAGCAAACAAGCTAGAAAGAGGTTTTCTGATTTTTTAAAAAAGGAATAGCTCATGGTAAGAAATGCATGTTATCACAATGATTGATAGATAGATAGATAGATAGATAGATAGATAGATAGATAGAAAAAGATAGATGCACACTGTACACGTACATATCTGAAACAAAAGTTTGACAGACAATGCTTCCTCTTACCACATAAAATACACTCTTTCTATCCTATTCTGTTCCATTGGGAGTAGTAATGATGGTCACAAACCTGTAAATTGGTTTCACATTCCACCAACAGGTTATAGTGAGAAGTTTGAAAACCTCTGCTTTAGTCTGTGTTCTTGTTAAAACAAAAGAATTCCTCCGGCAGCCCACTTGCTCTGCAGTCACTGACTGCTCGCTGCCTCCCTCTCCAAACCTTTCTCTGCTACATTCACTTAGAATTCTTCACCAAGCATTTTCTGGGGCCCATACCTCGATCAGCTAGACCAGTGAAATGGTTGTCCGGGTTCATTGTTTCTACTTTCTCACCCCCATTCATCCCTCCAAAAGGCCACTCGCTGGCCTCTGTCACTCTTAAGCTGCTGCTGCTGGCTCACCAACCTCACTTGTGACTTCTGTCCCAACAGATCCTCTTTCTCCATGACTTTCCTCCCGCCATGATGAGCTGCTCCTCTTGGTCTCCTTGGGCCTCGCCAAGGACTGTTGCTAGGCTCTGCTCTGCAAGCCGTACTCCCCTCACTCTGAAGTCACTTGCGGGGATCATTCCATCCCATCCTCCCCACCCCACCTCACCTCCAGTTGCTCCCTGGGGCTGAAGGACTGGGGATCTGTATCTCCAGCAGTGACCTCTCGCTTGAGGCTGCGCCCAACCTCTCTGCCACCTGCCACCTTGTCTCAGGCCTCATGCTCTCTTGAACCCTAGATTTAGCTCTTAACCAAATTGTCCCTCACATCATCTTGGTGGGGGGTGCCCACCACCCACCCAGCTGAATAAACCAGGGACCTGGGACTTGCCCAAGATGCCTCCCTCTTCCTCATCTCCAGTGTATGTCCAGCCTTCCCGAATCTACTTCTCTCGGCCCACATCACCTGATGCTGGTCCAGGTGAACATCTCCCACAGGGACCATGACAACCCCCGCTTGAGGTCTCCTGTTTGTCTCTCATCCCTTCCACACCCAGCTCTTGGAATGGTAAGAGGGTCTCTTCGAAAATACAATTCTAATCATGTCACTAAGTGGTTTTAAATCTCTCATGACTCCCTGTCACTTTTAGGCTAAGGTTATAATCCCCCATAGAGAACCCCAGCCCACGTCTCCTGCCTTACCTCCCCCTGGCACTTCTGTTCCACACACAACCACCTCCAGGTCCTTGGTCCAGGTGCCCTCTTCCCTCCCAGCCTTTGCCCCTCTAACTGGAACACTATCTAAAGTCCTCTCTCCCTCCAGTCGCAGCTTGGCTGTCAGCACCAGGGAGGCCTCCTCTGGCCCGAGTGTGGGTTCTGTCAGGCTCCTGCAGTACCCTTCCTGTCTTCCACAGGGGTCCTTGCCACACTTTGAAATACTGGCTCATGCTTGTCTTCTCTGCCTCTAGACTCTAGGCTCTGTGAGTCCAGAAACTCCACGGTGCTCATAGCTGTGTCCCCAGCCTGGAGCTCAGGACCTGGCACAGGGTAGGCACTCAATGAGCATTTGTTAAAGAATGGACTTTTAAACTTCAGGAAGTCAAAACCTTAGGCAGAATCATGGTGTCAGGAGGGGACAATACTGGATGTTTGGAACATAGACTGTTATAACCAGAATCATAGGATATTAGAATCATGAAAATATATGGATTGGATTTGCAGAATTTAGACACATGGGACCAGAGACTATTTTGGTTCCAACACTTCCCAGTTTTGACTTTCAGTTTTATTTTTCTTATTTAATTATTTTTGGTACCAGAGCTTAAACTCAGGGGCACTTGACCACTGAGCCACATCCCAGCCCTATTTTGTATTTTATTTAGAGACAGAGTCTCACTGAGTTGCTTAGCACCTTCACCATTGCTGAGGCTGGCTTTGAACTCGCAATCCTCCTGCCTTAGCCTCCCAAGCTGCTGGGATTACAGGTGTGTGCCACCTTGCCTGGGTTCAGTTTTATTTTTTATAAAATTTTTCTAATGATAAGAGGCCCTTCTTTGCCCAGTCTGGGGGTCATCATGAGCTGTCAAGGCTCGTGGACTTAACTGTGAGTGTACACATCCTGATCCCTGTGTGCTAGGATGGGGGTTGGGTGATGTTTGAACTGTGTCTCTTTGAAACCAACAACTGTCTGGGGCTCTGAATGAAAGACCTTGGTTAGGCTATTTAACCTGACCTAATTGAGCTGTGGGGCCTATTTTCCTGAGTCCTATTTTCCTCTGCTTTGGCCTGCCATGCATCAGTGATTAGAGTGAGAGCCTGGGACCGGAGAAAGGAATCTTCAGGAGAGCCTCTCCACAATCAAGACAGACTGAACTGCCTTAGAGAGCTGGATTTTACAGATGGGGAAACAGAATCAGAGAGGGTAGGGCTTGTCCAGGGTCACATAGGGTGTTGGGAAGAGAGGCAATCTAGAATCTTACTCCTTGGGCTCCTGGTCAGGCTCCTTCTGAAATCTTCAAAGTCACTCATCTCACAAATAGAAGGACAGGGACTTGAATCCCAACCTCTGATTTCTGAGATGCCATATTGCCCCCCTTAATCCTTCATCCTCATCACATGCTGGGAAGTGCATGGAGCAGAGAAGTTGATGGGAAAACAGGTGGACCAAAAACAATGGGGGGGAAGAGGAGATAGGACCATGCTTAACTACCCAGGCCAGGGTGGCAGGCTTGGCTCCACCACTTCCTAAAAAGCTTTTAAAAGACTCTATTTCCTTTTCTATAAAATGAAGAAAATGCTTACCTTACAACTTGTGGAAAGTGATATGCACAATTCTGGACACATGGTAGTTGCTCAGTGTTTATATTATGAATAATAATAATCCTTTTCAATAAAAATTACAGAGGCTGGTGTTCAGTATACCTTGTTGAATAGCAGCGCTGACTTGGTGCACACAGCTGCCCTCCAAGCTGGGACTTGGGGGGAATGAGTGGGGGATGAAGAAAGAGACCTATAATTACTGAGTTCCCACTGTGAGCCAGGAACCATGCAAAATGTCACAACTGACAACATCAAAGCCGATGCAATCAGTAGTCTGATTTTGTAAGTGGGGAAACTGAGGCTCAGAGTGGGGGAAGTGCTTTGACTAAGGTTGTATATAAGTGGTAAATGAAGGATTTCACCTTGGATGACTGGACCTGAGGGCCCCCACCTATTCACACCTACATGTCCTCTGCCTCTGCTGAGAGATCTTCTGTGCCACTCCCCATGTGGGGCCACGCTGGACCCTCTGTGTGGGTCCTGGTCCCAGAGAAAGCTCTGATCATCAGGGCTTTGCCCTGGCACTACTGCCAGCCTCAACCCCTCCACGTTGTTGAGGACCAGCACGTGAGGTCCTGTCTGCCCATCAACCTCACTTCCCTTTACATTGCCCATTCCCAGACCCAGCCAACAGTCCCCTACTGGAGGACAGGACCCCAAACCCTGCAGTGCTCTCCATCCTCTTGGCCTTGATTGGGCCTTTTCCACTGCTTGCACTGGCCTGTCCCTTTAGCCCCAGTGGTTGGTATCCTAGGGCTTCCAGATAAAGACCTGGGTGCTGGGAGGTCAAGTTCTATCCCTAAAACCAGGCCTGAGGGGGGGAAGCAGACCGGCCTAAGTTTGAGGAGGTAGGACGCTGAGAGCTGGGAATGGCATGTGAAGGAGGAGTAGCTGAGGGAGGAGGGAGAGGAGAGGGTGAAAGGGAAGGGCAGGTGCACAGTTGCATAAGGCTGTGTGCCCTAGGCCATTGCGTGACTGAACTCAGGAGCTCTGCCAGGTGGGTGAAGAAAGTTCATCAGCCAGGGCTTTGTACTGTCAGCACAGACATTACAGAGATGGTTTCACAAAGGAGGGGGGCTTCAGCCCACAGTGAGTGGCCAGGTCAATAAACTGCCCAGGGCCATGCCAAGGCTCCTTCTCCCACCCCAGCCATTCTATGTCCTGCTCTTGGAGCTGCAGGACAGGTCCTGTCACTCCAAAAAGGAGAAAGGACACTTGTCTACACATGTGCTTTCATCTTCATTTCTAGTGGTTGTCACAGGAATGGAACATCCTTGGAGTCCTTCCCAGTGTGCATCCTATGGCCACCTGGGAAGTGGTGCTCCTGCCCCCATTTTGCAGACTGGAGCTCAGAGAGGGGTAGTGGTTGTCCAAGGCCACATGGTAAGAGAGGCAGAGCTGAGATGCAAAGTTAGTTTCTGGGCTATTGGCACCTGTGACAGTGGCCCCAGTAAATAAGACATAATTAATAATTTAACTGAAGATCATAATATACAAGACATAGTTCTGGTCTCAACTCACTCATTCATTGCAATTCCATGTGGAATTTTCTGCTGTTATCACCCCTATTTTACAGAGAGGGAAACTGAGGCATAGAGATATTAAATAACTTTTTCAATTCACAGAGCTAGTATGTGGTGGCAAAAGGACTTGAATCTAGGCATTCTGTCTTCAGAGCTATGCTCTTAACTGCTTCACTTACATGGGGCTCAGGATGGAGGGAGGTCCAATTATGTTGGGTGGTCCCTGCTCTCTCACTCATGGGAAGGGGCCCAGCCAGGCCCTGTGGTTGATAGCATGGTGAGCTGATCTGGCCCTGGACAACAGGTAGACCAAGGGATGGCTTCCAGTTTTACCCAGGTCAGTTCAAATCAGTTCAGAGCACTCTGGGGGAACTATGGTGACCTGTGCTGAACTGCTTATCTCCAGAGGACATCAGCAGACCAAGAGGAGGTTGAAGTCGCATGTAATGCTCATGGGATGAGGCAACAAGTGGTCAAGGGTGGTGTGCCGGGGTACTTGAACTGAGGAGAGTAGGGAGGCTGGAGCCGGGGAGTCCAGTCCTGGCTCTGGTCTCACTGCACAGACCTGGGAAAATCTCTGGCCCCAGGATGAGTTTCCCTAAATGTCCAGTGAAGAGCTTGGACAGTGTGTTTCTCAGGCCCCTTCCAACTTGCCTCCTTTGCTCAGAAAAGAGAACAAGGGTTCACTTTTTAAGAAAGGACACTCCTTCTTGCCAAGTTCCTCCTAGGTCAGAAGTTTCTGGCAGTCTTTGTCTTTCCATCTACAAATTCTGGCTTTGGACAAAAGCCTTAAACCCTGAAGGAGTGACTGGTGATAGAGGAGAGGGCAGTGTTCAGGCAGTGCACATCACAACTGCCTTACTGGGGAAAAGCACATCCCTCTGCCTCCCCCAGACCTCCCCATTTGGTCTGGCCGTTCCAGAAATTAAATGGCTAATGCTGGGCAGCTCTTTGATCCAGCCCAAGGTGCCAACGTCCATTTGGCCATGTCATCATGCTGCTGTGCCCCTGTAGCCTGGTTAGGCAATATGACTGTCACCGCAGGAGGAGACACGAGGCGGTGGAGGGAAAAGGCCAGACACACTCAAGTTCATGTCCTGCCATGGCCGCTGACTCACTGTGTGCACTTGGGCTACTCCCATCACTGAGATTTAGTTTCTTCTTCAAGGTTCTTCACCTCACTGAGTTGTATTAAGTGAAATAAGGGGCAAAATACCTGGCATGGAGTAGAGGTTCAGACTGTGGTGGCTTCCCCTGTGGCAGGTGAATGACAAATGTTTGGGTTCAGGGGGAGGGGAGAAATGTAATGTGGTATATCAGAAAAGGGGCAGATTTTTAAGTCAGAAAGATTCAAGTTCAACATCAGACTCTGCCACTTACTCATTGTTATGGCTAATTTGTGGCCCCCCTCCCTCCATTTTATCTGTTGAAATCCTAACCTCCAGGGTCATAGAATGTGACTGAATTTGGTAGAGTCTTTAGAGAGGCATGTAAGTTAAAATGAGGTCATTAGGGTGGACCCTAATCCAATATGACTGGTGTCCTTATATGAAAAGAAAGTTTGGACACAGACACGTGGAGAGTGCCATGTGAATATGAAGACAGCCATTTCCAAATCAGCAAGAGAGGCCTCAAGAAACCAACTCTGCTGCCATCTTGACCTTGGGTTTCCAGCCTCCAGAACTTCGAGGTAACGAATTTGTGTTAAGTCATCCATGGGTGGAACTTTGTTGTGGTAGCCCTGACAAACAGATGTGCTCACACGACACCATTCTAGTTATTTACACTCCCTGCACTTCCCAGAGCACATAAATTGAGACAATGCCTGAGAAGGCACAGAGCACACAGTAGGCCCTCGGCAAGTGCTGGCTTTGCCTCCCCTTGGAGCAGGGGAAGAGCAGCTGGCTCTGGGGGAGGGGAATGGGAATGTTACTGAGTCATTCCACATCAGCAGGAATCCAGGGTGCCCTACCTCTCCCTTCCCACATTGGCAACTTTACCCTCAGCACCACCCTGACCTCGAAGCTGGCTTTTTGCCAGTTGTAAGGTGAACAAGGTTCATGGCTGCTCTCACCTCTGCCCAAGCTCAGTAGCCAAACTGCCATACTTGACTGGCAGCTTGGCATAGGCTTAGGCACCAGGTTGGGGGAAAAACCTGGAGAGCAGTGGCCGAGGTCGGGGTGGTCTTGGGGTGGTCTCAGGGGCTGGCTGTTGGGCTGTGGTATATTCCAGAATGCTTGCCCTCTGCATTTCATCTGATGCTCAAAGCAATCATCTCAGCTGGGCTGGGCTCAGGGCTCTTCCTGGTGCTTAGAGAAACTGAGGCCCAGAGGAGCTGAGGGACTCCCCCTCACAGACCGGTGCTGGGGTCAAGAGACTTCGCTCTCCAGACTGCTCTTTCAGCCTGTTCTCCAACCCTGGCTCTTTCTACCACCAGACGACTGACTTCCTCTGACACTGGGAGGCTGTGGGTGTGAGAGGAAGCACAGGACCTAAGAGTCACCAGACCCCCGTTCAAATCCCAGCTGGCCCAGGAACTGGCTGTGTGACCCTGGGCTCCCCTTCCATGGGGGCTAATCATGCCCGCCTCCATGGGCCAGGCACTTGAAGGCTCAGTGCTACAGAAGGCCATCCCCCTATCCCCTGTCAAGGCCCTTGATAAATGGCATCTATTGTGACTGTTTGAAAACTAACTGCTTCAGAACTGTCACTGAATCAAATTCCTGGAGAGCCAGGAAGTGTGCCTGTGGGTGGAGAGACGTCTGGCACTTCCAGAGGGCCCAAGGCTTCCCTCCCACACGTCTCCCTTCCCAATGCCTGGCAGCCCCTGAGAGAGAAGGTAAGAGACTCCCCCAGCCCACTGCACCCCTTTGAAACTCGCCTCCCCGTCTGCAGTTTCCAGCTCAACAAACGTTCTTTTAGTTTCTTTCTAGTATCTGTCACATCCGAACTTATTTGGTCTATTTTATTTTTCACCAGCCCCCACCCCCACCCCGCCCCCAGCACACACACAGAGAATGACAATCATGTTTCAGGGTTTTGTGTTGTTCATTGCTCCATCTCCTTCACCTGGAATGGTGCCTGACACATAGTAGGTGTTCAGGAGGGAAGGAAAGAGGAAAGAAGAAGGAGGAGGGAGGGCTGAGCATGGTGGTACATGCCTGTAATCCCAGTGGTTCTGGAGGCTGAAGTAGGAGGATCACAAGTGCAAAGCCAGCCTCAGCAAAAGCGAGGTGCTAAGCAACTCAGTGAGACCCTGTCTCCAAAAAAAAAAAAAAAAAAAAAAAAAATACAAAATAGGGCTGGGGATGTGGCTCAGTGGTCAGGTACTCCTGAGTTCAATCCCTGGTACCAAAAAAAAAAAAAAGGAGTCAGGGAGGAGGAAGTTATGGATTCTTTATAGTCAGCCCTCTGCTGCAGTTGGGGATGTTGCCTCTACCTTCTAGAGGCTTCCATCTGGTGCATGAGTCCAATGTGGACTCAGGCGGTGGCTGCTGGTGGGATCTGCACTGTGACAGAGGGGAGGAGGCAGCCCGCTGGGAGAGTCATTGGCTTCAGGCTGTAGGAGGGGTACATGGGAGGCCTGGGGAGCCTCTGAAAGGAGCCATTGCTGAATTAGAGGTAAGAGTTAGGGAGACAGCAGTCCAGGGAGAGAAGCACTTATAGGAAGGCTCACTCACAAAGGAGTGAGAGATCATCCTGGGGCTTCCTGGGGCCACTGGGCAGTGTCTCCTGGAATTTGATGCTGGAGGGCCTGGTCAATGAGTACAGGGACTGGGAAGGTGGGTGCTGGGTGGGGGTGATGGAACACAGCCTGCAAATCCAGGCTGTGTTGCTCCTAGTCCTCAGATGTTTCCCCTCAGGTGAGGGCTGGGGCTGCCAGGTGTTGCCAGCTATTTACCAAGTGGATGCAGATGTTTTTCGGTGATTGCTCCCACTCTGCCAGGTAAGCACATGGTGCTTGGTGTCTCTGTTTCTGCCTTCCTGTCTGTCACTCACCTGGTGTGGGGGCCAGGCTGGGCCCAGCTAGGCTGGCTGTGGGATATTGGAGCAGCCACTGCCCCCTTTCTGAGCCCATTGCCTCCTCAGACTGGTGGTCATCCAGGCCTCACAGACCTCTCCTTCCAGAGCTGGTATTTTGGCAGATGAAGCAGAGGCAGGACAGTAGGTGGTGACATTTTTAGCCAGAAGACACTGCCCAGTTGGCCCAGGAAGGATTCACCTTGCTAGGGCTGGGTTAGGCTCTGGTCCTATTCCTCTAGCCAGATACACTTCAGCTCAGGAGGCCCCGGGGGAACCCTGAAGCCATGAATTTCTGGCTCATTATAGACCCACTTGGTGGCCTCACCAAGTTTTTGCCTCTCCTAGGCCTTGTTTTTTCTGTTTTTGAAAAATGGTTATAAGGGCACTAGTCCCTTCTCTGCAGAGGCAGGAGGCCTGCTCCTCACCCTAGATTTGGCACAGTCCACCTTGGGCATGTACATTCCCTTTTCAGGTCTCAGTCTCCCCTTCTGTGTGTGGAGAATGTTGCACTTGAGAGCCTCTAAGTTGCTTCCAATTTAGACATTCTTCTGAGCCTCATTGATTTGACAGATCCAATTGATTCTCGGCAATCACATCACTGCTCAAATTCTCCTGGAATGTCTCCAAGGAATTGCCCATTTCCTACAGCTTCCTTCTACCTCCCGAGAGTTCTAGTATAAAGGGCTCCCTCACACTATGCCTTTCTTCTTGCATGATCCAGCCACCGGGGCCAGTTCTGCCTGCATAGCCTCTATGCATTTCAATAGACCCTAGGCATGGGCAGCCTGGCCTGGCCTTATGCTGAGCTCCAGGGATGAGGAGGACTCAGCGTTGTCCTGTGAGGACTGGAGAGCCATGGACAAATCCACTAGTTCTATCTGACCCCAGACTCAATCATAATCCCATCTGCCATACGGCCCCTTTTGGGCACCAGACCCTCTTTCCTCATCAGATACCCTTAGTGTCTGTCTCATTGGGTCCTCATGACAATCCTGCCGAACAATAATTAGAATCCCATTTTGTAGATGAGAAGACTAAGGCCCAGAGCAATCATAGATCTCTCCAAACTTCACATGGTTAGTACATTTGAGGCTTGATTAAAACCAGTCTAAGCCAGGTGTGGTGGCATGTGCCTGTAATCACAGCTACTCAGGCCTGGATCCCAGAGTCCAGGCCACCCCTAGCTGCTCCCCTCCCACCCCAACACACAGAGTGACTTTGGCTTGGCCTCTTCCCCTTTGGGACTCTGTGTTCTCTATTTGCAGACAAGAGGAGGGAACAAAATCCCCAAGCAATGCACAGCAACCACAGTAGCCATAGATGAATCAAACACCATGTTGTTGAGATCTAGAAGGGTACACAGGGATCTGAATGTCCTCTTTCCCCTCTCCCAAGTGCCCTCCCAGGTCTCATGGTTGCTCCAGCTGGGCCCACCCAACATCTCAGTGGAAAGTCTGTTCACTTAGGAAAGGAGTTCCGCAGACAGTGATGGGGTGGGAGGGACTCAGAAGGGATGAGATCAGTGTGGCCAGCTGCCCACTAATATGGTGAATGAGAGCATCCCTGGATTAGCTAGCCCCATCACTAACCAGCTGAGTGACCTTGGGCAGAGCTCTTAGCCTTCCTGAACCTCAGTTTCCATATCTATAAAATAGTGATACTTACAGTACCAACTTGGGGGAGTTACTAATATTGAAGATAAAATAAAGATTATAGGGAGGCCTGCCGTCAAACTCATGGCCTTGAGTCTCGCATGTGGTCAGCATCCTGAAAGCAAGGCCCTGATGACTGGGTGATGATGATGATGGTAGTGATGAGGGGGAGAAGGATGACAACCACCGTCAGGATGAGCAACACGAGACGCCGTGCAGCCTCCCCCAGACAGGCTGGGTACTCTCGTGCTTCCAAATCTCACTTGAAGTTTCTTTTCCTTGGCAGCTGCTGCCCAAGACATCCCACTCCAGCACAAAATGAATCCAAGTCACCAAGTAGCCAGGCCCTGTGCATCTGAGCCAAGATGAAGCTGGGGGTCTGTCCCTAAGGGCAGATCAGCACCCAGCAGCTATGCCCAGGGCTCAGGAAGCATCAGCTTTGGAGGAATGAATAGAAGGTTTCCCAGGGGAGGCAGAGCTTAGCCAGAGTAGGAATTGGCTGGAAGAAGAGAATAGGATTTCTCTTTTCCATTTCGAGGCATTCCAGGCAGATGAAATAACATGTGCAAAAGCAGAGAGGTGTGAAATAGCATGTTGAGCCTGGGAAACTGCAAGAAGCACAATATGGTTAGAACATTGGGAGCAAGTGGAGGGAAGGGAGAAATGAAAGTGGGACGCAGAGGACATTTGGGGCAGATCACAAAGACCCTCTGTACTCACCAGACATTCACGATTTATCTTGGAGGCAATGGGGAAGTTGTTCTTCACATCATGCAATGAACATTCCAGAAGGTCTACTTCCCTGCATCAATCATCATTGATGGATGTCAATGATGGGTGACGTTTCATTGGGGGTTCAACGAGAAAGCCCTTGCTTTTGGAAGGTGGTTCTGCCCACAGTATGAGAATGAAATGGAAGGGTACATTGGTGCCCAAGGGCCAGCGTGGAGGTAGTTGTTCCAACTTAGCAGAGAAATGATGAGGGAATGAGGCAGGTAGGGCCAGGAAGGAGGGGTGGGTCTGGGGAACTTAGAGGAAACAGAACTGCTGAACAGGGGAGAGACTGGGTATGAAAGAGTCTTGGGAGACTTCAGGCTCCTTCCTGGAGCAACTGGGCAGAAGCAGAGCCAATTCCTCTGGTGAGTTTAACAGGACAAACAGCTCAATTTGGTAGTGGTGAGCAAGACATCCATGTGGAATGTCCTGGAAACAGGGCGAATATCCATATTCAGGAGGTAGATCTGAGCTGGAGGTGCAAATGTGGAAGTCAGGGCACTTTGCAGTTTACAGAGCATTTTGTTCTTACCCATTTAGTTCAATTTGGGCCCCACCAATCAAAAGGGTCCCCAGGATGCTGGAGTCCCCTACTGGACTAGATGTTAACCTTTTGTGAATCGTGCTGGGCTAGGGGCCCTCAGGGGATAGCAGCTACTCACCAAGAAGTAAGTGAAAATCTTTGCAAGCCGGCTGACTATTGCCCCAGCTGCTTCCTCTGTAATCCCCACAAGAACCTGCTAGGCAGATATTGTAATCCCTTTTCAAAAGAGGAAATGAGGGCTCAGTGAAGTATCTGACTTACCAGCAGAGCTGGAGTTGAACCCAGGACCCAATCCATGCCCATGTTTTCTAGAGTGGGAATCGAAACCCAGAATTCTTGACTCTTTAATCAGAAACCTTTCCTCTTATTCATAGGGCCACTTCCTGTAGTGAATTCCAGAACTTCTGATTTTGAGCCAATTTTTCCTTCCAAGAAATTGTGTTGAGAATGACCAGGCCCGTGGTGCCGTAGGGTGGAGTGGGATGAACCTACTGGGAATTTCCAGGCTTGGGGATCCCCCACTCCTGGTGAGGAGAATTATGGGAAGCTTCTGAGTAGCAGTGGCCTCTTAGGGGATGACACCTCTAGCATTAGGAGGCCTGGGGACCAGCTGTGCCTGCCTGGGCTTGGGCCCACCACCTCTGGCCTGTTCCCTTCACGGGAACACACTCCCTTCAAAGCAGCCGGCATCTTCTCACCAAAAATGTTCCCCCAGAGCCCAGCTATTCATTCACTTAACATTAAACAACTGTAGCAATCTCCCTTATCTGTGGTTTTGTGTTCTATGGTCTCAGTTACCTGGGTAGGTTCGCAAATATTAAGTAGAAAGTTTCAGAAAGAGACAATTTATACGTTTTTAAATTTTGTGCTGAGAGCATGGTGAAATCTTGCACTATTCTCTGTCCCACCCAGATTGTGAATCATGCTTTGGCTCAGCATAGCCACCCTGTGTAAACTGCCTGCTTGTCACTTACTAGCCATCTTGGTTATTAGATCAACCGTGGAGGTTTCACAATGCTTGTGTCTAGGTTTGGTACTATCGGCAGTTTCAGACATCCCCTGGGGGTCTTGGCGTGTATCCTCTGTTAGATAAGGGATAGGGGAGCTACCATATTTGGAGTGCTTCCCATGTGCCCTGTGCCGCCTGTGTCCAGACTCACCTGGGTTCAGTTTCTCCTGGGTCCAGGCTGGTGGAAGAGTTAGATGCTAAATAGATAATGAGAGTCCAGTGAGGAAGAAGCGGGCAGGGGCATTGTGTTCTTCCCTGTATGACTCCTGAGTGGGCCCCCTGTGAGAGCAGGAAGATGCTGCGGGGCCATGAGATGGACGGATAAAGGAAGGAAAGGCAGAGGAGGACAAAAGGAAAGGAACCCTACAAGGGAATTAGGGGTGGGATAACATTTCTATCCTTGGAGAGCGAGGTGTGACAGCTGCCCATCTAGGCAGGAGGCTGGACTCAGAGACGTCAGGGCCTTCCAAGATCTGGAATATTCTGCTCCACTGTGGCTCCAGGTAGCATCCAGCTGCCAAAAGAACATTCTGGCATTTGCTCAGCTGTGACCCAGAACACACAGAATTGATTTTCCTGTTGACTCCTGCTCAGGTTCTGGGACAGTGTTGGCAGGGGAGAGTGGAGTAGGAGCGGCCTATCAGCAGGGCCCTGGCCTCCTGCCCCAGGGCCCAGGGGAAGCCCCTTAGGCATGACCCACAGTGTTGCACTGTGCCAGGTTTTTAAAAACATGTAGTTTTGTTTTTTAACTTTTAAAACTTCTCTGAGAAGATGATTTTAAAAACCAGCTCCTTATTCTCTCTTCTCTTGGTCACTGTTTTTATGCCTCCTGTGCTGTGACCATCAGAAAAAGAGAGCCCCCCACCCCCGCCGCAACCCGTGGGAGCCAATAAAGAAATGACTTTATGAGGAGGGGATGGAGAGGGGACCTATGATTATTGAGCATCTGCTTGTGCCAGGTCTTACACGGCTCCCATCATTTCTCTTGCTTTGGATGAGGAGACTTAGAGACAAAGTAGTATGTCCAAGAGCACTTAGTTAATGATGGTCATGCTAATGAAAAAGATAATGAGGTGAGACCGTGACTTGAAAACTGGCGATTCCTTATGGGTTAACCTATTGCACGTTCAGGCCTACCGTACGCCGGGCACAATGAAGATGTTCTCTCTACATTCTCACAAGAACCTTGCAAGGAGGGAGTTATTTTAATTTCCAAGTTATTTCAATTGAGGCTAAGAGAGATTGGTGACTTGCCAAGGACTCCCAGCAAGTCAGGAGGGGGCCGCACCTTGAACCAAGTCAGTTTCCAAAGTGCCCCAGTTCCCTGGCCTCAAGCCACGGTACGTGCTGACTCAGGAGGTGGAAAGACACTGGCCTGGTGGTTGGGAATGCCAGGCTGGAACAAGCTGTGCTCTCCAGCTCTGGGTGGCTTTGGGCAGGTCACTGTCTTCTCTGAGCCTCACTGTGTAAGCTGTGAAGTGAGAAGTTGAACTCAACCACTTTCCTGCTGTGTCCACCTCTGGATATGTGGTATGAACAAGCAAGACTGCGTCTACTTCTGCCCCGCCCATGCTTCCAGAGCCTGGGACGGCCCTTGGCTCAGAGGCTTCAGTGAACCGCCACTGACCATCGGGGGAGTGGGAATGTGCGGCTGCACGGGGGAATGGGGCAGCATGAGGGCGCACAGCAAGTGGGTAGGACGACCAGGTTGCCCTTGGTGACACCCTGAGTCCTCCCTTCCTGGGCTCAGGCCTCTAAAGGGAGGTCTAAGGAGTCCCTCTCCAGTCTCACTGGGGAGCTCCTGACCTGGAATGCCTCCGCAGAAAGGCCTGTGACCTCTTGGCCTTTATTTCCTGGCCCTCTGAAAGGTCAGACTTGGAAGCTTACTAGGGGGCTGAGCAGTGTAGTGTAAGTGTTAGGGTCACTTTTGTCACAGAGTGATCAGCCATGTTCCCCACACTTCCACTCTAGGATGAGAAGACCAAATCACAGGGACCCCCCAGCAGGAGACAGCTAGAACTCTCTATCTGCCCACCCTGGGTAACCACCCACCGTAGCAATGCTTGTGGCGGGGGGGGGGGGGCAAGGCAGAGATATTTTACACCATGACCTGGATTGATCTCCTTGTTCACGCACTTCAGGTGACTCATGGAGGACACACCATGGGCCTTCATCTTACCCATCTGGTCAGCCAGCCACAGAAGCAACAGCAACCATTTATTGAGCACTTACTGTGTGCCAAGCAAGATGCTCAGCTCTGCATTTATTATCACATTTGATCCTCACAACAGCCCTGGAAGTTACTATTTTAGTTCCCATTTTAGAGTTGAGAAAACGAAATCTTGGAGACATTACTAAACTTGTCCAAGTTCATACATCTAATTGTGGTGGAGCTAGGATGCAAATCCAGGCTACAAAACTTGTGTTCTTAACCACTACACTAGACCTGCTTCTTCCAACCATTCACCCAGTTATCCGGTTACCCATCTGCAGCAGACAGGATCCACACTTAAATTAGGATAGTTAAAAGTGAGCTTAATATGGGACCATTTAGAACAAGATGAGGAGGCAGGTGGTGTGCAAGGAAACCACACAGGATCCTTCCAGTGCCCTAGAATCAGAAACAGCAGAACTAGTGTCTCCCAGATCCTGAAGGGCTGAAGTGGAGGAAGGAGGCAGAGAGGGCTGCCCAGCAGGAGCCGAGCCTATCATCAAGGGAAGTGGCCAGGCTGAGGCACCACAGAGAGAGAAAGAGAGAGAGAGAGAGAGAGAGCGCGCGCGCGCGCGCGCGCGCCCAGGAATAAGTACCATGGCTTTCCTCTTCCCTCCTCCCTCCCTGGCTAACTCCTGCTTGGCCCCCCTTTGGTTTCACCCAACCAGAAGCCAAAGGGCACTGGAGCCTGTCAGTGCTGCCCCTTCTGGTCAACTTCTGGACACAGGGTAGGATTGAGGGGAAGGAGAGCAGGTCTGAAGGGCACAGGGGAGGTTTCCTATGCACCATCTGTCTACCGGTTGGCATAGTTGCTGTGTCAAGCTCTGCTATCGGTATGGGGATATTATTCCAGGCAAGACACACGTGGTTTGTTCATTCATTTGTTCATTCATTCACCAAATACTCTATGAGAAGCTCTGCACTGGGTGATGGGGACTGGGAGGAACACAACTTACCATACTTTTGAATTTTGCATGAATTATTGCCCTGGAGAGCTGCTTTCTTGCTTGGAAAGTGTGTGTATGGTTGGGGGTGTGGGGTGTCAGATGAGAGAGAAATCTTCCAACCAGCAGAAAATCTATTTGCTGAATTTCCTGATCTGACCAATTAGTCTTAGGATTATATTTGGCTTTTATGGGATGGAAACTGTAGTCCTAGGGATGCACGACTACAGTGACTTGGTCTCATTAACATCCTGATGAAGAAACAAGGCCCCATGGAGCAAGTCACAGTCCTGCACTCCAAGAGCTGCTAAGATACAAGAGGAGGTGGCTGGCGAGAGCCCATTTATCAAAGGTCTGGCCCTTGCAGGAGCTATGCCTCCCTCTGGGCCCTGCCTCCCTAACTGCATGGAGGTGCCAGAACCCGCCCCTTGCAGTTCAGTGAGTCTTGGAGGAGGCCTCAGCTGGGTCTCCTGTCCTTTACCCCGTGCCATCCCCAGAGCCAGAGCCATGCCCTGCATGAACGCCTCTGTGCTTCTGATTTCCTTCAGACCTTCAGGCCGCTTCCTTGCTTCACTGCACTCAATTACAACCCACTCCCCTTGGCCCTGATTTAATTACTGCAGCGGGCGCCCATCTGAGCTCATTACCACCTGGCTGCTCAGACTGCTGTGAGGTTAATGGTGCTGCCAGCGCTGATCTGAGGGGTCCATGCAGGGTGGGGGCAGCTGAGAGCCCACCTGGATATGTGAGGGGTCTGCCTCTACAATCCCCCCATCCCCAGGACATCAGGAGCCCTTGATGCTCACACAGTGATGTGCTCTCAGCCCTCGGGCCTGGCAGGGATGGGTTCGATCTGCCTCCTCCGTCTCCAGCCATTTTTGTTGGCTAGGTCGGTCAGTAGACTTTCAAAGTAATTTCTTGCAAGGCTTTTTTTTATCTGTATATTTGTATTTCAGTTTTTGTGATCTGCGTGGGCCTCTAAAGTTCAAAGCCCAGGCCCCTCCTGCCTAGATCTAAGAGTGGGTCTGAGCAGATGGAAATATGGGCCTTCAACAGATGCCATCAGGAGATGCTGGTGACTGAGCTGCCAGTGGGATTGAGGGCAGCAGGGGCTGCCATTATGGGTCATGTGCCCTGCACCTCCAGAACTTAGACGCCCTCCAGGTAAAAGGGCTAGGAAAGCCCCTGAATTGTCTGCAAAAGCCCTGAGCTGACCAGAGTCTATCCAGCAGCAGCAGAAGGAAGCTAAGCATTAAGGTCACAATTCTGTGCTCAGAGCGTGGCTTTGTGATATCATCCAGCCCTCTCTCCACCCAGGCTGGGCGGCCATCTTGGTGGTTAGCTCCTGCCATTCTGCTGCAATGGAAGCAAAGCCCCCTCCTGCTGGAAGTGTCACTTCATTTTTGGAGTGAGGCTGAGAACAGAGGATAGAGTGGGTGGCCAACATGAGGACTCCAAAACTCTAAGCAATGGTTAGACGATCACAGGCTTTGGAGCTGGTCTCTGCAGCCTCCAGGCTGAGGTTATCTCAGATTTCTTTGAGTCTCAGTTTTCCTATCTGTAAAATGGGGATCACGACACACCCTACTTTCGTTATCAGGTTGCCATGAGAATGAAGTGAGCTGTGGCATGGGAAGCATTGGCACAGGGCCTGGCTCTCCACTCATCTGCAGCTACCTTCTTCTTGGGGTGAGGGCTCCTTGGTATAAGGTTACCATGCCCCAGGAGAGTGAAGGTCAGACTGTCCCTGAAGAGGAGAGGACTTAGATGCTGTGTTTCTGTTCTCGCGAGGTAAACTGGGCTGACTGGGCTGCGCAAAATAACCACACAAGAGACACAAGTACCTTTTTGTTTGGGGTCGCTGTGACGGCTCCTCTGACCTTAAGGGTCTGCAGGAAGAGAGAGAGCGAGAGCACGCGCTGACCCCTTTTATTGAGGAGAAACTATTCAAATGAGGCAAGGGGTCAGGTTTCAGGGGGCTAAGTCTATCTTCATGATGTCCACTGTCAGCAGGTTGACTGACACCGGGTAGGCTACACACAAGGCGCTTCCATGGAAGATCCTATCCTAAACAGGGCAAGGGGTTATATTACAAAGGATCAGGTGAGTATCACTTCACCCATGGGGCTGTAGCAAGACACACCCATGCACAGACACCGGCCCTCGAACCCAAGAAGGGTAGGGAAAGCTTTGCCACATTTCTGCGACTGAGTGCCTCAGCACCCAGCCGGGGAGTGTGACTCAGTCACGTGTAAGGTTGGTCTCCCACACTTGGACACTGACCAAAGCTGTTTTGTATTAGAAACTATGCATGGGGAGTTCTTTGTTCTCATTCTTATCCACGAAGCAATTCCCATTTCCATGCCCTCTGATACCTTTTAAATCCAGATCCACCATGGACAAGGTGAGAGAGTGGCTGGCCCTTTAACCTCGAATCCACCTTTGGTTGAATCTGCAGATGCAGAACCCGTGGCTATGAGGGGAGTGTGACAGTATACATATGGCAGCATTTCAGGCGTAGTGGCTCCTTAGAGAGCACTTTTCTTATGAGGGTCGCTACTCAGATGTCTACGTGTGCCTTGTCGGTCACCTAGAATTCAGATGGGCAGTGAGCACCCAATCAGAAAGAGTGCCCTGTAAGGAATTAAATTATATTTTCTTTAATGAGAGAAAAAATGGGCAGAAAATGATCTTGGAGTCCCTGAGTGTGACCTTCCTTACAATGTTGCTTAAGAAAGGTCCCCACCACCTAGGAGAGCAATGGTCCCCGAGGAAGGGGACAGTGGGCCAGGGTTCTCTAGAAGGCAGGCAAGCCCTGGAAGCTAGCAGCCTCCTGGGTTGCCTGGGAACGAAGCTGAGAAAGGGGACAGCTAACTGCTCCTGCACTGGGGCTCGGGCTGCTGGGGTGCAAGGGGCTGAGAGGGCGAAGCCTGATGTGGAGGCTTCCTGCTCTTCTCAACTCCTGAGAAACACAACCGCCCTTTGAAAGGCCTGGGAGAAAGGCATGGCGAAAAGCCATCTCTGGGTGGGGACAGCCATGTGGTCAGAGAAAAGGGGTATTAATTAGAGTGTAATTAGAGTGTTTTGAGGGTTGAAAAGAAGAGCTGCCCGATCCCTGAGCTCATCGAGAGGAGAAAAAGGGACAGAAGTCTTATCTGCGAGATGATGACAGTACCAATCTTGCCCCATAGGATGACCCAACCCATGGCTCCAGGCCAGGCAGGCTGAGCTGCATCCTTATCTGAGTTCAGCGTGCAGTTGGTGGGACAACTCCTAGGGGACCATGGTGGCCTGGCAGAGGGCCCTGCCCTGGGTCAGTTTGTGGGATCAAGTTTCCATTCAGGGCTATCATGCAACAAGGAGGGGTGGTGGAGGCAGGGGCTGCTGGGACATGGGCTGGATTACCGCTGGGGAAGGTAGACTAAACCCCGCCTCTACTTTGTGAGGGACAATTCAGGGGGTCTCTTTCAAAGATGGCAGATCTGAGCAAATTTTAACTTAGAAGAAATAAGTGTGGCCCTAAAGGAGATGTTTGCTGTATTTGACCACATGCCAATTAGGAACTCTTTTTGAATAAGAGACAGAAGAAGGTTAAGACTCAAATGACAAATAAAGAGAAATATTTGCTACATATATAAGAGGGGATCAATGTCTAGAAAATAGAAAGAACTTTTAAAATTAAAAATTAAAAAAAGATAAACCAATAAAAACTGGGCTAAGGGGTTGATTAGGAAATTCATAATAGAAATAAAAAGGATTTAAGGATGCAAAGATGCCCTCCTTGCTGGTCATCAGGGAAATAAAAGTCTAAAAAATGAATTGATCAGGAAATTAGGTTTCACCTGTGAGATTGACAGATTTTTGAAAAATATTGATGATACTGGTTTGTTTTTCATTATGATAGCAAAACATCTGAGGCTGGGTACTCAATAAAAGTTTGTTCAACTCATAGTTCTGGAGGTTTAAGGGTATGGTGCCAGCATGAGCTCGGCTACCTCATGGTCAACTGCACAACAAGGGAGTGTGCAGGAGGAAGTAATCACAGTGCCAGACAGGAAGTCAAAGAGAGGGGAGGGGCCCCGGCTTGCTCCTTTTTTAATCAACTCTCTCACAACCCTCTCATGGGAACTAACTCAGGAATCCCAGGAGAACTATTATAATTCCTTCCAAATGCAGAACTCAAAGATCTAAAGACCTCCCACCAGGCCCCACCTCTTAAAGGTCCGCACCATCTCCTAATATCACCACACTAGGAACCAAGCCCCCTGGGGGACAAACCACATCCAAACCATTGCAATATTCAAGTTGATAAGAGTTGATGGCCTGGTGAGTTGCTGTAGCCACCTGACAGACCCTATCAGAATTTAAAATACACTTTGTATATAACCCAGCAATTGACCTCATGGTATCCACCCCAAAGAAACACCTTCAAATGAGCATGAAGAGGAAAGCACAGAGATGTTTATGGCAGCATTGTTTATAATACTGAAACATGGGGGGGAGATCTATAAGAATCTTATAAGAGGGGATGGTTAAAAACCCTGGTATGTCATTCATGTTATGGAATCCTTTGCAGCACAGAGCCACACAGCCCTATAAACTTGCACTTATACTGTGGCCTGAGAGAGGGAGGCAAGAGCATTTGCTTAGCTGGGATGTCTTGTGTTCCAAGTGACCTACAGGCTGAATTGAGAGGCTGTGGGGAGGCCCCTGGGCAGTGGTTAGATGGAGAAGAGGGTAGAGACTGTGGTTCTGCGGGTTCCCAGAACCCAGGTGTAATCTGGTCAGGTGGAATCACCACTGGAGGCAAGGCCTGGGATAAAAGAAGACCCCCAGTTTGCTAGCTGGAGACCCCATCTGAGGAGCCCAGCAATCGGGCAGGTAGAGGATTAACCTAGAGAGTCAGGTGTCGTCCTGATTCTGCCTCTTCAGGACAATCATCTTCCTCCCTGGTTGCTCACATTAAGCCCCCCCCCCCCCCCCCCCCCGCCAATACCCCCATTCACACTCCTGACATTTTCCAACACTTCCACATGGTGTGTGAAAGATACCTGAGGGATGAAGCATTTTCATACAAGGCAGACTGAATATCACCTGGATTGTTTAAATGATCAGATCAGATTGAACTTCAAGCCAAATAGGATGACATTATGTACTTTTTTTCCTGTTGACCAAGGGAAAGGGGAGGGAGGAGTTTAGGAGGAAAGTCAGATTTATAACAAACAAAGTTTATTATAGCCTCCTTGTGCACTGGAGAGCACAGGGAGCTGAGTTTTGTGGCCCCAATGCTAAGCACTTGGTTTTTCAGTTTCCTCTGCCTGGAATGATATCTCCTCCCCTCTTTTCCTGGTTGGTTCCAGCTCATCTTTCAATTTGGCCCTGGTATCCCCTTCAGACCCTGTTGGTGAGTCCCCAGTCTGACTTCCATATCCCTGAGCTTTCCTTTACCACTGTGGCATCTCTTGTGATACCTCCGCATCAGACTGTGTGTGGAGACCACCTCATGTCCCTTATGTCCCCCCAGTCTCTAGCACAGTACTTGGTACATGGGGATGCTGTTAATGATTGAACAGGTGACTGTGTAGGTGAATGAATGAGGGAGGTGTGTTGATAGGATCTTGGGCACACCTTTCCCCTCCCTAGGCCTTTGTTTTCTATCTTTAAAGAGGCGGAGCTGGGGGAGCGGTCCTTCTCTGGGAACTCCACCCAGCCTGGTCTTTGTCCTGCTAAGCCTGGCTGCCGCACTTTCCCCCTGTGGAGAAGCTCCCGACCAGAGAAACCAGTCTGCTGCAGCCTCCCTGCTCTGCGCACTCAGCCTCTGTCAAATCCTGCTGCTTCCTCTGGTAGACGTGGCTCCTGTCTGGCTTCCTCCCCACACCCTCATTCTCGAGGGACCCTGACAGCTTCCACATGGGTGTGGTCACTACTCCTTCCCCGAGTCCAGCAGGCAGGCAGCCCAGCGCCAGCAGAGGAGCTGCCCAGGGCCTCTCCCTGCCCCTGGGGGAGATCCCTTTCCCCTCTCTCAGATCCCCCTGTCGTCCTCTACTTTACTTTCTCTTCTCTCTTGGTCTCTGTGCCTCTGGCTTGGTCCTCTTTTTTCTATCTCTTCTACTGGCTGTCTGTTTCCTTCTCTGTCCCACTCTCCTCCTCTTTTACTTTTCTGTGTCCTTCTCTCCTCTTTCTTCTCTCCAGACTAGTAGTAGCAGCCCCTCCCACTCCACAGGCCTTCCCTCCCCAGCCTGGCTGAGGGCTGCTCTATTTCTCTGAAGCCCTTTCCTGGCCCTAACTCGAGCCTGAATCCCCTCTCCTGCCCACTCCACCCCACTCCTGCTCGTGGGTGCTCCAGCCTGGTGGGTGTGCTGGGCCCGAAACATCAAGCATTGCCATGCTGAGGGGGAGGAAAAAATGGCAGTGACCCCTGGTTGAGGCCATCTGGGCCTTTTCTGGCATGGAGACGCCCCACCCCTACCCTGCATGAGTAGCCTGGCCCCTTCCTGTCACTGATTGCTACAGTTCCCTGGCCAGGGAGCAGCCCCCAGAACAACGTGGCACTCCTGGCTCTCTGAGGGGCCTATCTCCCTCAGCTTCCTTCCTTCCGCATAGCCTGCTGGGGGCTGAGCTACTAGATCTCCAGGCTGCTCAGCTGGGGAATGAGACCCCAGATGGGCGGGATGTAAGAGAACCCAAGGCTGCGATGTCCAGGCAGAGAAAGTGAGAGTGGAAAGTGAGACCCAAGGCAGGAATCAAACAAGTGAGATTGAGCCCTAGTGGATCCTGCTTTGCCTTGGGTGGGGGTTGGGGGGAATGGCCTTAGGCAAACTACTCAAACTACTTCCCGACTCTGAGTCTCAGCTTTCTTTCCTATAGATCAGGACCTGGTATTCCCTTTCATTGCACAATTATGAGAATTAAATGTTAAGACTTGGATACCTCCCCCTCCTCCTCCCCTCTCCTCCCTGCACTGAAGCCTCAGGGTAAATGTTACTTGAGATGAAATTTGAATGCCTGACAAGAAATAAGCCAGGAGCCAGGGACCTGCGTTCAAATCTCATCTGCGTCTTCTGTGGATGGCAGGGGAGGATGCTCAGAGATACTGGGCACACAGCAGATTGAGCAAAGGGACCTGGAGATTACTTTTGCAGTAATGGGCCTTTATTTTATTTATATGTGATGCTAAGAATCGAACACAGTGCCTCACACATGCTAGGCAAGCGCTCTGCCCCTGAACCACAACCCCAGTGCCGCTTTTGCAGGTTCTTGAGCAAGTGGCCAGGGTGGCTGCTGAGGAGCCAGAGATTTGAGCTCAGGTGTACAATGCACCTGGGCACCTTCTCTCCGTTGGCTGAGCATGGGTTAAAGTGACATGTCAGACAGACCAGCCCTTCCCTGATTCTGACTGCCCTGGAACACATTCCACATGCTACTGCATCTGTGTCTGGGCTTCTGCTGTCCTTGGCACGGATACAGGTGCAGTCACGCTTCTCTGCCTGTTCATATCCTGCCTATGCCCAGTTTGACTGGAATCCTGAGATCTTGCTGGATCAACGACTCATTTATCAACTTGACTTTGGTTAATGAGCCTCAGTTTACTTGCTTGCAAATGATGCTGTTCGTATCTACCTCTGGGTCTTATGAACACTTGGTGAGAAACTTCTATAAAAGTATGATTCTGTACACAAATTCTCTCCTTTTCTTGACACCTTTTCTCTCCAATTAAAAAAAAATGTGTCTTGCTTTCCTCGCTGTGTTAGTTGGCATGTATTCCTCAAGAATGGGCAGTCCTTGAGGACTGGGTTATTTCCATCGCTGGTAACTAGCACGGGACCTGGCCCATCACACTCGCAGAGGGAAGTAGGCCTAGCCATGAGCTTCACAAGATAAATAATCACATTCTTTGGGCCTCACCATGTGCCTGGAAGTGTGGGGAGAATTCTCTGCATCTGTCAATCACTCAACAAATACTTAGTGTACATCTCTCATGTGTCAGGTTCTGCCTACTGTGCTTAGGTGACATCAGTGAACAAAAGACATAAATCCTGTCCTTGTGGAGCATGACTTCTAATAGAATGAGCAGATGACAAATAGCAAGCAGCGTGAATGTTGGAAAGTGACAAGTGCTATGGATAAAAATAGAGTAGTTCAGGGGGCAGCACTGGGGAGGGGGTGGGTGACAAGTTACATCGGGTAGCCAGTGCCGACTCTTTAGAACATTCGAGCCAGGGCTCAAAGGGTGTAAGGGAATTCTCCAGAGAGAGTTCTTTGGGGAAAATGTTCTCGGCCAAGGAGCAGCCAGGGCAAAGGCCCTGCCATGGGGCCTTGTTGGGTGGAGCAGGGAACAAGAGAGTCAGGGGAAGAGGTCAGGGTGGTTGTTACTGGGCAGATTCACCAGGGCCTCATAGGCCATCAGAACTTTGGTTTTGCCCTGAATGACTTTGGAGCCACTGGAGATTTTGAGTAAAGAAGCCACATGATTTGTTTTTAAAGGATACTCCTCACGGCTGTTTTAAGGGCTCCCACCCCAGCTCCACCTCTTCATAGCTGTATCACTGAGCAAGTTATTTCACTACTCAGCTTCACCTCTCTCTTGAAAAAGTAGATTAATAATATGTGTCTAACAGATCCTTGGCAGAAATTCCTGTCTGCTCCTGGGCCTAAGAATAGCAGTCCTTCTGAGCAGTTGGTCTGTTTCACTCATGAAAACTGGCTGTGTTTTGCTGCTTCCTGGCTGCTGGGCGCCCGGAGCTGAGCGAGTGTGGCCCACAGGGAACACAGCCGTCCCTGGGCTGCTTCAACTTGGTTCCCGCGCTCGGTTATTTCGCGCCTATTTTAAAAATTTACCTTAAATGTTATCTCCTTTAAATAGCAAATTTTCCCTCAGTTACAAAAGTAATATTTATGAATATAAGATATTTTAAGGGATGTATATGAAAAGGATCAAAAATAAAAATATGTGTGATTCAAAGAAAACCACTTTTAATCTTTTTTTTTTTTGTGTGTGTGTGTTTCTTTTCAATCATGGGTGTATGCTCATATGTAGCTAGAAGATGACTGGGCTATAAATATTTGTTTCGTGTCATGGTGGGACACAGGCAGAAAAGAAGGCACTCATTTGGTTCGAGGCATGAGAGGAAGCAACCCGTTTGGAAGATTTAAGAACTGACAAGATTTTAGCCCAGAAGAAAAATATCCTGATGAAGAGAAGAGACAGAATTAGAGGGAAGGTGAGGAACTGTGGGTGCTAACAAGGGGCCCCTATCACTCACCTACCCCAGCTCTGTCCAGGAAGAAGGTGTATGGGGACCAGCCACAAGAAGGCAGAGGGATATTGTGGGGCTCCAAGATCAGGACTTCCCACTCTGCAGACCCTGGGTGCAGGGCACTTAAGCTCCTTGTTCCTGCTGAGGTCCTAGCTGGAAGAGCAGGGGTATCTGAGAGAAGCCCAGGCTGATGGGCTGGAGGGAGCCTCCCGGAATGTCTCATAGCCCTGGAGAGGCTTGGGGACAGCACAGGGCTCCTGGGCCCTTGGGAGTGTGGGAAGTAACGGAGAGACTTGAAAAGCTCCCATGCTGGACCCAGGCAGGACCATAGTGTACCTGATGTGCAGCTGTATCAGTTTCTGGAGCCTGCTGTAACAAATCACCACAAACTGGGTGGCTTCAAACAATAGACTTGTGTTCTCTCACCTTTCTGGAGGCCAGCAGTGGGAAATCTGTCATGGGCTGAAATCAAAGTGTTGGCAGGGCCACAGCACCTCTGGAGGGTCTGCAACAGAATCTTTTCCTTTTCTTTTCCAGCTTCTGGTGGCTTTTGGTCTTCCTTAGCGCCTTTCTCTGTTCCATCTGTAAATCACCTTCTCATCTGTCTGAACTTCCTCTGTTTCTTACAAGGGCACATGGAATTGTACTTTGGACTCACCCAGATAATCCATAATAAGCTGCTCCTTGCAAAATCATTGTCTTAATCACATCTTTTGCCATATAAAGTGATCCCCATCTCGTGCCATGATAGGTAATAGTCTTAGATTCTGGGGCTTAGGAAATTAATATGTTTTGGGGGAGGGGTCATTCCCCCCCCCCCCCCCCAAGCTGTATACCACAAGAGTCTTGCAGTAACCAAGCTCCCTGCCTGGAACTGAAGGGCCCATGATTGGGAACAAAGCTTGACCAGACAATGACTAGTGAGGACTGGCAGCCAGGACTCAGACAAAATAATGGAATGTCTGTCTCAGGGGACCCACCATGAACAGGTGACACTTGACCTACCTGTAGGAACAGAGAAAAGGAGGTGAGGGTAGGGAACTTAGAAATATGACTGAGATTAAGTTTCTACTTCACAGAATAGGGGATCATTACAGAAATGAAAATTAGAAAATTAGAAAAATGAAATTACTGTTTTTTTTGCATACCTAAATGATCTGCAATTGGAATCTACTACATATACCTATGTACATACTCAAAATGAATTCTCTTCTATAAATACTATTTTATAGACTTATTTTTCCATAATAAAATGCTCTATACATTTTTCCATGTCATTAAATATTCTTCTACATCATTGTTTTTATAACTGCCTTTGACATTCCATTAATCAAATATACAATCCTGAATACACATCATCTTGTATTATCACAAAATCTCATGGGTCACCTTAAGTCTTTTTTCCCTCTTTTTTAATGTAATGGGAAATCAATATATTTGTCTTAATCACATCTTTTGCCATATAAAGTGATCCCCATCTTGGGCCATGATAAGTAATAGTCTCAGATTCTGGGGATTAGGAAATGAATATGTTTTGGGGGGAGGATCATTTCCCCCCCTGTATACCACAAGAGTCTTGCAGTAACCGAGCTCCCTGCCTGGAACTGAAGGTTCTCTTACAAGGTTGTTATGAGGATTAACTATAATTTTGAATATGTAAAATTTGAAATTGAAAATTTATAAATTCAGTTCAAATTGAATTTTAATATTTTGATTTAAAACTTGAAATTCATGAAAATCTGAAGTCATACTTGACCACATTTAGTTCTCTATCGTCTCTTGTTACAGTAAAGATATTGCCAACTTCAGAAACCCGATGCAACCCTGCCTCCTTGAGCACCCCCACCTTCCACATCTGCTCATTGTCAGGTCCTGCCCCTTCGCTTTTGTCTCTGTGACTGGCCAGTTCTATCCTCTCAGTCCCTCTCCTGGTTGAGGCCTTCAGCACCTCTCTGGGCTATTGCTTCAGCCTCCATGGTTGTCTTCTTTTGGGTTTCCCCAAAGCAGGGAGACAGGGGCTTGGCTCATGTAGTTCATTTGGGGGGTGGTACTCCTAGGAGAAAATCAGCTGTGGCTCTGCACTTACTGGGGAGAGAAAGCAATAAAGTGCATGTGGAAAGTGAGCCCAGAGTCACTGGGGATCGAGAGGCCCCTGTAGGCAAGCAGGCTCTGGGAAAGACTTTTCTCTTCAGGGGCAGAGAGGCTTGAAACGGGAAGCTGTCAGCAGTAACAGAGCTACTTCCTGCAGCCGGGTGGACTTTGGATCTGTAGAGCAGGATGTCAGAGCATCTGTGACCCCAGTCTCCTGCCTCAGTCCTCTGCTCTCTGGCCTGTTTCCTAGACACAGTGACTCAGCAATGCTGTTGTGGACATGAGGGAGCAGGCGGACGGACAGTGGGACAGACTGGCTCCCACAGTGGAGCTCATTGAGGGTCCATGTCTTGGTTAATAGCTGCCTCATGTCTGAGAGCTCTCAAGCTTAGTGGGACTGGGCTGGACTGGGGTGGAACAGGCCAAAATCACGTGAGCATATCTCAGGACATTGAATTTTACTTGATTCAGTCTAAGTTGGAAAGCCAGAGAGCAGAAGGCCCAGGGAGACCACCTGAGAGTGCACATTGGCCTGGGCAGTCTGTCCGCAGATCACTGAGGGTTTACCTTGTGCCTCTTGACTAAGGTATGGAAGCTTCAGAGGTGTACTAAAGCCAGCATGGATGCTAATTAATACCTTCATATTTGTCTGCAGATCTTAGCAGGAAAAAGAAGCCCTTATTGGAATAGTGCCATTATTGGAAAATAAGTGAATAAATGGGACTATCATGGGTATCACAAGATCCACTGAGAGCAGCTGACTGGAGAATGGTGACTCCCCACAGCCCCGTGACGGCTCACTCACAGGACTCTCAAAGAAGCCAAGGGACTCCATCCCCAGGGTGGCTGGTAACAGGCTTGTGTGACCTTCAGCCAGAGCAGGCCCTTCTGGTTCCTTCAGAGGAGCAGGCTTCATTATGTGCTCAGCAGCCATTTCCTGGTTCTTGCTTTGTGTGAGGCCCCTTGCTGGGACCTAGGACACAAAGATGGCTTTGGCATGATTTCTGCTGTCTGAGGGTCTTGGCAAATGAGCAGGAGGTTTGGGTAGGCACAAGGTTGGCGGGGAGGGCCTTCCTGGTGGAGCACCTGCAGCACATATCAGATCCCTGACAGGTGTAAGATGGTAAAAAAGATCTCCACAGGAACCTGGGGGCTGGGGAGGCTGAGACCTAGAGAGGCACAGTGACATGCCAGAGTCACATAGTCGTCAAAGGCAGAGCAGGGCTCAACTCTCAAGGCCCAACATATTCCCACTTACTGGGCATGTCTGGAGGACAGGACCAGGCAGCTGGTGGGGACAGGACTCCCTACGCTGAGGATACCCATGTAGGTTTGCTCCAGGCCTCCCCTCCCTCCCTGTCTCCTCAGCATGAGTGGATGTTGGATATGTCTTTCATTTCTGTATCCTGGGCCTCTCCCCACCTCTCAGGTCTGCTCCCAGGTAGGACCAGAGCAAGGCTCCAGGCCATGTGGACCTGAGGGAGGGACTTAGGAGACAGCTGGAGGAGCCAAACTCAAGCAAACTTTAGCATATCTGATGTGGTAAAGCCAGGGTCTGAGCCGGAGAGCAGCCTTGTGGCATCTGCATGGTACAAGTGGAATGGGGACAGTCCAAGGCCAGAAGCAGGGCATGAGGCTGAAGGGTATGGCATTTTATGACCTAGCTTTGGATGTCACACAGCTTTGTACTGTCTGTCCCCTGTTGCTCAAGGCAGCCACAAATACCTGCCCAGGCTCAAGGGCAAAGGATAGAAACTGTCTCCTGATGGGAAGTGGCAAGGCTCTAGCAGGGCCTGTGGGGTAAGAGCTATTGTCACAGCTGTCTTTAGAAAATGTAACTCATCACACCCACTTTACACTTGTATTTTCACTTTCTGGTGTCATCTTTTAAAATTTTTATGGCACTGGAGATTGAACCCAGGAGCGCTCTAACCACTGAACTACACACCCTTTTAATTTTATTTTGAGATGGGGTCTTGCTAAGTCTCTGAGACTGGCCTTGAACTTGTCATCCTCCTGCCTCAGCCTCTGGAGTAGCTGGGATTACAAGTATTTGCCACCACACCCTGCTTCTCTTAGGACATCTTTTTTAAAAAAATTATTATTTTTTTTAATATTTATTTTTTAGTTTTAGGTGGACACAATATCTTTATTTTATTTTTATGTGGTGCTGAGGATCGAACCCAGTGCCTCATGCATGCTAGGTGAGTGCTCTACATTGAGCCACAACCCCAGCACTTAGGGCATCTTTTGATACACCGAAATTCTAAATGCTATCATAGTCAAATAGATTGCACTTTCCTCTGGTATTTGCATTTTTAAATGTCTTGTTGAAGTTCTTCCATAGCTTAGGTTCATAAAAGAATGTTCCCATATTTTCTCCTAAAATTAACAAAAGCAGTTGGCTGTCCCATGTGAAGGCCTTAGTCCATGTGGCACTTATCTTTGTGTTTGGTGTCAGGTGCAGATCACATTTCTTTCTTTTTTTTTTTTTTCATAAGGAAAAACCAGAAGGGTCAGCACTATTCAGCAAGCAGTTCTTTGTTCTTCAGTAACGCAGCTGCCTTTTACGATGTTCTGATACATGATTGCAGGAGCCTCTATTCTGTCCTTTGCTTTGATTATTACCTTTCTCAACCACCATGCTTGCTTAATTTCTGTGGTTTATAATTCATCTCACTAGCTCATGGGGCAGGCCTCCTCATCTTATTTTTCTTTTTGGGGGACTATCTCAGTTTTTTTGCTCATTGATTAAAAAGAAAAAAGTCTCTGTAGAATTGGCTTGCAAAATTCCCCAAGAGACATTCTGGAATTTGACTGGAAGAATAAGGAATCTATAGATCATTATGTGACACTGGTAAGTAATCACTTTTTATTCATGTATCTAAAATATTTTCCCATTTTAAAGATATTCTTAATGTTTTTTCAATAAAGTTTAAAATTTTTCTAATTTTTAATAAAGCTTGCCCATCTGTTATTAAATTTGTTTTAAGGTATGTTTAAATTTGTTGCTATTATAAACTTACTGAGACAGGTTCTCAGTAAGTTGCTGAAGCTGGCCTCCAACTTGAAATCCTCCTGCGTCAGCCTCCCAAGTTGCTGACACTACAGGTGTGTGCTGCCACATTTAGCAAGAGTGAGATTTTTTTTTCCTAAGGAATTCTGGTGAATTCTGTTTTTGGGGAAGGCACTAAGCAATTCATCTTTTTAAAAATTGTGTTTGTGTGAGTGTGTGTGTGCGTGCGTGTGTGTGTGTGTGTGTGTTGAGATAGGGTCTTGCTAACTTTCCCAGTCTGGCCTCAAATTTGGATCTTACCACTATCTGAGGTTGCAGTCATGTGTCACTGCACGGCCTTTTTATGTATTTATTTTATATTCATGTACACCTCTATACTTCATTTTAATTACTCCTTTGTAGATGATGCATTCTATGTAGATAATAATGTCATTTACAGACTATGAAGTTTGTTTTTTCCTTTTTCATCTTTATGCTTTTTCCTTCTCTTATTTTATTGTGCTGATGGAGGGGGGGAGTGTGTGTGTGTGTGTGTGTGTGTGTGTGTGTGTGTTCGTGTGCATGTGGGGTTGGTGTGGGGGTGGGTGTCCAGAACAGAATTCAACAGAATTCCTGAGAGCAGGAATCCTTGTCTTCTTCCAGATTTAAAAAAAAAAAATCTCACTCTTGCTAAATGTGGCAGCACACACCTGTAGTGTCAGCAACTTGGGAGGCTGACACAGGAAGATTTCAAGTTGGAGGCCAGCTTCAGCAACTTACTGAGAACCTGTCTCAAAATTAAGCCAGGTGCAGTGGTGCACACCTGTAATCCCAGTTTCTCCAGAGCCTGAGTGATGCAGGAGGATCATGAGTTCAAAGCCAGCCTCAGCAATGGCGAGGCACTAAGCAACTCATTGAGACCCTGTCTCTAAATAAAATACATAATTGGGCTGGAGATGTATCTTGGTGGTTAAGTGCACCAGGGTTCAATCCCTGGTACCAAAATAAATAAATACATACATAAATAAAATAAAATAAAATAAATACAATTTAAAAAGGACTAGAGAATGTAGCTCCATGGTATAGCACTTGCCTAACATGTGAGGCTTGAGTTCAATCCCCAGCACCACAAAAACCAAAAGCAAACCAAAAACATGTCACTATCAAATGTGAGTCTTGCTTGTGGGTTTCTTTTCTTTCTTTTATTCTTTCTTTATGAAGTCAGGGAAGTTTTTGTCTCTTCCAAATTTGTTTAGAGTTTATTTTGTTGTTTTTTTTTTAATCACTAATCGATGTGGAATTTTCTTGACTCCTCTCCCCTTCATCTATGAGATGAAATACATCTTTTCTTCTCTAATCTGCTATTGTTGATTTTAACAATAAAATTATATAATAAAATTATAACCTACCTATGGTTAGGATTAGGTTAGGCAGTGAATGACAAAAGACCCAAAATAGTGGCTTTCATACCAGAGAATGTCGGTCTTTCTCACACCCGTCTGGAGCAGGCAGTTAGGGGCAGTTTGGCCCTGGTGCTCCAGCAAGTGTACCATGCCCCAGGGCCCTCCCCTCCTAGGCTGCCACTCTCCAGTGAGATACCTCTTTATCCAAGGTGGCACTCTGGCCAGTGCAGCCACACACGGCATAGGGAGCGGCCAGAAGGGTGAGGCAGAGACAAAGGGCTGGCCAACGGAGAGCTCTCAGTAAAGGCTCCTGAAGCTGGTGCCCTGGACACAGCCATCTTTTACTGGAGCTTTTTACATACATGTTTGTAGGTTCCATCAACTTACAATTTTCCTTTACCACACTGCCCTTGATTTTGATATGGCGGATGTGTGCAAATTGGGGGTTAATCATTCCTTGAAGGTCTGGCATTGTTTATATGAAAAATCTTTATCTTGGGAGTTTTATTGTGGGCAGATCAAAAAACACGTTTTAACGATTTCAAATTTACAGAAAGCTGAAGTAGAATACATATAATTTGTCCTGAACAAATACTCCAGTGTTTCCTACAAACAAGGGCATTTTCTTACATAACCACAACAGGACCATCAACCTCAGGAAATGGACATGGACACAGGACTGCCATCTACTCCTTGGGACCCATGCAGGTTTCTGTCCCACTCGTGTCCTTTAGAGCTGAAGGATCCGGTTCCAAGTCTCACATTACCAAGTCTCAGTCTCTTTCAGATTGAGGTGGAGCCAGGGCTTTCTTGATCTTGAAGATTACAGGCCAGTTCTCTGCAGCACACCCTGCAATTTTGGTTTGTCTGATGTCTCCTCATCACTAGATTCAGGTCTTGAGTCTTCAGCAGGAACGTCCCAGGGGCTGCTGTATTATGGTTTCATCTTGTCCCATCACCGGTAATGTATGCTGTGATCCCTTGGAGAGAGTTTGCCAGGCTTCTCCACAGGAAAATCACTGCAGAAATCCCTTTTCCATTTATACCAAATAATTATATTGTGGGAGGAATTCTGAGACTATATAAATATCCTGCTCACCATCAAATTCTCCCTTCCTTCCTCTCCTCCCTAACAGTTTGGACTCGTGGTTTCTTATTTTATTCAAGGAGTTATAATCTGTTACTATCATTACTTATTTTGGTGCAGAGAGTGATGCAGATTTGTCCATGGATGCTCCTGCAAAGTACCTGCTGGGTCTTTCTGACCTGTCCCGATCATTCTTTAGGCACTTATTTACTTTCGGGTACTACAGGCTGTTCCAGATTCATCTTGTGTTTTCCCTGGAGTGGCCTGGAATCAGGCAGCACTGGCTCCTTTTAGAAGCCAAGATTTAAGTGCTCATTGCCCAGGCACTCTCAGCGGAGAGGGCTGCAGATTGGATCTCTCTGAGTTCACATCACCACCTCCGATTCCAATCCAACATCACGGGTTAGTTCTGTTTCTCTCTCTGGCCATATTTGTAACTCTCCTTGCTAACAGGCTTGAAACATGGCTCCCGTTACTTTAATATACTTGTTTGATTATTTACAACCACTCTCTCATCACAACCACAGCTCTGTGTGTGTAGACACCCTCCTCACCCTGCACGGGCTCTGGCAGCCCATGCTGGACCCCACCTTCCTGGTGGCCCAGGGGAAGTAGTAGACAGAGACTGATGTTGGTTGAACTGATCCACTCAATGCTCAGAAATTCAAGTGTTAACCTATAAAAATGCCTTTTAATTTTGAATTGTTACTGGAAAGGAAAACATTTGCTTGTATAACTGGGAAAAGCTCTTAAGAAATATTGTCACGTAAATGAAAATGCAATTGAAAATCCTTATTGAGCCAGGTACGGCAGCACATGCCTGCGATCCCAGTGATTCAGGAGGCTAAGGCAGGAGGATTGCAAGTTCAAGGCCAGCCTGGGTGACTTAGCAAGACTATGTCTTAAAATAAAATAAAAAGAGCTAGGTTGAATGCACCTGGGTTCAATTCCCAATACTGGAAAACAAAACAAAACACACAAGAAATCCTTATTGAGGGGCTGGAGTTGTAGCTCAGTGGTAGAGCACTTGCCTAGTACATGTGAGGTTTGATCCTCAGCACCACATAATTAATAAATAAATAAATAAATAAATAAATAAATAAATAAATAAATAAATAAATAAATAAATGTATTTAAAAGAAAAAAAGAAAAAGAAGAAACCCTCATTGAAATCTTGGAACCTTGAGAACAACACAGCCTGAGACTCCTGGTTTGAGGCCCTTTTTCTGAACCCTGTGGTCTGCTTCTGTACCTTTTTAAGTTATGCTTACAAAGGGTGGTTGGATGTGGCTGCTAACTGCGTTATTGTCACACACACACACACTCACTGTCACAATACCATTGTCCTGCTGCATGGTCTCAGGTTGAGAAATTCCGTGGCTTCTCGTGTCTGTGGTTCATGGATGTTGATGTCTATGGCTGACATTTCCTAGGCTGGCCAGCGTGCCCACCTCCAGGGGGCATCCATCTGACATCCTGTGTCTGATATGAGGTCTGAGAACCACAACCTGCTGGACAGGAAGGTGTGGAAGTGGAAAGCTCTGTCAGTCCCACCCCACACCTGAGCCAAATGCCCCTTCTGTCCTTCTGTGTCTCTGCTGATAGCCATCACGTGGATCAGGTAGGGGGCCCTGGAGACAGTTAGCCACCGGCAAAGCCACCACCTGGGGAGAGGCTGGCTGGATGTTGACCTCTCTGGGTGTTCAGGTCTCCTGCCACAGCCAGGGGATCTTGTCTCTCCCTCCTGTCTCTCCTCCTACTTCTCTCCCTTTGGACCTTTCTGTCCATTATCAACCTTTCCTCCAAGTGTCTTTTTCCCTTCACTATCTCTGTCACTTGTTTTCTCGGCCTGATTCTGCCACTGATTCGTTGGGCCTTGGTTTTCTCATCTGGAAAATGGGGAGAGGGTTGGATCCTCAGGCCCTCCTGGCTCTTCCCTCTCCAAACGCCTGTCCCTGGAACATGTCCTCTTACCTGCTCCTTGTCTATCTTGCATTCTTTCCTCTCTGCCTCTGAGTGCTCTTGGAATCTCTCTCCTTCCCCTTCTTCTTTCTATGACTTTACTTCCCTGCGGCAGCATCCACTTCCTGTCTTAATTTTTCCTTCTCTGAATCTAGTTCTCTTTCTCCCCCTCTCTCCTTCTGTTTCTCTTGCTTGTGACTCTAGAGTCTCTGTCTCGTGTCTCTCTCTGCCTTTCTCCCCTTTTCCCGTCTATGACAACTTTGTTCTGAACTATTTCCCTCTGTCACTGACCCCCCTCCACTCTGCTGTCTCAGTCTTTCCTAATACCAGTGTCTCTGGGTTTCCACCCACTTCCCTCTCCCTATTTAGAGTCCTCCTTCCTGGTCATGCCCTGGCAGAGGACTGGGAGCTGGGCTCTGGTGCCACGAGATCCCCACAGAGACAGGCTCCTCCCTGTGATGGGAACACAGCTGTGAGGCTGGCCCTTGGAAGCAGGTGGGGCCCAGCTGGCTGCCTCTGCCTCAAAGAAGGCTCGGAAAGTCACATGTGGCACTCAGATGGTAGAAATCCTGCCACAGCCCAAACCCAGAGAGTGGGCTTCGGCTCCACGACCAAGCCCACCCCGTGTGTGTGGGCACATGTCTCTGCACACACAGCTGGGCACCAGCTCTGGTGGTCAGCTCCCCTCAGGGATTGCTGCTGGCGTTCAGATTCACTGAAAGATGGCTTCCTTTCCTTGGAGCCTACTTCAGCCTTGATCGCGAGCTCCCAGCCCTGGGCTGGCTCTTGGAATGTCTCCATGTGGAGATGATCAACACTCCCAGGGAGAGAGTTCTGGCCCATGCACAGGTGAGGAGTTGCTTTAAACCCCATCAAGCCTGCAGATTCTGTGCCTTGCACTCTCCCCCCTCACCCCGTCCCATGCTTTCTAGAATTCAGACTTAGCAGACATTTGCTGGCATCCACGGGTGCCAGGTGATCCTGTCACTGTACACAAAACTCACAGCCTCCCCAGGAGGTGGGCACAGTTCTCCATTTCATAGGTGATATTTAGGTTCCTGAGGTCACAGGCCAGATAGAGGCACAGTCCAGCACAAGTCCAATCTGCCCATATTGTCCTCTGCCCACTGTGACAACTCAAGGTTGAAGAACTGGCAGTGGGGGTGCCAGGGGGCAGGG
Source organism: Spermophilus citellus (assembly GCF_964194105.1). Classification (NCBI taxonomy): domain Eukaryota; kingdom Metazoa; phylum Chordata; class Mammalia; order Rodentia; family Sciuridae; genus Spermophilus; species Spermophilus citellus. The sequence continues at coordinate 191,242,491 of NC_138183.1, forward strand.
AGAAGCTGCTTTGGCCTGCAGAAGCAGACCGTTGGCAGCTGGTCCTGGAAAAGGCACAACAGAAATAAAGTACATCAGACTGCTGTTCCAGCAGGGACCAGGCGGAGTTCAAGGCCCGGCGTTTTCAGGGTGGGGCAGTGTGGCAGGCCTGACTCTGTAGGGTAAGAGTTGGAGGCACAGGCAAATCACAGGTAGCACAGCCCGGAGGAAGTGAGAAAGTCCCAAAGCCTGGTCCAAGAGGAAGCTGTGACAGGCCTCCCTTCTTGGAGGTGGCTGGATGGTGGTTTATCAGCACAGAGAAGGATCTGCCTCCTCCCTGGCTCACAGCCCAGGGCCTCTGGAGCACCACGTCAGGAAAGGCTCCTCTGGTCTCCAAACCCTGGAGTCCGCTCTGTGCCATCGCTCTTGCTCCCGGTCCATGGTGAGTTCTCAAACACTGTGCCAGGCCTCCCCTCGGGGGTCACTGGGGCCATGGAGAGTACTGGATAGCACTTCAGGCTGCAAACTGCCCCCTGAGCCTCCAGGACATTGGCAAGGGCCCATCTGACAAATGTGGCTCCTTTCTTATCACCACTGCTCAGGGTTTCTGGATTCCCCCATCTACTCCTTGCAGTTAGCCATTGACTCGGCGCAGTTGTTGCTTCTGTCTGGCTCCAGTTCCGATGTTCATCCGGGGATGGAGATGAAGTCGCAGAGGGGGTTTCATCCACCTGCACATGCATGAGGGTGGAGGGGCTGGAATTCACCAGACCAGGGATCCCTTCCAAAGCCTGTGACTCTCGTCTCCTGATGTGCCCCATCCTTTCCCGTCTTCAAAATCTCTGCCTTCCCTACCAAATTACAGCAGCACCTCATCTCATTGGCTTGAAAAATGCAGCAGGCACAGAGTAGAAGATCAGAGAATATGGAACCCACAGATGTGCAAAGGTGTGCATGTGACTAGTAAGCAGGATGCCCATCAAGGATGGACGGGAAGATCCTATTGAAGCCCAGGACTAGGAGCCTGGGTGTGAGCTGCTGGCAGAAGAGGCAGACCCTCCTGGTGGCAGAGGTGTTGGTTGGCTCAGTGGGGCTGTCGCAATACAGAGGTCTCAGGCTATAGCCTCTGCAGGAGAGGGTTTAGGCCAGGGCAGGTGTGGTCCTGTTCAACTCTACACTGGCCTGCAGCACCTGGGCATGTTCTGGACACTGACTGATGAGAGAAAAAAGGCTCACTGCAGGTACCTTCCCATGTGGGCCTTGCCCAGGCTGCAGACCTGCGCTCAGCATCCTGGGGACCAGCTCACCCCCGAAGCCTGACTGCTATTCTGTGTTCTGGGCTGGACACTCCTCTGGCTCAGCACAGCCAGTTACTTTGTGGCATCTTGAAGTTGTTTTTTTGTTGTTGTTGTTTATTTTGTTTTTTGAAGTTGTGTCTAATTGGGCTTTGCTTTCTGCAGGGTGCCCCCTGCCAATGAGGGCCCATCGAGGTCCCTCTGAAGCAATTGGACCCAAGCCTTGTCCCTGTGATAAATCCTGGCAGGGGTCAGGAGTGACAGTTATGCATAAAATCACCACCAAAGGGAATACGTGGCCTTTTACTGTCCTGTAAAGTGAGCAAATTCACACCCTGGGGAGGTGCAAGTTCAGTTCACATAAAATCTTCATTTCCCACATTACCAACTTGCACCTGGAGCTCCTCTGGGGCAGGGTGTGTTTGGTGTCTGCCCAGGTGGCAGGATGGTCTCACGTGTCTGCAGCATCTTCCCCAGCCTAAGAACAGCTCCCCAGACTGTCTTCCATCCCCAGGAACTACTTTCACTCAAATAGAGTTTTCTTGGTTCTCGGAAGATGGCGGCGATGGGAGTGCATCACCCCAGTACGCCGCGTCACTGTGCGGGAGAAAGACGAGGTGAAACGGCTGAAGGCTACCTTGTTGGGAATTTCCAGTGAAATTGAGGTGCTCCAGAATCGAGAGGACAGATTTACATCGCGCGGGGTTCGGCTGCAGGGGCTCGGTCGCAGGCGATTTCTCTGCACGGAGGGTAGCAGAGCCTGGTCGGCGGACCGCCCCGCGGATGGAGTCTGCGGCGCGCGCTGAGTAGCGGCGAGGTACAGGAGTGGGAGTACAGTGATGGGGATTCTGGGGGCTCCTGCCAGCGGTGCAATGGCCGTGCTTAGTGCTGAGTTCTGGCTTTGAGACAGAGGAGAGAAGCGGTCCAGTTCGGTTCTCGACACCGGTCGAACCACGGAGGAGGACAGCAACCGCCATCTTGGAGAGCTGATGTAATCATCCCTGTTTTCTACTGATCTCAGCTCATTCAGCTACGGAACAGGTGATTTCAGGCTGGTATTTGCCTGCATCTCGCAGACAGATCGCTCAGGCTCGGGGCTGGAGAACCTGAGGAGAATACTCTTCGGGGCTCGCTCCTGGCAAGGCGTGCGCCGGGCTCTGAGCGGCCGGATTCTGGTTCCCCGGGCTGCTTTGGCCCAGGGCAGGGGAACCTGCGGGGACTGCGTGCTGAGGCCAGCTCCAAGTGGAACGTGCGCTGAGGGGCGGCTGGGCTCTGACTCCCGGAACAGTTTTGGCCCGGGGCTGGGGAGCCCGCGGGGACTGCGTCTTTGGGCCTGCTCCTAGCGGAGCGTGCACCGAGCTGGGAGAGTTTGGAGCAGCCGGGCTCGGGCTCCCGGAGCTGCTTTGGCGTGGGGCTGGGGAACCCGCGGGTGTCGCTCTGTGGAGCCTGCTCCTAGCGGAGCGTGGCCGGGATCGGAGAGGCCGGGTTCTGGCTCCCGAAGCTGCTTTGGCCCAGGGCTGGGGAACCTGTGGGGACTGCTTCTCGGTCCGGGTCCTGCTGGGTGCTGTGGGGGCCTGGGGGGCAGAGTGGAGCTGCCGCCTGTGCCCAGAGCAGGCCAAGTGACCCGCCGGCGTGGTATCACGACACCCCAACTGCAGCTGGGGCCGAGGAGAGTAGCCGCCCACGCCTGGAACAGGACCAGCAACCCCACGGCGCGGTAGCCAAATCACCCCATTTGGAGTGGGGGCTGTGCAGAGCCGCCATCTGAGCCTGCAAGGTAGGCAGACCTGCGACCCACTGGCAGGACAGGCCCGGTAGCCTGCCAGTGTGGTGGACAAGTAGCACCAAGGCAGTCACGTCACACTGGTTGGAGTGGGGGTGGAGCAGAGCCACTGCCCGTGTCCGGAAAAGGCCCAGCGACCCGTTGGAGAGGCAGTCAGGTACCCCCACTGGGAGTGGGGGCTGAGCAGAACTGCTGCCCGAGCCCGCAAGGTAGGCAGAACTGCAACCCACCAGCGGAACAGGCTTAGAGGCCAACCAGCATGGTAGACACGTCACACCAATTGGAGTAGGGGCGGAGCAGAGCTGCCGCCCACATCCGGATCAGGACCAACGACCCGAGGGCGTGGTAGTTACGTCACCACAATTGGAGTGGGGGCAGAGCAGAGCTGCCACCTGCGCCCGCAGGGTGGGCAGACCTGCGACCAGCCAGCGTGGTAGATAGATCACCCTAATTAGAGGAGGAGCACAGCCACTACCCGCCCTGCAAGGGAGATCTCCCAAATATACAAGAACAATATAAATAAATAGGGGGAAAATTTCAAAAACACAACAGTTTCACCAAGCAGAAAGAAACGCGAGCAGTATGACCACAAGCAATGCAGGTCAACTCAACTTTAGAAGAGGTAATAGCTGCAACAGATGGAATGTCAGATAAAGAGTTCAGGATATACATGCTTCAGATGATCTGGAGTCTCAAGGAAGACATGAGACAGCAAAATCAGACAATGAAAGATCACTTTGAGAAGGAACTACATAAACAAATACAGGAAGTAAAAGATCAATTTCACAGGGAGATAGAGGTAATAAAAAACAAACAAATAGAAATCCTAGAAATGCAGGAAGCAATAAACCAACTTAAAAACTCAATTGACAATACTACCAGCAGAGTAGATCACTTAGAAGATAGAACATCAGACAATGAAGACAAAGTATTTCAACTTGAAAAGAACATAGACAGCTCAGCAAGTCTGCTAAGAAACCATGAGCAGAACATCCAAGAAATATGGGATAACATTAAAAGACCAAACTTAAGAGTCATTGGGATACAGGAAGGCACAGAGCTCCAAACCAAAGGAATAAACAATCTATTCAATGACATAATACGAGAAAACTTCCCAGACCTGAAGAATGAAACAGAATCCCAAATCCTAGAACAGGACGCCGAATGTGCAAAATCATAAGAGATCCACACCTAGACACATTATAATGAAGATGCCCAACATACAGAATAAGGAGAGAATTTTAAAAGCTACAAGAGAAAGGAAGCAGATTACATTTAGGGGTAAACCAATCAGGATAACAGCTGATCTCTCAACACAGACTCTGAAAGCTAGAAGATCCTGGAATAACATATTTCAAACACTGAAAGAAAATGGGTTCCAACCAAGAATCGTGTATCCGGCGAAATTAAGCTTCAGGATGGAAGATGAAATTAAAACCTTCCACGATAAACAAAAGTTAAAAGAATTTGCAGCTAGAAAACCATCTCTTCAAAAAATCCTTGGCAAAACATTACAGGAAGAGGAAATGGAAAATAACATTGAAAACCAACAGTGGGAGGTAGGACAGTAAAGGGGGGAAAGTAATCAAAGAGGAAAACAAATCAGGTTTAGTAACATTAATAAACAAATATGGCTGGAGGAACAAACCATATCTCATAATAACCCTAAATGTTAATGGCTTAAACTCACCAATTAAGAGACACAGGCTAGTTGAATGGATCACAAAACAAGACCCAACAATATGCTGCCTACAGGAGACGCATTTGATAGGAAAAGATATACATAGACTGAAGGTGAAAGGTTGGGAAAAATCATTCCACTCATATGGACTGCGGAAACAAGCAGGAGTGTCCATACTCATATCTAATAAAATAGATTTCAAGCCAAAGTTAATCAAAAGGGATAAAGAGGGACACTGCATACTGCTCAAGGGAACCATACACCAACAAGACATAACAATCATAAATATATATGCCCCAAACAATGGTGCAGCTATGTTCATCAAGCAAACTCTTCTCAAGTTCAAGAGTCTAATAGACCACCATACAATAATCATGGGAGACTTCAACACACCTCTCTCACCACTGGACAGATCTTCCAAACAAAAGTTAAATAAGGAAACTATAGAACTCAATAACACAATTAACAACCTAGACTTAATTGACATATATAGAATATACCACCCAACATCAAGTAGTTACACTTTTTTCTCAGCAGCACATGGATCCTTCTCAAAAATAGATCATATATTATGTCACAGGGCAACTCTTAGACAATATAAAGGAGTAGAGATAATACCATGCATCTTATCTGATCATAATGGAATGAAACTGAAAATCAACGATAAAAGAAGGAAGGAAAAATCTTGCATCACTTGGAGAATGAACAATAGGTTACTGAATGATCAATGGGTTATAGAAGACATTAAGGAGGAAATTAAAAACTTCTTAGAGTTAAATGAAAACACAGACACAACATATCGGAATCTATGGGACACATTGAAAGCAGTTCTAAGAGGAAAATTCATTGCTTGGAGCTCATTCCTTAAAAAAAGAAAAAACCAACAAATAAATGATCTCATACTTCATCTCAAAATCCTAGAAAAAGAAGAGCAAAACAACAGCAAAAGAAGTAGAAGGCAAGAAATAATTAAAATCAGAGCTGAAATTAATGAAATCGAAACAAAAGAAACAATTGAAAAAATTGACAAAACTAAAAGTTGGTTCTTTGAAAAAATAAATAAAATCGACAGACCCTTAGCCATGCTAACGAAGAGAAGAATAGAGAGAACCCAAATTACTAGCATACGGGATGAAAAAGGCAATATCACAACAGACACTTCAGAAATACAGAAGATAATCAGAAATTATTTTGAATCCTTATACTCCAATAAAATAGAAGATAGTGAAGGCATAGATAAATTTTTTAAGTCATATGATCTGCCCAGATTGAGTCAGGAAGATATAGACAACCTAAACAGACCAATAACAATAGAGGAAATAGAAGAAACCATCAAAAGACTACCAACTAAGAAAAGCCCAGGACCGGATGGGTATACAGCAGAGTTTTACAAAACCTTTAAAGAGGATCTAACACCAATACTTTTCAAGCTATTTCAGGAAATAGAAAAAGAGGGAGAACTTCCAAATACATTCTAGGAGGCCAACATCACCTTGATGCCTAAACCAGACAGAGACACTTCAAAGAAAGAAAACTACAGACCAATATCTCTAATGAACCTAGATGCAAAAATCCTCAATAAAATTCTGGCAAATCGGATTCAAAAACATATCAAAAAAATTATACACCATGATCAAGTAGGATTCATCCCTGGGATGCAAGGCTGTTTCAATATACAGAAATCAATAAATGTTATTCACCACATCAATAGACTTAAAAATAAGAACCATATGATCATCTCGATAGATGCAGAAAAAGCATTCGACAAAGTACAGCATCCCTTTATGTTCAAAACACTAGAAAAATTAGGGATAACAGGATCATACCTCAACATTGTAAAAGCAATCTATGATAAGCCACAGGCCAGCATCATTCTGAATGGAGAAAAATTGAAGGCATTCCCTCTAAGATCTGGTACAAGACAGGGATGCCCTCTCTCACCACTTCTGTTCAACATAGTCCTCGAAACACTTGCCAGAGCAATTAGACAGACGAAAGAAATTAAAGGCATAAAAATAGGAAAAGAAGAACTTAAATTATCACTATTTGCAGATGATATGATTCTATACCTAACAGACCCAAAAGGGTCTACAAAGAAACTATTAGAGCTAATAAATGAATTCAGCAAAGTGACAGGATATAAAATCAACACGCATAAATCAAATGCATTCCTGTATATCAGCGACAAATCCTCTGAAACGGAAATGAGGACAACTACTCCATTCACAATATCCCCCCAAAAAATAAAATACTTGGGAATCAACCTAACAAAAGAGGTGAAAGACCTATACAATGAAAACTACAGAACCCTAAAGAGAGATATAGAAGAAGACCTCAGAAGATGGAAAAATATACCCTGTTCATGGATAGGCAGAACTAACATCATCAAAATGGCGATATTACCAAAAGTTCTCTATAAGTTCAATGCTATGCCAATCAAAATCCCAACAGCATTTCTTGTAGAAATAGATAAAACAATCATGAAATTCATATGGAATAATAAAAGACCCAGAATAGCAAAAACAATGCTAAGCAGGAAGTGTGAATCAGGCGGTATAGCGATACCAGACTTCAAACTATACTACAGAGCAGTAGTAACAAAAACAGCATGGTACTGGTACCAAAACAGGCGGGTGGACCAATGGTACAGAATAGAGGACACAGTAACCAATCCACAAAACTACAACTATCTTATATTTGATAAAGGGGCTAAAAGCATGCAATGGAGGAAGGATAGCATCTTCAACAAATGGTGTTGGGAAAACTGGAAATTCATTTGCATCAAAATGAAACTGAATCCCTTTCTCTCGCCATGCACAAAAGTTAACTCAAAATGGATCAAGGAGCTTGATATTAAATCAGAGACACGGCGTCTGATAGAAGAAAAAGTTGGCTATGATCTACATACTGTGGGGTCCGGCTCCAAATTCCTCAATAGGACACCCATAGTGCAAGAGTTAACAACTAGAATCAACAAATGGGACTTACTCAAACTAAAAAGTTTTTTCTCAGCAAAAGAAACAATAAGAGAGATAAACAGGGAGCCTACATCCTGGGAACAAATCTTTACTCCACACACTTCAGATAGAGCCCTAATATCCAGAGTATACAAAGAACTCAAAAAATTAGACAATAAGATAACAAATAACCCAATCAACAAATGGGCCAAGGACCTGAACAGACACTTCTCAGAGGAGGACATACAATCAATCAATAAGTACATGAAAAAATGCTCACCATTGCTAGCAGTCAGAGAAATGCAAATCAAAACCACCCTAAGATACCATCTCACTCCAGTAAGATTGGCAGCCATTATGAAGTCCAACAACAACAAGTGCTGGAGAGGATGTGGGGAAAAGGGTACTCTTGTTCATTGTTGGTGGGACTGCAAATTGGTGCAGCCAATTTGGAAAGCAGTATGGAGATTTCTTGGAAAGCTGGGAATGGAACCACCATTTGACCCAGCTATTCCCCTTCTCGGTCTATTCCCTAAAGACCTAATAAGAGCATGCTACAGGGACACTGCTACATCGGTGTTCATAGCAGCACAATTCACGATAGCAAGATTGTGGAACCAACCTAGATGCCCTTCAATAGACGAATGGATAAAAAAAATGTGGCATTTATACACAATGGAGTATTACTCTGCTTTAAAAAATGACAAAATCATAGAATTTGGAGGGAAATGGATGGCATTAGAGCAGATTATGCTAAGTGAAGCTAGCCAATCCTTAAAAAACAAATTCTAAATGACTCATTTGATATAAGGGGAGTAACCAAGGACAGGGTAGGGACGAAGAGCTTGAGAAGAATATTAACATTAAACAGGGATGAGAGGTGGGAGGGAAAGGGAGTGAGAAGGGAAATTGCATGGAAATGGAAGGTGATCCTCAGGGTTATACAAAATTATATATAAGAGGAAAGGAGGGGTAAGAGAAAAATAATGCAAGTGGAAGAAATGATTTACAGTAGAGGGGGTAGAGAGAGAAAAGGGGAGGGGAGAGGAGGGGAGGGGAAGGGGGATAGTAGAGAATAGGATAGACAGCAGAATACATCAGACACTAGAATGGCAATATGTAAATCAATGGAAGTGTAACTGATGTGATACAGCAATCTGTATACGGGGTAAAAATGGGAGTTCATAACCCACTTGAATCAACTGTGAAATATGATATATTAAGAACTATGTAATGTTTTGAACGACCAACAATAAAAAAAAAAAAAAAAAAAAAAAAAAAAAACAAATAGAGTTTTCTTTATTCTCAAAGAAACTTCATTTGGATCCTCAGAGACTGATGCCTTTTCTTCTTACCTCGTGCTTTCTGGGTGCCCTGGGTGATGTCTCTGAGCCCCAAAGGCCTCACCTGTAAGTGTCATGGGCCTCCAGCAGACCAAGCACTGTCTACCATGTGTCCCATTTAGTCCTTGTGAGAACACAGAAGAAGGCGTGCTTATGTCCCTGGGCCCTGGGCAGGGAGTGTGCTCTCTGATGCCCCGAGTACAGGCAGCAGGTGTGGCTGTCTCTGAGCCTGCTTTTGATGACTTGCTCCTACACCCAGCAGACTCTGACTTGGTCTTCTGTGCCTTGAGACTTTCACCTGCCAGAGCTGCCAACAAAGGACAGGAGAAGCCCAGGTGTGCCCTCTTATAGGTAATGCCAAGAGACGCTAGCTGAGGCCAGTTACTTGGAGATTTGGTGCCCTCTGCTGGATAAAGACTAAAATGCTAAGAGGACACAACACTTTTTCAAAAGGGCATTTATTTCATCCATCAGCATCCTTCCATTAATCTTTCCACCTCTCCATCCAGCTACCATCCACACACCCACCCATCAATCCAACCAACCAACCATTTACCCATCCAGCCATTCCCAAGCCTATCCATCCTATTCATCCAAACACACACACACACACACACACACACGCACGCACGCACGCACGCACGCCAGTCTCACTCATGTCCTTTAGGCATCACCCACTTTCACAGGGTCTCCCATCGCAACACTCCCCAGCTCCTCCTCTGCACCAGGCCCTGCATAGGCTTCAGTGACAGAAAAGGAAGAAGGAAGGCCTTCATCTGTGTCTCTTTCCTATTTGCAGATCACCTTTAAACCCATTATATCTTCTGTCCCCGTAGTGTCCTTAAAGAGCCTAAAGATCCCAATTAACTGATGAAGAAACTGAAACCTCAGAGACCAAGTGGTATGGCAGAAACAGTCTGGGGACAGAGGGATCGGTTTCAAATCAGGGCTCTGTCACTTACTAATTCTGCCACCCTGGGCAAGTTTCTTAAGTTCTTCAAACCTTGATTCCTTATCTGTGAAGTAAGCTACTTTGACGTATATTTATTGTGTATATCTTAGATGCCAGACTTGGCTTTGGGGCACAGCAATGAATAAGGAGGGAGGGGCCCCTGCTCTTGTGAGCCTTACACTGGGCCATTATGGTAAAATTTATATGAGATGGGAACATCCTGCATTGTTATAGAAATGCCACTTATGTCATGTCTTTGTTACTACCTCTGTAAAGAACACAATCAGGTTAAGAGATGCTTTTGTGGGAAAAGAAAAGTTCAGGTAATGTTTTTAAAGAGCAGTACAGATAGGGGTCAGGAGCACAGACTTTGGAACCAGGCTGCTTGGTCTGAATCCCAGCTCTGCCCCCTGAGAAGCCTGTGACCTTCAGCTGGTAATAACCTCCTTGTGCTTTGGTTTTCTCATCAGCAGAATGAGGATAACAATTCAGCATGTGCTTTATCACATATCTAGCTTGTGCCAAGCACATAGGGGGGCCCAGTCATGAACAAGACGGGGAAGGCCCTTCCTATCTCAGGAGGGCAGAGAGTCACTGTGTGCCAAGCACCCAGTACAGCCTGAGACTCCCATGACTGTGTGCAAAGGCTCTTGTGGTGAAATTCACTAGTACTTCACTAGTTGCTGTTCCTTGGCTCCCTGGGGCTGATGGGAGGAACAGCAACCAGGGTGCAGAAGTCCCAGTCAACTAACAGATCAGAAGTGTCAACAGCCGAGCAGCCCCACAAGAGGGGCTGGTAAGTGGCTAAGCATGGAGGTGTGTGAGCAGGGTGGACATACAAACAGGCAGTGCTGCTCAGTTGGAGAGCTGGCACAGAGGCCTCTTAAAGCTCCTTCCTCAATCAAGAGGCTCCATTTTTCTGGGGGGACAGATGGAGTTGCTGTTAATACCCATGGGGAAGCCCCCAAGATGGAGAGGAAGCAGCCAGGATGGTACTGCCTCTTGGGGACACTCACCAGAGCATCTGCCTGACACCTTCTGGTCTCAACCCTGAGGCCCTCTGCTGTGGCTCAGTTTCTTCCAGGACCTAGGGAGACTGGTGGACAACCTGGGCACCCTTCCCAGGGACTGCCTCCTAGTCCTAGGCACACCCCCGATGTCAGGTGGATGTATATGACACTGAGACAAACCTTCCCAGCCTCCCCACAAATTGCAGATTCATGAACAAAGTAAATGATCCTTGTGTTAAGCCTTGAAGTTTGGGATGGATAACTAGACAGTTAGAGCATGCCCTGTACTCTGCTTAGCTCTCCAAGAATTCAAGGAGATAATGTGTTTCTAGAATATATGAATTATGTCACCTTGTGAAGTTACTTACCTGCCCTCAGTCTCTGTTTCTCATCTCTAAAATGGTGACAGGAATTGTAACATCTGGAAAAATGCACACAGAGTCACAGCAGTCTGTGTAAACACCCCTGATACCTGCCCCTTGTCTTCAGGGTGAAATCTAAACTGCCAAGCCTGGTATTTAAGGCCCTTTTCCATTTGGTCCTTGAAAATTTCTCCAGTCTCATCCCTTGCCATGTCCCCAGACTCAGGAATCTGGCATTGTCCATGCTCCCAGGCCACCAGACACCTGCTTCTGCTGGTCCCTGTCACCCAGGTGCTGTCTGCTCCTATCTGCCTGGGGAACTGCTGTGGATGCTCGAGGTATAGTCATTGACTGCTCCTCTTGAAGTCTTCCTTGACTCCACCTAGGCTCTGGGTACACCTGGTAGTTCCTTCTGTCAGGGCGGCCATTGCCTAGGACTTTCTGTGGAGACAGACACCAGACAGCAGCCCCTCTGGCTTGGGAGCCACGTCTGACATGGAGAATGGGACACTCAGGGAGAGCTGAGTAAAGGGCCCATTTGGTCAGTTGAGGCCTGGTGAGATCAGGGCCCAAAGGCCTTGGAGACTGGGTGAACAGCAGGGGGAAGTGTTGGGTGGGAGACCCGGCCAGGGTTATCGTCCCTGGGTGGACCACTTGGCTCTGGAGGTCTCTGAGTATCCAAAGGGGACAATGCCAAACCACAGAAATGGACAGATTCAGAAGTGGGATGCCTTTTTGATTAGCCCTGGAGATTTGGGCCCAGAGTCCGAGGCCAGGCCTGCCTGTCAGCTGTGAGTGTCCACATGGTCCTTCGAGGCAAGTAGCTGCCACATCTATGCACCTTGGATGCTCTGGTCTCTGCATGTTTGCTTTATGTCACTCCTTTCTCCTTAGATGTCCTCCTTCCAGCTGCTCCTGGGAAAGACCCCCCCCCTTCTTCAAGGCCTGGACAGACTAAATGCCACCCCTCCCCTGACTGCCACAGGGAAAGGTTATGCTGAGGTCTCCCACCAGCCCATCAATACCCACTCTTCACCTCACCTGCCTTTCCAGGTCCCAGGAGGCTGACCTGTGTGAACAATATCCATGAGGTCTCAAATCTTGAATTCTTGCTGGGTTTGATCAATAAGAAGCTCTAGCAGCTGACCAGAGGGCTGAAGGATGTGGTCTTGGGTTTCTACTTCCCTGAGTTCTCCTAGCAAGGATGCTGCAGATTGGTGTGTCCTTTCGTTGAGAGTCCCTGCTCCTTTCTTGGCAGCCAACTCTCTTCTTCTTGGCTCCTGGATGCCCTCCCTTCCACCCACTGGACCTGGGGAGGTTAACAGGGATGCAACCATTAGCCTTGGGCCGCTGCGATACTGGTACCCTGTTCCATCACAAGCATTTATGCACAAGATCTCCTTGGATGATCCCAATTTGACTGTGCATGGATTCTGACTAGGAGTGACCCTAGAAGGAAGACCCTCCAAACAGAATCGTGGAGTTAGAGTTGGTGCTATAGCTGTGCAATACAGGGATAATCTCTTTACTGGGGGAAGCAGAAAACTATCACTGGTTATAGCACAATGTGAAGTCTAAGCTGAGAGACCACAGTTTGGGATATCATGGGACTGTGGCACTTGGTCCCTGTGGCAATGATGCTGATTATAGAGATAGAGGAGGTATTTTCTGTTTCTTACAGACCCAGAGAGCATATTTACAGTCAGGAGTCACTTAGCAATGGGGACACATTGTGAGAAATGTGCTGTGTGAATCTCCTAGAATGTACTCACCTAGTCCTACATGGTACAGCCTGCTACATGCATAGGCTAGGCGGTATATACTGTTATGTAGGTAGTTTCTCACTGCTCATTATGCAGTGCATACTTGTATATAAGAAATATAAAATTATGACCACATAGGTGAGATCATGTGGACAACAGAAGGTTTCCACGATGCATGACCCAGTCCCTCGTGTCCTGCAGGTGTCGGGAAGATATAATGGGCCCAAACCCACGATCTGCTGGTCAAATTCCAGAGCCCTCTGATCTCCTACAATACAGGAGGGGCCCTGGTGGGGAGAGGGGGACACGGAGACAAGGGGAGGACATGGATGGGACCAAGAATTGTCCCCCTGAACCCCGTGTACCAGCAGAGGCAGCCCCTCTCCTTCTTTCTGAGCACCCCTTCTCTTTGGCATAAAAGCCTTTCAGTGGCTCCTGAACAGTCATTCAGTAGGAGCCAGTACCCATGCCCCTGAGGACACAGGCTGTGCCTTCAGGCCACAGCCAGGGTTCCAGCCCAGTCTGGCCTGGAGAAGTCTAAGGTCTACACCACATGTCAAGTAGATAGTCTGTAGTGCAAGACTCATAAGATCTCGTCAATCTGTATCACCAGGAGTCCAAGGGAGTGGATTAGATAGAGGGTTTAGACACAGTGGGGAGATTCTAAGTCACTCTTGGGCCACCTTCGCTGATATGGTGCTCCAGTGGATTTAGGGACGTTTTGACTTGGTCATTTAGGAGTAGTTTTAATCATCTTCTAGGTTGACTAACTGGAGTTCATACCCAGTGCGGGAGGCCCTCATTGAGTGAAGAGGAAGTGCCAGAATCTCCTTGGAATGGGGAGTGGAAGGCCCTGGAGGCTCAGGAAAGCTGACTAGTCTCTGCATCCTGCTGGCCCCTGGGGAAGCTGGGGATGCTGCCTCCAGCAGAGCAGTAAGGAGTGCACATATGGGTGGGGACTTGGTCATGCTGAAGGACCCTCTAGTGGTGGTCCTCTGCAGGCTAGAGGTGGATGTTGTGGTGGAAGTGTCCTGGTGGGTGACAGGAGTCCAGACTGATGGCAGCACTCGACCATCAAAAACAAACAGCGGGGAGAATTACCAGAGGTGTGGAGTGGTTCTTGAAGGGTCTCAGGGATCCGTGGGGGATCGCTAACTAATTTTTCCCTAAAGGGAAAAATAGCTGGAAGCCTTCTAAGGTTATGCTTGAACATAGGAAGAAAAAATTTTAGGCTTGACACACATAAAAAGAACCCCATCTTGAGTCACTATAGTGCGGTGCACTGCCTCTTAGTTCCTAGTCGAGCGTTCTCAGGTTCTTGACTGGGGTGGTGTGGTGAGCCATTTTGCTGCGCTGCCTTGTGTGGGTGTTGGCTTAGTTCTTGGACAGTGACTCAGTTCCTTGTGGTCGGCCAGTTCCTGCAACAAGCCGATATGATAATGTACTGAGTGTTCTAAGAACCGGTAGAAACTGGTAAGAACCAGTTGACCTGTACTTCCTGGCTCTGGGCGCCAGTGCTGAATTCCTTGCCTTATTGTCTGCTGCTGTGTTGCTATGCGCTTTTGTCCAATCGCGTAAGACTTAGGCCGCGGCTCTAGTATATTAGGGGTGGTCTTTTCGGGCTTGGGGTCCTTTCTCTCAACGAACCATAATGGATGCTCCCAATAAAGCGTGCTAAAGAAGAATCCTGTTTTGTTGTCATCATTCCTGCTGGCGGGTAGACGCGACAGGGTGGGAGGTTCTAAGTCCCTTTGAGCAAAGTGCATGCCATGAATCTTCCTCCAAGGGGGAAATATGGCCTTCACCAGGGTGACCATCAAGTGTCCACACCATCCAGGAGGTTACTAGACACTGGCTCCATTCCCGGTGCCTGAAGAACCAGAATGCCCGGAGGGTCACAGGTAGAGGTAGGAAGTCTAGGTGGGATGTGTAGTCGGCCTGAAGACTTCTAAGAGAGGGTCTAGTGGAATCATGCACCATCCTGTGGTTATTTCTCCAGTTCCAGAGTGAAGGATAGGAGTAGAAATCCACAGAAACTAGTAGCATCCCCATATTTTGCTTCCCTGGCCTGCAGATTGAGGGTTCTATGAGAGAAAATGTCAACAAGAAACCCCCAAAATGCACCCCATAGCTTTCCTCTGCCCAGAGTGTAGCAAAAGCAATACCATGTGCCCTAGAGCACTGCAGAAGTGATCGCCGGCACCAAAGACTTGAGAGATACAGGGACAGTCAGTCCTGTGAAATCTCCATGTAACTTGCCTTCTGACTGGTACAAAAGCCAGATAAGTCCTGGAGAATAAAGCTGATCATCACAAATGCCATCAGAGGGTGACGTCAAGGGAAGCTACCATTTCAGCTATCTTTACTAGATCAAAGCAACACAGCCCCTGACACCTGGTAGGTAGCCACTGGCCTAGCAAATATTTTCTTTTCCATCCTATTGTAAGGGTCCGGCGAAACGTCGGAGAAGGAAAGACCACACGAGACTAGCTTCATGCAATGGCAAGGGGGATTTTTATTAGGGATCCGTTCCAACGCGTTGGGACTCTGTGCTCACTCAAGAAGGGAGAGCAGCCCAGAGCCCAGAGCAGAGGTCAAGCAGAGCTTAAGTACAGTTTTTGGAGAGGGTGGGGGCTTTGCATACATCAGAACAAATCATCATGAGGCGCGGGGAAATTGAACAACAATTCTGATACGTGATTAGCCCATTCATTGGCGGGAACAGTTTGGGTAGGGGTGATTGGTCACTTCTAAGTGGGGGTACACATTCAAACTGATTGGTTCTGGGGCCTGGAGGCCTACGTGCCATGTTACCTGGAGCCCTTAGCTATTAAACAACCAGGGAATCAATGGAGATATTTACTGAGCAGGTCCTGCATTGTCCTAACAAGTTTACAGAGATTGCAGGTTCCGGGGATAGCAGGGGAATTGTAACAATAAACTTTTACCTTTTAGCCCAGGCCTTGTAATCTAGAAGCTTTACAATGCCCTAGTCTTTTACACTTTAACTCAGACTTTTGCAGCTTAGAATCAGCTTAGAAATTTTACCTTTACACTATCAGTGAGGAAAATCAAAAGTGGTATGCAGGAGAAGAGTATGCCCTTACTTGTTTTGTCCCCAGAGCTATATCATTTCTCCCAGTTCCTTGTCATAATAGGGCTCAAAGGGACTTTGGATCAGCTTGATGTGCCACAGAACATCCTGCTGGTTAATTATATTGATGTCATTTTGCTAATTAGACCTGGTGTTTGGGAGATAGCCAGAATCCTAGATGTTGTAGTGATACGTGCTAAAGAAAGGGAAATACTGTCTGCAGAAATTTAGGAGGCTGTCACATTGGGGTCCAGTTAGCCTAGAGTTGTGTTGGAATATTCTTTATAACATGAGAGGCAAATTGTGGTGCTTTGTGCCACCCATCACATAGAAAGGGTATAGTGCTTGGTGAACCTGTTTGGATGTTGGGGGTAATGTATATGACATTTAGATGTATCGCCCTCACCCATCGATCAGATAACCCACACAGCTTCTGCCACAGTCTTGGCTGGGCACAGAATCACGAGCCACCACACACCTTGTAGATTCAAACAGCAATTCTTTATTCCCGAACTCACACTGGCCTCTACACACATTCTGGGGAAATCCAAGTTCTGCTGCCGCCTAATTCACCTACTCCATGAGGCTTTCTTTTCCAATTACTTTCTGAATCTCACGAGAACTCAATGGGAACTCAAGGATCGGGCGTGCCTGAGGCAGCAGGATACGCCCTATTCCCCCCCGCAGGGTACACCTTAAACCTGGAACTTCCCTAAACCCAAGGACGGGATACTCCCTAAAACCTGATCAGCTCTAAACCCGGATCCCCCCTGGTCCTTGAGCAAGGTCACCTTACTAAAGCATACATGCAATGTCCCAGTGAATGTCCTCTAAGAAACATGGGGTACGCTGGCAAGGAAATTTCGATGCGTCATTCCTACTTGGCAATGGCCCTCAGCAAGCTTCTACTCTGGAGTGGAGTCCAGAGCCAAAAAGAGTTATGCAGCAGATTTAGGCAAGCTGCCCTGCCACTCAGCCTGTGACTCAAGAGACCCAGTGGTAATCCATAGCAGGCAGAGATGCCACATGGAGCCTTGTATAAGTTCTGGCAAGAGAATCACCTTGTAGGCCCCTAGGGTTTTGGAGAAGAACCATATTATTTTCTGTGGATCACTTTTATCCATTGGAAAAGCAGCTTGTGACTTTCTCTGAGTCCTGATAGAGAATCAATATTTGACATGAACACCAAATGACCAGGTTACCAGAGATGACAGTTGATCTGGGTATAATATGATCCACTGGGTCACAAGATTAGACGTGCAAAGAAGTCTTCCTTAATAAAATGGAAGTGGCAAATTATGAGACCAAGTATATGGTTTGGTGATACCTAGCCCTATCTTCCCCCTTCTTCTACCCACACCCATAGGAAGTTCCTGATCACCAGCTGTCATGGAGGGACATGATCTGGACATGATGGACATTGCATTCCAACTCAAATCAAGGCTGGTTCTGCAGTCCGAGTGGTGAAGGGAGGCTTTCCAGTGGGCAGAATGTCAGGGGATAAGTACATGAGCAGATGGAGAGACGGCCCAGGGTGCTTCTTTACTGTCACTCCCGAGCATTTGATAATGGGCCATCTGGATGGCCAGCATCCTGATGTCTTGGGCACCATCACTGAGGTGTATGGATGAGCCTCTCAGAATAGTCACAGTGTGTGAAAAGCTACTCATCCCACATAAATGCCCACAGAGGGTATCTATGACAGAGGAAGCCCCAGTCACTTAGGTAGACAAGACAACCCAGCTATCAGCCACTTCCCCAGACACTCCTGTGCGGAATGGGCTGAAATAGCCATGGCAGCCAGGTTGGGGGTTATGTATGGACTCAAAACATGGACACTCACCCAGGCTCATCTGCCTACTGTCACAGTCTAGTGTTCAACCTGTCAACAGCAGAGGTCGCTGCTGAGCCCCTAATCTGGCACCCTTTCCCTGGTTGGGCAGTGTAGTGGTGTGGGGGTCAGTCAGTCAGCTATCTGGTGACAGGTTGATTATATCATATCTCTCCCCTCATGGAGGAGGCAACACTCAATTTGTTTTCCTGGCCCCTGTAATGATCATCCTGTGATCATTATGGTCACACAAGAATGCCTTATCTTTCACTGTGCTGTCCAACATAGCCTCTGATCAGAGGTAGGATTTTATTGCAAAGGAGCCGGGGCGGTCAGCTCACTGGTTTCCCCTCATCTTCCCTCACCCTCTATGTGGGGAGAGATCCGACTGGATAAAACTATGGAATGCTCTGCTACAGGCTCGGTGAGAATGAGGGGGGAGAAAACATCCTGTCCTGACGGGGTGCAGTGTATGCCTCACACCAGGGCCCACTGGGTCATCCCTTTGTCAGGTGCATAGACCACGAACCAAGGCAAATGACAGGAGGAGCCTCTTTCACCATTACCTGATAGACTCACTGGAAGAATGTTTGCCTCACTGTGGTATGCCGAGTTTAAATCCTTTGGCTGCACACTGAGAAGTGGGATAATTGAGTCAAATGGTGGTTCCATTCCAAGTTTTCTAAGGAATCTCCGTACTGCTTTCCAGAGTGATTGCACCAATTTGTAGTCCCACCAGCAATGTATGAGTGTGCCTTCCCACCCCGCCCCCATCCTCGCCAACATTTGCTTGTATTCTTGATAATTGCCATTCTGGCTGGAGTGAGATGAACTCTCAGTGTAGTTTTAATTTGCATTTCCCTAATTGCTAGATATATTGAACATTTTTTTTTCATATATTTGTTGATCGATTATATTTTTTCTTCTGAGAAGTGCCTGTTCATTTCCTTTGCCCACTTACTGATTGGGTTATTTGATTGTTTTGGTGTTAAGTTTTTTGAGTTCTTTATATATTCTAGAGATTTATGCTTGCTCTGAGTTGCAGGTGGCAAGATTTTCTTCCATTCTGTAGGCTCTCTCTTCAAACTCTTAATTATTTCCTTTGCTGTGAAGAAGCTTTTTAGTTTGATACCATCCCATTTATTGATTCTTGATTTTACTTCTTGTGCTTGAGGAGACTTGTTGAGAAAGTCATTTCCTAAGCTGCTGTGATGGAGTGTTGGGCCTACATTTTCTTCTAGTGGGTGGAGGGTTTCTGGTCTGTTGCCTAGGTTCTTTCTTTTTCTTCTTTTTTTTTTTTAAAGATAGACTTTATTCAGAGAGAGAGAGAATTTTTCAATATTTATTTTTTAGTTCTCGGCGGACACAACATCTTTATTTTTTTTTTATTTTTATGTGGTGCTGAGGATTGAACCCAGCACCCTGCACATGCCAGGTGAGCGCATTACCGCTTGAGCCACATCCCCAGCCCCATTGCCTGGGTTCTTGATCCACTTTGAATTGAGTTTCATTCAGGGTGAGAGATAGGGGTTAAATTTCATTCTACTGCATATAGATTTCTAGTTTTGCCAGCACTATTTGTTGAAGAGGCTATATTTTCTCCAATGTATGTTTATGACACCTTTGTCTAGTATGAGATAACCATATTTATGTGGATTTGTCTCTGTGTCTTCTATTCTGTTCCACTGTTTTGATTGGGCTGAGAATTCTGAGTTCTGTAGAGCTGAGTTCCCTCTACCAGAATGAGTTTGACCACCCTAAAATAGCTCCACATCCCCAATGATTTTTAATGACCTCATGTGTCTTCAAGTAAATTTCCCTCTGCTGGAGCAGATCTCTTGGAGATCTTGGAGATGCTCTGGGCCAGGATCCTGGTCAGTTTTTATCCACCATCCATTCTTCAGTTCGAGAATGGATTCTGCATTGACTTTCCCAAGGGATGGTTTTAGATTAGAGAGATAGTCCTGTGGCAGAGCATGGGGAGATGACAGGAATTGGGAGTAGGGGAGGAAAGAAGAAAGCTCTTGCTTTCCCTTTGACAGAACCGTAAGTGGTAATGAAGTTCTTAGGGAGTCTGATCCTGTTTCCTGCAGAATGTGACTCTCATCTTTGAACTTCTCCAGGCTGTCCATTTGTTCTGTCATACATGTGCAGTGGTCAGACCTTAAGGTGCCTCACAATTGCTACATCTCAGTATTCATGCTCCCCATGAGTATGAGTGTGACTTGTCACTGGCTTCTAATCATAGAATATGGCAAATGTTGACATTAAGTTAGGTAAGACTGTCTTGCCAGCAGACTCTATTGCTGAGTTTAAAGAAGCAAGCTGCTGTGGAGCCCAGAGACCTGGGGGAGTTTGGGAGTGGACTTTCCCCTTGCAGAGCCTAGCCCTGGCTCCTGATTGCAGCCTGTAGGACCTCAAGCAGAAGTCCTGGTAAAGCTGTACCCAAACCTGTGGCCTGCAGAAACTGAGAGATAGTTAGGTGTGTCTGAAGTCACTAAATTTGCAGTAATTTATTATGTAGTATAGCAAAGGAATATAATGCAGGATTTTTTTTTAGTTGTTGATGGGCCTTTATTTTATTCATTTATTTATATGTGGTGCTGACAATTGAACCCAGTGCCTCACACATGTGAGGCAAGTGCTCTACCACTGAGCCACAACCCCAGCCCATAATACATGATTTTAAAGTTAGAAAAAAATAGACTACTGGATGCTCAGGGAGAAATGGTAAAATTTATACATCTATGTTGTTAATTGGTAATAACATCACTTTCAGTTGTAAAGGTTTTCAAATATACACAAAAAAATAAGAAGAAAGTAAAATAAACCCAAGTACACCATGGCTTATATTTTAGAAATTAGTTTTTCTCCATACTTCCATTTATTGTTCTCAATTTGTATAATTTTAAAATAAACCCTAGATATCATGGGGCCCCTATATACTTCAGTGTGTGAGCTTGAAAAAATTGGCCAGTTTCTTATATAACCACGTTGCCTTTCTCACACCTAACAAACTTAAGAACAACCTTGAATCAGCTAATGCCTAGTCTATATTCAAACATCCCCAAGTATCTAAAGAATATCTTGATATTAATGCATTGGGGGGCTTCCAATGATATATAACCAGAGCCTTAAAAAATGTTCATTCTCTTTGATTCAGTGTGTCTATTCCTGAGGGTTTATCAAAAGGAGAAAAAATCCAAGATGGCAAAAGCATAATATTCACTAAGGAACTATATATAATGATGAGAGGCTGCAGCAGACTCAGGTCAGAGTGTGTGAGTCAGGATTTACCTGGAAAACAGAGCCCTTACCTACAATCAGTGGTGGGGAGTTAGTCAGGGGAGTGGTTCAGCATGTTGGGATATGAGATTGGCAAGAGCAGGAAACCTCTATCCCTCAAGAGCTGAGGGACAAAAGAAGGAAGAAGGTAGCCCAGAAACTGGGGCCACATAAGGAGATGTCAAAGGGACCCAGGCCAGAGAGGAGACAGGGCCATTGCTGGGATACTGTCCACAGCAGAAAGGATCCAGCCAGAGGCCTATGGCAAGGGGTGCTGGGAAGCAAAGTTTCAGGATCAGCCCCTGTGGTACAGAGTCCCTCCTGCCTCTTGGGAGCCCAGTCAGTCCAGGGAAGTGGTCTGAGAGTAAACAGGCACAGGCATGGTACAACAGCAGGGGCGCTGGAGTCCCTCCAGAAGAAGATTAGGTCTAAATAAAAATATACAGCCAGAAAGTATTTATTTTTTTATGACCTATCCACTCAATATGTGCGTGTATGTGTGTGTGTGTGTGTGTGTGTGTGTGTGTGTGCGCGCGCGCGCACATGCACATCTAGTAGTGGGACTGGAACCCAGGGCTTCAAGCCCACTGGGCAAATGTTCTACCACTGAGTTACATCTCCAACACTATGTGTTTCAAGACTGTTGAGAGTATAATACAAAGACTGAGCAGCAATATGAAAACCACTTACACTGAATTATAATACACATAGCATTATTACCTGTTTTAGTCAGGTTTTTTCACTGCTGTGACTAAAAGATCCGACCAGACAATTGTAGAGGAGGAAAAGTTTATTTGGGGGCTCATGATTTCAGAGGTCTCAATCCATAGGCAGATAGCTCCACTCCCCGGAACTTGAGGTGAGGCAGAATATTGTGTCGGAAGAGTGTGGTGGAGGGAAGCAGCTAGCATGAGCATCAAAAAGCAGAGAGAGAGAGAGAGAGAGAGAGAGAGAACTCACCAGATAAAAAATATATACCCAAATCCACACCCCCAATGCCCACCTCCTCCAGCCATACCCTACCTGCCTTCAGTTACCACTCAGTTTATCTCATCAGGGGATTAATTCACTGATTGGGTAAAGGCTCTCATAACCCAGTCATTTCTCCTCTGAACCTTCTTGCATTGTCTCACTTGTGAGCTTTTGAGGGACACCTCACATCCAAACTATAACATCACCCTTCTCTACCCTTTTAAATACACCCCAGTTTATAACGTGGAGAACTCATCTGCTGCCTGTCATGCTGACTGTGTGTTGGTCTTCACACCCTCCCCACCCCGACTGTAAAGTCGGCTCTGTGAGAGGAAAATGCTCTCTTCCTTTGTTGCTGTATCTGAAGCACAGGGATTAGGCACAGGGCTGAGGGGAGGAAAGTGGCGGCTCTGCCTCTCCCTTGGCAGAACCAGGAAGTGGGTGCTCAATAGATATTAGTTGAATGAATAAAGCGACACAAAGAAAACAACACAACACCCGCTTGATGAGGTTGCTGTGCAGGTTAAGTGAGGCGGGGCGTGAATGATGCTAGCTCACAGTAGTCAGCGAGCTTGGTACAAGTTAATTTCCCCTGGGTAGGAGAGAGGTGGAGGAGGGAGGTCTGTAAGTCCTCTGGACTGAGGTTTCTACCTCCACATAGGTATTTGTCCTAAAGGAAGGTAGAAAAACCTCCTCTCTAGTTCTCCAAGATGCATGTGACACAGTCAGGCCTCCCCACTTAATAGCTCTGGGTCCTGGTCAAACTACCTAACCTCTCTGGGCCATACTTTTCAAAAAAAAAATCTGTGTAGTGAGATAGTAATAACAGCTCTCTCGGTAGGTTGAATGAATAGTACCCAGCACAGGGATGGGCACTTGGTGAATGCCAGCTGGCCTCTATAGTGCTTGTCCCTCCTTCCTGCCTGCTGGGAGCCCTGGCCTGGAGCTGTCCACAGTGCTGAAGACTCACTGCCACGTCTTCTTCTTTCTCTCCTTCCTTTCTGTGTGTGGCTCCCTAGAGTCCTGGGGTCTGAACAGATCTAATTTTCCAAGTGGCTTCTTCAGATTCCTGAGGGGGACAACCATCTATGAGGCCATCCCCAGGCAAGAGTCTCAGGAAGCTGACAGGCAGTGGGAGTGTTGAACATCAACTGTGCTGGGGACAGGAGCCCACGGGCCAGAGGCTACTTGGAAAGCTTGACCTGGGACAGTCTTATCTTGGTGGTGAGTCCTCAGGAATCCCTACTCCCCTTCCGTGGGCGCCCCTCTCCTTCCTTGTTTTGGCCATGTGTCTGTTAATACAGCCAAAGCCTCCTTCACCCTTGGACTATGGTGCTCTGGAGGGACCCAGCTCCAGGAGCTTGGACCTGTGAGCCAAGAAACCAGTGGCCAACCTTCAGGCCCGTCTCCCTGACTCTAAAAATATAAGTGGTCACCCCCAGGAAGGTGGCACGTTGACCTGTTGTGGCTCGGGGTGGAGGCCCCCGATGCTCCCACACTCAGGGGAAGGCTTGGAAAGGAAAAATGCCACCTGGTCATCTTAGAGACCTTGATTTTTATTGACACTTAGAGCATCAGAGCTGAAGGATCTTTGAGACATAGATCTCTAAACCAAGCTGTCCCTGTACACTTGGGGAAACTAGGGTATAAAAAGGAGTACAGAGTCTGTGTCACAAATCAGGGACAAAGCTGGAGTAAGAGCTGGCTCCTGCTTTATCCTGAAGCTGGCCTTGTAAGGACTTGAGCCCTCTGTGAGCCCTTGTAGGCCGTCAGCTGCAGAATTCTTGGGAAAACGTGTGGCCAGCAGGACCTTGGGTCAGGGAAGCTCTTTTGTGGGACCAAGAGAAGCCCACCCTCATTTCTGAGTCTCATTTCCCCCATCTGGACACAGAGAAATTGGTTTGGATGTTTGAGTCTCTGAGGATCCTTCAGCTCTGGTGTTCTAGGTATCAAGGAAAAGAGGGGATTTTTGTCTTTGGGAGATTGGAAGCCAAGCTCTGGTCCTGACTCAGTCCTAATTTTGGTGAGACTTTGGATAAGTTGTTATCCTGCCCAGAGTTGCAATTTCCACCTTTGAAAATGTCTCCTCGGGGCCAAGGAAAGCAGTGGATCACAGGTACTTGGCAAAGTAGAGATTGAGAGGAGAGGCCACTGTCATTATTGGCAGGAGCATATGCTCATACTCCCATCTGGAAATGATCGGCTCTCTGAGTCCAGAGCTCATCCAACAGCCCTGGGGGATTCATCTCAAGGGTAGATGGACCTGTCCCTGTCCCTGCTGCTAGGATCCTTTGAGCATCATAGTAGAAGAGCAAGGAAGAACCAGAGGCACAGAGGCTAATGGAAGAGTCCCCCACCCCAACTCACAGAACCTAGAGCTCAGAGAACCAGAGCATCATAGGCCAGCAGGGTGCAGGGTTGACCAGCCCTGCAAACTGGCTCCTTTTATAGATGGGGAGGCTGAGGTCTAGCAGGGAACTGAGGCCTCCCACCTCCCTGTCCAGCTCTATTTGCACCCCAGTACACCTGACTCCTGACTCCCCCGAGGATCTAAAGATGGTGATGGTGATGATGATGGTGACCATTCCATTTAGTTCATGTCTCCTTATTCAAGTCCCACTGTAGATACTGCACACATTTTAGTTTTCACAATTCTGTAGCTGTTCTCATCTCCTTTTGTAGGTGAAAGAACTGGACCTACAAGGACCTCAGATCCCTCAAGTTTAGGGGACCTAGTAAGCAAAAAAACCAGGGTTGATTCTTCTTTGTGATTCTGAGGCCTTTCTATTCCTCTGCACTGAACTTGATTTCTAAGGAGCTACTCTACACAGGCCATTGCTGCTGGCATTCAGAGGGCTCCTTGCACTCTCCTGATCCACACTTTCAAGTGTTGAGTTGGTTCAAGCTCTGCCTCCTTGAGGAAGCCCCCCATGCCCCTCTCCTCACCCACAGGGCCTCCTCCCTGGTCCTTCTGCCTAGAGTCCAAAATTGTGGTCAGCTCTTCTCTTGCCTGGGACCTGCCTCTCTCCCAATCTGGTAGTTCCCTAAGGTGAGAGTGGATCTGTCCTATGCAGCTCACACACTGGCTGCATACATGGTGGGAAGAAAGAAGGCAGTGTCCATGGATGGAGAGTGTGCAATAGCCGGGAAGCAGGTAGAAGCAGGGACTTCAGTTGCACATCAAGGCCCAGAAACAGTAGGATGAAGTGGGAAATGTCATCATTCAAGTGTCCTGGTAGAGGACATCATGTGTGGGGTGTTTGATGAGCTGAACTGCCTTGGCTCAAATCCTATCTTTCTACTAGCACGTCAGATTTCCTTAGTCTTCTGTCTGCACAGTGGGGAGGGGAAGGCCTCTGCGTCCAGGTCTATGGGGGAGGTCAGAGATGGAAGGAGCACGTGTAGGGTTAACTGACCAGCCACAATTCCCATGTACACACTGAAGGGTGAGGTCCCTGCATCTGGACTTGCATAAGTTGCTAGGGTCTGTGGAGTCCACTAGGGTAAAGGGCTGTAGGATGGTGCTGGGCTTGGAGGGAAAGAGGCAGGAACACTTGAGGGGCACCAGGAGAACCTGTTCTGTTTTAAAGATCAGTACTGGAAGAAACAATTGTATGTTGAAAGAGGGAGGACTTATTGAATACCTAAGTACCAGAGACTATGCTGAGGGTTCCATGGGATGTCAATTAATCATTGCAATCATGCTTTATCAAGTAGGTTTTATTGCCCGTATTTCACAGAGGAGGAAAATAAGGCTCAGAAAGCTTCAAGGTTGGCCCAGGTTTCCAACATTGGAAATAGGGGGTCGGGTCTGGCTAATTGTTTCCATGGCCCATACACAGAGCATTTGAACTGCAGCTCAAAGCTTCATGTGGGCATTATGAGACTATGATCCTGTCCTGGGATGATGTGAGGCCTCCAACTCTTGTGGGGAGTCCTTGGAGTTCATGGGTCTAAGTCCCTTGATTTACCAACGAGGAGACTGAGGTTCTGGGAGGAGGTGTCTGCCTCTCAATCTTGCCCGGAAATGCTGCTAGAAAATACTAGAAAGTAAGCCTTTTCCATATCCCCCTTTCCCCAGGGCCACAGGGAGCTTGTACCCTGAAGGTTGGGACCGGATGCTGCCACACGGGAAGATTGTCCTGCCCTGCCAAGGTCCCCAGGGGCCTACTCTTAGTCATCCAGGAACAACCTCTTCTTTGCCACTTCCCTCTGTGGTGTTTTGGGGTTCCCTCCTGTGGGCTGGCTCCCTTGCTCATCTGGCCTGGGGGACGGGTACCTTCACTGTGGGGGTGCTGGGTCCCTGGGACTGTGACCCCATCTTTGCCCAGGCCCTCCCTGGTGTGGCTGCCCAGCTGGCTGTGGACAGAGTCAACCAGGACCCCTCATTGTTGCCGGGCTCACATCTGGCTTCCGTGGTTCTGCCTACAGGCTGCCACACTCCTCAGGCCCTGGCCACATTCCTGACCCACAAGGACACTGTGGCTGCTTTTGTGGGCCCTGTCAATCCTGGCTACTGCCCAGCAGCCGCCCTGCTGGCACAAAGCTGGGGCAAGACCCTTTTCTCCTGGGCATGTGGGGCTCCAGAGGGAGGCCATGAATCAGTGCCCACCTTGCCTTCTGCTGCCCAGGTGCTGCTGACTATCATGAGATACTTTGGTTGGGCTCGCTTGGCCATTGTGTCCTCCCACCAGGACATCTGGGTGGCCACAGCCCAGCAGCTGGCCATGAGTTTCAGGACACAGGGGCTGCCTGTGGGGCTGGTGACCTCTCTGGGACCTGGGGAACAGGGTGCCACGGAGGTCTTACAGCAGCTCTGCAGTATGGACGGCCTGAAAGGTAAGCACGCAGGTACTCTCCTCTGTGGGCAGCTTGCACTTCCTATGGCCACCATGCGGGCTTCCTCCTCATCAGACATGGTTGCTCTGTGTTTAACTCACGGACAACAACCCGGGGAGCTCGTCCTGTTGCAGTCTCTGACAGCTCAGAGAAGAAACTTGCCCAGGTCACACAGCTGGCATGTAGCACACCTGGATCCTGCGCTCTGGTCCAAGTGTCAGTCTTGGGGTGGGAGCTCAAGGCCTCCTAGGTTCTTGGCCGGTGATGGGAAGGTCATGAAAGGGTGGCAGCATCTGAGCCCAGGAGTGAGTGCCACTCTTGGTCTGGTGGTTAGAATCATAACCTCCATGGGTTTATTGCCTAATGATCCTTCCAGCATTCACTAAGTCCCAGAGGTGCTGGGTCACAGCAGTGAACAGGACAGACATGGCGACGGATCCCCAGGGATGGGGAGACAGATGTGTGAGCAACCAGTTCTGATAGAAGTGGCAGAACCATCTTGAGAGGCCTGCAGAGCCAGAGGAGAAGGGGCTGAGCCAGGGGCTCTGAGAGGCTCCTTGGAGAAGGTGTCCATCCTTAAGGAGGTCACCAGCCAGGGACAGACATGGTGCCTGGGGAAGTGGCAAGCAGATGGGATCTCAGGTGAATCTAAACGGGGTTTGTGGCCCATGTGGGTTAGGAAATCAATTTAGTGAATCATGACTAGTGAGGTGGAACAGAAAAAGAAAGAGAAAAGTAGAATTGAGTATTTTAAAACAGAATAGAACAGACCAGAATGAGACTGCGTCCACTTGAGAGTGCGTTTCAGGCAGCAAGGGTTGGTGGGGGCCCGGGAAACTTCCTCTCAGTAGACTCAGTTCCTAGGCACTCTGCTTTGTGAGTACATCAAGGTGAAGTGTATCCAGACCCTGCTGGGCTCTGGGGACCTGGGAAAGACTAGCTGGGCCCCAGCTGTGAGGAGCTCATATTTGGTGGGGAGACAGGGGTGCAGAGGGGCACACAAGAACCCAAGGTCAGGGAATCTTGATATCCATCTTATTGGTGATTGGTACTGAGTTCGTGTTCCACGGAATCAAAGAATGAAACCGTGAACAGCTGAGGTAAGCAAGTGTAGCCAGATTTATTTAAGAAAGTGATGGAGAACAGACTCCTCCAGAGAGAAGAGGATTGGGGGAGCTGAAAAGCTGAAAAGTGACTTGCCTTTTTGATAGCCTTTGGAACATCTCTCTTTCATTAATCATTGTTTTTCCTTTCTTCCCTGTACATGTGTCTAGGAGCACAAACTCAGAAGTTTTTTTTTTCTTGAAAAATTCCAGTCAGCAACCCTTTGTTTACCGTCTTCTTGACCCTCATTATTTTTACCCCTGTTGACTGATTCGAACCATCATTGGCCAATTTTCTCATTTCCTTCTTTCTTTTGTTTTTTGTTTGAGACTGGAGATCGAACCCATGGGTGCTTAACCATGAAACCACATCCCCAGCCCCTTTTTATATTTTATTTAGACACAGAGTCTCACTAAGTTGCTTAGGGCCTCGCTAAGTTGCCAAGGCTGGATTTGAACTTGGAATCTTCCTGCCTGGCCTCCTGAGCCACTGGGACTCATCATTCTTACCCACACGGACTGCCTGGCCTTTCCCCTGTCTCAATCTGAACTGCTTGGGTGTAAGGAGGTGACATTAGGGCAGGGATGGCAATAAATTGACTGCAGAATGGAGATGAGGGGCAGCTGTATTCTGGGTGAGGGACCAGCTTATGCAAAGGAGTGTAGGTGACACTCTTACAGGGCATTCTCTGGACATACTTGTGGGTATCCCACTGCTGGCCCTTCCAGATGTGTGACTTCAGGCAAGTCACCAAACCTCTCTGTGCTGTGGTTTCTTTATCCATAGCACAAGGATAATCAAAGCCCCTAATTCATAGGATTGTGACGATGAAATGGACCTCTGCAAATAAAGAGTTCAGAACAGCGCAGGTTCACAGTGAGCACCGCTTACAAAGGATGAGGGCTTTTCCACTTAAGTGGCTTCATCCCCAGTTGTGTGAGTCAGCTCCCCCTAGGGGCCAAACATAGAACAGCGCTTCCAACTTGGGCTAAGGGGCGTTTGGGGGACACTGAGCAGAAATCAAACATAGCTGATAGGACACAAAGACTGGTTCCATTTCTGCCCCATCCTGGTGGTCTCTCTAAGGACTTTCCACATTATCTGGTTCCAGAGGGGGTGGCTTGTAGCCACTGGCTCACACAGCATGGCCACTCGGGGATTCAGTTGAGACCAGGGCTCAAGACTCTTACTTCCATGTAATGAGGGGCCTCAAGCCCCAGCAAGAGGACTCCTTAGCCTTACTTGGTGGCTCCACTTTCCTGGGTTTTCTGGAAAAAGAAGAATTTCAATAGGAAACTGGGACACATCCAAACAAGCAGTAGCTGTTTTGTGCTGTGGTTGGAGCCCTGTTTAGGGACCCAAGTGGGGAAGAGAGAAGCAGCTGAGGAAATCTGATGTGGACCTTTATCTTGGGCAGGGTCCTGGTGCCTGGACAGGCAATTGGCTTCCTTATTACCAAAGCTGTTTTACTAAGACAAAGATGAATGTATCCATATCTGCTT